>NW_022631027.1:4886351-5486351 GCF_010015895.1 Lontra canadensis
AGAGGATGCAGCCTCAGCACCCAGGCTACGGTCTCTCAGGGACCTGAGAGAGTGAACGCAAGCGCGCCTAGGGGCAAGCAAGGTGCACCCCCCCAACACTTGGGTCAGCGTAGCCCGGGAACTCTAGAGGAACTGCAGCTCTTTCCCCAAGGGCGTTTCGTCGTAAATGTTTGGAAATAAGTGTGTGACGGAGAGGCCGCTGGACGCTGCAGAGGTTCCCCGTCCCACTTCCCTTTCGCAGGGCCTCTCCCGCCGGGGTCAGGCCTACCCCCACTATCTCAGCCTCCGCCCGAGGCTAAGGGCAGTGAAACCCGAGGGTCTCGGCCCCGAGGCCGGGAGCTGCGACTGCGTCCCAGGCGTGCTGGGACACAAAGAGGGATGAGGACCGTCAGCAAGGGCACAGTTCCTATTTCTCCCTTTTCCCGCGCGCCTGCCTTGGGGTTAACCCAAGGCGAGTATTAACTCGCGATCCGGTCGTGCTCTCAAACCAGCTTCTCCAGCATAAAAAGGTGACCCCCCAGCCCTGCCAGGGCAGGGCGCGCGCGTGCTCAGGCTGACACCTCCTGCCTGAGGTCGGACAGGACCTAGGTCCAGGGGTCACTCAGCAGCTGCGCTCCGGGCACGGGGGCAGGTGTGTCCTAAGGCGTCGGGCCAACAGAAACGGAGTTGTGGCTGGCGTCGTCCATGGATGGTTCCAGTCGTTGCCCGCGGGTCACGTGCCCCGGAGGCCACGGCCCAGAACAGCCAGCCGGCTTGCCCCTTCCTTCGTCCAGCGGCGCAGAGGGCTGGAAGGAGCCTAAACCCGGATCCTGAATGCCCAGAGGGGGATGGGAACCCTTCCCCGTCCAGGCTCGGATCCCAGGCTTCTTCAAACAGCTGTCCGGTCCCTCGGCGTTTGTGTTGGTATGTGGGAGGGGAATCCAGGAAGAAAGTACCTGGGCAAAAAGTCTGGGCAAAGGTGACAGAGAGGAGGTGGGAGAGACAGAGATCGACCACCTGCAACCTGCTCCAAAGGGGAATGGTTCCAAGAGTGTTAAGAAATGGATTGGCAGAAGAGCACTGCTTAGAAATCCAAATTTCCCTACCAAACTGCTGCCTGGAGTAGTCCTTTAACCGCACAGTAAAACTAATTTAGCTTCCTTTCTCCTCCCCCATCCCCCATAAGGAAAAACTCAAGTGTTTTCTCCATATCTTAACCCAGTTGTTCTGACCTAAAATTAAAACACATCCCTTAGCAAGTGTTCACAGACAAGGGTGAATGTAGAAATTCTTCCTAGAAATAACGTTCTTTAGACCGAGGCTATTAACTATACAAGCTGCTTTTCTGGAACAAGATGAAAATTTCTAATAAAAGCCAAGAGTGACTGAAAGTACTACTAGTATGTTGTTTAGAGTAAAGAAAAACAAAAGAGAAACTTCAATTCCTCCAAAATTTTTATTTTCTGGTAGCTTTAAACACCTTGGCATTTTTAAGATCCAAGTGCCATTTTATCAGTAATTTAACATAAAGATTGTTAACACTAAATTTTAACAGTTCTCTTTGTCTTAATGATCAGTTTATTTTCCTTAATCAAAACAGGCATTTCCTTATGCTTATTTTAAAAATCTGAATTTCTTTTCAAAACATCCCACTGCCTGCCCACCCTGACTTGTTAAGGGGTACCTAAAAACCATATACTATGCATATTACAGTCATAAAAGATTATATACAAATTCACACTTTATTATATGTTTTCAAATATCTGAATTAGATTTTAGGTTCAATATTTCCTTCCAAGGTGGGAGGGTTGTTGTCATAAAATTGGCTAACAAATAATAGTTACATATAGGTATCTAGTAGTTTTTCTGGAATTAAGTACATTTTCAGTGAAATAAGCCTGAACTGATGAGGTTGCTTGGCAGCAGTAAAGCCGTACAGGGAGAGAGACAGCATTGTTGCTGCAGGTAATTTTCATCCTGAACACAGTATATTTGTTTTTTAAAATCTGCAGTACTTGTCCAATAGTTGCCAAGACTTCCATCTCTGCTATGGATATGCATGTGTAGAGGGTCTGTGGTTCTGAAGCAGCAAAGGACTATGTGTTGCAAATGGCTCCATTCTGGGGTTTAGGAAAAACTTGGATGCTTTGCAGTTCTATGGCTCAGAACCCCAGCCAACATGAGACCCAAAGGTAAGATCTGCAGCATCTTCTACTCTGGTGTGGACAGCAACATTCCTGACAGAGGTCTGTGGCTTAGACAGGACCCCTGGGCACAGGAGGAAAGACTGGGAAACGTCCCACCTGTAGTAATAACAGCCTTATCTTCTTGGACAAGGCAAGGAGCAAACATCACACATTTATTTCTCCCACATAAAATCAGTTGGTTCTTTTTTTTTTTTTTTTTACTTCATTTTATGAAAACAACATAGAAAAAGTCAATACAAAATGGGTCTCAAACTAAATACACAGAAATCAGGAAATTCAATTTTTTGAATTAACTGTAAATTGTTTCATACACAACACATGGCAGAATTTCTTTGCAGTGAGCAAATTCACTGAACACTGCAGATCTGCGTGTAACCACAATACGGTGTGTGGCAACCACGAGAGTGACTTCCCTTTCTTTTAGTCTTAATTGCAGTATTATAGCAAATGGGGTTTCAGATCAGGCAAAATGTGGTCTACCTGTAAATCCTATATAGTCTATGCCGGCTTATGTGCAACCTAAGCCTATAAGCTTATGTTTCTAAGATTAAGGGTAAATTTTAAAAGAAAATCTTTTGATGATGGCTTTCTGATCTTCTTCTGGCCAGAGACTTGGGTGAGCTATATTTCTATTGTTTTGTCAGTGTTCCCAAGCTTCATTAGGGCCACAAAGTTAACACAATTTAGGTCTAAGATGCTAGTAGACTTTCTGCTTGGGACCAGCATGAAGACCACATTTCCAATTTTCAAACTAATACCCGTATATTCCTGCTGCAGTAATAGCAGTAGGCATTTAGAAAGAGCAAAAAAAATTCTGTGGACTATGGTGGTGGAGTGGGTAACATTGTCCCATTGTCCCAGGGTGGGTGGGGGAATAATAGTAATATTATTAATAATAATATTGAATCAGCTTAACTAACTGGTCTTATTTTCAATGTTTAGAGAGAAACTGTCACCCCAACTTCTTATTCTTAATTCTTGAGTTATAGAAAACAGGTCTAAACCGCTTTATAGCTGTTTTCTGGAGAGCCTAAAGGCTGAAGACATTGTTTAGATAGATTCAGACATCATACAATGTCAGTCCTTTGTGGAAGAGGAGATTCTTTCCCAACCCTGGAAACAAAATAGAATTGGAGATTTCTGGGCAGGCAGTAGAAACCTCTACACAGAGATCCTGGGGAAGAAGTTTCCAAATTTCCCCAACAGCTAACAGTCTCTACAAAGCTAAGAGTGTCTGCATTTGAAAAGGGAGGATCTCCTGGGTGCTGAAAGCGCAGAATACTTGCATGGGTGTATGGGGGGAGGCAGTTCAGGGCCTGGTTGTTTTTTTGGACTGTAACCTATAGTGGGAGAATACTTCCTGGGGATTCTCTGGTGGGTCTTGGCTACTTTAAGGTACCTTCTGAATGGCTATGGAATTTCATTTAAAGGCAGGTATGTGTCTGGGTCTCCAAAGTCAACCTTTACTATGGGAGAAGAGAAATCTCCTATGGAGGAAACCAGCCTTTTGATTTTTTAAGCACATAACAATCCCCATCACCTTGTAGGCCTGAAGAGAAATTCAGCAGGGTTGCCATTTCCTACTTGCTGTGCACACCACCCACCAACTTACCAAGGGTGCTGCAGTGAAGACGGGAAAATAGCAGGCAAAATAAAGGGAAGGGAATTTGAGAAATAAGTTCAAAAAATAAAGGGATAGAAAATACGACCTTAGAAGTAGAACAAATAAGTATTATTCAGCCTCTCCTTACACTGCTCCTTCCCTCCCCTGTCTCATGAAAATAAGCCACCAGAGTCCTCTAGAAGACTAAGTTTCTGCTCTTAAACGGCTCCTTTTCCAAGGAGGAACTAGGTCTGTTTTCTGATGTGGGGTCTCAGATGCTCTGTTATTGCAACTTAATTTTGTCATTGCTTCTTTTCAAAGATTATTTGGAATGAATTGTTTCTTTTGTTTACTATCCAACAAACGACTTCTGCTAATCTTATATTTTATCTCCCTAACATATGGAAAAGCTATTTATTCTAGCCAATCACAATAAAGTGAAGAAAACCCCATTTTATGGAAAAATATATATCACTAGTCTGTTGATCATTAAAGATATGATTACCAGTGAAAACCCTCTGAAGGTGGCACATTTATGCTTCTAGGAACAGATGGGGACACGCATTTTCCTTGCAAATACTTTTGAAATTGCTCTACTGGTAGCAGTATAAAAATGATATACAGATGCCAGGGCTGGCATGGCCAGGATGAGTGCGCCAGATTTACACAGTAAAGCCTTCACATGCAGGCTGTCAGTTTTGATTGATCTCTACTATACCTCAGGAACTTGTTGACTAGGTAGGGAAACAGTGCAAATAATTCACTGCAGCAAGTCAGATAATTCACACAACCAATCGGTCTGCTTCACTTTCTGGCTGTGACATATGAGCCTTTCCTACAAAGATGCATCATTTTCCAGCTTGAGCAATATTCAATGTCAGGGAAGGAAAGGTATTAAGGCCACACAAAAGGAGGTGGACTATCATAGGACCAGAAGTTGTTTTGGTGATGGAAGCCAGATTCAGCTCTAGTCTAAGTCCTACAAGAGTGTTCAGGCCCAATTGTCATTATCATATTGATTAAAAAAAAAAAAAAGTTCATCATAGTGCAATTTTAGGTTTAACGGCAACGGATCGGGAAAGAGCAAAGAATTATCCCACAAAAGCACAACATTCTTACCACAGGGACGTTTCCCTGTTCCAGTTCGCTGATGGAGTTGATTAAGTTTAAATGAAGCAGACACTGGATAAAAGTAAGGGTATTGACCACTGGGCACTGCGATCCGTGCTTGAAAGGACCTGATACATGCAGAAAAGCAAGATTTGCTAAATGCTCTAATCTTCAATCAAATCTTACATCAATACAGACAAAGTTTGGTAATGAGAGATTCAATGAAGCATGCGAGAGAAAGAATTAATCCTCTTGGTCTAAACTGGCTTCAACTTTGAAGCTTGCTCCGAAGGAAAGACAGTTATCTAAATGCTAAATAAGAAACTTATTGTACTTTTCATGGCATGCTAATCTTTTGTCTATTTCATCTCTATTATGTGTATGCTCGTAGATTGCAGTTGTCATGGTGATTATATCAAGTCACCACGCTCAGGGGATGGTGGTGAGAAGCCAGGCACAGAGGTGGAAAAGACCCCCACGCAATCCACATTATGGGGAGGGAGAAAAAAAAGGAGAAAAAGAAGTAGGCGGGCACCCAACTCGTCCTGGGCTCCTTCACACCAGGCCCCTGCATTGCTCTGGTTTGGGCCAATGCGGCTTGGGCCTTTCAGTGCCTTTGCAGGCATGGTCCCCTAAGTGAAGTTAGCAGCATTTGGTAATAATGGTGGACAGGCATCCTTCCTACCTCAAATGCCTTTCCCATAAATGTTCCCAGCTTTTAGTCCAGAGACTCCTCCCTCTTCTCACGTAGTCCTCTTCTCCCTAGTGCTGCAACCAGACAGGTGGAGAGTGTGACAGGAGAAGGAATACAGAGAGGCAAGGGTTCAGACAGTTGCCACTCACTGGCTCAGCAAAGTGGTGTGAAGGGACAGGAAGGTGAATGATAAATTCCTAACTGCTGGAGGAATGCACAAGGAGAGGACCAGTGTGTAGGGAGAGGAATGCACAGGGAGAGGAGCAACCCACAGAGCCCTGGCAGGAGGTGGAAGCTATATGGTCACCCGGTCCTGGTGACCAAAGGTGGCCCTGGACCCTTTATGTGTTTTACAAAAGTTGCCAAATTAAGATGGGATTATAACTGCTCCAGTCCTTGTCAGGGCTGAAAGGCTGGGAGCTTCAAATATGCCCCGGCAGTGTTGATGAAAAGCTTAAAAAGTAATAAAAGGGAGAAAAGAGCAGGAAAGTAACATGTATAACTCTTATTAAAGAGAAGAGCCATGGAGAGGTTGTGAACTTGAATCACTGTTTGAACTTTAATTTGTTCATTAACAGGATTTGCCCCTCACTGCGAATGTTATTACTTCCCTTTGCCGTTCAGCAAAAACTCTGGGCCTAATGAAAGAGTCTGGCAAAAAGTTAAATGCCTGGTAATTAATTCATTTAATTGAAAAAAAAAGGGGGGGGGAAGAGAGAGAGAAGTCCCACTGCAGGAACAGAAGACAGACGGGTTGGAGGAGGGGGCAAGGCTGAAATCTGCATGGAGGCCCTCTCCAGGTCTCAGTGCCACCCACCAAGGAGAGGAGACTTGGGTCTCTGATGAGGCTCTTTCAGCAAAATTAATGACAGCAGCACCCTGAATACCCCTGTCCAATGTGATCCGCCCATGATTCAAAACCCCTGGCAGTTTTCAGCCAGGAGCTACTTTGGATGATCTGTTAGGGTGGCATGGATACCAAAAATCCAAAAATAATATATATTCCCAAAACACCTCTCATTAAAAAGTAGGGAAATGTCTTTTGCTTTCTCTCCTTCCTTCCCTTAAACAGGTTTCTTTTGTAGTCTTCAGTTTCTAAGCTGGAATGAAAAGGAGGGTCAGGAGCTGGATATAATCTGCATGTTTGCATCTTAATACTAATGAGCCTTATAACATCACGCTTTCTTTCCACCTCCACACCAAGAGATAATTTAAATAAACTCAAGAGGTGAGAAATGAAATACATTCCTTGCCCCTGCTCAGAAGCAACAGGACTAAGCCAGCTTGTTTTGCCTCTAACCTCACAGGGCCTGTGTTTTCCTTTGTCATTCATCCCCTTCCTGTGTTTGTCAACCACTGTGCACAATTCTCTTGGCCTGTGCTTTCTCCTTCCAAGGGAAGCAATCCTTGGCTATAGTTAACTACTATGACACCCCAGACACCCCAGAGCTATTAGCACCATGTTGCCCTTGCCCTGAATGAGAGAATAGCAGAATTCATGAAATCAATGGTAGGTCAGTTATCCTTTCCTGCTTAACGTGTTTAAGGCCATTGAACAGTAACAGGCGCTTGCGATTTCCTCACGTTATAAAAAATTGGTGTCCATATAATCAGTGTGACTACGTTTAGAAATACAATTGTCTACCATGCATTTTCCCACTATAAAACTATTATGGGCAGAAAAAAATAAGTGAGGAGAAAATGAGAGACAATATAAATAAAACCCTTAGTATCCAAAACTATTTCCTAGGTTTGTGTCTTTAATTAAATCACTTCTAAATCCCAGGGAAAGGACAGAATTTTCTCATGCAAATCACAATGTCACCAAATAAAGTCATCAAAATTACCATTTTGCTAGCACCATCCTCCCCATTTAACCCAATGCCACTACAATCCTACCCTCAAACTTCATATGGCTACTGATGATATGTACTTACGCTTTCCTGGAAACCAGTGAAAGGCACACACTCATCTTCATTAACAAAAAAGGGAAAGGAGATCTTTTAAAGGGCTATTATTTGAGCTGAATCAAGTTCTAGGGGTTATTTAACATTAAAGTTACTTCCCAGCTTTTACAGACCCTGAATATTGACTGAGTTCTATTTACCAAAGTTATGGGTCTATACTAATTTTATTATGGGCAACTGACATTAAATATTAGGAGTCTACACACAAAACAAAATGCTCTCTACCTCTACACTGTTTAGTCCTTAGCTCCTTCTATGAAAGAAACTTTTTAAAAAAAGTTTAAAAAAGTTTATTTTTTTATTTATTTGAGAGAAAGAGAGAAAGAGCACAAGCAGAGGGAGAAGCAGTCCCCCTGCCAAGCAGGAAGCCTGATGATGCAGACCTCAATTCCAGGACCCTGGGATCATGACCTGAGCCAAAGGCAAACGCTTAACCATCTGAGCCACCCAGGCGCCCCCGAAAGAAACTTTAAAGAGACCACATTGACCACATCTGATCACCCTTTCACTATCCCTAATCTATAACCCTGTCACCTTATATGCACAAAATGAGTTTCATCCTTCCTCCAAAATAGCTTTCAGAATGCCTTAATATTAACTACCATAACTCCTACTTCACTGGAAAGCCCTTGATAGCTCTCATAGCCTCCAACAACCCCAGCTCCTTAAATTGGCCTTTAAACCTCTTCTCCACTCTCTGTAACTGGACATTTCTTGTTTGTTTCCCACTACTAGCCTGCACAAGGCAAGACAGCTCTTCAGACAGACAGCCCTTCAATTGTCCTCTGAAAATACCATACGGATTATCTTCATTTTATTGAACACTTCTGAGGTGCCAGGGACCATGGTAGGCCTTACAAACATCATCATATGTAATCTCTTCAACTAAATGAGATATGATTATACCCATTTTAAGGTTGTTAAAACCAAGACTAAAGAAGTTAAGATACTTGTCCAACCAAAATCTCACAGCAGAGATAGGATTCTGTGCTTTTCTATCTGGCACAAAAGCTGGCTTACTTTCCACTCTGGCATACTCCCACCCCTACTGTGGTGTGTGTTCTGATCACTGCTTCTTCCTGACATGTAGGATGCCTCAGCTGCACCATATATATCTGAACCCCATCCAGACTGTAAATCCCAGAGAGAAATTCCCACCTCTATCTTGAAATCTTTCATCATCATCCTAGTCCTTGACGGACTGCTGAACTCTTCATTATCTGCAGCACTTACATGTCACGCCTATTCTCTGCCCTGTATGGTCTTGTCAGTTTTATTTTACTCAGTTCCTTCCAACCACAGTGTAAGCTCCTTGAAAATGGAAATTTCTTTATACTCTTCCCTCACTCTCCAGAGCCTAATAAGATAGCTCCATTTGCTGAGCACACTTGCCAGGTACAACAATCCTAAAAAGTAGAATCTATTGTCATTTTGCAGATAAAGAAACCGAGGCTCAGAGAGATTAAGACACTTGCCCAAGCCACTTAGCAAGTAAGTAGTAGATGTGATACTGAAATACAGACTGTCTGAATCAAACGCCCCAATATACTATACTGACTCAAATACACTGTGCCTCACAGAATGTGAATTTATGAAGCATCACTGTGTGGAAGATATTCAACAAACCTCCAGAAAACATCCCTCTAACCAATGACTTCAGACAAGGGGCACCATTTTTACTCTTTAGTAGGGTAGATTCTGAAACTCAACAGAAAAAAAGATGAGTGTATACCACCCCATAACATCCCAGACCACCCTTCCCATTCTCCCATCCCCTCTTGAAGCCATGCCCCATGTTGGTGGGAGCCAATGATGCTGCCTGTATCTGTACTGGTGTTTCTGTGAGATTGAGAGGCAAACTGTTCTTTCCCCAGCAGTCTTGGTAACTTTGAAATACAAAGAGGAAAGTAGGAACAACTAAAAGATATGAGTGTTAATTTTGTTAGGCCTGCAAGGGATTGGGGAGGAAGTTTTGCTATCTCTGCAGCAAAAATGGATTGCTGCTGTGGAAAGAATAACAATTGCTGAAAAATGTCCGCAGCTGGCCAATTAAGCCAATATATGGAACTTCAGCCAGCTTCTGTTCTCCCCTAAGACATGAAGGTAGCAATGGGAATTAATGAAATCTCTGAGAAGAAATTCTGAGAGCGCAAGAATCAAGGAAGTCTGGCTACTTTTCCCCACATGCAGAGCTTGCCTTCAGTGCCAATGCTGAATATGTGGACTTGATAGTATTAAGCAAGCTGGCAGGTTTCTTTATACTCAACAGGTCCTTAGGAAGCATTTTTAATTTTTTTTAAAGATTTATTTATTCTAGAGAGAAAGAGTACACATTTATGAGTGGGGGGAGGGGCAAAGAGAGAGGGAGGGGGAAGAGAGAGAACTCAAGCAGACTCCTGCTGAGCACAGAGCCCAATGCGGGGCTCCATGAGGGGCTCAACACAGGACTCAATCTCATGACCCTGAGATCATGACCTGAGACAAAGCCAAGAGTCAGATGCTTCATCAACTGAGTTACCCAGGCATCCCTTTAGGAAGCAACTTTTTATTTTTATTTTTTTTAAAGATGATTCATTTATTTATTTATTAGACAGAGATCACAAGTAGGCAGAGAGGCAGGCAGAGAGAGAGGGGGAAGCAGGCTCCCTGTTGAGCAGAGAGCCCAATGTGGGGCTCAATCCCAGGACCCTGGGATCATGACCTGAGCCGAAGGCAGAGTTTAACCCACCGAGCCACCCAGGTGCCCCAAGAAGGAATTTTTTTTTTTTTTAATATCTTGCAGGGGGACCCCTGGGTGCCTCTGTCAGTTAAGCATCTACCTTTGGCTCAGGTCATGATCTCAGGGTCCTGGGATTGAGCTCCTCAGTGGGGAGCCTGCTTCTCTCTGCCTGCCATTCCCCCTGCTTGTGCTCGCTCTCTCTCTCTCTGACAAATAAATAAATGAAATCTTTAAAAAAAAAAAAAAAGGTCTTGCAGGGTACCTGGGTGGTTCACTTTGTTAAGCATCAGACTCTTGATTTTGGCTCAGGTCACCATCTCAGGGTCATGAGATCAGGCCCCATGTTGGGTTCCAAGCTAGGTATAATGTCTGCTTAAGATTCTCTCTCCCTGGGGCGCCTGGGTGGCTCAGTGGGTTAAAGCCTCTGCCTTCAGCTTGGGTCATGATCCCTGGGGTCCTGGGATCGAGCCCCGCATTGGGCTCTCTGCTCCGTGGGGAGCCTGCTTCCTCCTCCTCTCTCTCTGCCTGCCTCTCTGCCTACTTGTGATCTCTGCCTGTCAAGTAAATAAATAAAATCTTTAAAAAAAAAAAAAAAGATGCTCTCTCCCTCTCCCCTCTTCCCCCTATGTGTGCAGTCTCTCTCAAATAAATAAATAAATAGATAAATATATAAATCTCTTGCAGAAGAGAATACTCTGGTAACAAAATACTATTTCTAATGAATCTGAGTAAGGAGGAATAATGACTGCATTATTCACTCATCTCTAGTACCCATGCTAAAACTACTGTACTCTCCCACATTCCCAAAGGCCAGATTTCCATCTTCATTTATATTTTGGTTTAAATATCTTTACGGCTCAAGGTCTGTGACCCTTACCTTTACCTACAAAACCTGTGTAGTGGCACACAAAATTCTGCACCTGCACAGTACTTAATAAATCAAGTCCTTCCATTTACTCCATCTCAGATGAGGCTCAAAACTACACCCAGTGGGTATTACTAGGATACACATTATGTTTATAAGGAAACTAAAATTTTCTTCAAGTAACACAATTGGTAAACGGTAAACCTGGTCCCCACTTCTGGCCTAGGATACTACCACATGATACTTCCCAGTACTCAGGGCAATTTCCCCCCTTTTCTATATTCTTGATCCACATGTAAACTTTGTAAATCTAAAACCAAGAGTCCATCTCTATGAGAGATGGACTTCAAACTACACCAACCATACTTAATTCTATTACAACTACCTGGGGCCATACTAAAAGCCCCCTACTCCAGTCTTGAAGCTATAAACACTATAAGCAAGAATTTAGTAGACTCAACGTAAGAAATACTTGGAAGGTTCTTAATCTATAGAAGATGAGCAGACATGATGGTTATGCTATCCATTTAAAAAAAGTTAACATCATGTCACCTGTTTTTCCACAACTATCATATATATTTAGGGTATAGTCCTTGTACTTATAAGATTAGGAGCTGTTTTGTCTACCTAATGGACAAACAATCCAGAGTGTACCCAGAAAATATCTGGAATTGGATCTGTCCACCTTGTTGACTGACCCTTTAGTTTGGAATGTAACCCTGGTATCCAGGACCCAGCAGGTCCCCTTCCCCAATTTCTGGGCAATATCTAAGCTCATTAAAGCAGACAGAACTCAAATTTCCAGGCCTTATAAATGGCTGAAATAAGGACATTCTTTTTGTGTCAGCTCAAGCTTGGTTAATCTCCATATCCAATCTAACTCTGGGGTGAAAGAGAGGAACACATTTGTTGCTTTGGGACTGTTGCTCTATTTTTTTTTTTTTTTTTTAATCTGCTGGCTGACCTTCCCTATGTAAGTGCACCGGCATTTGTAACATTCAGTTTAAACAGAAAAGCTCTTTCGTCTTTGTACCCTGGCCTTGATCTCTCGTCATTATGGTCTGGATGCCTGCTAATCACTAATGATCCTGTGGACCTTTTATATAATACTGAGGTATTAGAACTGAACTCGTATAAAAATTCCTACTCAGCTAATTACATTCTTTCTGCTTTTCTTGGTTTTCCATATAGTCTCAGCTGGAGTTGAATCTGAACTAGTCCCTCAGATTTTAAATTGTTTGCTGGTGGTTTTTGGAAAGCACTTATAAACTCTTCCCTCAAATGAATTCAACTAATTATAATTCAAAAGCCCCATGACCTAGCTCTTACCCTCTCTCTCTTTCTCTTTTCCTTATCTTTCTATTCCCTTTCCCATGTTCTGGTCTTGAACATCATGTTTAAATGCACTGGGTAAGGAGTTTCATGATTCTGTATTTTGATAGTATATTGTTAACTTACAGGAGTATACAGTGGTTCTAGGACACATCTACTTTGGGGTCTATGTTCACAACCAACTACTAAAAATGACAAGGGTTTCAACCCAAAAGTTACATTTAACCTATAGTCTAAGGATCGCTTAATTTTTTTGTTAATGGTAAATGCCTTGCTCACAAAATAGAATACAGGTGAAATTTGGTTTCTTAACTGAGTAAGATTATTTTATATTTCAAGGAGTATGGAGCACCAATTCTGTAGAATTAAATAGGGCAATCCTGATTTTAGCCTGACATCTTGAATTTTTCCTAGTCATTTCCACATTCTAGAACTTAACAGCTTTTGTAATCATAGCAGCAAAACTGAACTCTCATAAAATTCAGATCAACCAAATTCTCAACACAACTTTCTGAATATGGCTGTATACACTGTACTATAAGTAACTGTTAAATTAAAAATTTGTTGACGATCGAAGAGAATGTATAGCTCCAAATGAGCATTTTTCTTAGCAGTTACTTTTATTCCAATGGTGCTGCCATTATTCAAACTATGTTTACATAATGTCTTTAGAACTAGTTTAAAAGCTGTTAAAGAAAGCCATCTAATTGTCTTTCTGATTGTTTTGACCCCAAATTATATTATCCGGACTTGATCACCCCCCCCCCTTACTTTTCAGGGCATTGAAGGTCTTTTTTTTTTTTTTTTTTTTAGATTTTATCTATTTATTTGACAGAGAGAAAGAGCACATGTCCAAGCATAAGCAGGGGGAGATGCAGAAGGAGAGGGAGAAGCAGGCTCCCCACTAAGCAAGGACCCTCAATGCAGGACTCAGTCCCAGGACCCTGGGATCATGACCCAAGCAGCAGGCAGATCCTTAACCAACTGAGCCACCCAGGCACCCTGGGTACTGAAGGTCTTTAAAGGAAGATGACTTACCACTTCCTAGGCTTGTTAACAAGATGTGCTGTGAGTTTTGAAAAAAGTGACTAATGAAGAGCTCCAAGATAGATTCGATTAATAGCAGCAATGAACACATCATTAGAATAAATGACAGACTTTCAAGATGACTAGCTAGATAAAAACACACTAAAATATATATGTAAGTCCTGGTATGTTTGACTATATCAATTTATATTCATATCTTGGTTACATAGTTTCAGCCTTACAGCACATTTTTTAGAGTTAAAGATAAAATTATTCTTTTTTTTTTAAGATCTTATTTATTTATTTGACAGAGAGAGATCACAAGTAGGCAGAGAGGCAGGCAGAAAGAGAGGGGGAAGCGGGCTACCGAGCAGAGAGCCAGATGCGGGGCTCAATCCCAGGACCCTGGGATCATGACCTGAGCCGAAGGTAGAGGCTTTAACCCACTGAGCCACCCAAGTGCCCCAAAGATAAAATTATTCTTAACATCTTCTATTACTGTACTTCACAAAATTTTACATTCTTTAGGTGCATCTTACATATTTCATACAAAAAATAGTCTCGATATTCAAGGATCTAGGCATTGTTCAAAACTATTTCAAGTGTTATCCACAAGAACATTAAAACTACAAATAATTGGGATAAACATATTGGGTATTTTTCTATTTCTATTAAATCAAGGAAAATGAATTTTTTATAAGATTTTATTTATTATGAGAGACAGCATGAGGGAACACAAGCAGGGAGAGTGGGAGGGGAGGGAGAAGCAGGCTTCCCATTGAGCAAGGAGCCCAATGTGGGGCTCAATCCCAGGACCTTGGGATCATGACCTGAGCCAAAGCGAGCCACCCAGGTGTCCCATGAAAATGAATTTTAACCAGGTGTGCTTGTGACTTGTGACTACTTGAGATATTTTTTGTTTGCTTGACTTAACTGTAGGCAGTTCTTTCTTTAGGTTGTAGGGAAAGGGGTGTGTGGTTTTGATATTTTTTTAAAGATTTTATTTATTTATTTGACAGACAGACAGAGAGATCACAAGTAGACAGAGAAGCAGGCAGAGAGAGAGGGAAGCAGGCTCCCTGCTGAGCAGAGAGCCCGATTTGGGGCTTGATCTCAGGACCCTGAGCCCAAGGCAGAGGCTTAACCCAAAGAGCCACCCAGTTGCCCCTGTGGTTTTGATTTTTACTAAAAATATAAGGACTTCATTCACATAAAACCAGTCAGTCCAGCACACCATGTAAGGAGCCAGACCTTTTAGGGAAAACTATACAGTCTAAAATAATTAAAAAGAGTATCATAAGCCCATTCAATGATGCAAATCCTTTAAACTTTGTTTTTAAAGTCTTAAGGAGAAAAAACAAAACAAAGCACATGTGGGAATAGGGCACAAGCTGGAGAAAACTCTTAACTTCTAATTTTTCCTTGATTTACTACTTGAGAGTAATCAGTCCTATTTTTCTTTTGTATACATGAAAGGCCATACTTCTTAACTCTTTCATATACTCCTTGAATTTCTTGGAGCCAAGAGGAGATTCACATAGCCTAGTTACACTTCAACAATTAAGTATTAGTTGCCTATGGGCATCCTGTTCAATGGCTAAGGGAAATGGAGGACCTATAACAAATAATGAATAAATACTTATTGAATTAATGAATGAAGGAAAAGAAAATCATATCTTGGACAAACACATGTGGAGTCCACTGTAAAAGTGACTCCTACAGGATTTGGTCCATGTAAATACAGTTTACATTATATAGTATCAAGCCTAAAGCATTTGGTTAGATTTGGATCACTTTTAGATTTCAGAATTCATGCCGTATTCTGGACCCTAACAATACTTTTGAACCTAATCACTTATTTTAAGTGACTCCTTATATAATCAGTCTTTAATACCCAAGAGTAATACCCAAGTAGTCACCAAGACTGAAATGTTTACCCGGCTTCCATACCTGAAATAAACTGATGAATTCACACACCCAGCACTTATGCTAAAAACATACAGTCTTTCATTTAAGCTAGCAGATGATTTTCTTTCACAACAAAGGTATAAACACAACTAGTTTCCTCACTTTTCCAATCATCCCAGTTTTAGAAGATGTTTAGATTCCTAAATAGGGCCTTCTCACTGACTATTTGGTAGGACAAAACACCTTTGTTCCTTGGTTTATATGATAGAATGGGAATAAGACAAGGCCCTCCTCCTTCCTGGGGGGACTTCTGTGAGTATATTGATAAATACCTACAAAAATGATAAATGCTACTACCTCTTTCAGCATTTTGAAAGATGTCAACCAAATACAAAATATTTTTGGTGTGTGAATTAAAATGCCTCTTACTGATGGTCTCAGAGGTTTCCTGATAAGAGAGCGTGTCAAAAACTGGCTTATATATTATCCGTCCTCCAGAACGCACTGACATCACACTTCATAATAGCTTGGTATGATGACTGCTGTCAAAATCGCCTGCATGGAAACATCCGTGCCCTAGATTGACATAATGTATTAGCGTGACAGAGGACTAAACAACTAAGAACGCCGCGCGAAGCCCCGACTCTGAGCGCTTGGAATAGAGGGGTGTGTTATGTGTGAGCTGAAGGGCCTCGACCCTTCTTATGTTTTAACTTCGGAGGAGCATGAAAGTTGCCAGGGGCATCCTGTGGGCGGGGAGGGGAGCCCAGAAACGCAAATGCCTGAGACAGGAGTAGGAAACTCCCCTCCACCCCCACCCCAAATTCGAAACCCATCCAGGGCTGGGGCTTTGGGTCTCTCTTTTTCATGACCGCCACACAACGGCATACACTTTGCTGGGAAATGAAAACAAGATGAGGGTCTGGGGGAGCGACACGCTCCAGATCCGGCTGAGGGGCGGAGAGGATCCGGTCACCTAGGCTTTCCGGCCGCCGCTCTCGCCGCGTCCCCCGGGGCGCGACCTGCCGCCGGAGCTCCAGACGTGGAGAATGGGAGACCCCAGCACGGCCTCGGGGCACCAACAGGACGGACCCGCGCTCTACTTGCCCTTCCCTGGGGTTTGCGGTGGGCAAGGCCCACCCACCCTCCACGCCAAGCCTGGGTCTGTCACAAGCCCTCCTCCCCAACTGCGGCGTGAGAAGCAGAGGTACCCGAGCCGCGGACCCCAACTGCACACAAAGCCCCCAACGGGGCCGCAGCGACTCCAAGCCTCGCTAATCCCGCTCCGGGTGCTCAGAGAGCAGCGTCCCGCGCTACCAGGTCTCCCCCTACCCCCGCCCGGGGAAGCCCGGCTGAGGGGAAGCGACAAGCCAGAGGAGAAGGGGGAAGCCCTGCGCATGTGAGCCCCCCGGCCCCAAGCAGGGCCCTCGGCCCGGGGGACACTCTCACCTCAAAAGAACAGGCGCTGCTGCCTGCGCGGGGAGGAGAGCGGGTGGGGAATACTTACACCGGGTTCGGGCCGCACAGGGACCTCGTCGGGAAGGACGCGCGGGTTGGAGAGCGGAATCCTAGCGGCTTGCGGCCGCACCGCCGCCTCAGAAGGGAGGCCTCTACTGTCCGGCCTCGGACCTGCAGCTGCCGGGCGCGCGCGCGCGCGAGCCACAGCCAGCTCCGCCCCATCCCGCCGGCCCCGCCCCGCCGGCCTCCTCCTCCTCCCACTCCCACCCCTCCTCTCCGCCCCCGGGTGCGATCTGCGCTCTCCCGGAGACGTACGCGAAGCGACATGGAAAACCTTCCACCAAAATGAGCTGTGATATCCTTTTGATGGCTATAATTTATTCCAAATCGTCCCTGGACTGAAACGATCAATTAGCAGCCCGAAACGCACTGTGAAGTAAATTGTCACACTCTCTATTACAGGATGGTTATCATATATTTATAAGGTGTGTTTTCTGCAATCAGAACCAACAAGGTGTTGAGCGATCAGTCATAAACGCACTTCTTCAAAAAGAGGGGAGAGAAGCTCTAGCATTGTGTGGCGAGGAAGAAAATCTTATGACAGTTATTACCTCTCCCACCCTCTGCCCGCGGTGATATTTCCTCTTGGCATCTAGGAAGTGCAGTGAAGCAAAAGTCCTGCACCCACTCTCCAGGCCACTCGTGTGACCCTGGGAATAGGCTTCCTGTGAACAACAGAGGGCCCCAAGAGCAGTGGTTTCCTTAGAGATTAGGCA
This sequence comes from Lontra canadensis, assembly GCF_010015895.1. Lineage (NCBI taxonomy): Eukaryota > Metazoa > Chordata > Mammalia > Carnivora > Mustelidae > Lontra > Lontra canadensis. Next base: position 4,903,996 of record NW_022631027.1, read on the forward strand.
TAAGAATCACTCTTTCTCCGTCTCTGTTTTTACTCTGTTTTTAGTCTCATCCACTCTCATCTTACTCTTCCCTTCTAAGCTTCTAGCAGAATGTATGGATTCTATACTTAATCTTAAGTGCCTTTTCTTTCTCTCTCTGATATTTAGGTGTTATGAACTGTAGAGATTATGCCATGGTGATACAAAGTTTACCCACAGTGACAACTCCTCATTCTAAATTGTAATCTCTCTGCCAGAACGCACAAATTCTGAGAAAGTCATAAGATATTCTCCTTCAGTCTCATAGACTGTCCTGACCAAGCTATGGAGATGTTATTTTCCTTATAGTCATCCTTAATGACTGTACATGGATATACATCCAGAACTTCTGAGTTTCCTGTAACAAGCTACCATCATATTATCATTCACCAACCACCTATCATTTTTTAGAAGGATTCTGGTTTGTATTCAGTTTTTCTTTTTGCCTGAAAACCCTAACTCTAAAGCCCAACCTACTCAATTATTGTGAGAAAAATTTAGCAGCCAGAAGTATGCCTCTGTGGGCAATAAAGTGACATGTATGAAGAGTGAGTCACAAGGTTGAGTAATCGCTCAACCTTGTATTTCCACATTCTTCTTAGGTTAACTGTCCCCATGATTTCTGAATGGCCAGGCTTGCCTGCAATGCTAACCTCTGAAGAATGGACAGAAAGGAAATCTGGTTGGGCATTTGAGTTGTAAAGACAGCTGTTGCCACTGGGTTCTCCCAGCATAGGTGGAGCAAGATGCTCCTCTCTTAGAAAGCAAAGGAGGGGTGCCTGGGTGGCTCAGTGGGTTAAAGCCTCTGCCTCTGGCTTGGGTCATGATCTCGGGGTCCTGGGATGGAGCCCCACATCGTGCTGTCTGCTCAGCAGGGAGCCTGCTTCCTCCTCTCTCTCTCTGCCTACTTGTGATCTCTGTCTGTCAAATAAAAAAAGAGCCAGACCCAGCACCTTCACTTTGTAGCTTCTAAAGTCACTGATTTAATTTTCATTTAATAGCTAATATTTATTGAGCACCTACTCTGTGCCAGGCATTGTGCTTTAAATTATATGTATTATCTTATTTAATCCAATCAACAAACTTATGGGGGAAATTTCCTCATTTTGCCAATAAGAAAACTGAGATTTGGCAAACTTAAGTAACTTCTCCAAGGACATACTTCTAGTAAGTGATGATCTCAAACCCAGGTCAGTCTCCAGCACCCATGCTCTTCACCCCAATAACATCATACCTCAAAAATTAAAGATTTTGACTTAAGATTTTCCACCAAAAATATTTTACAGGAGCTGAGGACAAAATGAAAGTGGTGAATTCTGGGAGAAGAATGAAAGAACAGCTGCTTGCAAAGGAAAGACGCAATAGATACATATACCCTGACTGGATAGGTTACCCCTTTTTCTATTCTATCCTTCCTACATCCCATGATTTCTTTTTCAGAGTTATCACCTGCCATCTGGTGTCTAGCCAAAGAGACCTTACCCAAGGTCAGTGAGGACTCCTAGGCTTGGGATGGGGGTGGGGGGGTAATGGAGATGAACATACCCCAGAAGAATCACAGCACCATGGGGAGGAGACCTAAGTGGGAGCCAGAGTTGGCCAGAGGACTTGTCCCAGATCCCCAGCTCTGAGAATGAAATGTTGCTTCCTAATGGACTTTAAATTACCAACATCGCTAAACTCTCTCTTAATAGACTTATAAAGATCTGCTTGCTACCTTTTTCCCCCTTCATGTAGAATTTGTAATCAAGAGCCCAATTTTGTCATTTGGAAATACTAATTATCTAATCACGCCATGATGCATAACGTACTTGTCTGCCCAATTAGCTAGGACAATTATTAAAATTCAGAGGCCTAATTATGTCTCAATTTAATGCTGGCAAACTTGCATACAGAGCAGTAATTAAAATCCTCTCTTTCCCTCTGCCTTTAGGGCAGGGGATGATTAGGCCCTGTCAGGGGGTGTACTGAACCAAACCAGTGAAGCGTATTGTGCAACATGACCCTGCATTGTTAAGTGTGTCAACATATTAACCTGAATTCCCTTCAGCCCCTACATAATCACATTTGGTGGAGGAATAAAGGAGCTAAAACATGAAGCATTTTATTAAAAAAACATAAATTCTTTTTAATTAATGCTATGAGAGTTCTGATGAATTTCATGCTTCCAAGTGCTGGAAGACATAAGACTGGTTCATCTAATTACTAGCAAATTTGCTCTTGTTAAAACTACTTTTTTTTTTACTCATTTAAAGAAACTGATTTTTTTTTCATGGTATAATAAAAAAAAGCCTAGCTAGTTGGCTTCCAGTAATACAGTTGATTACCAGTTTTGTTTGATGATAGAACACAAGTGAATGTTGACTTCCAAAAGAATCAAACCCAAGACTGGAGGGATTTTTAAAAAGGCTAGAATTTAATACTTGAAAGATGTTAATAAAAATGAAACATTAAAAATCATAATATTGAAACAAATTCAAAATATTTATCTTTTGAGCTTAAAAGTTTGATGTCTGAAATAAAACCAGCATGAGGAGACCAGAACACTGCACAAATTCCCATTGCTTCAGAAATCCTGTAGCACGCAGGAAGTTGACAGTGTGTGTCTACTCTGCTAGCATCTCAATCCTCTTCTCTATGTACTAAGGAGAGCCACCAAACCCAGTAAGACTTCAGAGCTGTCTTCTAAATTTTGGCTTTCACTCATGATGGAATATGTGATATATTATTCATGTGTCCAACTAAAAAATGAGAGCATTCTGTCAAGACCAAAAATGAATTATTCTGGAAAAAGGAGGACTTCTTTCCATTGCTTCTAAACTTCTTGCTGCATGGATAGCTTCTAGAGAGCAAAAGACACAAGAACACACACACATATACAGTCACTTGGTTGGACAGAGATTACTCTCAATTGATTTCATTTTGAATCTCATGACAACCTTGTGACACAGTAGGTAAGGCAAGCCAGTCTCCATTTTATTAATTTGGGGGCACTTATTAGTACTTATTGAAGCTGACCACTCTATACCCCAAGGTAGGGCAAGTAGAACTCTGTTCCCCTTGCTTGCTGTTCATTGCCTCACATAAGGGACTGTGAATGAGACACCAATGCAGAGATTTTTGATTTAGTAAAATATCTCAAGTTGAGATCAAAGTAGAGATAGTATGATAAATAATGATGGAACAAGGGAGTCTATATATCAACACTGCAGGACCTTCTGTCCTTCAGTCAATACTTACTCGCAACAGGTTTAGTCATATCCGATTATATTTGGTGACTTTGGTCCATTTATGTCCTCTTTTAAATTTTTATATTTTTATATATTTTATATGTATGATTACATCTGAGTTGGTGGTAGTAAAAGCAGAGTTCCTTCCTCCTACTCTTACTCTGGGTACAACGTGGGATAGAAGATGGTGTTTAGGGAAAACTCTGGCTGGTACAGGCCCTCTTACTAACAAAGACAGTGACCACAGGACAGTCTCTACAGGAGATGGTTGGCTGGAGGAGGTACGACAGGCCCTTTGGCATTTGTGGTATAAAACGAGGGGGTAGGCCCTCCCCCAAGCCTCCCACAGAGTGTGTGTGCCCCATGTCTTGAAAATGGCCTTGCTCTGAGTCTCTTTGGATGGTGAACTAAAGTGCAAATCTGTGTTCTGACTTGTTCCTGTGGCTGTCAGCATGTTTTCCTCTTGTCAGCAGCAATTGACTGGTCAGGCTCACCCCTGTACAGCAATTGTAACAGCTCATTGACAGGCTAGTGACCCAGCTGGACCTGATAATGGAAAACTATTGATTTTTGTAGGCTCCACGAATCTAAAATGAACGACCGATGTAATGTCATCAATTGTCTCGGACTCTGATAACCCAAGGGAAAAAGTTTCAGGGATTGCTTGTATTTCCTGACAATAGTGTTTCAAAATCTCACCAGATATATGTAAGAAGCACATTTCCTGGGTGTTTTCTGTAAACGACCCCAATTAGGTAGGGCTTCAATACCTAGCTTTGCATGTTAAATGAAGTGGGAGTTAGCATTGCCAAATTAGAACCTGATAAGCCTATTTAGATATTTGAGGAGAGGCACTTTGTAAAGGAAATGTTTAAAATGTTTATTATAAAAGAAGCTTACAGAAAAGAAAAAAAAAAGATTGGGATTAAACCAAAATATTTGACTCTCAAAGATCTTAATAGACGAAATTATTTTTTAAAAAGGTTTTATTTATTTGACAGAGAGTGAGTGAGTGAGAGCGGGAACACAAGCAGGAATAGTGGGAGAGTGAGAAGCAGGCCTCCTGCGGTTCAGGGAGCCAGATGCAGGGCTCCATCCCAGGACCCTGGGATCATGATCCAAAGCGAAGGCAGAGGCTTAACCCACTGAGCCACACTGTCACCCAATAGATGAAATTAGGTTACAACTCTTATACTGCTCCTGCTTACCTGAGTTGATTTGTTTGTAGAAAGAAAGGCTTAGAAATAATGCAGACGTGCCTTGGTTGTGTGTTGGGAGAAGTCATTATTTAGTTTTGTTTTTAAAACCCTTTTCTCCTTAGCTGATCATTTCAAAATTCTCAAACATCGCTCAGTGTATTCTTCAGAAATGAGTGGTTTCTTTTCAAGCTAAATTAGCGAGGGATTAGAGCTAATTTTGCCCACTAGACAGTCCAGAGGACTCTGTGCTGAGTTATGGATAGAAGGTCTGGTAACCGCCTCTGCTGAGGAACTTCCTTAAAAAAAGAAGGAGGAGGAGGAGGGGGAGGGGCAAGAAGGTTATTGATCTTGGCTGCCAACTCGATACATTTAGTTCACAATTCACTTGTAGTGAGAACGTAGTCATCTTAAGGTCCTGATCAAATTCAGACATTCTTAGAAGACAGTTCTGAGGGCTAGATGAAATCATAGAGCACAGAAGTAACAGGGGTGCTTCCTCAGCCGTTTACTCAAAGAGGGCTAGAGAGAGAGAGAGATAGAGAGAAAGCCTCTTTGAGGAGCTGGGAAGAACAGATCCCAGAAGTGACAAATCCATGTGCGGCTGGGCTTCTATTCACAGGGTGCTACAGTCTTCACACTCTCCTATAATGGTCCCTTTATGACCTTGATTAGCTTCCCGAACTCTTACAACACTACTTTTCTGGTTTTCTACAGCTATCAAAATCAACATTGCTAACTGTTTGGCTGCCCATTAGTAAAGATACATGAGGTTAAGACCTGAAAGAAATTAAGCTAGACAAAAAAAAAAAAAAAAAAAAAATTAAAAACCCACTGACATTTGGACTTTACTAAATATAAAACACTTGGTACAGAGAAAACAGAACTTGCCTAATTCTGTGACATGTTCTTATGGCCCAGCCAAGGTATCAGCAGTTAAAGGTCAGGGGCTAGGTCTTACATGTTTTGGGGTTCTCCAGAGTGGCTGGGTCTTACATGTCACAGACCCAACAGTCACTGAGTAGAGAGGCAAAAACTACTTTTCAGTATAGAAGGATGAAGGTAAGTATTTTCCAATCTATAACAGATTGAGAAGAAATCAGTGGTGCCTGTCCATGTGCCTGTCTGCAGGTTTGTGCCAGTCTGTGAAGAGGTTTCACATATCTATGGTAAATATATGAACAAAACTAAATAAATGTGATTTTATATGGCAAAATTAAATCTTTTAGAAATTCCAAAGTTCTATCTTTATGTAATGTTGAGCATTGTTTCTTTTCCCAAATAATTATGATTGAAGGTGAAAGATGTTTTTAATTCATATCCTTACTTGACAAGGCAAGATAAAAGTGGGCGAAATCATCCATTGATCCCAGTAGCTTAAAAATTACAATTCTGTGGAAGCCAAAAGAATGAGTCTAAATAACTTACTCATACACCTTATTAAAATTAAAACAATTATAGTTATATGACTGTCAATAAATAGAAGTGTTTGTGACTAAGACACATAGCTGAGGCACCTGGGTGGCTCAGTCGGTTGCGCATCAGGCTTCAGCTCAGGTCATGATCCCAGGGTCCTGGGACTGAGCCCTAAGTTGGGCTCCCTGCTCAGCGGGGTCTACCTCTCCCTCTTCCTCTGCCCCTCCCCCAGCTCATGTTCTCTTGCTCTCTCTCAAATTAAGGAAAAAAAAAAAAAAGACACAGCACTAACTGTGATACACGTGACCACACTGAACTAAGACCTAGTCATTGGGGGCTTTTCTTAGGGTTCTCTTCTATTTTCTATCTTTACAAACCACTTATGGATTTTTAAACCCAAATCTGTGGTTTGATTGAAACGCCAAAAAATATGATCTTAGTCATCACAATTTTAACTTCAAGATAATCTTTTCTGACAACATGATTCTTACGTCCAGCTCTATGCAATGTCAGGTCTGTTGCCAGCAGCAGCTCCACAGAAATGATGTCATTTGGAGCAAAAAATAATTTTGTTTCTTTGTTTTTTAATTTCATTTGTAAAGTACACATTTAAATCCATACCGCATGTTTTGCTGTGCTTTATAACTTGTACTGATTTAAATGTATTAAGCATGTATTAATACATGTATTAATGTATTAAGCATCTTCCTCCAATAACCAATGATAATATTAAGAATAATAAAGGAATGGGGCACCTGGGTGGCTCAGTGGGTTAAGCCTCTGCCTTCGGCTTGGGTCATGATCTCAGGGTCCTGGGATCGAGCCACACATCGGGCTCTCTGCTCAGCGGGGAGCCTGCTTCTTCCTCTCTCTCTCTGCCTGCCTCTCCACCTACTTGTGATCTCTGTCAAATAAGTAAATAAAATCTTTAAAAAAAAAAGAATAATAAAGGATTAATAACTCTGGGTCCACCATCACCTCTATTTTAACCATTGTCTCATATCTTTCAAAATACTTTAGGTTGCAAATAAAAGTTATTTCACAAAACAGAAGAGCAATAATCTCATGGTCCCTCCATTTGTGACAACATGGATGGACCTTGAGGGCATTATTCTTTCTAAAATAAGTCAGGCAGAGAAAGTCACTCTTATGATCTCACTTGTATATGAAATCTAAAAAACCAAATTCATAGAAACAGAGAACAGACTGGTGGTTGCCAGAGGTGGGGGGTCGGGAGTGGGAAAAATAGGTGAAGGTAGTCAAAGGTATAAACTCTGGGGATGTAAAACCTAGTTAACAATACTTAATTGTATGTTTGAAAGTTGCTTGAGAACAAATTTAAAAGTTCTCACCGCAAGAAAAAAAAGTTTTAAACTATATGATAGATGTTAACCTAACCTATTGTGGTAATAATTTCTTAATATAACAACATAAGTAGTCATTATGTTGTATATCTTAAACTAATAGAATGTTATATGTCTGTTATATCTCCGTAACGTGGCAGGGGAGGGGAATCTTGTGGTTCCCCAATTGACTGATTTAATAGCTCAGTAATATCATCAAGGACCCAGATTTTCTTCTATATTTCTCTTCAGCCATGTTAGCATGTTGGCTCCTCCCTTTATGTCTTTCCTTCATGGTGGCAATATGGCCATATAGTTCCAAGTGTCACATGCAGATAATGTTCAGCATCAGAAAAGGGGGACATTCTTCTATCGTATCCTTTTTAAGACGTGATGAACACTTTCTCAAAAGTCTTTCTGACTTGACCACAAGCCTCTTTCAGGGTTGTGTCACAGGCCTAGTGGGGCAAGAGAAATAGACTTATCGTGATTGGACTATTAGCTAGTCTTTATCCATCCTGGGAAAGGGGAAGGGCACAGCTTCCCCTAAAGGATACCAAGCCTGAAAATAAATTACCTGGAAAAGAAGTAAGTTTCTTTTAAGAAGAAAGAGAACAAGACATATAAACTTAGAAAAACTATTTTTGATGACATTCCCTCTTAAAATCTAGCAATCATGTAAGAAGTTCAAATACTCTGAGGACACCATACTAAAGGAAGAGCTTAAAGAAGGCACCAGATAAGCAAGGGAGTGAGACCTTGGATCTTCTAGGTCTGTTCGAGTGGATGCAGCCAAGACAAAGGAGCTGAACTGCTCAACTAAGCCCTGCCCAAGCTCTTGGCCCAAAGAGTCACGAGATAAAATGGTTGTAGTTTTAAGCCTCTAAGATTTGGAGTAGTTTGCTACATAGTACTAGATAACTAGAACATCCCATAAGATGCCTTGAACGGAGACACAATTCAAATATAAAGGTACTAATAAGTTGTAATTAAAAGATGAAAATGAATATATCACGAAAACAGTAAGCATATGAAAACTGGAATTACTAATTAATATCAGACCCAAATAGATTTCAAGACAAAGAGTCTTGCCAGAGATAATGAGTAATAATTTATAATAATAAAACATCCAATTAATCAGAAAGACATTACAACTTTAAGTGTATATGTATCTAAATCAGTTTCAAAATACATTAAGCAAAAGCTGACAGAAAAAAGGAGAGAATTAGATAATTCAGAATTATAAAGATTTGAATGCTCCCCCAAAACTAGACCCCCCCAGATCATTAAGAATATAGAAGAACTGAACAACACAATCAACCACCTTGACATAATTGACATTTATAGGATGCTATACCAGACAACTGCAGAATACACATTATTTTCAAGGACACATAAAATGTTCGCCAAGATAGACCATATGCTAGGCAATAAAATATGTCTCAATAAATTTGAATAGACTGAAATCATACAAAGTATGTTTTCTGTCCACAAAAGAATGAAAATAGAAATCAATGACAATGGAAAATATTTCAAAATACTTTCAATTTCAAATAATTTCAATTTCAATAATTTCAAAAATATTTCAAAAATATTTGAAATATTTCAAACTATTTCAAAACTATTTCCCTAAATATTTGGAAATTAAATAACACACTTCTGCTAACCCATGGTCAAAGAAGAAATCACAAGGAAAATTAGAAAATATTTTTAACTGAATGATAATGAAAATAAGGGTTTAAAATCAATGATCTAAGTTTCTCCATTAAGAAACTGGGAAAAGGGGTAACTTGGTGGCTCAGTCATTAAGCGTCTGCCTTAGGCTCAGGTCATGATCCCAGGGTTCTGGGATTGAGCCCTGCACCGAGCCCTGCACCAAGCCCCACACCGAGCCCCACATGGAGGCCCACATCAAGCTCCCTGCTTGGCGGGAAGCCTGCTTCTCCCTCTCCTACTCCTTCTGCTTGTGTTCCTTCTCTCACTGTGTTTCTCTCTGTCAAATAAATAAATAAAATCTTAAACAAAAAGAAACTAGGAAAAGATGAGCAAATTAATTCTAGGGTAAGTAGTTTTATTTAGGAAATACTAAAGAAAATGATGATAAAAGCAGAAATCAATAACAGAAAAATAAAAGAGAGAAAATTAACAATTTCTTTTTAAAGATTTTAATTTATTTATTTGACAGATCACAAGTAGGCAAAGAGGCAGGCAGAGAGCGGGGAAAGCAGGCTCCCTGCTGAGCAGAGAGCCTGATGCGGGGCTCGATCCCAGGACCCTGGGATCATGACCTAAGCCGAAGGCAGAGGCTTTAACCCACTGAGCCACCCAGGTGCCCTGAAAATTAACAATATTAACAAAGCCAGCATTTGGCTCTTTGAAAAAAAGTAATTAATATGACCAAATTAATTGGTCAGCTTAGAAAACACAAATTTAAGATATCAGGAATTAAAGAGGGAATATCACCACAGATCTATACATATCAAAAGGATAGTAAGGAAGTATTATGAACAACTATTAAGTCTTTATACTTAACAACATAAATGAAATGGACAAATTTGTTTAAAAAGCTTATCAAAACTAAAACTAATGTGCAATAAAATAGACAATTTGAATAATATTTTATCAAAGAAGTTGAATTATTACAACAAAAAAATGGTGTCACTGATGAATTCCATCACATCTTAAGAATAATAACATCAATCTTAAAATAGAGGAGAAATCAATTCCAAATTCCTATTATGAGACCAATATAATTGATGCCAAAACCTTAAAAGACGTTAGAAATAAGGTTGCAAACTAGACACCCCTTATGTACACAGATGCAAAACTCTTAACAAAATACTGAAAAATTAAATCCAGAAATATATACAAAGGATGCATATCATCACCAAGCAAAGTTTATCCCCAAATTCAAAATTAGCCTGTTCCTTGAAAATCAATATAATTTAGCACATTAACAAAATAAATGAGAAAAACACATTTAAACATCTCAATGTATACAGAAAAAGCATTTGATAAAATTTAACCCACATTTGTACTAAAAATTTTCAGCAAACCAACCGTAACAGCTATGATATTGTGATATAAGAAATAAATATTTTGGTTTTCACCCATGGTTCTTGGTGCAGAATCTATGCAACACTTGTAATTTCCTAGTGGTAAGAGTATGGGGCATCTTTTGTTACATATTTTTGTTCCCAGTTCCTCAAACAGCTCCAGAGCATATAGGTGAAATGAGTGTATTTTGTTATTCATAACAAGCTTCTTTTGGCCACATCTGAGTTTATGTTAATGAGACAATTTTTGGAAAGTCCTTAGATAACCACTGGATGAGGGCTGGTTGCCAGGGAATCAACCATGTGATTAGAGTGTTAGGACTTTCATTCTCCCATACCTATCCCCACCCCCCAGGACCAGGGAGGGAAGAGGGTCTGGAGGTTAAATCATTCACCAATGGCCAATGCTTTCAATCAATCATGCCTACATCATGAGGCCTCCATAAAAACTCCAAAGTATGGGGGATTGGGAGAGGGACTGGGAGTGTGTCTGGAAGGCGATTGGAGACCTCTACAAAATTCACCAGGTTGGTGAACACATAGAGGTACTGAGAAGGCAGTGTACCTGGAAAGAGCATGGAAGTTCTACACCTCTTCCCCCATACCTTTCCTTATGCATCTCTTCCATCTAACTAATCCTGAGCTGTATCCTTTTATAATAAACTGGTAATCTAGTATGTTTCCTGAGTTCTGTGAGCCATTGCAGTGAATGATCAAACCCAGGGAGTGGGTTGATGAAAGTTCCAATTTATAGCTGGTCAGTCAGATGCACAGATGATAAGCCTGTACTTAACAATTGATATCTGAAGTAGGGGCAGATAGTAAACACTGTCAGAATTGAGTTAAGTTATGGGACACTCAGCTGGTATCTGAAGACTCAGAGAATTGCTTAGTGTAAGGAAAAACCCACACACATATTTGGTAATCAGAATTGTCAGAAGTGAAGTAAAGAGAATACTCTGTGGGTAAACAGAATACAGAAGAATTTTTCCTATAGAGTGTCTATGAAAAATAAATAGCATCATATGAAATGGTAATATGTTTAATACTATCTTCATATGTTTGGGAATAACAATGCCCACTCTTCTTATAACGCAGCTCTGGAGTTCCTGCTAGGGCAATACAGCAAGGGGAAGAAAAGCATAAAGATTTGAAAGGAATATAAACATCTTTGTTATCTCTATTTGTAGATGAATTTAACTGATTACTAAGTTAACAAGTGAACAAGTTAATTACTAAATTAACAATGGTTAATTATATGTGTCAGTTTGCATGGGAAATGATATCCAGATATTTGGTCCAACATTATTCTGGATGTTTCTGTAAGGGTATTTTTGCATAAAATTAACATTTAAATCAGTGGACACTGAGAAACAGTTGGCTGCCTCAGTCGGTAAATCATGAAAATCTTGATCTCAGGGTCCTGAGTTCAAGCCCCACATTGGGTATAGAGTCGACTTAAAAAAATTAAATAAATTGGTGTATGTTGAGATTGCTCTTCATAGTGAGGGTGGGCCTTGTCCAATCAGTTGAGGACTTGCATACAACGAAAGATTGATCTCCCCCAAACAAGAAGAAATTCTGACAGAAGAGTCTTCAGACCTGAAGTGTAACATTGGCTCTTCCCTGGGTCTCTATCCTGCTGGCCCAACTTGCAGATTTTGGACTTGCCAGCCTCCATAACCATGTGAACCAATTTCTTAAAGTGAATTTCTCTATATATACATACGCTTGATTGATTCTGTTTCTCTGGAGAACACTATTACAACAAAGTAAAAATATACAAGGTTAAAATATAGAAATCAATTGTACAGTTGACCCTTAAATAACATGGGTGTGAACTGCGTGGGTCCACTTATATGCAGTACTATAAATGTATTTTCTCTTTCCTATGATTTTCTTTTTTTTTTTTTAAAGATTTTATTTATTTATTTGACAGACAGAGATCACAAATAGGCAGCGCGGCAGGCAGAGAGAGAGAAGCAGGCTCCCTGCTGAACAGAGAGCCTGATATGGCGCTCGATCCCAGGACCTTGCGATCACGACCTGAGCCAAAGGCAGAGGCTTTAACCCGCTGAGCCACCCAGGCACCCCTATGATTTTCTTAATAACATTTTCTTTTCTCTAGCTTTCTTTATTATAAAAAATACAGTATATAATTCATATAATATACAAAATATATGTTAATTGACTATTTATGTTATTGGTACAGCTTCTAGTCAACAGTAGTCTATTAGTAGTTAAGTTTCTGGGGAATCATTGTCCCTAACCCTTGTGTTGTTCAAGAGTCAACTATACTTCCTCTGTTTCTATATACTAGCAGAAAGCACTTAGAAAATGAAATATTTAAAAATTCTATTTATAATAGCATCAAATACCATAAAATGTAGTAACCGAGTAACAACTTTAACAAAATGTATTTGAGCACTCTGTCTACATTGAAAACTACTAAATATTGCTAAAACAAATTAAATAAGACCTGGATAAATAAGGAGGCATTTCACATTTATGAACTGGTAGATTCATGCTCTTAAAGTGTCAATTCTCCCAAAACTGATCTATAGATTCAACATAATCCCAATCATAATGCCAGCAGACTTTTAAAATAGAAATTGATTCATTGATTCTAAAAGTTATATGAAAATGCAGTGTCCAAAACAATCTTGAAAAAGAATAACACTGGAAGACTTAAATTATCTGACTTTATGAGTTATTACATAGAAAGCTACATTAATAAAGGACAGTATGGTATTGTCATAAGTATAGACAAATTGAAGAGAGTCGTATATAAGGTCATTTGAATTTCAAAAAAGGTCACGAGGTAATTCAATTGATAAAATAGTCTTTTTAATAATTTAGTTCCTTGGAAAAAAAGTTGATTCCAGAGCGAGGGCAAGAATAGTAAAAGGGGCTCATGGTGGGCTACAGTTTCAGTGTGTGCCATGGGGCAGATGATTATTGTCCTCCTCCTGGGACACTCTGCCTTCTGGGGCAGTAAAGCACTTCTGCTCTTTTCCCCAGGTTTCACAGAGCCTCTTGGGAAGAAAGCCCTGGGCGAGAGGTAATTCTTTCTCCACAGGGCATCCAGGCATGAGCTGTGAAGTGTTGTGAGGAACCAAGATAAACCTGCTCATCTCTTAAACTCGGCAGCTCTCAGGAAGCAGGGGCCAGACCAACATCTTTACATTATCCAAGGTGGGTAATTCTTTGGCAGCTAATAAGAAGATAGGAAGACTGACTTCTAATCTCAGTTTTGCCACCATATGTTACCTTAAGGCCACAGTGATGCAGCCCAATCTGATTCCAAATGCCTTGAGGAGAATGTGCATTGTTATGGAAAGCTTTTTATTTCCCCCCTTTTTTGAGAAATCAGCAAAGGACACTTACACCTCAGAACACCTAGGAAAACTAAAACACCTCTTTGTCTACTACACTTAGACCTCCTCTCTTTCCCCTCCCCTCAGACTCTTAAAGCTCTGGGCTGTGGCTCTCTCCTCACTTGCCTTACCTCTAGGGCCTATTTGGGGGCTCTATGTTTTTTCCCAGGTGGAGTGATCCAGCCTCTTTTAGTTCCTATCATTTCTCACCTCCAGGCCCAGCACTGGTGAAAGGTCCCATAGTAACAAGTAAAATCAAGTTGGTAAGGAAAGAAAACACTTTGAATTTAATATACATACATATATATTTTAAATCCTGGTACATACACACAACTCTGAGCAAGTCATTTTTCCCCCTGGCCAAAGAATCCTTGCCCTCCCTTCTTCTCCTCGTGCCCCTCTCTCCTTTCCAGGTCACTTTAGGTGAAGGCTCCACCACCTCCACTCAATACCCCACTCCAAATCAAGTACTCTTGCCATAGCAATGCTGGGCCCTTCTTTCCCCTAAGAAGGAGATACTGTCTTCTGAGAATAAATTCTATCCTTGAGAACACCAGTCCGTATTTTATACAATTCAGGGGGAGAAAACTGAGAAATGACAAACACTTCAGAAATCATTCATATTAAATATGCCCTTAACAGCATAAACTTTTTTCTCAGCTGGCCTTAAGCCTAAGCTTATTCTCAGTCTCCATGGGAAGTCTGGCCTTCACACTTTCTCTATTTGTCACAATAAAAGACAAAGGATTTTTTAAAAATTTCCAATATACAGGTTTTCTGAAACCCACTCAGTCCCCGAAGGTTTTGTTTTGTTTTGTTTTTTAAAAGCATGAGCTAATGGGCACCTGGCTGGCTCAGTCGTGTGTGGGACTCTTGATCTCGGGGCTGTGGGTTCAAGCCCCATGTTGGGTGTAGAAATTATTTAAAAATTTAAAAAATCTTTATAATAAAAAATTTTAAAAATACATTAAAAATAAAAAAACATGGGCTGATGGCCAAAACTTTGGGGGATGAGGGGCAGAGGGACTCTCACAAACAGTTCTTTTTAGCTACGCATATATTGGAAACATCTTTGTTTAAAAAAGCAGTCCCTGGTCAATTTGTGCCCTTTCTTTTTAGAAGTAACAGCCCAGCTTATGGGGCACAGGAGTCCTTGGTCTCACCATTAGGCCATGCTGTTCATAGCTGTGGCAACTTTCAACAAGATTACCACTTCACTATTAAATACCTGTTCTTACCTTGGAGCTTTTCAAGGTGGTAAAACTTTTTGAGGTTCATAAGAGTGTGTTAGAGGCGTCACTGCATTTATAGTTCAACAAATTGAGTTAGCATGACTTCTTGAGCCCCAAACAGATGCTGAGCAGACCTAATGAACATTTCCTTCATGAAGATAAAAAATTAAACAATTTTTTTATATTATTTACTATTTATTTTGTAAAGTATCTCCACAAATCACCAAATTGCCAAAATGTTCTTAAACCTGGAGGGAAGGGCTTGGAATTTTAAGTAAGGTGGTCAAGAAAGCCTTATAGAAAAGGTGACATTTGAGTAAAGACTTGAAGGAAGTGAGAAAGAGAGCCATGTAGGAATGCTGGGGGAAAGCACCCAAAGCAAAAGGAACAGTAATGTACAGATCTGAGGTAGGAAGTGCCTGGGGGGGTTCAAAAAGCAACAAAGTGGCCAGAATGCTGGAATGGAAAAGGAGGCAGACAGATGTTGGGGATGGACCATAGAGGCAGATCACATAAAGGGTTACTGTAAATTAGTTTCCCCTGACATTTGCTTAAAGTAAGACTGGAAGCCACTGCAGGATTTTAAACAGAAAAATGGTGTCCGATGACTTGTGTTTTAATAGCATCACCTGAATGCTATGTTGAGAACAGGCTGAAAGACGGCAAGAATAAAGTTAGAAGCCTGTTGTGATAAACTAGGTGAAAAATGATAGGGATTTTGATCAGAATAGAAACAGTTAAGAGAGGGTTAGATTCTGGATGAACTTTTTTGCCTAACTTTTTGAAGAGTTAATTTATATAGAATGTAATTTATCCACTTCTATATATTTTGACTAATTCATGTAACCACTACCACAATCAAGATACAGAAATTTCATCACCCAAAAAGAATATCCTTTTGAAGTCAAAGTGTCCCACCTCCCTTCTGTTTGAGAGAGCAACAGAGGGTGTTTGTGTCCCTTTGTGGTCAAAGTGTCCCATCTCCACCCCAAGCAGCCTCCAACCTGCCTTCTGTAACTATACGTTAGGTTTGTCTTTTCTATAGTTTCATGTAAATTGGAACAATACCTTATTTTCTTTTTTGTGTCAGGCTTCTTTCACTCAGCTTGTTTTTGAAGTTTACTTGTGTTTATGCCTGTATCAGTAGTTCATTCTTTTTTATTGCTGAGTAGTATTCCATTGTTTGGATAAACCCCAGTTTATTCAATAGTGTTATTTCCAGCTTTGGTTTATAATGCATAAATCTGCTATGCAAACTTATGTAGAAGACTTTGTGTGGATATGTTTTTATTTCTCTTGAATAAATACCCAGGGATGTGATCATCATGTTAAGTATGTCATGGATCATGGTAAGCACATATTTAATTTTATAAAAAAAACTGCCAAAATGTTTTCCAAAGTGGTTGTATCATTTATATTCTCACCAACAATGTATGAGAGTTTGGTTGCTCTTGGCCAACATTTATTGCCAGTCTTCAATATTAGCCATTCAGATGAATGAATATAGTATGTGTGATTTGGAAAAATTTGTTCAACAAATTCTTTGACATTCCTCCCATCAGAAGGTGGAGTCTTACTCCTGTCTCCTTGAATGTGGGTTGGATTTAGTGACTCCCTTTCCATCTCTTATTTTGTAATTTATTTATTGAAATATATTTCATATTCATAAAACTCACCACTTTCAAGTTTACAATTTAGTGGATTTTAGTATACTGGATTTTAGTATATTTAGAATATTTAGTATATTTACATTTTAGTATATTCATTAATTCCAGAAATTTCTATCACACTAACAGAACCTCCACATCTGTTAGCAGTCATTCCCATTTCCCCTTCTTCCTTCTGCACATCCCTTCCCCTCAATTCCCTGGCAGCCACCAATCTACTTTCTGTCTCTTTGCCTATTCTGGAGATTTCATACATGCAATCATACAATATTTCGCCTTTTACTTCTGGCTTCTTTCATTAGCATAATATTTTCAAGATACATCCACCTTTTACTATGTGTTAGTATTTCCTTTGTTCTTATGGGTATTATTTTGCTGTACAGATTTACCATATTTTGTTTATCCACTCATCAGTTGGTGGATACTTGGGCTGCTTCTACTTTTTGGCTATTATGAATAGTGCTACTATGAAAATTAACGCACAAACTTTTGTGTGAACGTTCTCAATTCATTTTTGGGGAACTGCCAAACTGTTTTCCAAAGTGGCCATACAATTTTACAATCCCCACCAGTGATATAAAGGTTCCACTTTCTCCACATCCTTACAAACACATTTTGTCATCTTTTATTATAGCCATCTTAGTGGGTATAAAGTGGTATCTCACTGTGGTTTTGGTCTGCATTTCTTTGATGACTGATGTTGAGCATCTTTTTATGTGCTTACTCGCCATTTAAAAATCTTTGGAGAATTGTCTACTCAGATTCTTTGCCTGTTTCTAAATTGGGTTATTAATTAAGTGTAAGGGATCTTTATTGTATTTTGGATATCAGATCCTTATGACACACATGATTTGCAAACATTTTCTCCCACTCTGTAGGTTGTCTTTTTGCTTTCTTGGTAGTGTCCTTTGATGCAAAAGCTTTTAATTCATTTAAGTTCAATTTTTTTTTTCTTTGTTCCTTATGTTTTGTTATGTCTAAGAAACTGTAGACTAATCCAATGTCACGGAGATTTATAGATGTGTTTTCTCCAAGATTTTTTGTTTTAGCTCTGATAACATTTAGGTTGTTGATCCATTCTGAGTTAATTTTTGCATATGGTGTGAGGCAGTGGCCCAAATTCATTCTTTTGCGTGAAGATACCTAATTGTCCTACCACAATTTGTTGAAAAGACGATTTTCCCCCATTGAATGGTCTTGGCATGCATGTCAAGGGTGTAAGGTTTTCCAAATGTGTAACATCATGCCATCTGCAGAGATCATTTTCTTTTTTTCCCCCAATATGAATATCTTTATTTTTCTTCACTAATTACTCTGTCTTAAACCTCCAGTATAATAATGTTGAATAGAAGTTCTGAGAGCAAGTAAACATCCTTGTCTTGCTTCTGATCTTAAGAACAAAACTTTCAGTCTTTTCTGCATATATTCTGTATGATGCTAGCTGTGGATTTTTCAGAGACATCTTTTATCAGATTGAGGAATATTTTTATATTCTGTTTGTTGAAATTTCTTTTTATCATGAAAGGATGTATTTTTTTTAGCTTTACTGAGGTATAATCATTACATAAAAATTGTATATAGTCTAAGTGTATAACTTGATGTTTTGATGTAGGTACATGCTGTTAAATGATTATCACAATCAAACTAATTAGCATACTCATCACCCCATCTAGTTGCCATTTGTGTGTATGTGTGGTAAATCTAAGATTTACTATATTAACAAATTTCAAGTATACAATATACATGTTTGCTTTAGTCACCATGCTGTACATTAGAACTTTAGAACTTATTCATTTTACATAACTGAAACTTTGTAACCAACATCCCATTTCCCCCCCTTCCCCACTATTCTACCTTCTGGCAACCATGTTCTATTCTCTGTTTCTAGGAGTTCAACAGTTTTAGATTTCACATATGAGAGTGAGATCATGCTGTATTTGTCTTTCTGTGTCGGGCTTATTTCATTTGACACAATGTCCTCCAGGTTCATCTTTGTTGTTGCAAAAGGCAGGATTTCCTCTTTTTATTTTGAGGCTGAATAATACTCCTGTGTGTGTGTGACAGAGAGAGAGACAGAGAGAAACACGTGTGAGAGACAGTTTCCATATCATAGCTATTGCGAATAATGCTGCAATGAACATGGAATTCCAAATGCCTTTGTGATACTGATTTCATTTCCTTTGGATATAAATAGCCAAGGGATGAGTTGCTGAATCATATGGTAGCTCTATTTATAATTTTAAAAGAAACCTCCATACTGTTTTCTATATGGCTATACCAATTTACAATTTCCACCAACAGTATACAAAGATTCCCTTTTCTCCACATGTTCACCAACATTTGGTATCTCTTCTTTTTGTTAACAGCCATTCTAATCTCAGTGTATTTTTGATTTGCGCTTCCTGTCAATTAGGGATATTGAGCATCTTTTCATGTACCTTTGGGCTATTTATATGTTCACATGTCTTCTTTTGAGACATATCTATTCAGGTCTTTTACCCATGAAAAAAACATTTTTGTTTTTATTTTCCATGAAATTATAGGAGTTCCTCACTGAACCCTTATTAAACCCTTATCACATACATGGTTTGCATATACTTTCTTCCATTCTACAGGATACCTTTTCAGTCTGTTGTTTCCTTGGCTCTGTAGCATTTTAGATGCAATCCCACTTACCTATTTTTGCTTTCGTTGCCAATGTTTTTGGTATTTTGTAGCCAAGACCAACGGCAAGAAGCATTTTACCTATGTTATCTTTCAACAGTTTTATAGTTTCAGGCCTTCCATTTAAGACTTTAATCCACTGAGTTCATTTTCGAATATGGTGTGAGATGTCCCGTTCCATTCTTCTGCACGTGGATATTGTTTTTTTCAACACCACTTATTGAAGAGACCTTCCTTTCCCTATCGTTCATACTTGACACTCTTGTTGAAGACTAGTTGACCATAATGTGTGGACTTATTTCTGGGCTCTCCATTCTCTTCCAGTGGCCTCTGTCTGTTTTTATGCCTATACCAAACTGTTCTGGTAACTATAGCTTAGCAATATGTTATGAAATCAGTGGGTATGATACCTTCAACTTGTTCTCGCTTTTCCTGCATCTACTGAGATGATTTGGGCTTTATCTTTCATTCTGTTTATGTATTGTATCACATTTATTGATTAGTTAAGTTGAACCATCCTCATATCCCAGGGATAAATCCCCCTTAATCATGGTGAGACTTCTGATGTGCTATTGAATTCAGTTTGCTAGATTTTGTTATTTTTGCATCTGTATTCATTAGAGATATTGACGTATAATTATCTCCTCTTGTGGTGCTTTTGTCTGGCTTTGATACCACTGTGATGCTGGCTTCATAAAACGAGCTTGAAAGTGTTCTCTCTTCTATTTTTTGGAAGAGTTTAAGAAAAATTGGTATTAATTCTTTGAATGTTTGTTAGAATTCACCTGTAAAGCCATCTCTCTGTTCCTGGGGTTTTCTTCTATGGTAGGTTTTTGATTACTTGTTCAATCTCCGTATTTGTTATTGGTAATTCAGGCTATTTTTTCTCAACTCAGGCTTGATAGGTTGCATATTTCTACGTACTTATCCATTGCTTCTAGGATATCAAACTTATTGACATATAATTGTCCATAAGTCTCTTTTTACTTCTGAGACATCCACTGTGATGTCTCCTCCTTTCAATTCTGATTTTACTTGAGTCTTCTTTTTTTCTTACTCTAGTTAAGCGTTCTTTTTTCATCTCTTCACTTTAAGCTTCTGTGTGTCCTAAAGTGAGTTTCTTGTAAACATATAGTTGGATCTAGTTGTTTTTTTTTTTTTAAATACCCATTCAGTCACTCTATGTCTTTTGGTTCTAAATTTAATCCATAATTATTGATACAGTAAGACTTACTTTTGCCATTTTATGAACTGTTCTTTTAGTTCTTTTAGCCTTTTCTCTCTTGCTGTTTTTTCTTTTTTTGAATTGATACTTTTTCTTTTGTGTAACTTGTATAGATATCTTCTTCAGAGTTACCCTGGGATTTACATAAAATATATTTACAAGTCTATTTTAAGCTTACCACTTCACTTTCACATAAAAACTTTTACCCCTCCCCCCACTATATATTCTTATTGTCACAATTTGTATGTATTTATATTATATAGAAGGATGTTGTATTTTGCCAAATGCTCTTTTCTGCATCTATTGAAATGATGATGGGTTTTCGCACTTTATCCTAGTAATATGGTGTAATATACAGATCTTCAAAATTTGAAACAACTTTCCATTCCTGGGATAAATTCCAATTGGTCATGGAATAGAATACTTTTGTGCTGCTGGATTAGTTTTGCAAGTATTTTGTTGGTTTTTGCATCTCTATTCATAAGAAATTTGGTCTATAATTTTCCTTTCCTATTATGTCTTTGGTCCTGGTTTTAGGGTTTCACTGGGTTCATATAATGAGTTATGACACATTCTCTCCTATTTTGTTTTTTGGAAAGAGTTTTGAGGATTGATGCTAGCTGTTCTTTAAATGTTTGGAAGGATTCACCAGTGAAGCTATCTAGTCCTGGGCTTTTTTGTTTTTTAAATTACTAACTCCATCTCTTTTCTTAGATAGTTCTATTCAAGTGTTCTATTTCTTTTGAATCTGTTTTGTGTCTCTAGGCTTATCTAGTTCATCTAGTTATCTAATTTATCTATTTCATCTAGTTATCTAATTGGTTGGCATATAATTGCCCATAGTATCTCCCCTATATTTTATTTTTTTTTTAATTTTAATTTTTTTTAAGATTTTATTTATTTGAGGGAGAATGAATGAGAGAGAGCATGAGAGAGGAAAAGGTCAGAGGGAGAAGCAGGCTCCCCAAGGAGCTGGGAGCCCGATGTGGGACTCGCTCCTGGAAGTCCGTGATCATGACCTGAGCCGAAGGCAGTTGCTCAACCAACTGAGCCACCCAGGCGCCCTATATTTTTTATTTCTGTAAGGTCAGTAGTAATGTCCTCTCTTTCATTTCTGATTTTAGTAATTTGAGGCTTTTTTCTTGATCTATGTAGACTTTTGTCAAGTTTGCGGACTTTTATCAAGGATCTTTTAGTTATGTTGATTTTCTCTATTGTACTTAATCTATTATCTTCATTATTTCCTTCTTTATGCCTTTAAAAATTTTTTTAATTTTTTTAAATATTTTTGAATATTTTATTTATTTATTTGAGAGAGAGAGCATGAGATGGAGGGTCAGAGGGAGAAGCAGACTCCCTGCGGAACAGGGAGGCTGATGTGGGACTTGATCCCAGGACTCCCGGATCACGACCTGAGCCGAAGGCAGTCACTTAACCAACTAAGCAACCCAGGGGCCCTGGCTTGTAATATTTTGACATCATCTTATTTTATCAGGGATATATGGTAAGTACAAAGTACGAAGGAGCCTGAAAATATCTAATATTGACATTTCTATTCTACGACTTAAAAATTGGATTTCTTGGGGCACCTGGGTGGCTCAAGTGGGTAAAAGCCTCTGCCTTCAACTCAGGTCATCTCAGGGTCCTGGGATCGAGCCCCACTTCGGGCTCTCTGCTCAGCGGGGAGCCTGCTTCTCCCTCTCTCTCTCTCTGCCTACTTGTGATCTGTCAAATAAATTAAATCTTTAAAAAAAAATTGGATTTCTCACATTGTTTACATGTACACTTTCAATTGTCTCTGTTAAAGACCTCCAGAACTTGATTAGGAGGAGGGGGCAGTCCTTTTTTCCCCATTTAGTAATCAAGGTTCAGGACCATTGGTGAGGACAGAATAAAGACACATCATCTAAGAGAAGCTCATAGGATTTGGGGATCTCTAACCTTAAACCAAAAGGAAAAACAAAACAAAATCCTTATGCCTGTTTTGAGTTTAGTTTTCTTTTTCTAGTTTCTCAATTTTTAAGATTTTATTTACTTGACAGAGAGTGAGTACCCAAGTGGGGTGGGTAGCAGAGGCATAAACAGACTCCCCACTGAGCAGGGACCCCAAAGCAGGACTGGATCCCAGGACCCCAAGATCACGACCTGAGCTAAAGGCAGATGCTTAACTGAGTCACCCAGGTGCCCCTCCTTTGAACATATTTAAAGTAGTTGATTTGAGAATTTTTCCTACATAGTCCAATACCTGGGCTTTTCCTGGACACTTTCTATTGGATTAAAAAAATTTTTTTGAGGAGTCATACTTTGTTCATAGCATGCCTCACTGTTTTTAGAAAACTGGATATATTGATTATTATAATGTGGCAAGTCTGGAAATTAGTTTCATTCTCTCTCCTTAGGGTCTGAGGTTTAGTGACATTTCTGAACTAATCCTATAAAACTACATCCCTTCCTATGTGAAGCCACTGCAGTTTCTGCTTGGTTGGCTTAGTGGTCAGCTAATAATTGCACAGAGGTTTCCTTAAAGGCCTGGAACCCACAGAATATTGGCTTTTGCTAAGGGATTTTGAATGTGTGTTGAGACATACCTACAGCACACCATCAGGCTTACAACTGTGTTAGCTTTCTTTCTGATTTTGCAGAGCCTCAAGGTCAGCCAGAGGTGATAGTTTAGAGCCTTCCTGAGTATGCACACAATGCTATACATGTGTGTGGCCTTCTAGATTTCCATGTAGAGAGCTTCTCTAAGCCCTTAATGACACTTCATTCCCCAGTCTTTTCTCCCAAGCTTTTTCATCAAGGTATTGTTTGCCCCAACTGTTATTCCTCCTTGCAGCAGTAACTAAAATGTTTTCCTGTAAATATATTTTTTTAAGATTTTATTTATTTATTTGAGAGAGAGACAGTGAGAGAGCATGAGAGGGGAGAGGGTCAGAGGGAGAAGCAGACTCCCCGTGGAGCAGGGAGCCCGAAGCCGGACTCGATCCCTACACTCTGGGATCATGACCTGAGCCGGAGGGAGTCGCTTAACCAACTGAGCCACCCCAGGCGCCCTCCCTGTAAATATTTCAACAAACACCATCAAAACTGAGTTTTGAGTCAGGTAATATAAAGCCACTAGACAGTTCAAATTACGACAATTCGTTGTCAACAGAGTCCACTCTGCTCCCCAACGTACCTAGAATGTGGGCTGTTATTTTCAGGCTGCAGCTAAACTGCAGTTAGAAAAGGTAATACTATTTCCACCCAGCTTTTCTTGAGACACTTATTCTTGGAATGAGTGATAGTAGGGACAGTCACCATGCTGGGAGAATGCCCAGAACATACAGAAGGGCTACATGATTATGTTCAAGAAAAAGCCCAGCTAAAGTCCAGCTGAGAGCTAATAGTAACCACCAGTCCTATGAATGAATGAGTTTTTTGGCACATTTGCCATTGAGCAGCCCTAGTTAATAGTAACTAGGAGAGGGCTGAGTATTCCCCTACTGAGCCCTGCTCAAACTGCAGTTTCAAGGCTAAAAACAATGTTACGGTTTTATCATTTATTCAGTAAAAACTGTATATATTTAAGGTGTACAACTTGGTGTTTTGACATACATATACATAGTGACATGATTATTAGAGTCAAGTGAATTAACATACCCATGTCTACATATAGTTACCTTTTTTTTGTGGTCAGAGCCCCTGAAATCTACATTCTGAGCAAATTTCCAGTATTCACTACAGTATTAAAAGCTATAGTCATGACCTTGTACATTACCTTTTCAGACTTACTGATCCTATGGGACTTCAATTTCATACCCTTTGACCAACATCTCCCCATTTCCCCCACTTGGTAAAGACCATTCTACTTTCTACTTCTATATATCCAACCTTTTTTAGGATCCACATATAATAAGGTTATGCAATAGTTTTCTGTGTCTGGCTTATTTCACTTGGCATAATGTCCTCCAGGTTCATCCATGTTGCTGCAGATGACAGGATCTCCTTTTTAAGGTTAGATGATATTCCATTATATATACATATACATACAGTATTTTATAAAACATATACACATGTATATATTAATATATATACATACATATTAAGATCTGTTAAAAAACACAGAAAGCTGATCTCAAATGACCCAGAAACAATGGATGAGAAGTGGCAAGAATAACATGCTGGTGGTTCTCTTCAGAGTCCACATCCTACTTGTGGCCAGGGATGGGCCAGGGCAAAGCTGGCACAACCAGGCCTGAATGCTTGCTTGAAGACCCCCATTCACTCTCCTGCTATAGGATGGTGGAGGACCTGTGAACAGCAAGACAGGTCAAAGTTACATTGTAGGTGGGAGACTCCAAAGCTGAGGAAGTTTTGCATGGTCACTGCAGAAAGACTGGCTAATACTCACCAGCATGTGACAGTTGTTGATCTTTTCTAAAGTTACCGTCCTCCAGATTCTTAAAAATGAAAAACACTGTTTGGTGTTACATTCCTTTGGAGCTAATAGAAAATGTATGCTTAACTAGCTTGCAATCCTTGCAAACGTGTAGTTTTCTCAAATCTTCCCCAAGTAGATGGAGAGTATTTTGGATTAAAAATCCATATATTTGAGGCTAAAGAGTTGACTACAGCATTTAAAAACTTTTTTTCTGGATTGTTTTTCTAGTTCCCTACTATTAGAAGCCATGGGATAGTTCAATGTGCTTTTTTACGTATTTTACAAATTTACCTTGTTTCCAATAGTTCATAGTTAATTATTAAGTTGAACCACACCCATGACCATTTCTGTAGGTCAAAAATGGCTGAGTATCAGCAATTTCACATGGTTCTACCTAATTATACTGTGAATAAGAATTAGATAAATGGATCAGCACTTGGTAGAAACACCCAATTTACTTCTATTTCTACTTACCTTCTGATGCTTTCACCCTGGTCCACCTCAACTTAATATTTATCAAAATTTCCCTCATCTTTTCTTTATCCCATGAAACTTATTTCAATTTCTCCCAAAATACAACTTATAAATGGTAGTTTCAGAAATGTCATGCTACTACTAATTTTTTTTCTTAATTTCAGAGGAGAATAAAAATGTAATGTTAAGGCAAATGATCAGGAGGACCTCTGTATGTTTTTTCATATCTCTTCCTTGGGCACAGATTGTGATGTGTTAGTGTGTCTTCATATATGGACTAGAGTTTGCTTTTCTCTTCATCCTTCTTCCCATCCTCTTCTACTCTATCAGTGACATGTTATGTCAGCCCTTTCAGAACCAGCCAATGAATTGGATTCATTAGCCAACAGCAATGCAGAATAGCTCTGCTAACTCACAGTAATTAAGTAATTAATTGTTACTGTCGGGCAAGAATTCAGGGAAAAAGTAAATGGGGAGAATGACCTTAGATGTGTGGTATATAAAACTCATTGACTTATTGAGGTATTCATCAACTATGATTATTATTTACATTAAACAATTAGCCAAAAAAAGAAACCACCAAACAATCTAACAACAAAAATTTTATTAGGACCATGGTGATGACCTATTTGAGTTTAAATTCTCTTCCAGTGGTAAGAGAAAATAAAAATTTCATGTAATATAAATATGTGTGAGCATTTCTATACCCTGCCCAGCTTAAGTCAAATACTAATGGACTGGTCGTAATTCATTTTGACAGATTCCACAATGGCTCACCACAGAAAGCACCTATCACCTACTTATTGAATAAATACATATTAATTATTGGCAGGGGCTCTGAGACTGGACAGTTGACATTTCATGTTACCAGTGTTATTCAGTATTGTGTAATGGGGAGGATATCCATGTGAAAGTTCACTGTAAATAGCAATATAAGTGTTACCCTGAGCACTATTAGTTCAGAATGAATATTAACCATGCCATGATTGGAATGACTGTGTTCTAAGAATCCATTTGCTTTCTCTCTGAAGGTTCAGGAGGATTTTTGCTAAATGGTTTTGTCTTTTAAATACAAAGAGCAGGAATTCTTAAGTAAATGTTAAAGCAACTAGACTTTCCAATTCCTACCCAAGATTTGTTTTATGGTCAGGAACCCGAGGCATTTGGGAATTCTGGCACTGGGGAAGTTAATGCCATTCTGTTTTACAAAAAGTCTTTTACAGAAAGACTTAAGATACGAGATAAAATTTATGCTGGGGTTATAAAGATATGTGAAGGTCTGAGAATGAAGTAAGGAGGTAGTGGCCATAAACTGTTATGTTAATGTAATGGCTCTACGGTTTCCAAAAATAAGCAAATTGAGAAATCCTTGAACTGCAATGAAATGTGTTTCTAGCCAGGCTTTTAATGAAAGGTAAACACTGTTTCTCAGCGCATTAACAGTCTTTTAACACCAAAAATAATAAAATCCACCAAAAATACTATAAACATGCCTCCAAATGATTTTTCTATTCTGAAGGTTGTGCTTACTGCTTCTAAGAACCAGTTCTGTTGACCTGTAAGCATTTCGTTTGCTGTTTATAGCAGTGAGAACATACACAGGACTGGGTGATATTACTACAAAGATCAGTATCATGGGGAAATCTTCTGTTACATACTATAGTCTTCAGTAGGATTTAAAAATCACAGCTCTCAGTTGGAGAAGCCAGGTGTTTGTTAGGCATGCCTTTTATATTTCATTTGCCACAAGGTGGGAGTGAGAAGTTCTACTTCATAATGACAATGGTGACTGTCATTGAATGACACAAAGCGAGGTTTCTGAACTTTGGTGTTTTATTATATACCTGACATAGGACCACTCATGTGCAAGAGGCAACTGTGTACCTCTTCCCAACTTTGCTTCAGTGATATCATTTTGGTAGCTTGCAACTGCATGGTGGGGGTATTTACATCATAGAAATTAGCAAATGCCACAAATCAGACACCTGCTTACCAACCCCACTTCCACTCCTCCACCCCCAAAACCACACACTCCTTGCCTGGAAAACCAGATAGTAAAACATTTACCAGCACACTACTGAACAGAACTAAATCTTCTTGAACATATTCTTACACGGACTCTATAATTTTACAGATACAAGAGAATGTGGCTTTTAACAGGCTGTTTGAATGAGGTTGAAAATTTTCAATCTAAAATGCTATTGATATCTTCCTGGGTCTATACCAGCAAAAACAGACAGTTCAATCTTGGTCAGGCATCCTAGTTCTCAGAATTCCAGTTCCCCAGGTCCAAGCCCTCATTGTAATGTACCTGGCATTCATCTAATACCCTAGGGTTCTCAGAGCCTCTAAGAACAGCCTGAATCTTCTGGAAGTCAAATGCCATTTGATGAAAAACACTGACAGTGTGATAAAAATATTCCATTGATGCCAAATGTTTGTTTGAAATTTTATCCAGGAAACGGCTGTTCCATTTTATGTATAACTATATACATAAATCATAGATGCCAATGAGAATCGGACTCAATTCAAAACTATGTCAACTGACAACGCTAAAAATGAAGACTTCTTTGCTTTCCAAAAGCAGTTAGAACATTTCCAAAGAGTTTAATTAGCTCAGTGCTGTCAATATGTTGATCTGTACATGTCTTTTTTTTAATTAAAAAAAACTTTTAAAAAAGATTTTGACAGAGAGAGAGCGTGAGCGCATGAGCGTGCACGCACAAGCGGGGGGAACAATAGGCAGAGGGAGAGGGAGAAGTAGGCTCCCTGATGAGCAGAGATCCCAGATGTGGGACTTGATTCCAGAACCCTGGATCATGACCTGAGCTGAAGGCAGTTGCTTAACCAACTGAGCCACCCAGGCACCCCCCCACCCCATTTTTGTGGGTATGTATTTCCACGTTTCTCTCTCGTTTTTTTTTTTTTTTTTTTAAGATTTTATTTATTTGACAGACAGAGATCACAAGAAGGCAGAAAGGTAGGCAGAGAGAGAGGGGGAAGCAGACTCCCTGCTCAGCAGGGAGCCCGATGTGGGGCTTGATCCCAGAACCCTGGGACCATGACCTGAGCTGAAGGCAGAGGCTTTAACCCACTGAGCCAGAGAGGCGCCCCTCTCTCTCGTGTTATTAGGTGTTTGGGCTAATTACTCCCCAACTCAAAGATATTCTAATTCCTGTGTAATTATTCACATCTCTTATTGCAGGGCTACCTATGTATGTCACAGACAGACTAAAGTATCTTGAGTGATAGTAATGACTTTTTAAAAGACTTCCATAGAATAAAATTCACTCAGGAATGCACTTCAATTCACAATATTCTTTCTCATTCTTTGCCCAAATCCTTCACACTAAAGAGTATGCCCATTTCTTACTGTTTGAACTCGGGGGAGAAAGAATAGCTGGTCCACATCTTCCATATAATGGCCTTTAATAATCAGGTAGAGCATACATTCAAGACAGAAGCTTAGGATCTGGTATTAGACTGGCTGAATAGGCTCGATTCTTAAAAAATACTAAAACTGCTATTATCCAGCCTACTGCTTTTATTTTTAAATGAGTTTATGAATTAAGATTTCTTCTCCCTATACTAATCTCAGCAGTTTTACAGGTTGGAAGGTCTACTTGACTGGACATCTGACAATCTCAACATTATGATGTTCTCTTGCAATCTTCATTCACTTTACTACCCTTCATGATAGTGACTCCACTATCATTTGTCTCCATAATAATTCAGGTCAATTCTTGAAACTTGAGAAAATGTTATCATGACCTGAGCCAAAGGCAGATGCTTAATCAACTGAACCAACCAGGTGCCCCAATTAACTGGAATTAAACAAACAAACAAACAAACAAAAAAACCAAAAAACTTTTTTAAAAGTTTAAATTGATAAGAGATGGAAGAAGTATTTGTAAATGCTAATGCTAATTTTCATATAAAGTGTTATTTAGAAAGTAGAGTGAAGGGTACCTGGGTGGTGCAGTTCAACTACTGACTCTTGGTTTCAGCTCAGGTCATGATCTCAGGGTCATGGGTTCAGGCCCACATCAGACTCTACATGCACCAAAGATGTACTAAAAGGAAAAAATGCTTTTCATTTAGGCAAATCATACTGTTCCTTCTGAAGTGTAAGATACTTCTAAAGTAACAGAGTAAAAGAAGCCCAGCAGACCCTGTCTTAGAGACAGGAAATACTGGATATGATTGCCTTTACTCTGGAACACGCCTGAAATCACAGTTTAAGGTATAAACTAAAATATCAGCACTCCAGAGACATTTCTCTTGAGTAAAGCTCATCTGGCATACCTCCCTGAAGGTTGTGATAGAGAACAGAAACTCTGCTCACACTCTTCTGTTTGGAAAGTCAGACTGTCTAGTCACAAAGAGTTTTAGTTCTTTTTTACTTCTGTATTTTAATCACATAAAGAATGAATTTTTAAATTTAAAGCACATCTAATTTGCTTCTCAACTGAAGCTGAAATTTATAATATTTCTTGAAATTGTGACTGTGACAATGTAAATGTTTACATGCCTCCCCAGAAGACTGTTATAATAATATCCACAACACAATTTATAGAATATAAAATTAGGGTCATAGTCAGCCTTTGTTATGAGAAGAGGATGTGCTCATGTTTAAGCAAATTTGGTGCATCCCACTGGGTTATGTCATTCAGTGAGATGCGCTCCCTGAGTCAGGGGCCAGATGGCGGATGCAGAAGTCTTTTGCTATAATACATCTCTATAGAGGATGATGTTGCATTGGACTTGGTGACCAGGCTGACACTGAATGCAACTCAGTCACGGTATTTAAATCACATTAAGACTCTCTTTTATTTATGGCTCTCCTTGTGATTTTGTCTGGCTTTATGTCTAATTGTTAGCCTCCATGTGGCAATATGACAGGCTTATCAGTTCTGCCTTTTCTTTGCCAAAATGAACTGTGCAACTCTTTCTGAGGTACAGAGGTTCTGGAAAAAAATTTTTGTTATATAAACTTATTCTAATTAAGCATAAATTTAATTATAAAAGGATACTTATTCAATATGTTTTTTCATATTCTTGATACTATTCAGTCTATTTTATTAGCGTTAGCACAGACACCACCTGCTGTTGTAATTACAGAATTTTAGAGGCATAAGGACAAGAGATCATATTGGCCACTTCCTACCAATAGAGAAACTAAAGTCAGTATGAATTCAGTCTTATGTTTGGCTAAAGTAAGGAACAACCCAGACCTAAAAATCAAGTTACAATACTTGCTTTAGTATTCTTTCCACTACTTCCAACTTCCTCCCCCGATAGCCACTAAACTTCAAAATGCTTTTATCCTCATCATCCCCGTCCTTGTCCACCTCGTCCTCCTCATCATTTTCACCATCATCAACTGACCATAGTGAGAAATAATACCCACTTTCCTTTTTTTTTTTTTTTTTTAAACCATGGAAAAAGGTCTCCTATCTGTAAAATTTTCTTCTTTCTTATGATCAGGGGGAAAAAGTTGTATTTATTCAATTAAAAAAAGTCATCTAAAGTTGTATTTGTCATTTGGGTATTTCTGACAGTACCAGAGAAAGTAGTCGTGTGAAGATTGGTGGCAAGGACAGAGCAAACAGAGGTACTATTGAATCAGAAGTCCTCTTCCCTCCTGTATGAATTTTAACACCTTTTTGTTTTCCTGGAACCTTCCCTAAATCCACATAAAGAAACAAAGACTTTCATTTTTTTTTTTCCCTGAAGTTTGGCTCTTTAAACATACCCACTGGGTTGAGTCTGAAACTGCTCTAAACTGAAATCTGAGTCCTAATACTCTCTAGTGCTAGTTCTACTCTCTGATTTCTACTTGCAGAAATTAGACTCTGACTTGCTCAGCCTTGTCAAACCTCTCATGTTCTCTACAGCTCCTGCTCAATACATAACCCCTCTGGAGTATGGCATACTATAAATATGACTTGTCCTCATGGCACACTATTGGCATTAACCTGAAGGACTTGCTGTAAGGATTAGTGTTTACACTGAACACACATAAAGGGCCTTTTCCAGTAGCAGGAAATGGCAACATCCAATACAGGTACAACTGGATACATCAACAGTAAAACCCTGGGTTTTTAGATTGTTAAACTTACATTCCTCATCTTCACAATCCTTGATAATATTTTTCTTTAAACCATCTATATGAAAATAGTTTATTCACTAGAATTAGATCAAAGTCCTAAGGCAGATAGATGTCTAATAAAAGGGATCAATTCATCCAAAAGCATCCAAAAGCAAACTCTTAAGCCAAATCTCTATCAAATTAATATATTTTTTAGAACTGAAGAGATAACTGGCTCAGATATCAGTCTTAAAGAGCCAATGGAATTTGTTCATCAAGTTTAGGCTGGTTTGGCAAAATTATTCAGCTTTATGTTTTCTGAGAAATAAAACCTCCACAGTGTAAAGTAATCGCTTGGGTAATGTTCAGAACTTCATTTTGCCATGGTTGTTTATAGGTCAACTCTTTTATATTCTCTTTTAGTGGTTTCATATTAGCAAACAGATTAGACCATTCACTGTGAGTAAAATTTTAACATTTTTGCAAGCTGAATATAATTAAAACATGTGGCTACGGGAAGGCAGAATTATATACTATTATATACACTACAATGGGGTAGACAGGGTAGGTGTGAGGGACAACAACATAGCTAGGAAAAGCTTGATTGCTCTTTACAGTGAGAGATTTAAAATATATGAGGGTAACTTCCAAAAAGGAACCAAAAAAACCAACCACTCTTCTTTAGGATGGTGGTTGACTCTACAACCTCTTTCAACCAGAAAACAAAAAAGCCAATCATAGAAATCCCTTCTTTGCCAGCAGTTGTTTAGGAAAGGGCACATGACCCCTGTCAATGAGAATGAGGTTAGTCAGCTAGAATGATGTTAGGCAGTTAGTCAGCTGATGTTTTCTTGTTCTTAAAACTTAAAAACTGGGTGCCTGGGTGGCTCAGTGGGTTAAGCCGCTGCCTTCGGCTCAGGTCATGATCTCAGGATCCTGGGATCGAGTCCCACATCGGGCTTTCTGCTCAGCAGGGAGCCTGCTTCCCTCTCTCTCTCTCTGCCTGCCTCTCCGTCTACTTGTGATCTCTCTGTCAAATAAATAAATAAAATCTTTAAAAAAAAAAAAACTTAAAAACTGATTTTGAGGATTTACTACCTGAAATTTTCTGTATCAGTAGTTACTTTAAAAATATATTAAATGTTTAACTGAATTCCTCTCTTCCTAAAGAGGATATAAATAAAGAAGTGACAAATTAATAATGGATTAATTGAGTAAGAAGTTCTCTAGGAATATTAGATTAGGGTTTAAAGATAACTCTCCAACTGATGAGTTTAAAATCATGTTATTAGTTTTTTTTTCCCTACTCTTTGATAAATAGTGCAAAGTCCCTGATTTTTTTTTTTTAATGCCATCTATTGACACCACAGATTCCAAAGCAGCAACTGCAGAAGGCAATTCAGACAAAAAAACCTGTTTATTATTAATCTGATTCAGCTCAGGGATTTTTTTTTCTTAACTAGAGATCAGGATCAGAAAAGTCTTACCTATAAAACTTCTTTACCCCAGACCCCAATCTGGCCCCTGTTTGGCATACTATGAAATGAGCTTCTACCAAACAGAGAGGCAGCCTTGAACCCCTTACCAATGAACTGACAGGAGAAGTAAGAGGGAAATGCAAAGCACAAGGAAACCAGAAAGACTAAAGTCAAAAGGTTACATGGGAGAAAAAGAGTCCTTCGCTTAGAAGAAATCATTTTTTTTAATTAAAGATTTTTATTTGTTTAACAGAGAGAGTGAGAGAGCACAAGTAGGCCGAGTGGCAAAGGGAAAGAAGCAGACTCCCCACTGAGCAGAGAGGTGGATGTGGAAGTTCAATCCCAAGGATCCTGAGATCATGACCTGAGTTGTAGGCAGATGCTTAACTAATTGAGCCACCTGGGTGCCCCAGAAGAAATCACTTTTAACCTTCTGGTTACATGGAAAGCTCCACCTTACAACACCATGGCTTTGCAAACAGAACCTGTTACACTACTGCTCCTGAGGAATGAGGATTGGGGTAGGGTATACTCACTCTTAGAAACTGGAGTGTGCTGCTAATGTGTCTGAGAAATGAGATTTAGAACACTTCGCTTTGGGTTAGTATAGGCTCTGATGACAGACTGCCTGGATTTTAATTCCAGATTCACTATTTGCCAGTGAGTGGCTAGGAAAATAAGTTCTTCATGTCTTTTTCTCATTGTAAAAATTGGTATTTTTTTACTTCATTGAATTGTTATGAGAATAAAATAAGATTATTATATGTATAGTATTTGGAACAATGCCTGGCACGTCGCAAGTGCTTAATACATGTTATTTACTGTTATCATGATCATTATATACAAAGCTTTGACAGAAGTTTTCCTTTAAGAAGGAAAAATAGCAATGGATGGTAGCTGGAGAGGATAGTGGAGGCCGAAAGTTTTTACTAAAAACAATTTTTTTTTTAAAGATTTTATTTATTTGACAGAGAGCACAAGTAGACAGAAAGGCAACCAGAGAGAGAGGAAGGGAAGCAGGCTCCCTGCTGAGCAGAGAGCCTGATACGGGGCTCGATCCCAGGACCCTAGGATCATGACCTGAGCCGAAGGCAGAGGCTTTAACCCACTGAGCCACCCAGGCACCCCAAAACAATTTTTTTAATATGGGAGAAAAGCTAAGTGTGGAGAGCTGGGTTAGCTGGTGTTGAGATTTTCTCAACAGAGTACACAAAGTGACAGAGGGACAAGGGATAAGTGATTACAACAGCGTGGTCTTGATGAAGGACTAATGGATATAATTTCCATAAGGGAGCAAGGGAGAGTAAAGAGGCTTGAAGAGGCTAGGTCAATAAAAAATGATATTAAGGTCACCGGACTGTAGGCCCTGGTGGGGTTCAAGAATTACTGAAATCAGGGTATAACAGAGAGTAAAAATGGAATGAGAGAAATGGTAATTCAGAGTAGGAATACTAGAACCGAGGAAAAAGATGGTGCTGTAATTATAAATACACATAAGGTTCAGGACATCATTATCAGAGAACTGAAATAGAGTGAAGGATAAATTTGCTAGAAAAATCTTATCATCGTGTATGCCTTAAAACAGCATGGAGGCCCTATATGACCCAGCTCTGTTATTTCTCTGACTTTACCTCCTCCCTTGTCCCTGGCTTTTTGCTCCAGTCATTATGAAGGTCTTGCTGCTCCTTCAGCACACCAGACATGCTCTGCTTGCAGAATTTGCACTTGTTCCTTCAGCCCATTATACGTCTCCCCAAGATAATTACGTAACTAACTCCCTCACCTTCTTTGGCAACTTTCTCTAATGTTACTTTCTCATAGACACTGAAATCTTCAAGATTTAGAACATGGGGAGTGTTGCAGAGACAGACCAGGAGCTAAAAATCTTTGAGGCTGTGGTATCCAGGGGAACCACTGGATGGCTACAATGGGCTTGAGGAGTGAGCGGTCTGATAGGACAAGCTTCAAAACTGAGAGTTTTAGGGAGGACAGAGGGAGGAGTCTAGAAGAAGCAATGAAGGACAAATAGGATCAGACCTTTCTTTCCTTTGAAAAGTTAAATAAAATATGGAATTGATTAGGGATACTGGTAGATCTTACATAAAGTTAGCCCTAACTGAATCCATTTACCATTAACTGCACACACTACATTTTGAACGTGTTTTTAGGCAATTCAGAGGATCATCCAGAAAATGGGTCAGGAAAATAAAGTAAAATTTACTGTTGTGCCTGTATTACTATTGAGAACCCTGTGATTATAGCAGTAATTATGTGAGGAATTAACTTCCTGTTAAACTGTGTGGGTCCCAAACCACACAGCAGACTACCTACTCTACTAGAGTTCCCAATCATCAATTCAAACAGCCACGTTAGCTTCAGACTTAAGGACATTTGCCTCCTGTGTCAAAATAGGAAATAGAGCAGTAGCTCTTTAAAGCTATATATAGACCTTTAAAGTTATATATAAGAGAATATAAGTTTCTCCATCTTCTCAGTGAATGGCCTTAAGTCCTTATTGTATTGGCCTTCTGGGTGAGGTCTCATAAGCTAGATCTCTAATATTTGGAACTCAAAGGGCTTAAATATACTATGTAAATGATAGCATGAGTCTTGGTAAACCACATTCACACATTTTTCACCCTTGGTAAGTGTTTTGGTTCTGAAATGGCATCAAAATACATGTTTTAAATTAGCAGCTTGGTTACTTTGAAGAGAGAAAAATGGGCAACAAAATGTCACCTGAAAACAAAAAACTGAAAAGCAGAATATAATATTTAAATCACAGGGTAAATAATATACTCATTTTAATCATCTGTTGAGGCGACTGGCTGGTTTAGTTGGTAGAGCATGCAACTCTTGATCTCGGGGGGTGGTTTCTGGGTTCATGCTGTATGCTGGGTATAGAGATTACTTAAAAAAATAAAATCTTAAAAAAGAAATCTGTATTTTAGACTAATTTCTAAAAAAATAAAATACTTTCATTTCTTATCTTGTTCTATGAATCTTTATAAAATATATATCTAGTGACTGCAATGAGTAGGAAGCACTCTTCTGATATTCTGAAAGGACTGACTTATATGTAGAAAAAAAAGAGTTGAGGCAGATAAAAAGAACATTGTTTTGAACATAAATACCATGTGCTGTAACATGATTTCATAATGGTTTAAGAAAATAATATACTACTCCAATTATATGAACTTTTCTCCTATTAATCAAAAAAGGGCTTTCATGTAAATTACATGTCTTATAGACTGTGCAACATACTGAAGTTTACCAGTGACTACAAAATCACTGGAGAAGTGATCTGGGTGAACTGGGAAAGTTATACATTCACAATAATTTATGGATTAGTTTCTGAAGTTTGGGTCAAGATCCCTAAAAACTGACACAAAGAAAAAATGTGAAAGTCTTTAACAATGCTGGGAAAGAAGAGAGTGTATTTTGATTAATCAGAAACTATGAGTAATCCTGCAAAAAACAGATGATAAATGGAATCTGCCTCAAAAAGGAAATCCAAACCCACCCACTGTACTTAAATACACAGGACTTTATGTATTCTTCACATAGACTGTAAAAAGATATGTACTAAAGGACAGAGATTTGGGGCACCTTAGTGGCTCAGTCATTTGATCATCTGACTCTTGGTTTCGGCTAAAGTCATGATCTCAAGGTCGTGGGCTCTGTGCTCAGCATGAAGTCTGCTTGGAATTCTCTCTCCCTCTCCCTATATCCCTCCCCCACCACTTATGCCATCTCTCTAAATAAATAAAACAATTTAATAAATATGGAAGCCAAACTTGAGAGGGTTGAAAAATACACATTGCTGAATAGGAAGGAAGTAAATCATGCTAAGGTTCTTGTGCTGGTGGAGGAAAAGACAGATATTGATTATAGTAGATGCTAATTAAAAATTATTAACTGTTAAAAGTTTTAAGGGTGAGGAAATTATAGGACAGGTGTGATTTTAACAATTTCCTTTTCCTCTACTCTCAACACTATTAAACTTTAAGTTTTTTTCTAAGCCAGATGACTGTTGAGACTTAGAGGTAAACTGGTGTAAATGCGAGACATGGGGCTCTCTTGCAGTCCTATCTGAGAGAAAAGGGAACTGATACAGAACTTTGTTCTTCATGTGTTGAAGCTCAAGGGTTAGGACTAGAAGATGGTGGGTCCTAGAAAGAGCTTGATAATCAGAGCTATCTGGCCCCTATGTAAGCATATTATATCCTTTTCAAGACCAAAAGGAACTGAATGGGTAAACTGAATCCTCCTTGCTCCGGAGATGGATATTATAGAGTGCAGAGAGACATCGGGGATATCCTTCAGGTACCTCAGCAAGGGATTGCCACTTCACTTTTCATTACTTGGAAGTCTGTTAATATAAAGGATATCCCCATATCCCAACAAACAGATCTGAACCCACTGAGCTGAAAAAGAAAAATAAGCTACTTAAGGCAGCCCAGCAACCAGAGAGGAAATCAGCAAAATAATCAAAACATATACTCAGTAAAACAGAAATACTAGAGAACATGAAAACATAAATGAAAATAAATCACAGCACATAAGGAGATTCAAGTGCAGTGCGCACACACATATGTGCGCATGCACACACACACACGTTTCCGAAAGCTTAGTAACGTATTTTTGAAACAAAATTTTATTTTATTTTGAAACAAAACTTAAGTGAATTTAAGAGGAGCTCATTCACTGTAAGTGCAAAAAATATTTCAAAGTACAAGGCAAATATACATAAATGAAAATCATGAGGGTGTAGATTTGAAAAATAGGTCAAGGAAATACAAAATGCAGATAATAGAAATTCTGGAAGGAGAAAAACAAAAGCAGATGGAAAAGATAAAACTATTCAAAAGATAATAGAAAATTTTACCTGAGTTACAGAAAGCTTGGATTCTGCTAAGTTCCAGGTTGCACTGGTGAGAAAAGCACACATTTAGGCATGCTTGGCAAAGTTCTAGAATTCTAAGGATAAAAAGACAATCTTATAAATATCCAGGTAGAAAAAGCAAGTTACTTAAAGGAAAAAACTCAGATTGGCAATGAAACAACACATCTACGCACCATGAGACAAATAGCATCTACCCATTCTGAGAGAAGAGGACTGCCTCTGAAGAGTCTTTAGTCAGTGAACTTATTATTCACCTTTCAGAGCAAAAGTAAAAAACAAGCTAAAAAGAGACCTCAAGATGGAATAAGAGAAATGGAAACACTGGTTAGCCACGTGAAATTAAACAAATGAATAAGGCCAGACATCTCACTGTTATGAAAATAGGGAATTAAAACTTTTGAAGCACAATAGCAAGGCAGTAATATCACTCTAAATATCGCACTCTGAGAGAACAGTAAAGAGGATAAGTATATTCTAAAGAGGGACAGGGAATTTTGCTCTGCCAGTTTCAGAATATAGCCTAAAAAACCCCCTGTAATCAAACAAATACAATATTTGTTTAGTATAGACTTAGAAAAAAGACAAAAACAAAACAACACACACAAAAAACAGTTGAACAGAACAGAGATTCAGGTGCAGATC
The DNA here is from genome assembly GCF_010015895.1 of Lontra canadensis. NCBI lineage: Eukaryota > Metazoa > Chordata > Mammalia > Carnivora > Mustelidae > Lontra > Lontra canadensis. Next base: position 4,942,434 of record NW_022631027.1, read on the forward strand.
CCAGGTTACCTGACATTTAATATGTGACAAAAGTAGTAGTTCAATTCTGTTGGACAAAGAACAGTATAAAAAATTGGTGTTGTACAGCTATCTTTCCATTATGGAAGGAGAGAGAAACAGACACCTACACTACACCAGAAGCAAAAACAAATTTCAAATGGATTAAAGACTTAGTTTTTTTTGTTTTGCTTTGTTTTGTTTAAGGATTTCATTTATTTATTTCACAGACAGAGACCACAAATAGGCAGAAAGGCAGGCAGAGAGAGAGGAAGGGAAGCAGGCTCCCTGCTGAGCAGAGAGCCCGATGCGGGGCTCGACCCGAGGACCCTGGGATCATGACCCGAGCTGAGGGCAGGTGGGCTTTAACCCACTGAGCCACCCAGGTATTCCAAAGACTTAGTTTATTTTTATTTTTATTTATTTTTATTTTTTTAAAGATTTATTTATTTATCTGACAGACAAAGATCACAAGTAGGCAGAGAGGCAGGCAGAGAGAGAGGGAGGGGGAAGCAGGCTCCCCACTGAGCAGAGAGCCCGATGCGGGGCTCGACCCCAGAACCCTGGTATCATGACCTGAGCCGAAGGCAGAGGCTTAACCCACTGAGCCACCCAGGTGCCCCACAAAGACTTAGTTTAAGTTAAAGTGTTAGTCCATTCTGATTGGTATTAAAAAAAGAAAACACCACAAACTGGGTAGCTTATAAACAAAAAAGAAACATTTATTGCTCATAGGTCTGGAGGCTAGAAGTCCAAGATCTGGATGCTAGCATGGTCAGACTGTAGTGAGCCCTCTTAAAAGTCACAGATATCTCATGTGGTGGAAAGGGCTAGAAATCTTTTTTTAAAAGCACTAATCTTGTTCATGAGGGCTCTACTCTCATGACCTTATCAGCCCCAAAGGTCCCATCTATTCATACCATCACCTTTGGTGGTTAGGATTTCAACATAAGAATTTGGCGGTGGGGATGGGTAGGGTGGGGAAAACAACACAAAAAAGAGACCACAGTAAAGCCTTAATTTGAAAAAGTACATATATTCCAAGAGAATCTAGAAACTGTATTAAACGAAAGAGGTATTTTTCTTTGTCCTATAAAACCTCAATACAAATATATATATATAATATACATACATATTATATATATGTATTTAACAAAGAATACTCAAATTCAATAAAAGATAGGAAAGGAAAAGAAACATTAAGAAAATATAATACATAGAAAGTATAAGATAATATAGACAGAATAAGCATAAACATATACATAAGCACAAAAAAATGAGTGGTTATATTAACCTATTCATCTCAAACTGGGCTATATGTTATTGACAAAAGGCAAACCCAAAATAAAACGACATTAGAAAAGAGGTGCAAAAAAGCATATCAGGTAAATAATAAAAATTAAAAATGGGGCTTCTTGGTGGTGTTTCTATTGCATCCAAGTAGATTCAATAGTCATCATGAACCTTTATATATTCAAGAACTGTGACTGGAAATATAGAAAAAGCAAAATCTGAGGATGAAGAGAAAGAGACATAGTAGCAATCATACTGGGATCCTAACATAATTTTCACAGAACCTGGCAGGTGAAGTACATGACACAGGAGTATGATATAATTTAAATGGCATTGTTTAAATCCTGAATGTACATATATATATATATACATATACATACACACACACTTTCTGTGTACTTATATATACACACATATAACACTTATGTACTTGGCATGTTTTTAATATATGACTTGTATCACAAATATATCTACATATATATAATTCTGTACCCCAAAACTCAGAGATTATACATTGTTTTCTTACATGAGATATCACCAACAAGTAACTATATATCTTAGGCTACACAGAAAATTCCAACAAATTCCCCAAAGGTAAAAACTGGCTAAAAAAGAAACTGAAATGGAAACATAAGGTAATAAATAACGATGAGAGCTCTATATATTTAAATCCATGAGATATGATCAATTTTGATATGCTTCTGAAAACATACAGCCTTATGTATGGTTTTTAGAAACCAAAAGCTTGAACGAAAATAAGGCTTAAGTTGTGGAAGGTAGAAAAATAGAGGTGATGAAAAAAATACCAAGTAGAAGTTCTTGAAAAGACTAACAAAAACAGATAAAAACTTCAGTAACTTTAATTAAGGAAAAAAGCTAAGCTTGAAGTAAACACTAGTAATGTGAGCGAACTATTGACAGATGTGGAGATTAAACAACTTGTAGGAGAATACTATGTATAACTTATTCCAAAATTTTAGAAAATCTAGAAAAAACAGGTACTCTTCTAGGAAAAAATATAACTAAACTTGCTTCAGAGAGGGGAAAAAATTAACCAATGATTATAAAAGAAATAGTAAAAGTAATCAAAAGATTTCTCTTTCAAAGGTATTAGGCTCATGAGTTTATGGATGAGTACTATCAAATCTTTAAGAAAGCAAAACTGCCTATGTTAAGAGAATTCTTTCAGAGCATAGGCACATACATTTAAACTTCCCAACTCATTTTATGAGGTCAGCATAACTTGGGTACCAAATCCAGACAAATACAGCAGAAGAAAAAAGTAAAGTCCAATATCAATAACAGACATCAAAAAATACTTTAATGAAATAGAAGCAAATTAAGTTCACAGTATGAAGCAAAGCAAAGACTAAGGACACATTTAAGGATGGTTCAATGTGGAAAAGTCTGTTAATTTTTTTTTGCTAACACCAACAGATTAAATAAGAAAAATCATATGCAAATCTCAATAGAGGCTGAAGACACAAGTGTTAACACTGAGAGTCCATTTTTTATTTAAAAGAAAGTAAAAAACCCTTATCCAATAAGAAATAAACCCTTTTTAACTCAATAAACTGTGTCTACAAGTAACTTCCAGTGAATTATATTTAATGATGCAACAAAAGTATCTCCATTACAATCAGAAGCAAGACAGTAATGTAATCTATCACCACTAATATTCAATATCATACTAGAGATCCTTGATAATGTAAGAACACAAGAAAAAGACTAAGGATAAATATTGGGAAGGAAGAGAAAATATCACAATTTGCAGATGATATGATTGTCTATAGAAATGTCAAAAGATTAAGTGAAAAAATATTAGAATAAAATTATGAGTTCAGCAATGTGAGAGTATATAAACGACTGCTACACAGAGAATCAGTACTTTCCCTTTACATCAGCAATATTCAACTAAAAATTCTGAAAAGAATCCACTCACAATAGCAGCAAAAGCTTAAATATATGGAAACAAATTTTAAATGTGCAATTCTTTATGAAGAAAACTGTAAGACTTTCATGTAAGATATGAAGATAAATGAAAAAAATAACAAATTCCTTAAAAAGACCCATATTTTCCTATTCTCCACAAATTACTTCATAAATTCAGTACAGTTCTAAGCAAAATCTCAGAGTTCAAATGGAATTTGACAAACTAATTCTTTTTTCAACAAACTAACTTTAAAAATACAGATCTGGAAGAGCAAAAACAGTTAATACTATATGATTTCACTCCTATGTGGAATTTAAGAAACAAAACAAACAAGGAAAGGGAAAAAAACCCAGAGATATAAGTAAACCAAGAAACAGACTTGTACCTATAGAGAACTGATGGTTACAAAATGAGAGGGGAGTGGGTAGATGGATTACATAGGTGATAGGGATTAAGGAGAGCACTTGTGAAGAGTACTGAATGTTGTATGGAAGTACCGAATTACTATATTGTACACCAGTAACTAATATAACACTGTATGTTAACTAACTAGAACTTAAATAAAAACTTTTTTAAAAAGCCAAAATTTATTTTTAAGAAGAAAAGCAAGGGGAATGTATCCCATAAAGTATTAACATTTGCTTTGAAATAACAGCTTATTCACTTAATCATTAAGTGAATACTGACTGGATGTACACTATCAGAATTATTTTTTAAAAAAATTTTAGTTATTTATTTGAGAGAGAGGGAGAGAGAAAGAGTGCTTGTGAGCATGGGGAGAAGCAGAGGGAGAGGGACAATCAGACCCCATGCTGAGTACAGAGTACAGAGCCCAAGGCAGGGCTCCATCCCACCACCCTAAAATCATGACCTGAGCCGAAACTGAGAGTTGGACACTTTAACCCACTGAGTCACCCAGGTGCCCCTAGAACGCTTATAGGAAAAGAGAACTGAAAAACACACACAAAATCCTCTCTGCCAGAAATTTATATAAGGACTTCTGATTCTGATAATAGTAGACTACCTAATTTCAAGAACTTCTCTCACTGAAGTCAACTAAAAAGGTCGGATTAATAAAAACAAAAACATCACATAAGCAATAAAAATATAACACAAGAGTAAAAAATTAACCAGTCACACTCTAAGGGAAGACAAGAAACCCTGTGGGACCACCTAATAAAGCCTTTTATTTTTGCCCAGAGGGCATATACTATCTGGAAGAAATAGCTATGAAACTAAGTTGCAATTTCGGTGGCTGCATGGAGCTAGTAGAATGAACTATATATATTCACAGCGTAAAAGGTGAACCAAAGGCATATGAACTTTCCCATAATCTAGCTCTTACAGAGCCTGACTTTGTGTCATCTAGTAGACTAAGAAAATACAAATCTGGAATTTGGGTTTAACATGTTCTAAACTGGTAGAACTCTTACTCATCTGGCAGAAGTAAATGAAAATCCTATGGGAAAAGATACTATCCTAGGTTTCAAAATAGTGCTACAATAGTTTTCAAATATAATGTCGAAAAATAACGTACTATTAAACATCTAGGCAAATAAAACAAGATACCATGAATAAGAAGTAGGGAAAGCAACTATCAATAAGCCCAGACCCACAATTATTTGGAATTATCAGAAGGAGAATATATAAATAACTATGTAGACCATATTTAAGGAAATAATAGTCAAACAAGCTATGAGAAACAATAAAAAGCGTATCTGAAAAAGAACCAACAGAAATTCTAGATCTGAAAAATATACAACCAAAATTAAGACTTCAGTAAATGGGGTTAGTAACTGAGAAAATGAGTAAACTAGAAGTTGGGTGAAAATAAATTAACTGAAATGTAGCATCAACAGACAGAAAACTGAGAAGAAATGGTTAAAAAAAAAAAAAAAAAACCTAGAGGACACAGTGAGAAGGATTTAACATACATTTAGTTCCAAAAGAAAGAGAATGAGGCAGAAGAAATAGCTGTGAGACAATGGCTAGGAAATTTCCAATGCCCAGCAGAGATCCCAAACTTGACAACAGTAAAAAAATAAATTCCCACCCATATAGCAAAACTTTAGAAAACTAGAGATAAAATTAAGTAAATATATGAAAAGTAATCGGGAAATACAGAACAGCTTATTTTAAAATGATTAACAGCTGAACTTAGAAGAATAATGAGACAACTGGTGGCTGGGGGCCCTTAAATAGGTTCAGGATGGGAGCTGATCACTAGAAAAACTAACACATGATTAGAGGACTACAACTTCTAGCTCCCCTCCCCACCATCCCTACTATAAGTTTATCCTAGAAGTTCATCCCTTCTATAAGTTTATAAGACCAAAGGGAGGGGGAAAAGAGCTTGAGATTGAGTTAACCACCAATGTCCAGTGATTTAATCAATCATGCCTATGTAATAAAACTTCCATAATAATGTCTAAGCAATGGGGGTTCAAAGAGCTTCCAGGCTGGTAAACACATCAAGATGCTGGGAGGGCGGTGCACTCTGAGAGGGCAGGGAAGCTCCATGCCACCTTCTTCCCTGCATAACTTGCATGTCTTTCCATTTGTCTGTTCCTGAGTTATGTCCTTTATTTATTTTAAAGATTTTATTTATTTATCATTTGAGAAAGGGAGGGGGAGCAAAAGGAGAGAGGGACAAGCAGACTGCGCTTAGCACAGAGCCTGGTGTGGAGCTCTATTACAGGACGCTGAGATTATGACCTGAGCCAAAATCAAGACTTGGACACTCAATTGACTAAGCCACCCCGGTGCCTTCTGAGTTATGTCCTTTATAATGAACTGTGAAAGTCATATGTTTTCCCTGAGTTCTGTAGGCTCTCCTAAGAAATTATTGAGTTTGAAGAGGGTGTTGTGGGAACCCTCGATTTATAGCCAGTTGGTCAGAATTACAAGTGACTCAATACTTGTAACTGGCATCTGAAGTGTGGGGACTGAGCTCTTTAACCTAAGGAGTCTGCTGCTAACTCTAGGTAGTTAATGTTAGAATTGAATCCAATTCCTGGATACCCAGATTGCACCTGGAGAATGAGAAAATTTGCTGTTGGTATTGGAAAAAGCTCCAGATCTAGTATTCAAAGCTTAGTCTATACATTGCACCACTCAAATTTAAAACTGGGAAAGCAGAATACATTATATTACATACAATCATAGGTACACTGAAATGATAAGACAAGAGAAAGAAATATAACAAGCTATTACAAGTAAATGTCTTTGAGTGATTATACCAAGGTAATGTCTCCATTTTTTACTTTTTCGTTTTCGTAATAGTTCCAAAATGAGCATATAATAAACTTTCTTAGGAAAAAAAAATCAAAGCTATCTTTAAGACTAATAGATTTTAACTATACAGTTCTTGAGTTTATATGCATGTCCATAAGAAAAATCTATTAAATTACTACTGAAAAACTATCATTTCCTTAACCAATAATTAAATGTGAACTCCAAAATAGAGATATTCGCTACACCAACATTCTAATATATTCTAAAGAAGCATAGTAGAAAATATTACTTTTAGAGAAGTTAACCTTTTTGTTTTGATGCTGTTAAATAAATCAATACTTTTAATCAGATTTTTTTAAAAAAGAAAAAACTCTAATACTGTAAAAGCTCAAATATTTTAGATAATGATAAAAAAAAGAATTAAAAGAAAATTAGGCAATAGTCAATACTGAATCATGCCATATTCTGATACCATGTAACTTGAGACAATATAATTTCTTTTCTAGTGCAAGCCAAACGAAAATAAGTCTTAATTCTCTAGTTGTCAACTAAAAGATAAACTTGGCTTCCAAAAGAATTTTTAAAAATTTGAAACCTAAATATCTTTACCATGAATAGTGTTTTTTACTTTACTTTACTTTCCAGGAATCCCTCTAGTTTACTGTTTTTAATCTTAAATTTTCCATTTAATTCTTCTCACATGTAGAAAAAGAAATGCTTATTTTAAATAGCTTAACAAAAAAATTTAATATAGATTTGCTTATAAAATCTGTGATCAAACTACCTATTCTATCTGTATTCTGACATCTTGATCGTTTGCTTAATAAAAGTCACAGAATTATAAAGATTAGAGCTGAAAGGGGTTATAGTGATTGCTAGTCTTTCCCTCCCCAAACTGTAATTTTTAAAAAATTTCTGAACTCTACTTGCTATGTAAGTAATTCTTCCAATTTAAAAAATATATTCATTTATAACTATGAATGAAACATGCTCCGTAGGAGACAACTAGTATATACAGACTTCGTATAATTTTAGTTGGAAGTAAAGAAATCTGAAATTTTAATTAGTTTCATATTTATAGAGAAATACAGTTGCATTAGGCATTTCAAAATATAAAAGTAACTTAGAAGTACTTTTCCCTTATCTAGTACCCCAGAGATCCGGAGACCCTTGGTTAATAAGAATGATCCATCTAATCCAACTTCTTAATTTCCTATATAAGGTATACAAATAAAGTAACCTGCTAAGTATAAGCAGTTTAAATAAAATAAAACACAACCTCAAGTGGACTATTTCCACCAGTGATAAAAATAAGAAATGCTTCACAATATAGACATTATAATTTTCTTTTAAGTCTTTTTTATTTAGAGATTTTTCTGGTAAGGAGATATACCATAGGAAAGCAATTTCACTGGCAGTGAGGTATGTATATACTCTACCAAAATACTCCTTATTTTAACTGTTTTTAACTTTATTTACATTTGAAGAAAATTATCAATGCATATCCTTATTTCAACTATAGTATTAGCCATACTACATGAAATAAAATGAAATGGTGCTTGCATACAAAAACTATTATTTGTAAAGGAATCTGACTGTAGATTAAAAGAAATATTTTGTTTTTGGAAAGAGTTTAAAAGAATCACAATTTATCATGACCAAGACATCTGCACCATATTTTCCATTCCTCACAGCACATTTATTTCAGTAATTCCGTTATGTCGATTCTTAGCATGAGCATAGTGTTACACGATTTTCGTACATATAATCACATCCAAAACAAGTTCTAAAATTTAAATTGTAAACATTCTCATCATACGTAGAAATATTTCAATTGGTGTATTAAGTTTTGCTAACTGATCAAATTTGGAATATAAATGAGAAAGCCTATTCTAAGTTGTGTAGTGAGCATTGTTTATTAATTACATTTCTACAATGTTAAATAAAGTAAGAGGCAAACCTGTCCTGTAAGCATGTCAAAGTTTAGGTAAAACATTAAAAAGAAACAAATCTGTTAACAAAAGGATGTCTTGCAATAAAGAACATTAGATTTTTTAAATCTATTATGATACAAAAATGTAAAGGGTAAATAGCATCTTTGTTGACAAAGTAGGAGGTAGCATGGATGCACCACTTTATTGTCTGAGAAATGCAACTGGAGTAAAGAATATTTCCTTACCACAAATAATTTCCAGGACTATGTACATATTTCTTTTAGAAATACTTGTTTAAACAAATCTCCCTCCACTTTTTAGTATAAAAAAAACCGTTCCATGTGATTTTAAAAAAACACTTACACATCTAGATAGAATAGTACTCTGCCCTATTTGAGTGAACAGTCTCAAACTATGAAGTACATGATATTTAATGCCCTAAGTTGAGTAAATTTAGTTTAGCGGTTCCTGGTATTATACAAAACACTAAATACATACAAACAAAATATAATATCTTATTTTTCAATGCAAGTCTTGTGGGGAATAAAGAGAACCTTGATTCCGGTAACACTGAAGAAAATGTAATTTTCCAATTAAGTCTGTCTATCCATGTGTAACAGTTTACTAATGACTGCTTACATGTACTGATCTTTCATTGAGTGAACACAGTTAACTGACAAAACTTAGTAAACCTTAAAAACACATCCTCCATCCTATATAAAATATATAGACTACTTACTGTTTGAAGTACTCAGTTTGCTCTGATGTCACTGTAATTCACTTTTCCCCATTTTCCTGCTTTAGTATTTATAAACGGATAATTTAACGTGGCTTTAAAAAAAAAGACAAAGAATTTCAAATTTACATCCAATTTAAATTTGCTATTTAAAAGGTTTCCTTGTTCTATGAAGCTGCTTCTGCCATTAGTAGAGAAAATGAAGTTTCTGTAATGGAGGCAGGCTTTTTAAGTAGTGACGTGACTTCCACCATGCCAGCTCCAGTCCGTGGAAGATTAGCGTTTACAATGTGTCGTTGTAAGTGCTTAATCCAGTCTTCCTGAACAGACAGTGGTCCACGAAAGACTAGGCCACAAAACCTATAGAAGAAGTTGATAACAGTTCTCTTAACATGACCAATTCCCTTTATTTAAAACCAATTCACATAAAATCCATATACATAAGAAGTAGGCTTCACTATATCTTGGAGATACTATCACAAACTGGACTACTTAACAAAAGTTCTTAAATACATATAAAGTCAAAATTATTTAATACAATATAAAACTGCCAATTCATGTGCTTAACAGCTATATTACCTGTAGTAATATTTGTAGAGGTAGAACCATTATTATTAAATTAAAATTAATTAAAAGGTCTTAATACCTATACAACTCAATACATTTAAAACAACTATAATACCAAAATGTACCATTCTTTTCAAATGACCCTTCCCCAACTCAGAATTCCTTAAACTGCATGAGGATGAGTAGAGAAGAAGGTGGGAATAAGTTTGTATAGCTACACTTAGAAGTATGAGTGGAGAGAAATGTATTCCCAAGAAATAGAAACGCAAGACAAATTAAAATTTTTTCAAACCAAACCAAAGTACATAAATGCAAAAGCAAAGCAAATAAATAAAACACCACAACAAAAAAGCTCCTTTCATAAATCACAGTATCATCAAAGTTCTGATATAATATAAAAAATTTATTCATCTGTTGTGAAATAGTGTATTATGAGCTAAGTAAGATTTTAAGCCTGTCTTCAAAACTTCATTTATAACTTGATAGCTGAGAATGCACCTTCTGCCACAAATTAAAAATCCCTAATATGTCTCAAAGCAAAATCTGAAGAAACAGAGCAGATACGGCAACATAAGCACATACCTGCATCGGAGAATGTAAACCTCGTCAGCACCATGAGGTAATGACAGCATCTTCTTCTTGCTTCCAGATCTTGACCTTGATTTCTTTTGCTTACAATCTAAGGCTAAAAAAGGGAAGAGAAAGACTTAGCATTTCATATATATTCTAAAATAGAAATACATACTTCTAGAGAGGTCAGACCATCTAAACCAAGTTAGAAAAAGTCTATATTCATTTGTATTCCCTGAAGCATGCACTAAACTTGCAGCTGGGTCTTTATTATTATCTGTATGCATTCGTCCTGCACTACTTTTCAAATAATGCTTTATCATATACCAAACTAGAACTGAGAGAATGTAACTAAACTCGAAATTACTAAATTGTCCAATTATCACAATGATAATCTTTCCTCTTATGATCGTAAGTATGTTATTTTCATATCTAATTACTCTTCCTTATTTCCAGGAAATTACAACCCTTTATTTAAGATCATTAAATTAAGTTTCCATCTGATTACTATTCCATTAAGTAGGTCTCATATGCTTTGAAAACTTAGTAAAGAATCATCAACATCATAAAAAGTCAATGAGAAATCAATTTTATAGCAAATACGTATCAAATAGCTCTTAAAATTATATGCTGGCCCAACATTTGGAAGGGCAAAAAAAGCTCAACTCTCATTTTTTTAAAACTCAACCTGTATTTCATGTACAGTAATGTTTTATTTTATTAAGAAATAAATGTAAATCCAGATTATCTCACATAAATTTACAAATGGACTGGAAACGTAATGCTAATTATTCTTTACATTTTTAAAATAATTTTACATTTTCTCCTACAACTTATTTTTAAAATGTGATTAAAGGAGGAAAAAGATTTTTATATTAAAAGTGGATCAAAACTTTGTGCTGTTCTTGAAATTTTTCTATTACTTGACTTCTCCTTCAATCACGTATTCTAAAAAATCTAATTTAATAAAGGGAAAAAAGGTATTTTTTTTATAAGTAGGAATGATAGGACATAACATTTTATTGGTCTTTGAATATAACTACACCATTCCTTCGGACAAAGGGATGACAATATTCCAGGGTGCTGCTGGTCAATTAGCAGGAAGAGAAGGTAAGAGTTTATCTCTAGGGATCTAAGGGGGAGGGAAACAAATGTAACAGAAAAGTTACACAAATGGCTTTTCTTCTGTTAACCTGTCACATGAAATCCCCTAAAATTCTAGGTAAGAGAGAATAGGAACTGGCTATTCAAGGATTCTATGAAATGAGTTGTTCCAAGTCCAGATTCCAAAAGAATAGATGCTACTATTACAAAACCAGTAAACACAGTTCCTTACAGTAGTCAAGTGGCAATGCTAACAGAAATGTCATATAGAAAATTAAAAACCATGAGAAGCCTAGATAAATCTCATTCAAGCCGCTGCTTTCTGTTTCTTGTCACCTGCCTCTTTAAAAGTAAAAATCCTGCTTGGGCCCAGAGTATTCCCTTGCTTATGCTCAGAAGAAGAATCTAGTAAGTAAAGAACTGCAGGAAATCAAGTTAAGAATGGCGAATTTAAAGCTAAACAACCAAAATCTGGAATAGAAAAATCTTACAAATTATTAATTATATCAATCAAGAGCCTGGCACATAGAAACTCAACAAATATTTCTGGTGTAAAAAACAAAGGAAAACCCAAATTTTTAACCTTTGACATTTAGACAGCATATGAATGGAAATTTGTTCTACCACTATGCAATACAGGTAGCATTCCTGCAAAACACCTATGGGTCATTTGTTTAAATGAGTATGTTGCTAACAGTCACATAGAAATTCTTCATTGATCAGTCTACAGATGTGGAAACTAAGTTCTTCACAACCAGTAGGAAGAGTGAGGTATCAAGTACTTTGTAATTAGTACCTTCTGTTTCCTAGTTGCACTGGTAAGCAATCTGAATTTAAGTGGATTTTAAAGCATAGAGCAATTCATACACTAGAAGTAAAGAGTTTAGGGAACTCAAAGGGTTAAGTGCTACTAGATGTCAGCTATTCTTTCCCTATCTAAAAGGTAAACCACACACACAATCCCTGTCTTTGTTATGTGGAACAGAGTAAGCATTTGGTTTATCATGAGATTATAGGGAGAATCTTACTTTGATGAGCTTGCTGGTTGTCAAAATTGCCACAGTGTATTCAAATTCCTTTTAAAATGTAAATAAATTACTGTAGGATACAAACAGAATGCATTATAACAATCCTTTAAAAATCTGTTCACAGAATGCTAATGTTAAATGTGTAAAGCAAATTGAGGGAAAAGGGCAGAGGGTGATGGGCAAGTAGGCAATAGAATGTTTTGTCAGTTATATTTAGATGCTATAATTTTTAAAAAATGGAAATGGACATTTGAGATATAGAAATGTTTTGACTTTAATACAGGAAAAAGAAATTTTCTGACTTTTGATGTTGTATGGGCTCTAGAAACCGAGGTTTTATGAATGATCAGATCTAAATTTTAAATGACAATGTCACAGGCTTTCATAGTAATTTAATTTTTGAAAGTATGACTTTGGAAAGTAGGAGAACTCTGCCAGCATATGATTGAGAATCTCCATTACCCAGGATTCCAAGTAAGTTTAGAGAACCACATGCATTGGGCATCCTTGGAAGTTTGTCCATAAAGTAAGGATATGAAAAACTTGGGACCTCGGGTAGTTACACCTAAATACCTTGGTGTCTTAATATCTCCATGATCATTTTTAAATTTCTTATCCCCTGAAACATCACTTATTTATTTTAGATGGTAAAACATGAATACATTTTACAAGAATAGTTTTTTCTAATACCAACATCCAAACTTCACCCCTGCATTACTGCCCAAACATTTTAGAAAAATCTGCAAAAAAATGAGTATTTAATATGTTAATATGCACACAAAGGGGACATCCATATAGTATTTTCTACATGAAAAAGATGATTTACACAAAATGTTCCACTAAATGAAAAAGATGATGCACAAACATATTATACAAATGTTCTCATTCAACAATTTTTATTGTATCTAAAGGGAAAAGCAGTTTTATTCTGGCCTGCACCAGGAGTCACTAGAACATTAAAAACAGAACACTAACCCATCCAGTTTTAGTATAATGGGGCTTATCAATATTTGTGATAAATAGCCAAAGGTTTAACAAAGTTGTTTATATTAATAATCTGCCAAATACATAACTTTATATAAAGTCTTTCTTTGTAACAGGATTTTATTTGTTAGTGTCAAAAAGTAAAAACACGCACACTTTTTTATCTCTTCCAAAATATTTTAAATCTACCAATGTTTCTATACTTAAAATTTACACAAAATACTAGACTGGTTTTAGAATCTTGATTTTCTTCTCCTGGAGTTTAACTGCATTTTAGAAAGGAACAAAATCATTCAAACCGTCCTAAGGCACCTATGGGGGGGGGGGGCTGAAAAGTGATCAATTTTAACTAGAAGACTGTTGAAAACATCTTTGCAGTTATCTGATTTATAAAGGATCTGATTTGCTACTGAGAGTATTTTACTTGTAAGGAGAATAAATTATCCTGTAAGGCTATATACAAAGTTTTAGAGTATACCTTTCCTTTCAGTAAAACAGCTGTTTGATCAAATAGGAATGAAAGAGAAATAGAGTAGACTTATGGATGCTCAAAAAGAACACCATACTGCTATGCTACAAAATACAACAACAGCAAAAGCAAGAACAACAACAACAAATGTGTCTAAAGCACTAAACCAAATCAGTTAAAAGCAAATCAATGAGTAACACAAGAGATACAAATTTGAGTTTGTTTTCTGAGCCTTATTTAGTTTTATACCTAGAAGAAAAAGAATTTACTTTGGGCTCCAACAATAAGTCCTTTTGACCTTTCCACCTTTCTTCCCATTACATACATCTGTTTGAATTTCATTTTCTTTTTAGTTCACTACACAAATGACCTCCAAATACGAGAATTTATTTCTTAGAAACATCTGAAGCTTCAGTGTGGTAAAGAAGCACATCATAACTAAGTTGACATTTACCTCCAAAATATTTTTATTTGCAGTCATCCTCTCCTACAATTGAAAGTCCCATCTCATTTGTTTTGTTCCTAGCTGGTTTTTGGCATCTCTGGAGTAAAGTGAAAATTAATACAATGGCTAGGTTATATACATCCAAAATAAGAGGTATGGTATAGCTCTACTAGAGGGTAGAAAAGGTCTTCTTCATCTAGTTGGCCTGTATAAGATGGTAGGCAGCAACAACAGCTAAGAACTCATTCAGGAAGACAGTAAGAATAAAAAGATGGAAGCATGTAAGACCTCATTCCACCACCATTAACACACTGGTAGTGGGGTAAGTTACGGCAATGCAAAAGTTGGGAGGAGAATGCATATGTCCCAAGGGGCACAGAAATTTGAGATGATAAATAAACTCAGTTCTAGTTGCTATAATTAATCCTTCAAAGTTCATAAGTCCCAATCATATAAAGAACTGTGCAAAGAGCATTTTCTTTCCCTCAGCCCCAACCAAAAGGGAACATCGCTTTTGGGGGGATGGGAGAAGAAACATGTTACCTTGTATAAAATAGGGATGGGGGAGAGAGGAAGCCAAATTCTTATTTCTTCAGTATACGCTCTTTTCTTTGCAAAAAGTGCCTATAAGACTTCATGGGTATATGACTTGTGCAGTCACATAGGATCCCATACTTGGTAAATACTGTTGTCGTATGCGGTCTTCAAATTCTTAATAGTTTTTTAACATGAGACGTTACATCTTCATTTTGCACTGGATCCTGCATATTACGTAGCGAGATCTGGTTCCTGAGTACCTGCCACTCTAAATGAGAAAGGCAGCCCCTCAGCTCCACCTCTTAATCTCTTGGCTCATTAAAAAAAATAGCTATTAAGAGAAAAATCATTAAATCCCAATCTCTATAGTCCATTAAAATGGAAAGGACTTTCCTACTCCCTATACCAATTTTTTGTTTCTAGGTATACTGCCATAATCAAAACAGTCATTATTCCCAAGATACATATAAAGCAGTTTAAGGGGTTTATTGTCATGGAAAGCAATGTTTCCCTTCTAATCAGAATTAAGCATATAGATAGATATACAATTAGCAACCTCAGAAGTATATTTCTACCATTATTTTCTCTTGACAGTTTCACTCCAAAATTGGATATTTTTTCCAGGATCCTACATGTTACTTTCATCAATTTTTAGAGTTTCCATTCTCAGTAACTAAAAGTATAACTAACCCAGAATCACAGAGCAATCATGGCAAAGTTAATTAGATCCTGCATGATTTAACATTCTACCTAGAAGAGGAAGGAATGCAAAATATGTGAAAAGCAGATTTCCTTTGCTTTAAGTATGAGGTTTATTACTTAAAGTATTAATCTAGAAGAGGCAGGTAGCTTGAGTTTGCCCTACATATTAAGGATTATATTAAGGGTAGGGAACAGCCTTCTATCCTTGGTTCAGAGAATGAGTTCAAGCAAATGAAGGTAGCCTTTATTTAAGCTTAGGTCTACTTGGGAGAAAAAAGGTACATTCAATTTGTAGAAGTCTCTGCTATTTCAAAGTAGGGGAGATATTTGTAAAAGAATATTCTGAGCAACAGTCCCTTAGGTGAAGGAAAAAGCTAAAAGTAAGTATACTTCAACACAGATTTTTATAAACAAAGAAACTGCAAGCAGACTAGTTTTTCCAGCTTGTCAAAAGCTAAAAGCTAACAATACCCTGGATATAAGTTGTTTACTGGTCAGTTAAGAGTTAATAAGGATAGCAAATTTATTATTTCTCTGTGGTAACAGGTTAGGAAAAAAACATTTAAAATTCCTTAAGTGGGTTGGACTTGCATGCTGTTTTACTAAAGCAAAATATGCACTTACCAATATCAACCACTCTTCCAAAACTAAGACACATCTAAAATTGGAATAAACATTAAAATATATAACTAATCTGTTATAAAACTTTTGTTTAGAATTATTTGTATATAATCACACTCCCTTGACCCCTAAAAGCCTCAGTATTTTCAAAATAAATCATTTTATATTTAGTAGGAGTAATTAAATACATGTTTCTGATTATAAAATTAGGTAATGAAACCACATTACTTTAATATTGCCATAAATTATCTTTACTATAAGCATGTCCAAGTTATACAGGGCGCACAATAATTATAACGGTATATCTAAAGGTCACAAATGCACAAATCCCAATAGATCTGATTTTTTTTTTAAAGTAATTTTGAAGTGTTTACACATTCCAGCCAAAACCCAAACTATAATCAAACATGGTGCTGACCAGGTACCTTCTGCTTTGAGTTAACTTCCAGCTAAGGCCACGATTAAATATATATTCTAAACATTGCACAGCAAAAATTAAACTTATTCCTCAAAGTCCAGACACAACAAAGAAAGAGTGAATACTATTTTTCCACTTCTCAGATACATGAGGGAACAATAGCCTCCATCAAGTCATCCTCTTGCCCTTACCTCCAAAAGAAAGTCTGTGTATTGTTTTATTATTTCCATAAATCATTTAATGGCCAGAACATGCCTTGTTACTTGTAAGGTATAATTATATCTTAATCCAGATTATAAATAGCATTAGAAAATTCATGTTAGAAATCATAGCAAACAGAAAACATTACAACAAAGGATATAAAGGTATTAGACATGTTAAAAAATCCAAATATATAAAAATCTAGGTTAATACAATTGTTAAAAAAAATCAAACACGATATAAAAAGCAAAACTCAGAAATTGTAACAGAATGAACAAGAATGGTAGGGGACTAGTTAAGATTTTTATGAAAAACAAGTGGTTAGTAAAAAAAGATTATCAACCAAATAGAGTTCTCAAATTTTATAACTAATGACATCAAAAGCAGGCATCATAAAATGTAAATATTTGGGGCTACAATGGTACAAAACTCTTCAGGGTTCCACTCTCCTATACACAAATTTACTGACTGAATAAGTGTGGTTATTTGCTTTGTTACAGTGAATAGCTAGATGATAACATATTGCTGGATAAGTAATGAAGTCTATCTACCTTTTGCTTAGAAACACCATGGTAGCAGATTCAGACTATACTGACTGGTATAACCACCCTCCTGGTAACATGATTTAAAATCTGAGTCATCTCTATCTCTGTCCTCTTACTCTTCCATCTCTAACCAATCTGCCAAATTCTTATCTTACTTCCATAATATTACCTTTCCTTTACATTCATAGTCATTGTCCTGGTTCAGGACTCCTAAAATGACCTCACCTACAATTTCTCCACCTCCCCAGCAAATCCTTTAACTTTTCTCAAATTCTTAAAAACAAAAACAAACAAAAAATCCTCCAAACCCCCACAAAACTTCACTTTTTCCTTACTACAAAGTTAATTCCATCACCAGAGATTAGCATTCCATATCCTTTATCCGTCCATCTCTACTTCCTACTTCCTCATATTTTCAATAAACTTCCCACTGTCCCAAGTTGCTCCCTCCAGTAGGTAAGCTTCTTCCCTACCCCATCCCTATCTCCATTTCAATTAGCTATCCTCAGGGTCCAAATCAAAAGTTACTTCCAAAAGCCTTGCTGGGTCCTGGTCCAGCTGAAAAAGTACCTTCCCCCCTCCTCTGAACTTCCACAGTATATCATGAGGAGAGGTGTACCTCTCCAATGGCCCTTAAAATTTGTCCTGTATTACAGTTATGTGTAATGTGCTTCTACTATAAGATCCAATTTATCTCTGTAGTACTTACTAGCACAATGCATAAACCAAGCAAGAACTGAAAAAATTGCTTGTTGAATTAGTGAATAAATCAGACAATCAATTTTTAGTATTGTGGGCAAACAGCCCATTTCTTGCTGGAATTATAAAACATTAAGGGTGACTCTTATTTACCAAATGATTAAATTATAGTCAGTCTACAGTTTCACAAGGCAGAAATAACATTTTAGAAACATCATCAAAATGGTTAGGATAAAATTAAGTGTGAAACTAGTCTTTGAATACCTGGAAAATTTATTCTACTTGAACAATTTAATGTGCTAATGTTGAATGATGGTACGTTATTGTGCAAATATATAGAGACATACACTTTTAATGAGGAACAGTACTACAGAGTAAGTTAGAGCCAAGAAAATATAGAAACCTATCTTCCACTTTATCAGGGATAACTTTAAAATAAAGTTTGACCACATTATTCCCCTATTTTAAAAAATCCTTCCATGATTTCCTAAAATTTTTAGCAAGGATTCAAAGCGTCAACTCTTTCTTTCATTACTGTGTTCCCAAATACCTGTAATTCAATCTTCCAGTACCTTCTGAACTCAAAATTTCATCCCTTTGTGTCTCAACTATGTCCTTCGCTCTACCTAGAATGTTCTATTTCATCTCTTCCTCCTAAAACTACTCATCCATCAAGTCTAGGGTCTAGTTGAAACCTTATCAACTTTTCCATGTTAGTGCAGTTGTACTTATCCCCCAGGATCATGAGTATGTTTATGCAGCTCAAGTAAAGGGTCTTACCGCCTCAGAGCTAGCACTGTCCTGGTATACGATATAGTAACTAAAATTTTGTTTAAAGAATGAAAATTTTCTGACTACCAGTTTTAATCTCTCACTTTAAACATACTGACAAGAAATATAGCAACATGAACTACTCTTACTTTTCCTTTTTCCTTCTTTTTGAGGCTCTATTTAAAAATGAGACAAATTGTGAGAACAGCAGGAAAAAAGAACCCAACTTAATTCCCAGCTCCCCTCAAAAAGCCCAAAGTAAAATAAACACCTTTATCTCCTACAGCACATATACTTTACTTCCATTCACTTGTATATTACCTTGCATAGCTCTAATTTTGATAGTTTTATACGTGTTGCCAATAATGCTCTCCTAAGTTCTCTGATAACAGGGACAGGTTTTCATACTTCTCCTGTATCCTCCATATAGCCTAGTCTAGAGTAATTACAAAGGTATCTCTTTTAACTAAAAGCTAGTTTGCTCCTTTAAAGTTTGATCATAAGATAAAAAATGTTCTGTTTCTACTACCTTTTCAGGCGGAATGAATCACTACAAAAACATGCAATTTCCTCAAGATGCAATATAATAATTTTTAAAAAACTGCAGAGACACTCACAAAAAGACAAATACTTTAATGCTATCTTGAGCTTTCACAATACTATTTTTTTCTTTCCACCACAGGAGAAAAGTGTTCCTATAGCACTTTCCACAATAGAAGAATTACTTTCTGGTGGCTTATCCACGCACTCAGCACCTGGCACTGTGTTACACATTCATTAGCACTGCTTGTTGTAGGCCTCTATGGTCAATTATATTAAAGCTGAAAATAGTCAAAAGACCCTATTAAGTAACACACAATCTACTAATCCACTTAAAAGTGGATGGTATGAAAAATAAAACACTGACTTTACTAAAAAAAGAATGCGGATATATTGCACTGGTGGTATTGACCGAAAGACTTTCTAGTATCAATTTTTAAGTTCTCTTTTTCTCATTGGAAGTTGTTTATTAATTATGATGGTGGTGAGTCTATTGGTGTAGAATAGCAATAATCCTGCATTACTTCTAAAATGTCATGGAAGTATTCTGAA
This sequence comes from Lontra canadensis, assembly GCF_010015895.1. Lineage (NCBI taxonomy): Eukaryota > Metazoa > Chordata > Mammalia > Carnivora > Mustelidae > Lontra > Lontra canadensis. Next base: position 4,962,314 of record NW_022631027.1, read on the forward strand.
GGTAATGAAATGAAGCCCTTCCCCCAAATATATTTACATATAAAAATGTTTTCAGGGGCACCTAGGTGGCTGAGTCAGTTAAGTATTCAACTCTTGGTTTTGGCTCTGGTCACGATCTCAGGGTTGTGGGATCAATCCCTGTGTTGGGCTCTGCGCTGGACATGTGCAACCTACTTGGCCTTCTCTCTTTCCCTTTTCCTCTGCCCCACCCCTTCTTAAAAAGAAAAAAAAAATTTTTTTTCTTGCATTAATTTTAAGTAACTAGAAATCTCCAATTTACTTTAAATATTGGAGGCCAGCATTTTATTTTAAAAATATGATCTACAGATAAACATTTGAATACAAAGAGTAAAGAAAAATTACTGTTGCCATAGAAGTAGTATTGTGATTTCTTAAATGTTACTATTGTTGATTTTGGTCAGTACTAGTCCCTAAGAGAAAAAGTTACTTAAGGGGAGTGTTTTCAACCTGTGGGTATTAACTTCTTAGTAGGTACTAAATCAATTTACTGGGTCATGACTAGCATTATTTTTAATGAAATAGAATAAAATAGAAATATTAGAGTATATCACATTCAATTCAGGTGAATAATGAGTGAACAAATGAGTATGTGTATTAATATGGGTTTGTATACAGGGTCAAGATGTAAAATGGAACTCCAATAAAAGTGCTGAACACCACTGTTACTCTTTCTTCTTTCCAAGAGATAACATGGCTCTGTACCACAGGAAAGCATAGTGCAAACATGCATTTACCTTACTGATACATTTCCTTTCACAACAACCTACTCAGACTTTAATTATTTCCTTCTCTTTACTTATTAGAATTCACTCTTACTTTGATCTCAAAATATTTTTCTTTTCTGGTTCTTTTTAATGGCATTGATAGAATATACTCTGCCTTAAAAAATTTTAAATATTTTAGAAACTTTAATAACAAAAGTGATCATATAATTTATTGTCCAATCTGGGACACTTATGAAAAGAGGTACTTTTCTATTACTTGGTTGGGACAACAGAGCTAACCCAGTGTGTACAGTCACTCTATTAATAACTTAGTAATGCTGTGTTTTTAATACTGCCAGTATAAAAAGGATATCATTTAATTTAAATATTAAACACAAAAAAGTCAATAGTAAAATTAAAAGTCTAAAAGCATTTAATATGAACTACATAAGATTTCTGATTCTTAATGAAAATTATGTAATGTTCTTATTACATTGTAGAAAGAATTAACCAGAAAAAATTTACATGAGCAGTTTAATCTAAAGAGAACAAAACCTGAAAAAGAATTTTATTAAGAGTGTAGTCTATCTTAACTGTAATAAATTCCTATTTAGAAGTATGCCTTGAATTTACAATAAAGTAAACCCTTTGGCACTATTCTCTTTAGACAAAAATCCATTTTAAAAAAAGTTTAAAAAAATGCTTCATAAATGATTATCCACAATTGCATGGAAATTATTATATAAATTATTTGAACCTGCTCTATGGATTATAAATTGGATCAGTTCTGGGCAAAATGAAGTCTATTCTTTTTTGACAGTTTAACTCTGTCCCAAGTATGGCTATCCTTCCATGTCTTCAATTCTAAGCTTTCTTACTTTATTACTCATCATGTCCTTTTACTAAAATTATGAAGCATATTATATTTTAATTTATATTTGTGACCATATAAATTAGTTTTGATGTTACACAGTTCCAGCATTTTAACTATTTTCTAACTCATATTAAAAAAAAAAAAAAAAGATTTCTTAGGGTTCCTGATACCTAGTTCTGTGTCCTTTCTACTACATTCTACTTCATTTTTCTTTTGTCATCTCCTCTTTCTCAGCTTTCCACCAGAGGAAGAAGGGTCTAGAGATGATAACCTTCAAGAGATACAAAACTTGTGTACAGAAAACTTTTTATCTATGGCTGAATAAGTACATGTTTCTGGGATGGGGCCCACAGCTTTCATAATTCTCAAAGAGGTCAATGATCCAAAAAAGATTGAGAACTATCACATCAGAATTATGTGATTCCTCAAACAAATAGCTATTTGGGGAAGCAGAGGAGCATCCTTTTTGGTCTATTCAGGCTAGCTAGAATATTTACCTCCCCCAACAGACTGCTAGTTCCCATAGAAGAGGTGGCTTGGGGATTTGTTCTATCCTAGGTAACCATGCAGACCAAAGACCGAAGACCGCAGACCATAGACCTCAGACTGCAGACTGCTAGCATTTACTCTAGGGATACCTAAGCTTTTTCTTCAAGAGGAGGCCACATCCACATGAATGAAGACTACTTGAATTAAGTACCAGACATTCTTATGGAGGCTTTAGTCCTACATATTTTCTTACATTGTTTCAGCTTTATAATCTACTTGGATTAAGGTAAGGTTTTTTAAACACAATTTTGTATTTCTTTCATCAAAACATCATCAACATATTCTTGAAAAATAATGCTTGCTATTCATATGAATTGATGAATCTCTTATAACAATCCAGTGGAACTCTCCAGAAACTAAAGGTTGGGACCACTAACTTATACCATGAAACTGATATGGGGAAAGAAAATAGGCAGGTGGAATTTATAAATATAAAATACAATGTTCCCACTTGGAAAATGAAAAATGTCACTAAAGCTGATAAAAAAAACTTCTTAGTAGGCATAAGTAAGTAGCAAATACATATTCCATGTAGCTCTACTGGTCAAGAAGCTTTCAAAAAATCAGGGGGAAAGTATCAGAATTTCTTAAAAAAAAAAAAAAGGGTGCATGCATTTTAAAATTTTTCTTAAAAGTAGGTGTGGGCTGTAAAAAATGCCATCCTAGACTTTCTTCAGGTTTTCATTTCCTTTCTCTTTGCCTTAGGACTGCCAAACACACAATTTATATTTTCTAATACTTCTGACATTTTGGTTAGTATTAAAGTTCTTTAAAAAGTAATATCCTCGGGGCGCCTGGGTGGCTCAGTGGGTTAAAGCCTCTGCCTTTGGCTCAGGTCATGATCTCAGGGTCCTGGGGTTGAGCCCTGCATCGGGCTCTCTGCTCAGCGGGGAGCCTGCTTCTCCCTCTCTGACTGCCTCTCTGCCTACTTGTGATCTCTGTCTGTCGAATAAATAAATAAAATCTTAAAAAAAAAAGTAACATCCTCTTTTTTTCCTTGATGCCCAAAGAAACATATCCCCATTCATCCTATATTACTTTTTTTCTTTAATGACATTTTTTAGATAATAAAGTATTTTTGATAATGCACCCTTGGTCAGTGAAGGGTTATGCTCAGTTATTTATAAATAATTAAACCTACATTTCGAAAGATTTTCAGATGAGGTAAAGCCATTTTTTAATGGCATACAAAATCTGTACTGGAGAGATGTACCTCATTGAGTATTTGCCATTATCTGTCTGAATAGTCAGACTGAAACATTTCTCTAAAGTCCTCTAAAATCTACTCCAGGCCTGTTTCTTGGGTCCCTGTTCTTTCTAAGACTCTTATTTATTCAGTCTTCAGCAGAATGCTCCCCACCTTAAAGTGAACTTCATTTTAGGATTTCCAATTACTTATGTTCTATACGTTGCAGACAATAGTGATTACAAACAGAGGTCTAGGATAAGACAGCCTCGATTTTTCAACTTTGTTATTAATAACTACATAAGTTTGGGTAACTTGCTTAAGTTCTCTAAGCCCCAGTATCCTATAAAATTATTGTACCTACAACTCATACGGTGGTTGTGAAGCTATATATTATGCATGAAAATTGCACAGCACAGTGCCTGACACATAGTAAATGTTCGATAAATGTTAGTGATTATGATAACAATGATGAATTTCTGTTTCCACAGTCTTTTATTTTTACTGCCTCCCTGCTTCTAATGTCAGCAATCACCTTCCAAGGCTGATGAAGGTAGGAATAATCTCACAAAAACTAAAATTTCACAGTAAGAGGTTATAATCCAGTAAAGTAAAACTCACTCTATCCTTTTTAATACAGTCAGCGGTCATCCCTGGTCATTTGTATATCAAGTCAAAGGATAAAGCAAAGAAGCAGAAGAAAGAAAGACATTAGTATGAATACAAGTGTTTCTTTGGTAGCAAGAACATATTGGATGTAAGCCATAGAAAGACATGAGGAAGAACGAAAAAGGTTGGGAAAACAACAGCTAGAAGAAAGCAGAAGGCAGTGATCTCAAAGAGCAAGAGAAATAAAGAGATTGGAAGGAGAATTTTAGTCAAAAGGATTTATGTGGATATATTTAGGAAACAGGGTATATTTTAAGACGTGAGCAAAATGGGATTTGCTAAAGCAGGGTAGCTTGAAAGGCTACAAATGAAAAGAGCAAGGCATTTTGTAGGGTAAGAAGCAGTATTACATGTGAGTAATTTAATAAAATTCTTCACAGGCTAGCAATATGAAGAGGTTATCTGCAAGGTTGGGCTAACCAACCAAAAATAACACAGAAATGTGCATGTTAACATTTATGTGCTTGGCTATATTTATTAATCCTAAACATAGTTTAGGAGCACTAAAAGAAAAATCTATTCAGTTGTCAACATGGACCATTATTAAGGCTTGTCTCTTTAAAGACCTGATCTATAAACTAATGAAAATTCCTTAAGTTTTGCTTAGTTTTCTAATTAACCTACATATTTGAAATTTCACAATAATTTCCTTTCCTAATAACGCATTTCCTCAAGCTAGAACTACAATCTATTTTACCAAAGAGAGGTGCCTTACTGGAATCCACTAATAAAAATAAATTTAAAAAATCAAAAATTGTATAATTTAAAAATCAATGGGAGTTCTGTAGACTCAAAAGTTCCACACCTCTGTTGGTTTTCTTTTCCCCTAAATCAAGTCGATAAGAGCCAAATGAAAAAGAATAACTTCCTTAAAATTATATCTAACAGTTTACAAGTTGCTGAAATTTAATGTATATTCAGTCTCAACTGTGCTTACCAAAGAAAGCTATAAATATCATCTGAACTAGCACCAGTCTGGTGAGAAAAAAAGTGTACTGTACCAAGCAGACTTGCTGTGTTATCTGTTCAAACATACCTGTACCAGTCAAAAGTCCAGCACTCTTCTTTCGTGCATAAGCGCGTAAGTGGTTGGACAGGCTAACAGCACTTGTAAACGTCGTATTGCAATGCACACATGTTCTAAGCTTCACAGGCATACCTATCATTCAAAAGAAAACTATAATCCAGTTCTCACTTCAAAAAGTGAAATTTTCTTAGCTAAAAGCGTGAAGAAAAGTACCACAGTAAGGATGGTTTTAAAAAACGTTCATTGAATTAGCTTAACTTAAAATAAGGAGGGGGAATTAAGTTAATTAACTATGATTAGTTTGTTGTTAGTATTTAGAGCCAACCCATGCTCTTTGGAAATGTGGAAGAGGAGTGCCATGAACCTCTGAGCTCCTCTGGATTTAACACTTCTTATCACTTTCTTGCAGATTTCTGTGTTACGCAGATCATTTCCTAAACCTAAAATACAATCCTGTGATTTGAAGAGCACAGTTCAGTTGAGAAGTTTCAAAGCTTACAACATTACCAATAAAAAGAATTAAAAAGTCTAGTTGACAAAGTGGTAATTAAAGTGTTTTACCCACAAAACCGTAAAAGGCTCAATACTAAATTAGGCTTTCTGATGAAGGCTGGGAGAAAAGGTGGTAAAACACACCATTGAGCAGCTGTTAGACACAACATTTTATTCAGGGCATTTTATGTTCATTACTCTGAATGCGCAATCAATAATGAAAGTTAATGATTTGAAGTTTTTTGCTAAAATCTTTGTGCTAAATAAATGATCAACAAGCTAACATCTTAGTCATCACCGGAAAGAAAACATGTTGAAACAATAAGAAACTCCTAACTTCAAAGACAATCCTCACTCCCCCAACACCTTTCAGTTGGTTTCTTCAACAGTAACTATGATAATCAGCCACAAATACACTTTCCATCTCTCAAGTGTACCACACGTTAGTCAACACAGCTAACACACCTTCCTTACATTTTCTCCTTCTCAAAAAGGTGGAAGATTTGACTTTGAAAGACTCACTTCATACAAAAGAAAGAACCCTATTAACCACAAACCCATACAAGATAGTTTTGCAGACCACTTATAACACAAGGTAATCTTTCCTTAAATCAAAACTGCATACAAATATCTGGGCTACCCCAATGTCTGCCAGAGCAAGCAAATCAACATTACCATAATTATATTCATTATTAATCCATTGACCAGTTACTTTTACCTTAGACACATTCAACTCAGGGCTAAGTTATAAGACCATCTAAGTTCGTTTTCAACATTTTTAACCTCCAAAAGAAACCTACAAAGACACTTAAAATTTTTCTAGTCTAAAAGTATAAGCCAGACTTAGCAAGAACACATACAGTTTTCTATTTTACCTGCTACATCACTTGCTGGCACACACAAACTATTCTTTTGAAAAGGAAAAACTATTGGTGCACAAGCACTAACCTAAACCATCTGTTCTGTTCCTTTAGACCACCACTGTAAAATCTAAAACCCCAAACAAATGCTTTATACTCACAACAGTTCTCCAAAACCAAACTATCCCACAATATAATGAGGAACTGGAGAGGGAGATGTTTCTTCGGGTTAATCACAACACACAACAGACACCAATCCATTCAGTTTAACGAGTCTATTTTTTGTTTGTTTATTTGTTTGAGCAGAAGGAAAACCAACAGCTTTTACAACACATTATCACCTTGGAGCACTGGCATATATAGGACAGGTATGCCATTTCAGTAACGCTACGCTTTTTGAACAACGTCGGCCTCCCATCCATAGGACCATCCCCCAGCCACAGCAAATTTTATTTTTACAGATCAGCTTTTTGTTTGTTTTTGTTCTCACCTTACATTCTGACCAAGAAATGAGGCACAGAGAATTCCGTGCTGATGAACATCAACTGATGACTTACATAGAAATGACAGTATAACCAATCTCTGTTCTGCAAAAAAAGCAGCTTAAGTAAAAGGATCCTAAGAAAGTATTTTCTACAAATATTCCATACAAGTAAGCATAATAAATTGTGTTTAAATTCTATACGACAGTCATAGGCATCCTCTTACCTGAGTGCATAGTCAAATCCATCCTTTGTGGCTGATACATCAACGGACTGTCTTCACTTAATGGAAGAACACACTTCTGAACAAATCTCTTCCTTGCAGTTTGATTATGAATTTTTTGAGGAGACATAGCAGAATTCCTTTCTTCTCCCATCCTTTTATTTTTAAGCAGTTCTATCAGTGTAAGAGACTGATTCTTTTTTCCACTGGGTAGTTCTGGTTTTGTTTCATCGTATTCATTTAAGAAACTCAGCCCTTCTTCTTCTGATGCAGACACTGATAAAGCTTCAGTCTTTAGGCCATTACGGTATGCTTCAAGAGGTATAACATTTTGAGATAGAAAGTCATCACTTGATGCAAGTTTTTGAGCTACAAATGGTCTGGGAATAATACGACGACTGTTCAATGCTTTCAAGATCTTTTCATATTTTTCTTCATTTTGCATCATCTCATTCAGAACACAGATTGGAGATTTGTGAGCATCCCATTTGGTCTTTCCAAGTCTTTTCAGATGGCCTCTAACATGATTCGATAATCCAATTTTAGTATCAAACCAACCACCACAGAGCTGACAAGTGTGTTCAGAAGTGGTTTCAGACTTCTCTATAGCTAAAAAAAATTTTTTAAGAGTAACATCAGAATCTTTTATAAAGTGATCATTGTAAAGCCAATTAATTCTGAAATACAAAATTAGATGATTCTAAAAAGACCAAATTTGAGCAAAACCTTCGAATCCTTTGAACTTGAATACAGACATATTAACCCATATTATCCGCATGGAAACTTACCTTTTCTAACTCGCTTAACAGGTGTCCCTGTGCCAGTTCTTTTGAAATGTTGCATTTTGTCACTTGTGGCTATTTGTTCTGGTGATACAACATGTCGGGCTTCATAGCTTAGTCCAGCTCTGTGAAGATGTCCTCGGACATGATTTGACAATCCAACACCTGTTTCAAATGTTGCTGGGCAGTAAGGACATGATTTCTTCTCAAGAGACAAATCAGTCCAGTGAAAAACAGAACTATGCTTTGACAATGAAGTTTCCGCATTTTCTAAATGCTGAGGATCATGTATGTCATGCAAAAAGTTATTAGTTCCAGCATCTTCATAATATTCAAAATAAAAGCCATCATTTTGATCATAACTAAGGGTAGCATTTTCTCCGGGCTCTTGACCTTCCACCTTGCTTTTAAACAGCGGGAATAAGTTTACATGTTCTTGATTAATATCATTATAGGTTTCATCTTCTATAGCCTGTGTAGTGTAGTCACCTAGCTCAACATTATCCCAGGAACTTTCATCTTCTGTTTCATAGCTATCTTTCTTTTCAGCGGAATTAAGTTTTTGCAGAACAACAACAGTCATTTTATGCAAGAAATCTGGATAGCTATCCAAGTCTTCTCCTCCAACAGAACTTTCCTTCTTAGACTCCTTAACTACTCTCTTTACAGCTACACGCCTGTGTTCTTTGAAGCTTTCCGGCCTTTTGGTGTCAGAGTTTTGAGGGTCTGAAATGAAACTATTGTTGTGAGAATTACCTGATGACGAGAACAGATGTAAAGAATTTAATGAACTGGGCTCTTCTTTTTTGAAATGTAGAGGATATGATTCACCTGATTTTTTGATCATCCTGTAGTTTTCATATTTGTGTCTATATAAATAGTTGCTGTTTGCCTTGGCATTAGATTTTTCTTTTGCTGCTTGATGGAAATACTTCGGTTTTTGGTCAGTGCTGCTTTTAATCATAACAGTCTTGTGAGAATTGTTTTGATTGCACATGTTTACACCTGACTGGGCAATGCTTTTCCGAGCTTTTTGTATTCTGTGTGGTCTCTTATGGAATTTGGAAAAATTACTTGATTGTGAGGATGATCCAAATGTTCGCTTTACATCTTGTTTTAAAGCAGAGTTCTTTGGAAATGTCGTTGACTGTTGTTTAATTAATGGTTTAGTGCTATCAATATCGATAGGTTCTTCGAGAACGTCACTTTTTCTTTTATCAAGTCCAAGAGGACTACCAAATGAATCAATGCATGATGATGAATGCAAGTATTCCACGTGTTTTTTTAAAATACTTCTAGCTGAAGTAGTAAAAGGACACATCTTACATATGTAGGTGGCTGATTTTTTGGATGATCCTATAATAGAATCTTTCATGAAAGTCTTTTTTTGCGTTTTTCTCTGGGCTACATCAGAACTGACGATAGGGCATTTTACCACTGCTCCATGGGCAATGCCTCGATGGCATTCTAATTCATTTTCTGTCACTGCCATGAAGTTACACTCTTCACAACAGTAGTACCTTTTATCTTTTTCATGGGTTTTAGCATGCTGCACAAATGTCTTAGGGCAATTGGTACCAAACACACACTGTGGGCACTGTAATCGTGCACTTCTTCCTTCATCCTGAAGTTCTTTCAATTCACGAATTTCCTCCATCAACTTCTGTCTTCTTTCTTGGTGAATAATCATATGCTTTAGAAGTGAGTTACGATCTCGGAATGTCCGTCCACATTCTCTACAAGCATATGGCCTTGGGACATTAAGATGGCGAAAGTGGCTATTCCCATCTAAATGATACATCATATGCCTGTGGAGGTGCTTTTTCTCCCTAAAATTCACATTGCACTTTGTACAGGGGTAGAACGATGGCTCTTCAGTGCTGAAAGTAGCAGGTGACTCGGAATCACTTTCTTCACATTTCTTTTTTAAGGTATTTGAAAGAAAAGTGCTACTATGAACAGGTGAACTGTCTTCTCCACACTTATCTGGGTTATAAATTAGATGCTGAAAAGCATCCACAGATTCCAAGTCTTCATCAGTTGATTCAGGCTTCACTTTTGATAATGCATATTTCTGTGAGTCTATTGCTTGTAGTTCTTCATTCTGTTCCAGAAAGTCTACCTCTAGCATTTTTGACTTATTGGGTATACAATTAGAATCACTAAAACAATCCTCAGTATAACGAGTAATCTTGCTTACATCCATTTTTCGCTTTCTCTTTTTCTCTAGACCTACTTTAGAGTGAACTGGAGCTTTATCCACTGTGTCTTCATTAGTCATAAGAAACTGAATGAACTCTTTTTGGGGATCCCAGTTTGTGTCATTTTCTGACCTAAATTCATCTGTACCTGAGGAAATTCCTGTCAATGTATCGACACAATCATCTTTTACCAATAAATCGTCACTATCCTCACCCACCTCTACTTGACTTATTAAAGTGCTCTCTGACTTTATACTACTCCCTACTGAATTCTGAATGTCACAACCAATGGAAGCAGAGGTAGGTAGTTTTTTAATGGAATGGGTTGGATTTTTAGCATGTGCTACATCTGATAACAAAAATAAAACTTGGTGTTGACTTGCTTTCTGTGGTGTAGATAGTTGAAGATCAGGTGCCACCTTCAAAGTTGAACAAGATTCTGTTGTTGGCTGATCCACAGGTTGTCCAGTGGTTAATGAAACGCTGCCTTTATTCATATTGGAAGTCTTAGCTAAGGAGGAGTGTAAAACTGGTCCATTAACAGCAGCTCCTTTAGGCAAGATAAAGTTTTCACTAGGAACAGTAGGAGCACCAGCATGTATAAACAGAGTAGACTGGCCTCCACTTAAGGCTTTTTCAGATTTGTCCTTTGACAGTTCTTCAGGCAGAGTGAGCGTATTATTTATCTGAAATGATGTTTGACAATCTTTTGGTTTATGAACTCCACTCTCTTTGTCTGAGATAAAACTGTTGTTATCTAGGAGTTCTTCTTTAGCACCAGTAATATCGGTGTTTATCTTCACATCATCCATATTGTTGGCAAGCCCATTTAACACATTTAGTCTAGAAAATGGAAGAAAAAAAATTTAGATTTGCATGAAAGAAAAAATTCTATTAGAATGTACGGAGAGTTCAAAGCACACATTTTTATTAGTGTAACTCCACTGTTTATAACAAGATCCTAATAATTTTCTAAGAATGAAGAAACACTTTAAGGAATGTGAAAGACTTTAAAAGTATCTCAAAGGTTAATTTTTTTCTTGTGCTAAGCAACAACCACCCCATATTGCATATCTACAAAATGTCTAGGGAACAGCAACATTAGAATTGGCCACATTATACTGTAATTGCCTGTCTCCTTGGAAGAATGTAAGCTCTTCGAGGGCAGGTACTATACACAGTCACTCTCATATCTCTAAAATCTAGCGCAGTGCTTGGCACAGGTGCTTAGGCAGTATTTGGTGAATAAAGTACTACCATGTTGAATGAATAAAAACACAACTGCAAGATCAAAGCCAAAGTATGCAAGAGGAAAAACAGTTTTCTTCCTATGAAATGTAGACACCCCATTCAAATAACACAAATTCCATCATAGTTCTGACTTCTTGACCCAGCAATGACAGCAAGGCCTTCAAAATGTCCAATAATCCTCAAGTACAATATAAAGAACCTGCTGCTTGGCAACCCTAGGTATGAACTATCTGAAGTGCTGGATAAAACTCTGTACTTCTTTTCCTTTTGTACAGGTAGCAAGTACAGTTTATTCATTCTCCAAGTATTTACTGAGCCCTTACCATGTGCCAGGCACTGCTTTATTATTGGGAATACCAGCAGTAAACAAAACAGACGAGGTTCCTGCTCTCTGATAAAGAATAGTCTCCCATTTTTCCCCCCACAGTATTTTTAATTTGTATAACAAATAACACTATTTTAAGACACGAGGAACTTAATTGATATTTAGAAATTAAAATATTTTCAATACAGTTCATTATTTCTAATATCTTTCATGGTACTAAATATATGCTCTGTAAAATATTAAGTCTAGTTAAAGAATAAAAATATTATTTCTAATTACTTTCTTATTTCACAATTTAGAATAAGCTCTTCTAAGTATGAGCTTACTCTTTCCACAAGATGTGTTCTTCATTACAACAAATATTACAAACAAATACAACAAATATCTGTCTTTGGCATTATTATTTATACCAACAATTTTTCTGCCCCTCCTAGGCCTCAGAATTCTGTTTTGAGATTGGCAAACTTCCACAGTAATAAAAATAGACGTCCAATAAGATCATATTCAATGACATCACCCCAAAATGGTGCTAATGCAGCACCCAGCAGGAGTCTCTACATCACATACACAGAAGTTAAAAATGGGCAGCACATAAACATGTGTTAGGGAAGAGTGTGCAAATGTCAATGAAAAGCAAAGCAAACCTTGACGCTATAACTATTACCCATTCCTGACATTTCTCATGAAATTACATAGAAAAAGTAAAACGTTCAAAAAGGAATGATCTCACAAATCTGAAGTGGACAACAGAATTTTTAAAAAACTAGCCTGCAAGACACTTACTTTGTATTCCTGTTTATTATCATCACAGAGGTAGACAAATATATGCTCAGTCAATTTGAAAGCCTATATTAGTATTTCTCAACAGGAAGCAATGCTGCTAACGAAGTGGTAAATTCAGTGTTAATGAGTGGCTTCACTGTTACCACCTCAGAGGTAAAACCTTCTATGTTCCATGTTCCACCCATCTGTTCTGGTGTTAGAGGTTCAGAGATGGAACAGACGCTTCCCATTTAAAGCAACTTCATTGGTACCCCCTGAACAGCAGGGTGACAAACTATGAGAATATCATGTCTGCTTGGAGACTGCATTCTCATTACCAGAATGGCTTTATAGGAGCCTTCCAAAAGTTCACATTCTAAAGATACCAAACTGGTTTGCTCAGAAACATAGTAAGAATATATGTATATGACATCTTCTGTCTATAAAATACATCTAGCAGAAGGAAAAACAAAAGATCAAATATTGTTAAAATATAAAATGAAGACTTTAACAAAGTTTTCCTTCACACCTAAAGAAATATACCTTATCTGTCCCCAAATTAATGATTACCTCTACTCAAAAATAGAGGTTATTCTTTTTCAGAATATTTATTAGCACATTAATATTAAAAATGTACCCCATCAGTTAAAAAGTATGTTATAAGAAATGGCTCCTAGCTAGTATCTTAGCAACAATAAAAATTTTTTCCTAGTTTAATTTTCAGAGTATATCTTAACTAAAAAGTGTTACAAATACATTTTTTCTTAAGAGTATTCAAAACTTATAGCTGTTGCATTGAGATATAACGCAGAACACTGAACCATCAAAATACTTTGCAGTGAATAATGGATCTAGAACTTTGACATCAAAAATTATTTCCCTACATTCATGGATGGTTATGTAGCATGGAGGCAAGAAAGCATTTAACCTACAAGTTAATTTCACACTTACAAACACTTTTTCCAACTATCTTTATGTAGTTAAATATATGTAACAGAGCCATCAACACCAGTTTATGTTAACAAAACTAAGTGGGGGACATATGTGAGGGTAGACATTATTCATTAAGTTCAAAAAAAGGGAAACTAATATATTAAAATAATCAAACCAATGTTATATTGCTTCGACTCCTTAAATTTCAGTGACTCTGCTATATCAATTAGGATATTTAAATAAAATGCTTAGATACTTTTACTTTATCCTCCTCCATGTAATCATATAACCGTAGAATTTTTCTTTTAAATGAATTTTAAAATATTCCTTAAAAAATTCACACACTTTATAAAAAGCTGTAAATGGAACTTTAAATCTACATAAAACATATTTCAGTTTCTTGAAAATCATAATGAGTTCTACAGCTATAACTGCCTGTAGTTATATACTATGAGCATTAAAAAAAAAACAGTACAAAGGTCAGATCTGTCTTCAAGATGACAGATCATCACTTTTATGCCTCAAGCTAGACTTATTGTCTTAGAAATTTCAAACATCAGTATTTTTGCAAACTATCAGCACTTGCTATAACACCCTCACTACACTACATCTTGAGGTTACTATAGAAGAAATGAGGTGATAATTGCATATTAACATAATTATTCTGTAATCCCTCTGAGCAAGCTTCCTAGGTCACTCAGTAATTCAGATTAGATACAACCTTCCTGTCATCAAATCTATGCTGTCCACTTTCTGTTCATGAATAATTTTTTATAGAAAATTAGCTTAATTTCATTCTTTTATGTACATTATTAATTGTATTTATTGCTAGTAGGTTAATATTTTGTGGGCACTTATTACATAATACCAACCTTTGTCATGTAGTATAATTTCATACGAAAATATAATACAATTTGCCCTCATTCCACATTAGCTCATTAATAGCTATATTGCCCTACTAGCTGAGTTACAGTTAAGATATGTCGGATTTTCACAAACCCCAAGTTCATTTAAATTATCCTTAAGAACACAAGACATCTTCAGTTAGTCATATATAAGAATGGGTCAAGAAGAGAAAAACATTCACAACTGCCATTCTAATTGCAAAACAAATCTTAATTAACTGAAATACTATGTGTATAATTACTGTGATATTTAAGTCTATATATATGTATACAGTGTACAAATATATAAATGCAAGCCTCACCTAATACATATTTCAAGTGAAGACATAGTATACTATTTAACCATATCATCTAGGCAGTATCCTACTCTGGATATCATTGAAAGAAAATACTAAAAAAATACAGAAATTCGTAAGGGTATCCAGCATGCCACATGATGAAATAAAGAGAAAACCTGGTATGCTTAGAATAACAATTAGCCAATACAGTTAACAATCTTCAACTGTTCAAAGGTGTGGCATATAAAAGATATGATCGAAGTGTCTGAATCACAAAGATGGATTTCATCTCAAGATTAAATAAACTAAAAACAGGAAACAGTCAACCTATTGCAAAGGGTTGTCTTACACAATAGTGAACTGAATGGCTCAGCAGTTTAGATTACTGTCACTAACACTGTAGAAGGTAATATGGCGCTGGTGATTGGATAAGATGATTTCTAACATCCTCTCTGATATGTACTATATATGTTAAATTTTTGGTTATTACATTATTAACACTTAACATTACTTGAAATAATGAGCTAAAAATGAAGTGAAAATTATACTATCGGACTTCAAAAAGATCCTCTAAATTCATAATTACTTGAAATAATCCCTTAGTTAAATTATAATATGTTGATAAGCTGATTCTTGAACAATGATATGGTACTAAATGACTAACACACCGAGGCCACAGAACTATCTGCAATCATGAAAACTACATAAAAAGGTTTTTTCCTATTGGTAATACAAAAAAAAAAAAAAAAAAAAAAAAGTCAATGAGCTCAAATAAATAGAAAATACATAAATAATGAACAGGAAAAATAAAGCAAGACTATGGATTCTGAAAAACAATCTGAGGGTTTTGAAGGGGCGGGGGGTGGGAGGTTGGGGGATCCAGGTGGTGGGTATTGGAGAGGGCACGGATTGCATGGAGCACTGGGTGTGGTGCAAAAATAATGAATATTGTTACACTGAAAAAATAAAAAATTTAAAAAAATAAAAGATAATATGAATTTAACAGAAAAAAAAAAGAAAAAAAAATAAAGCAAGAATACATTGGGCACATAATGCTTTCTTCCCAAGCAGCATGCAATACTACCATTACAAACTAATGATCTTTATGTAATTTTACCACCTACCATCAAATTACAATGAACTTATTGAATAGTTTCATTCCTGATACCATGAATTATCTTCATTATTTAGTAGGAAAATGTTAAAAATAGTAAGGTACTAAATCATAAACACCTCATAACACAAAGTTACCCTTACTGCTGAGTATACTAAACATAATCTGACACATCTCAAGAAGCAGGTAACTACAAGGACAAAAGGTGGTGGGGAGCTGCAAAGGCCTAACTTTAGCAACCTGACAAAATTATACAATAATGTGAAGTAAGAGTATTCAAAAAAAACAAATGGATAGTCACTAAATGAAGGCTAATTTCCTAATGAAGAGCTTTGTATTTTTAAGAGGTAAGGCAATAAATTACAGTTGCAACCAAAGGAAAATGCTAAATCATATTCAGCATGGAATGACAGCTTATTGTATTGTTTATGCTTTCATACAGTCAGAACAAGATAAGTGATCACTGGGACACCTGAATGGCTCAGTCAGTTAAGCACCTAACTTCAGTTCAGGTCACGATCTCAGGGTCCTGGAATCGAGCCTCGTGTAGGCTCCCCAACTCAGCAGGGGGCCTGCTTCTCCCTCTGTGCTCCCCCTCACTCCTGCTCATGCTCTCTCCCTCTCTCTCTCTCAAATAAATAAAAAAACTTAGAGAAAAATGTTAAGTGATAATCAGAGCTTTGTTAGGGTAAATAATGTACATATGCACTACTTCAACAATAACAATTCATGTAGGTTTTTTTTTTAATGAGTGATAACCTCTTTATATATTTTTCAAACAGAGCAAATGTTTGAAAACAATTATATAATTAACATAAATCATAAATGTGTCACTCCAAAGGTAGTGTGTCAACTCTACCCTCCACCAACAGATTATTAACTAAGATTAATTGTTATTTTACTTTGGGTCTTCCAGTGTCATTTGATCAGTTTACTCTTTGTGCTTAGAGTTTTGAGATATTTTATAAACATAAACCCATTGTGTCCAATAAATGCAAAAGAAGTGTAAGTGTTAAAAGTCCTTGGAAGACCAAACATAATTATATTAGAAGTGAAAATAGAGATAATAGTAATACCTAAAGTGGTAATATAAATATTATATACGCATATGGAATAACTTCTTGAAAGCTGAAATAATTGTGAAGGACAAAGAGATTTCACCATTGAGAAATTACTGTGCCTACACATCTGACAATAATCGGCAAGAGATAAGGAAACATGACAAAAGAAGTTCTTAAGAACAAAATCAGCATCAATGTTAGATGTCTGTTTGCCAATGGTTTTCAGGAAAGACTAGGAATTTGCTCAAGAACTTAAAAATAATAATGTTCAAAGTGTTGCAGATGAAACTTCTACCCCAACCATGTATGATTCCACAGGACAAAGGTCCATTAGAATATGCACATCAAAGTCAGTGACATTATTGCAAACGCAAACAATTGGGCTTTGAAGAAATTTCCCACAAAAGTAGAAGAGATAATCTGGCATCAAAAGACTGCCTGAAACATAACAGATGTCTCCTTCTAATACTCAATAATTTTGCTCTTTCAAATTCAAAACCTCACATATTCAACTGTTTGTATATTTTTGAAAAACTTTTGTAGATTTTACAGTTAAACTCTTATTACTAAAGTTCCATTAATTCATATAGTAATCACATATTAGTCATATTTATAAAGTACAAAGCTATTTATGGTCAGGGAAATAAACTTGAACATTATGAGGTCGAGAGAATAAATTCTGTAACTGAATTATAATTTAATTTTATTGAAAGGTGCTAAGATTGTAAAAAGAAAACTGCAATTCTGTAACAATCTGTAATGACTACTTAGCCTTTTACCTGTATTATGTACATTTAAACTCTAGTAGGTAAATTCAAACTTATATATAGATGGGAAAGTTTGACACTCTAAGAACTAGAAAAATGAAACACAACCAGAAGTTTTACTTTCTATAAAATTATTTTCATTAAATCTGAACTCTTACTGATACCATTTACTCAACTTACCTTTTCTTCTTTCTCTAAAATCAGCCCCCCAAATACAATTATCTTCTAAGAAAAATATTCCAAAGTAATCAATATTCTACAATAATCTTCACTTAGGATGGTAAAAATTCAAATACAAGAAATCTGCTTTCCTTAAAACAAAATATGCAGGAAGATGCACCTCTCTTGCACCAATGTCTTAAAAAAACAAAAAGAACATATTTTGGTGATGGCAAATCACAAACTGGCCATGACATTTTTCTGATTTAACAAGTTTTCCTTACTACATGTTCAATTCTGGAGTTTCATGTATAAAACCAAAGACATTTATTTACTGTGAATATAAATAATAACAAAATTTCTCCAAAATGTTAAAGAAAATGTTATCTAATATTTAGGAAATGCAATTACTTATTACTAATAATCAAACTTAAATGGCTCTCTTCAAACAAGTGTGATTTAAAAGAATTTCCTTTTACTTTACTCCTATGAAGAGAGAAAGATGGCAAGGTCAAAAGTAGCAATTGTGAACCAGAAGAAACTTACAGAACCCATGATTTCCAATTTATTCAATATCCATAATGCCGAAATTATGAATATTATATTATTGTTTTATAAAAGGTGACTAAAGCATAATTGAGATTAGGGGTGCCTGGGTGGCTCAGTGGGTTAAGCCTCTGCCTTTGTCTCAGGTCATGGTCTCAGGGTCCTGGGATTGAAACCCGCATTGGGCTCTCTGCTCAGCAGGGAGCCTGCTCCCCCCTCCCCCGCCTGCCTCCCTGCCTACTTGTGATCGTTCTCAAAAAAAAAAAGAGATTATTTCAGAGAAAATTTTAATTATTATGATTAATCAAATGTTATTGCTGTCAATTTTTTTTCTTACTGTATTGCTATCTAAGGAAGACTATATATAGGACACTTATGCATAGTGTATAGTATAATACACATAGTATAAAAAACTACTATCAGTAAAAGGCAATAAATTATGTCCCCAGTGAGTAATATGGATTATACTTTTTATGGTTCAGAGGAAATAGAAGGTTCTATAAAATACCATGGATAAGAAAAGCCTCAGAAAAATGAGAGTGTTAACTAAATTTTATAGTGTACTGAGCCAGGAGAATCACTCTTTGGTGTCAGACATGCCAGAGTTTGAAAAATGGCTCCACAACGTCCACCTTGTAGCAAAGTTACTTCCACTTTTCTTAAACTTCAGTTGCTTCATCAATAAAGTACATATGAAACCTACTAAGAGGACTGTGAGGATTAAATAAGACAATATAAAACATGCAGCAACGGACCTGGTATTTAGTAATTACTCACTAATATAGGGAATGTTAATTCCCTATAACCCTGCCATAAACTTGTTTCATTTATGGAATGATGACAGTGAATTTGTACGTTGCTCCTACTGATGAAGGAGGGCCTTATAAGCAGAAATTTATTCTGGGAAGAGATACCTGGTACCTTAAAACCACTGCTAAGATAAATGGGCAGAAGCTAAACCATCAGAAGAAACACATCTTAGGAGTTGCTGGGGCTGTAAGAATAACACTCTTGTGGGGATAAAGCAGGGCTTCAGTAATTCAATAAGCAATAAAAAGGGGAATTACAGTGCTTGACCAGTGCTCCAAGGAAAAAGAACATGAAGAGGCCACTCAGGATTTAGGAGTTTGATTCCTTAGGGTCCATTAGGACATGAATTTAATTGTCGTCTCTCATAAAATGTCAATGAAATGAAAGCAGATGAACTAGAACAGAGAGACATACCAAAGTGGTTAAAACCGTAAACTAGAACAGTCACAGATGAGGACTGCTGGAAAGAATGGAGAGGGAGATCCCAAATAAAACAAACAAAAACAGGGGCACCTGGGTTGCTCAGTGGGTTAAGCCTCTGTCTTCAGCTCTGGTCACAATCTCAGGGTCCTGAGATTGAGCCCCACATTGGGCTCTCTGTTCAGTGGGGAGCCTGCTTCTCCCTCTCTTTCTGTCTGCCCCTCTGCTACTTGTGATCTCTCTCTCTGTCAAATAAATAAATAAAATCTAAAAAATCTATAAAAACAGATTTTATACCAAAAAATATAAATCACAAAAGCAACAGATTTTTCACTGTCAAGAGTTAACTATTATGTCAAGGGTACAATAACATCAGAATTTGGGGTTAAAATTATTTTGAGTATAGAATCTTATACAGAGACAGAATACATAATATTCAAGTGTAATGGCATAGGGTCTCTAAGTTCACCACTCACCTACCATCTCAGAAGTTTTTCCAAAAGGCTGAATGTGGGGGAGAGGTGTGTCTTGAAAATGGCTAAAATTATTATGTTAAGTGTATGAAATAATGTATAAACTTAAGTGTTCGTCAGAATTATAAGGTTAACCACTAGAAGAACAAAAAGTAAATACACTTAAGATCCTCAAATTCTATAAACTATTGTGTTTTAAGTAAAGAAGTATAATATGCTCTGAGCAAGAGGGTGCCAAAGAACTTTGAAATAAAAAATGACTACACAGCAACAACAATAACAACAAAAGAACTCTCAGTGGGTGAGTTGAAAAGCAGAGTGAATATGGCTGATGAAATGGGGTATTCTTACAAAGACTTCTTAAAAAAGGGAGTAAAAAAACCCATGAAATTCAGATCCCCAGATTATACCAAGTAGGAATTATAGGAAAAAGCAAAACAAAGCAAAGCCCAGGGGACTAAAGAAGAGGACACAATAGAAAATCTTTCAGAGCTCAAAAAATACAGAAGTCTTTAGATTAATAGGACCCAAACAGTGCTCAGTGGATGAAGAAAAAAATATACTTCTTGACAAGTCCTGGGAAAATTTCAGAACTTTAAGAATAAAAGGTAGAATTCTACTCACTTCCAGAAAACAAGATAAAAACAAAAACTAGACTACCTAAAAAACAATAACACACAATTCTTCATTGGCAGTGTCATCAGATTTTGGGGATCAAATCCCACATTGGGCTACCTGCTCTGGGAAGCCTGTTTTTCCCTCTCCCACTGTGTCTCTCTCTGTCAAAGAAGTACAGTCTTATAAATAAATAGCCAACATTTAAAAATAAAAATAAATAAATAAATAAAATCTGTCTGAATAAATTATCTCATCTATGTTTTCTACTCTCTCCTACTTCAGTTGCCAATGTAGTAATAGTCTGGTGTTCTATTCCTTTTTCTTATTCATACAAACATATGACATGTTTGTTTTCTGATTTTCTTTATAGAAGTGGGATTATATAATATACATGCTACCATAAATAACCCTGTACAGATAGCCTTATAGTATTGTTTTTATTTCAATGATATAGATTTTTCAAAGTTCCATGTGTATTTTTGTTTACTACACATTTCCAAATCATTCCCCAAATTTCTATCAATAAGTCAATCTACCGCCAATGTGTAAGAATGCCTATTTTTCCCACAGTCTTAAAATTTTTTGCCAGCATCATGGTGAAAGATGTGAAAATACTTTTCAACCCAGAATTCGATAACTAGCTAAAGTACCACTCAAGCATAACAACAGAATATAGACATTTTGGACAAGCAAGGATTCCAATAGTTTATCATCCACTCATAGAGTAATTCTCCAGCACAGAAACAAGAATACATAAAAAGAAAGACACAAGAATCAATAAACAGCAGTGCCTGGGTGGCTCAGTTAGTTAAGCGTCTGCCTTCGGCTCAGGTCATGACCCCAGGGTCCTGGGATCAAGCCCCACATCAGGCTCCCAGCTCTATAAAGAGCCTGCTTCTCCCCCTGCTTGTGCTCTCTCTCTCTGTCAAATAAATAAAATCTTTTTAAAAAGTCAATAAACATTAGTAAGCAATTAAACCACTGAAAAAGGCAACTAAATGTAGTAACTATTAATTGTTCAAAAAGATTACTATGAAAAGAGAGTTATATTGTATATAATAATACAGAAACTAAGAAGCTCAAAAGATTTCACCATGGAAGGTTAGACTAGTGGACACTGATTCAAAGAAAATCTTTTAAAAAATGTATTAAAATGCTAAGGGTGCCCAAATAAAATAGTGAAATAAGATATATAAAATTTCAAATCTGTAGAATTAAAAAGTAAAGAAAATTTGATTAAATTAAAATAAAAAAGTAACAACAGAAGACATCAAAGAGAAAATAAAAGCAGAGAAATCCAAACACAGTCTTCTCAATAAATATTAAAAGTTTATAAATTAAGAAAAAGGCATTCATACTTGTTTTATTTTGATATATGCTATATGCTGTTTATAAAGGAAAAGGAAATGCTGAGGATAATAGATGATAAAAAGATTAAGCAAATGTTAATAATAACCATCTACTATCAGAACAATCTAATAGAATTTAAGGCAAAAAGCACTACACCTGCTAAAGATGAGTATTATATATAATAAGATACAATTCACCAAGAAGATATAATATTCATGAGCTCCTCTGCACACAACAAAATGGCTACATAATAATACATAATTATAATAATACATAAATAATAAATATCTACAAGTGTTAAGCAAAACTGACAGTCACAGAGGGAGGCTTTAAAATTTCTCCCCAAAAGTCAACAATCAAAGACAATATTCCAGTTTTACCTAACTCTTCCTTCAAGATCACCCTTCTTGCACTTGAGAAAGGTTCCCAACAAACCTGCAACCTTCCCTGTCTCTGTTAGTTATAACCTTGGAGCAATCTTCTTCATTCATTTATTCACACTTCATACCAAAACTATCAAGAAATCTTATTGCCACCATCTTTAAATTATATCCAGAATCCAATCACTTCTCACTACTACTACATCCAGATAGATCCACTATTATCTCTCCCCTGTACTATTTCAATAGCTTCTTAAATTGGTCTTAGTGCATTTACCTTTACGAACGTACTGTTTACTCTTAATACCAAAACCACAGGAATCGTTTTAAAACCTAAGACAGGTAACGTTCCTCAAAAATCCTTCAATAACTGTTGATCTTATCCTCTTAGAGAAAAAAACACAACATCTTTATAATAGCCTTAATGCCCTACAAAGAACCTATCCAGCAACATTTTGATCTCACTTTACTCCTCCCCACAACTCACTTACCCAGTTCAAGTCACACTGGCTTTCTTACTAGCCCTTGAACACATTCTCTCCCATATTAAGGTCTTAGTATTATTGATTATTCTCCAGCTAGAATGCTCTTGCTCCCAGATACTCATGGCAAATTCCCTCATTTAATTCAAGCCTTTGATCAAACATTTTCTTTTGAATAATGCCTACCTAGACCATTTTATTAAAATTATATCCCAAACTCCCTTACCTTCTCTTATCTGTGGGCAATCTCAAATAAACCTACACTGGCTTACCCCCTCCTTTTTTTTTTTTTTTTTTACCTCAAAATGCTTATCACTTTCTAATATACTGTGTAATATTTATTATGGTTATTGTCTGTATATCCTTCCTACAGAACTAAGGGCATAGATCTTTCTATTTGTTACGGAATCTCTCAAAGGTCTAGAAGAATGCCACCATTCAGAACCTTGGTATTGTGCATTGCTTTGATAATGCTCTACGTAAAAACCTCTGGGTACTAAGTAAAAAGGAGGTTTGGGAAATAGGTATTTCCTTACCACGGCAGCAAAGCAAACAACATGGAAAGGCTATATAGTCTTAGCTCATTGAAAAACTCAAGGCAAAAGTCCAGTGCTTTGTCCCTTTCACTTTGCCTGCTAACCCACCATACTCACTTTCCCTTTTTTCATACCCCCCACAATCCATTTCCCAGTTTTAGAATTAAAATTCAGAAATGAAAAGGCTCTCAACAGCTAAAAGCATGATACCTGAATTTGAAAAGTAAAGCCAAATTTTTACTGACAAAGGGTTACTTTGATTTAGCTGGGAAGACTGGCTGAATGAATTAAATCTACAGTGCAAAGATTTTGAAGAAATTAGATTTACAGCACCTACACAATACATAAACACTGATAATTATTTTCACTCATGACAAAAAAATCCAAATGCCAACTTAAAGACACCAGTTTTTCAAAATTCTATTACGAAATAATAAGGAAAAAAGTGTAAAAACTATGATCAAATATATAGATAGCACCATACAACAAGAAACCAACATTCTTATTTTAAACATATATACGTTTTCTTACTTCAAAACATTAAGTAGAACATTTATAAAACCTGACTATATATTGTAATAACCATGGAGAAATTCCCAATAGAGACAGAAATCTTATAGACTGTATTCTCCGGCCACCATGCAACGAAACTAAAAATTAGGTATTAAAGAGTTGATTAACACGTCAATTACATCTCAATAAAACTGGGGGAAAAGAATATCTACTAAAACAAAGCAAACAAAAAGAGTTAGTGAGCTAGAAAAAGGTCAGAATAAAGTAAGAATGAAGAAAGGAAACACAAGAAGATAGAAAACCAAGAAAGGAACAGAGCCAAAGGATGATACAATAAAAAGATCCAGCATATATTTAATGGGAATCCCAGAAGTTAAGGAAAGAGAAAATAGGACAGACACAATCTTTGAAAAGATAATGGTCAAGAATTTTCTAAAACTTGACAAAAGACAAGGAGCCATGGTTTATGGAAGCACCAGGAACTCTAAGATGAATATATAAAAAAGAAAAATATACCTAGATACATCACAGTAAAAGTGATAACAATGCAAAACAATAAGAAAATCGTAAAAGTTGCAGCAGAAAAAGGAATAGATATAAAGAGATAATAATTTCCCCAAGGGGAGAAAAAAAGCAGCTAGCTCCCGAAGTCCAAGCACTTAATCTGATGCCTTTAGCTAAATCATATTGTTCTCCTGTTGAACATAAAATATCTCACAGAATTATCACTTCAGAGAAGGTCACTGCATAACACAAAGTACTTACCATGCCTTTCTCTCACTGAGCTGACTGCAATCTTCTTTGTCAATTATAAGCTGGGATACCAGTTTCAGTCTACCTACCCTACTAATTAGTTAAAATTAATTTATTAAGGAGTCAAGATGGCGGAGAAGTAGCAGGCTGAGACTACTTCACATAGCAGGAGATCAGATAGATAGCTTATCTAAAGATTGCAAACACCCACAAATCCAACGGGAGATCGAAGAGAGGAAGAACAGCAATTCTAGAAACAGAAAATCAACCACTTTCTGAAAGGATCTCCTCTGATTTGGTTAAAGCGTATTTTCCTCGGGTTTTTGCCACCCTTTTAGTATTTTACTTACTCCTTCATATACTCTTATCTGGACAAAATGACAAGGCGGAAAAATTCACCACAAAAAAAAAGACCAAGAGGCAGCACCGAAGGCTAGGGACCTAATCAATACAGACATTGGTAATATGTCAGATCTAGAGTTCAGAATGACGATTCTTAAGGTTCTAGCCGGGCTCGAAAAAGACATGGAAGATATTAGAGAAACCCTCTCGGGAGATATAAAAGCCCTTTCTGGAGAAATAAAAGAACTAAAATCTAACCAAGTTGAAATCAAAAAAGCTATTAATGAGGTGCAATCAAAAATGGAGGCTCTCACTGCTATGATAAATGAGGCAGAAGAAAGAATTAGCGATATAGAAGACCAAATGACAGAGAATAAAGAAGCTGAGCAAAAGAGGGACAAACAGCTACTGGACCAAGAGGGGAGAATTCGAGACATAAGTGACACCATAAGACAAAACAACATTAGAATAACTGGGATTCCAGAAGAAGAAGAAAGAGAGAGAGGAGCAGAAGGTATATTGGAGGGAATTATTGAAGAGAATTTCCCTAATATGGCAAAGAGAACAAGCATCAAAATCCAGGAGCTGCAGAGAACCCCCTCAAAATCAACAAGAATAGGTCCACACCCCGTCACCTAATAGTAAAATTTACAAGTCTGAGTGACAAAGAGAAAATCCTGAAAGCAGCCGGGAAAAGAAGTCTGTAACATACAATGGTAAAAATATTAGATTGGCAGCAGACTTATCCACAGAGACCTGACAGGCCAGAAAGAGCTGGCATGATATATTCAGAGCAGTAAACAAGAAAAACATGCAGCCAAGAATACTATATCCAGCTAGGCTATCATTGAAAATAGAAGGAGAGATTAAAAGCTTCCAGGACAAACAAAAACTGAAAGAATTTGCAAACACCAAACCAGCTCTACAGGAAATATTGAAAGGGGTCCTCTAAGCAAAGAGAGACCCTAAAAGTAGTAGATCAGAAAGGAACAGAGACAATATACAGTAATAGTCACCTTACAGGCAATAGAATGGCACTAAATTCATATCTCTCAATAGTTACCCTAAATGTTAAATGCTAAATGCCCCAATCAAAAGACACAGGGTATCTGAATGGATAAAAAACAAAACCCATCTATATGTTGCCTACAAGAAAATCATTTTAGACCCGAAGACATCTCCAGATTTAAAGTGAGGGGGTGGAAAACAATTTACCATGCTAATGGACAGCAGAAGAAAGCAGGGGTAGCAATCCTTATATTAGATCAATTAGATTTTAAGCCAAAGACTATTATAAGAGATGAGGAAGGACACTATATCATACTCAAAGGATCTGTCCAACAAGAAGATCTAACAATTTTAAATATCTATGCCCCTAATGTGGGAGCAGCCAACTATATAAACCAATTAATAACAAAATCAAAGAAACGCATCAACAATAATACAATAATAGTAGGGGACTTTAACACTCCCCTCACTGAAATGGACAGATCATCCAAGCAAAAGATCAACAAGGAAATAAAGGCCTTAAATGACACGCTGGACCAGATGGACATCACAGATCTATTCAGAACATTTCATCCCAAAGCAACAGAATACACATTCTTCTCTAGTGCACATGGAACATTCTCCAGAATAGATCACATCTTCGGTCCTAAATCAGGTCTCAACCGGTATCAAAAGATTGGGATCATTGCCTGCATATTTTCAGACCACAATGCTCTGAAGCTAGAACTCAATCCCAAGAGGAAATTTGAAAAGAACCCAAATACATGGAGACTAAACAGCGTCCTTCTAAAGAATGAATGGGTCAACCAGGAAATTAAAGAAGAATTGAAAAAATTCATGGAAACAAATGATAATGAAAACACAACGGTTCAAAATCTGGGGACACAACAAAGGCAGTCCTGAGAGGCAAATATATAGCGGTACAAGCCTTTCTCAAGAAACAAGAAAGGTCTCAAGTACACAACCTAACCCTATACCTAAAGGAGCTGGAGAAAGAACAAGAAAGAAACCCTAAACCCAGCAGGAGAAGAGAAATCATAAAGATCAGAGCAGAAATCAATGAAATAGAAACCAAAAAAACAACAGAACAAATCAACGAAACTAGGAGCTGGTTCTTTGAAAGAATTAATAAGATTGATAAACCCCTGGCCAGACTTATCAAAAAGAAAAGAGAAAGGACCCAAATAAATAAAATCATGAATGAAAGAGGAGAGATCACAACTAACACCAAAGAAATACAGACAATTATAAGAACATACTATGAGCAACTCTATGCCAACAAATTTGACAATCTGGAAGAAATGGATGCATTCCTAGAGACATATAAACTACCACAACTGAACCAGGAAGAAATAGAAAGCCTGAACAGACCCATAACCAGTAAGGAGATTGAAACAGTCATCAAAAATCTCCAAACAAACAAAAGCCTAGGGCCAGACGGCTTCCTGGGGGAATTCTACCAAACATTTAAAGAAGAACTAATTCCTATTCTCCTGAAACTGTTCCAAAAAATAGAGATGGAAGGAAAACTTCCAAACTCATTTTATGAGGCCAGCATCACCTTGATCCCAAAACCAGACAAGGATCCCATCAAAAAAGAGAACTACAGACCAATATCCTTGATGAACACAGATGCGAAAATTCTCACCAAAATACTAGCCAATAGGATTCAGCAGTACATTAAAAGGATTATTCACCACGACCAAGTGGGATTTATTCCAGGGCTGCAAGGTTGGTTCAACATCCGCAAATCAATCAATGTGATACAACACATTAATAAAAGAAAGAACAAGAACCATATGATACTCTCAATAGATGTGGAAAAAGCATTTGACAAAGTACAGCTTCCCTTCCTGATCAAAACTCTTCAAAGTGTAGGGATAGAGGACACATACCTCAATATTATCAAAGCCATCTATGAAAACCCACTGCAAGTATCATTCTCAATGGAGAAAAACTGAAAGCTTTTCTGCTAAGGTCAGGAACACGGCAGGGATGTCCATTATCACCACTGCTATTCAACATAGTACTAGAAGTCCTAGCCTCATCAATCAGAGAACAAAAGGAAATTAAAGGCCTCCAAATTGGCAAAGAAGAAGTCAAACTATCACTCTTCGATAGTCAAACTATCACTTATCATATCATTCGCAGATGATATGATACTATATGTGGAAAACCCAAAAGACTCCAAAACTGCTAGAACTTGTACAGGAATTCAGTCAAGTGTCAGGATATAAAATCAATGCACAGTAATCAGTTGCATTTCTCTACACCAACAACAAGACAGAAGAAAGAGAAGTTAAGGAGTCAATCCCATTTACAATTACACCCAAAACTATAAGATACCTAGGAATAAACCTAACCAAAGAGGCAAAGAATCTATACTCAGAAAACTATAAAGTACTCATGAAAGAAACTGAGGAAGACACAAAGAAATGGAAAAATGTTCCATGCTCTTGGATTGGAAGAATAAATATTTTGAAAATGTCTATTCTACCTAAAGCAATCTACACATTTAGTGCAATTCCTGTCAAAATACCATCCATTTTTTTCAAAGAAATGGAACAAATAATCCTAAAATTTATATGGAACCAGAAAAGACCTCGAATAGCCAAAGGAATATTGAAAAAGAAAGCCAAGGTTGGTGGCATCACAATTCTGGACTTCAAGCTCTATTACAAAGCTGTCATCATCAAGACAGCATGGTACTGGCACAAAAACAGACACATAGATCAATGGAACAGAATAGAGAGCCCAGAAATAGACCTTCAACTCTATGGTCAACTCATCTTCGACAAACAGGAAAGGATGTCCAATGGAAAAACAACAGCCTCTTCAATAAATGGTGTTCGGAAAATCGGACAGCCACATGCAGAAAAATGAAATTGGACCATTTCCTTACACCACACACGAAAATAGACTCAAAATGGATGAAAGACCTCAATGTGAAATAGGAATCCATCAAGATCCTTGAGGAGAACACAGGCAGCAACCTCTTCGACCTCAGCCACAGCAACATCTTCCTAGGAACATCGCCAAAGGCAAGGGAAGCAAGGGCAAAAATGAACTATTGGGATTTCATCAAGATCAAAAGCTTTTGCACGGCAAAGGAAACAGTTAACAAAACCAAAAGACAACTGACAGAATGGGAGAAGATATTTGCAAATGACATATCAGATAAAGGGCTAGTGTCCAAAATCTATAAAGAACTTAGCAAACTCAACACCCAAAGAACAAATAATCCAATCAAGAAATGGGCAGAGGACACGAACAGACATTTCTACAAAGAAGACATCCAGATGGCCAACAGACACCTGAAAAAGTGCTCCACATCACTCGGAATCAGGGAAATACAAATCAAAACCACAATGATATATCACCTCACACCAGTCAGAATGGCTAAAATTAACAAGTCAGGAAATGACAGATGCTGGCGAGGATGTGGAGAAAGGGGAACCCTCCTACACTGTTGGTGGGAATGCAAGCTGGTGCAACCACTCTGGAAAATAACATGGAGGTTCCTCAAAATGTTGAAAATAGAGCTACCCTAGGACCCAGCGATTGCACTACTGGGTATATATCCTAAAGATACAAACAGTGATCTGAAGGGACACGTGCACCTGAATGTTTATAGCAGCAATGTCTACAACAGCCAAACTATGGAAAGAACCTAGATGTCCATCAACAGATGAATGGATAAAGAAGATGTGGTATATATACACAATGGAATACTATGCAGCCATCAAAAGAAATGAAATCTTGCCATTTGCGACAATGTGGATGGAACTAGAGGTTATCATGCTTAGCAAAATAAGTCAATCGGAGTGTTAGGTCTGCGGGCTCCGGGAGTTCAGAAGGCACAATAGAAATGACCGGCTGCTCTGAGAGTGCAGGAGGAACAAGAGAAATGACTGCCAGGTCCCGCCGGGGTCCCGCAGTCTTCCAGCCTCCTGCCTTTCCTTCACCCTTGACTCTCCCGCCAAAAGGATGTATGCCCAGGTCACGTCTCCATAGGTAACCCGATACCTATGCAGGAAACAGATAAAAGACCTCCACCAACTCCCTCCCAGTGCGACTTCCCCCACTCCCCTTTCCGGAGTCAAGGAACCTCACCCGAGTGTGCCCACCTCCTCCCGGCGCAACTTTCCTGGCTCCCCTTCTCCTGAGCCCTGAAACTTCGCAGGAGAGTGCCTTTAATAAATCTTGCCTTGCACCCACTTCGCCTGGTGTCGTGTTTATCTCGCCTATAAAACCTTACACGGAGAAAGACAACTATTATATGATCTCCCTGATATGAGGAAGTGGTGATGCAACATGGGGGGTTAAGGGGGTAGGAGAAGAATAAATGAAACAAGATGGGATTGGGAGGGAGACAAACCATAAGTGACTCGTAATCTCACAAAACAAACTGAGGGTTGCTGGGGGGAGGGGGGTTGAGATGGGGGGTGGGGTTATGGACATTGGGGAGGGTATGTGCTAAGGTGAATGCTGTGAAGTGTGTAAACCTGGTGATTCACAGACCTGTACCCCTGGGGATAAAAATATATGTTTATAAGAAATAAAAATTAAAAAAAAAAAACAAACCACTCAAATGCTGTGCTTTAAATGGATTTGGTTTATGGTATGTAAGTTGATTAAATCAATAAAGTTGATTTAAAAAAATTAATTTATTAAGATGGTAAACCTAAGATGAATGAAAACCAAACAGAATATACAAAGACATGGAATGTAGCAAAAGCAGTACTCAGAAGATAACAAGGGGTGCCTGGGTGGCTCAGTTGGTTAAGCATCTGACTTGATTTCAGCTCAGGTTATGATCTCAGAGTTTTGAGATCTGGGTTTTGGGATTTTGGGTTCTGGGCTCCACACAGAGCATGGAGCCTGATTAAGAGTCTCTCTCTCCCTCAGTCCCTCACCCCATGTTAGTGCACTCTCTCTCTAAAAAAACAAAAGAGGGGTGCCTGGGTGGCTCAGTGGGTTAAAGCCTCTGCCTTCGGCTCAGGTCATGATCTCAGAGTCCTGAGATCGACCCCCGCATCTGACTCTCTGCTCAGGAGGGAGCCTGCTTCCTCCTCTCTCTCTCTGCCTGCCTCTCGGCCTACTTGTGATCTGTCAGATAAATAAATAAAACCTTTAAAAAATTTAAAAAAAAGAGATATCAAAACAACAACCTAATTTTACACCTCAAGGAACAAGAAAAGAATAAACTAAACTCTAAACCAGCAGAAGGAAGGAATTAAAAAATATTAGGGCACAGATAAAATATAAAAATAGAGTAAAACAAATCAAAAAGTTGGTTCTTTTAAAAGGTCAACAAAACTGACAAAGAAATTAAGAAAAAAAAGAGGCAAAAATTGGAAACAAAGGGACTACTACAGACCTTAGAGAAATTAAAAGGATTATAACAGAATACCATGAACAATAAGACAAGTTATATGAAAAGGACAAATTCCTAGAAACACAAATCTGACTTAAGAATAAATAGAGGGGCGCCTGGGTGGCTCAGTAGGTTAAAGACTCTGCCTTCAGCTCAGGTCATGATCCCAGTGTCCTGGGATTGAACCCACATCGGGCTCTCTGCTTCGAGGGGAGCCTGCTTTCTCCTCTGTCACTGCCTGCCTCTCTGCCTGCTTGTGATCTCTGTCTGTCAAATAAATAAATAAAACCATAAAAAAAAAAGAATAAATAGAAAATCTGAACTGATCTATAAGGTAAAGAGACTGAAACAGTAATCCAAAATCTCCCCTAAAGTTAGAGTACAGGGTCAGATTGTTTCACTAATAAATTCTACCATTTAGAGAATTAACATCAATCCTTCACAAACTTCCAAAAATGGAAGAGGAAACACTTCTTAACACATTTTATTAAGCCAGCATTACCCTAAAACCAGGGCCAGATAAAGATACTGAAAGAAAACTACAGCCCTTATGAATACAAATGTAAAAATCTCAACAAAATACTACCAAACTGAATCCAACAGCACATTAAAAGATTACATACTATAACCAAGTGGGACTTATTCCAGGAATGCAAAGATGGTTCAAAACAGGAAAAGCAATCCAGGTAATACATCATAGAACAAAGGAAAAAAAAAATACACGGTCGTTTCAGGAGACACAGAAAGAATACTTGATAAAATCCAACACTGTTTCATACAAAAACACTGAGTGAGCAAACTAGGAAAAGAAGGGAATTTCCCTAAATAAAAGGCATCCATTAAAAACCCAGAGCTAACATCCTTATCAATGGTTAAAAACCAAGCTTTCACACTAAGATTAGTAACAAGACTGCCTGCTTTTCATCACTGCTATTTGACACTGCACAGGAAGTTCTAGCCGCAGCAAGCATACAAGAAAAAGAAATAAAAAGGATCCAAATCGTAAAAAAATAGAATTATCTCTATTTGCAGATGCCATGATTTTATGTATTTTAAAAATACTACAGACTACACACAGACACACACACACACAAATTCTATACAGAGATAATATATGAATTCAGCAAAACTGCAGGTATAAGATCAAAACACAAAAATCAGTTGTTTCTCTATGCAAGCAATGAGTGATCCAAAAGAAAATTAAGAAAACAATTCCATCTACAAAAGCATCCAAAATAAAGAATAAAAGTAAACAAGGAGGTAAAAGGCTTATACACCTAAACACCTAAAAAAAGGTTTATATACCTAAAACAACAAAGCAGTGATGAAAGAAATTAAAGAAGGCATAAATAAATGGAAAGACATCCATGATCATGGATTTGAAGATGAAATATTGTTAAGATGAAAAAACTTCCCAAAGTGATCTAGAGATTTACTGTAATTCCAATGAAAACTCTAAGGTCCTTTGTTTGTGGAAATGGATAAGCTGATCCCTCAAATTCATGTGGAACTGCAAAGGACTCTGAAGAGCAAAAGTAATATTAAAAAGAAATGAAGTAGGAATACTCACTCTGACTTAAAAACTTATTAGAAAGCTATAGTAATCAGGTGTTGTACTGGCATAATGGTAGACCTAGAGACCACTAGAAAAGATTTGAGAATCCAGAAACAAACCCAAACACCTGCAACAGAATGATTTTTAACAAAGGTGCCAAAACCATTCAACAGGGGAAAGAACAGTCTTTTCAACAAATGGTGCTAAGACAAATGGACAATCACATACAAAATAATGAAGATGGACCCCTGCCTCATATCACATACAGAAACTAAATCAAAATGGATCAACACCGTGTGTGTGTGTGTGTGTGTGCGCGCATGCGTGTATCCACTATATATTTATAGTAGCTGAAACAGTAAAGCTCTCTGAAGAAAGCGTAGGGATGAATCTTTATGATGTTGTATTTGGCAATAAATTCTTAGATTTGATACCAAAAGCATGATGAACAAAAGAAGATATAGACAATTTGGACTCATCAAAATAAAAATGTTTCTTCATCAAAGAGCATTATTGAGATATATTTGATAAGAGTTTAATATCCAGAATATATTAAAAATTAAACAAAAAAAAAGACAACCCAATTTAAAAAATGGACAAAGGCTCAGCTTAGAACTAATGTGGAAGATGACAAAGGAGGACCTTAAGCTCCCCTGATCATGGATACAACCACATAATACCAAAGGAGGACCTTAAGCTCCCCTGATCATGGATACAACCAGATAATACCCACATCAGTGTAAATATCCCAGAAAATGACATGAAGACCAGCAGAGCATACGGTCCACAGTTAAATGTAGAAAAGAGGGTAGGAAGGGTAGAGACGTGGTAGGGAGCCAAACTGACCAATGGGACTACCCAGGAGGGAGGGATGTCGCAGGCCCAAAGAAGGGAGATGGACAGACTCCATATCAGGCAAAGATGAATTCCCATTAACATTTGGCTTTGAAAACCAGGGGACTGGAACTTTAAAAATCATCAGGCAAGGTGAGAAGAAACTTAGTCCCTGCCCTTCAAGAGACACAGTACTACAAACAGGCCTGATGAGCTACAACATAGAATCAACAGTCTGAAAAACGCCAGGGGTGTATACAGGAGGGAGATTGGTTTACTAATCTCAGAGCATGTGCTGGAGGGTGCAGGATCTTTGGAAGACTTTTCCAACAACAAAAGAGCTAGCAAGTGCCACTTCCCTCCACTGCGTTCCAGCCTAGATACAGGGATACCTGTGGGAACCAATGCAGCATAAACACTCTCTACCTAGCTTTCTAACAGGGTTCCCACCTCCCACACTCTTCTGCAGACTTGGTCCCTCCATCCTGGGCAGCTACAAGTCCCCTCTTGCAGAAGACTGGCAGAGACTTTGCTGGTACTCTGTACCCTGTCACCATGCTCTCCTGCAGGTCCAGAGGAGTCCTTCCAAAGCAGTGTGCAAGCAGCCCTGCCAGGGACAAGCACAACTCCAAAATGACTCATACCCCAGGGAGAGGAAAAGATAACCACACACATCAGTCCAACTGTGGCCCTAACAGTAGGATAAGGGCACACATCGGGTCTGACTGCAGGCCCTGCCCACCAACAAAAGCTTCTCAGGGGCAACAAAGAGAAAGTATCCTGCAGATCAGTGCTAGCACGGCTCTGGCAAACACCTAGTAAGACACAATTCAAGCCCAAGGAGGCCCAGACTTGCCCACTAACACCACAGGGACCAAATGCTGCCCACTGCAAATGGCAAAGAACCATTGCAGATGACTGGACTGATGGCAAATGTAGTTCATCCACAACAGTAGGACAAAACCAAAACAAGTTGGACAAGACAACACGTAGGCCAAGACACTCCTGAGATGGCTGGTTCTGGTGAACTGGGGACATTGCACTGCAGGGCACTACAGGGCCTCTTCCTCATAATGCCACTACATTTAAGAGCAGGAGAAACAGATGATTTTCCTAATACAGAGAAACAGACAGAAGGTTACCCAAAATGAGGAGAAAGAGGACTACGTTCCAAATGAAGGAACAGGGTAAAATCACAACAAGAGAGCTAAATGAAATGGAGATAAGTAATATGTGTGATAGAGAATTTGAGGTAATTGTCATAAAGATATTCACTGGACTCGAGAAATGGGTGGAGGGCCTCAGTGAGACCCTCAACAAAGAGAGAAAACAAAAAACCAATCAGAGATGAAGAACTCAAAAACTGAAATTAAAAACACAGTATAGGGAGTAAGTAGTAGACTAAAAGAAGCAGAAGAATGGATCAGCAATATGAAGGACAGAGTAATGTAACGTAATAAAGCTGAAAAGGAGAGAAAAATAGTAATTAAAATTTAAAAAATAAATAAAAAATGATAATAGATTAAGGGAACTCAGTAACACCAACTGTAATAACGGTCACATTATAGGGATCCCAGAAGGAGAAAGAGATAAAAGGGGGCTGAAAATATATTTGAAGAAAGAAAAAAACTTCCCCAAATCTGGGGAAGGAAAAGGAAATCCAAATCCAGGAGGCACAGAGAGCCTCCAATAAAATCAACCCAAGGAGGTTCACACTAAAGGAATTAAAATGACAAAAAGGGATCAAGAGAACTTAAAAAACAGCAAGAGAAAGGAAAATAGTTACATACAAGGGAAACCACATAAGGCTATCAGTGGACTTTTCAGCAGAAACTTTGCAGTCCAGAAGGAGTGCTGTATCTCAAATAAATAAAATCTTTTCTAAAAAATTAAAAAAAGAAAATGAAAATGAAAACCACAATAAAATGTCATTTCACACCCATTAGAATAGTTTTAATTTAAAAAAACAGAAAATATGAAAATAACAAGTGTTGATGAGAATATGGAGAAACGAGATTCTAGTCCATTGCTGGTGAGAATGTAAAATGGTGCATCCACTACAGAAGACCAGTTTGGTGTTTCCTAAAAATTACCATTTGACCCGGCTATTCAACTCCTAGATGTATACACAGGACAAATGAAAGCTTATATACACACAGAAAATGGTACAAGAATATTTACAGCATCATTATTCATAATAGCCAAAAAAAGAAAAAAAAGTACATGCTACAACTTGGATGAACCTTGAAAACATGATGCTAAGTGAGAGAAGTCAGACATGAAGGTCACATATTAACATCCAGAATAGGCAAATCCAAAGAGACAGAAAGTAAAGTGTATCAGGTGATAGTGGAAGGAGGAAATAGGAAATAATTACATAGTTGTTAGTGTGTCAAAACAGTTTTGAAACAAGAGAGCTGATGGTTCCATAATATTATGAATATACTAAATAACAATGACCTGTACATTTAAAATGTACGTTTAATTGTATGTTTCATGAATTTCACCTCAATCAAACAAAAGATGACAGTATTAAAATGTTCCCATGTTCTGACAACATCCAATTTGCAGCAAACTTCTGCTGCCTTAGATTCTCTCTAAAATTACTCAACCAAAATCCAAATCCTTAATAGGTTTTTTCTAATACCATCTTAAGAAAACACCAAAGGTTCCCTATAAATACATGAAGAATCCCTCACTGTAAGAAGTATTAAAAAAAAAAAAAAAAAAAAAAAAAACCTAAGTGTTCTTACTGGTCTTTTTGGCTGGAAGGCATTGACAAGACTAACAACTAGGAAATAACGGAAATAACAAGCGAGGACACCTAGGTGGCTCAGTTGGCTAAGTATCTGCTGTCAGCTAAGGTCATGACGCCAGGGTCCAGGATAGAGACCCAGGAGAAGTCTGCTGGCTGCCTACTCAGGAGAGAGTCTGCTTCTCTCTCTCCCCACTGCCCATATTCATCTCTGTCTTGCTCTCACTCAAATAAATAAAACCTTTAAAAAAAAAAAAAAAAGAAAGAAATAACAGAAGCCAGAACATAAAGGGATAATACCATATTTAGAAGAAAACAATGGCCTACTCAGAATTTTAACTAGTAAAAATGAAGGTGAAATACAGAACATGATGAGACCTCAAATATGGACAATTTTTCAGCATATACTCTTCAAAAAAAGGGGAAGTGATCACAGATGGAGAACTGCATATGCAGGAAAGAGTAAAAAGTGATAAGAATGGTAACTATATGGGGTGCCTAGGTGCCTCAGTCAATGAAGCATCCAACTCTTGATTTTGGCTCAGGTCATGATCTCAGGGTCCTGGGATCAAGGTCCATATTGGGCTCCCCGCTCAGTGGGGAGTCTGCTTGTCTCCTCTCTGCCCCTCCCTGCACTCATACTCTCTAAAATAAATAACTCTTTTTTTAAAAAGATAACTATGTGGGTAAATCTAAAATAATGAGATAAAACAGTGATGATGTCTTATGGGGCTTAAAATATACACAGAGTTAAAAAAACATGAGTATTGCCAAAAATAAAAATTGAGTGAAGGGGAAAGAATTGATGGAATTAAAGTGTTTTAATTGTCTGGAAAATATAAAATAACTTAATTAGACTCTTACAGGTCAAAGATATGTATTGTAATCTCTGGGGCAGCAGTTCCCAAAAGTGCGATCTGCAGACCTCTGTGGGATCCCTGAGACTTTATTAGGGGATCTTTAAAATCACAACTATTTTCATAATAACACAAAGACCTGATTTGCTTTTTCACTCCCATTCTCTCAAAACTACAATGGTGTTGTTCACAGTCTACTTGACTCATGATATTACAACAGATTAAAGCAGAAGCAGGTGTAAGAATGCAGCTGTTTTCTACTAAGCTAGATATTGAAAGAGATTTGCAAAAATGTACAAGAATGTTACTCTTACCACTAAGAATTTTTTTTGTTTTGTTTTGGAAAGTATATTCTTCACAAAATTATGTTATTTATGTTAACACTTAATGGGAAACTTTTCCCATAAACAATTAAATTATCTGACCCAAAATGTCATCTATGCCAAGGATGAGAAACATTGATATAACCAAATAAACAAAGTTCTTTTTAAGAATTTAAATGGGTCTTGAGAACACAGAATTTGAGATTCCTTATCTAAATAAATAAAAAGATAATATTACATTCATGGATTGGAAGACAATACCATAAAGATGTCAACTCTATCTCAAATTAATGAATAAATTCAATTTTTGTAAAACTGACAATGTGACTATAAAAGTCTACATGGAAGTGCAAAGAATCAAGAGGAACAAGGTAGAAAGATTTGCCTTATTGAATATAAAGACTTGCTGTAATGCCATGTAAATTAAAACAGCATGGTTTTGGTGTAAGGGTAGATAAAGTAAACCAATGGGGAAAAAAAAAAAAAAAACAGCCCAAAAGCAGACCTATATGTCACTTGACTTATGCAAAGGTAATCCTGTCGAGCAGTGGGGAGACAATCTTTTCAATAAATGGTGCTTCATACAATACATATCCCTAAGGAAATAAAGAAAAAAGAAAAAGAAAAAATGACCTCTGAACTATACATTAATACAGCTGACCCTTGAACAACATGGGTTTGAACTACTCAGGTCCACTTACACATGGATTTTTTTTCAGTAAAATAGTACAGTACTATAAATGTATTTTTCTTATGATTTTTTAAAAGATTTTATTTATTTGACAGAGAGAGACACAGCGAGAGAGATAACACAAGCAAGGGGAGTGGGAGAGGAAGAAGCAGGCCTCCCACGGAGCAGGGAGCCCAATGTGGGGCTCGATCCCAGGAGCCTGGGATCACGACCTGAGCCGAAGGCAGGTGCTTAATAAATGAGCCATCCAGGTGCCCCTTATGATCTTCTTATTAAGATTTTTTCTCTAGCTTACTTTATTTTAATAATATAGTATATAATACATATAACATACAAAATATGTGTTAATTGACTGTTCAGGTTATCAGTAAGGCTTCCTATCAACAGTAGCTAAGTTTTTTGGGAGTCAAAAGTTACCTATTGATTTTCAACTATGGATGGGTCAGTGCCCCAAACCCCATGTTGTTCAAGGGTCAAGTGTATATACAATCAGTTCTAGGTAGAAAGTAAATCTAAACAAATAAACAATATACAAAATAATATACAATAGTCAGTTCTAGGAAGAAAGTAAAAAGCAGAATAATAAAGTTTCTAGGACAGTGTCTTACAACCTCAGCACTAGTGACACTCTGGGCTAGGTAACTGTTTTGTGCATTATAGGATGTTTAGCATTCTGTGCACTGTAGGGTGTTTAGCAAGCATCCCTAGCCAACTCACTAGAAGACAGGAGTACTCCACTCACCTAGCTGTGAAAACTAAAAATGTCTCTGAACATTACCAAATTTTCTGCACCGGGAGGAAAGTGTCGGGTGAGTGATGGGAGAATTGCCTCTAGTTAAGAACCACTGTTCTAGAAGACAACATAAGAGATATTCCTCTCTTTGGAGCAGGGAAAGAATTCTTAAACAGGACAAAAGAAGCACTGACTATAAAGGAAAATAATGATAAACTGAACTACATTAAAATTATGACCTTCCTTTCATCAAAAATAATAATAGTTGGGACGCCTGGGTGGCTCAGGTGGTTAAGCAACTGCCTTCGGCTCAGGTCATGATCCCGGAATCCGGGGATCGAGTCCCGCATCAGGCTCCCAGCTCCATGAGGAGTCTGCTTCTCCCTCTGACTTTCTCCCCTGTCATTCTCTTTCTCACCCTCTATCAAATAAATAAATAAAATCTTAAAAAAAAAACTTAAAATAATAATAATAGTAGTGTAAAAATCAAGCCATTTTTCTAACAAATGTAACTCAACAAAGGTCTTTTATCTAGCACATATAAAAACTCCTAAAAACAAAATGACATAAGCACCAAAAGGAAAAAAGGGGCTCATATCCAGAAAGTATAGAACTCTTATAAATTAGGACTACAGAAAATTCAATAATAATAATTAATAAAAGGTGGGGGGGAAGAGACTTATTTGCAAAAGAGGATATTATAAACAGCCAGAATATTTATGAAAAAGTACAATCTTATTTCGAATCAGGGAAATACATCTTCCAGAAGAGCTACAATTAAAGAGGCTATTAATACCAAGCGCTGGTGAAAATACAGAGTAACACGAACCCTTATATCCTGTTGATGGGATAGGTACAACCATACTGAAAACAATTCTTGCATTATCTTCTAAATTTGAACCCAAATATGCCAACGACCCAGCTATTCCACTCCTGGTATCTAATCAACATAAATATTGTACATGTACCCCAACACGTACACGAATATTATGACAGTATTATTCAATCCAAATGTAAAAAGACAGTGATAAAATACAAGTGAGCTACGACTACTTCTGTAAATATCTATGAGCCTCCCAAACATAATGTTAAACAAAATAAGCAGAGACAAAATACTACTACTGTGTAATTCTATTTATATAAAAGTACAAAAGCAGATCTTAAAAAATATATTCTTTGAAGTCAGGCCAGTGGTTGCTCCAAAGAAATGAGAAAGAGAGAGTGATTGGGAAAGGAAACATAGGGAGTTTCTCAGTTGCTGATAATATTCTATTTCTTGATCTGTGGTAGTCATGGGGTGTTTACTTTGTGGTGATTCACTGAGCTGTACACTTACACGTTGTGCACTTTCTGGTATGTATTACATTTGAATCTTAAAAAGACACAGATCACGATCTTTTATATGCTGTATATGTAACCTAGAATACCTTAATTACAACTGCTTTAGCTATTATGATATTAGGCATCAACTATTTAGGAGTAAAAGTCATGTCTGGGGCGTAATAACTTTCTACATTTCTGGATCCTTTTCTCTATTTAAATAAAACAAATAAAATATCTTAAAAAGGATCGTCAGAGTATTATTTTCAGTATGCTGCAGAAAGACATAATTAAACACATTTGTATATTCTATTTTCCTATATGTTTAATTTGGTTTGATCACCTAAAAAGAAAAATCTAATTTCTTAGCTTTATATAAAATACACAGCTTGAAAAATTTTAACATAAAAATTGAAGATGTTTGTTTCTAATATTAAAAATTTTTCTTACACTTAGAGACAAAGAAGATTAAGGCAGAATATAAATGACGCCTAACTAAAAAGATATTTCTCTCAAAAACTGGAATGCTTCCCTCCCTACCAAACTAAGCCTTGGTTTTATTTTTATATTCCATATGGCATTTAATATAACTCAAGTTTACAACACCAATTATTATTTTGTTTACAAAATAAGAGTCAAATATTTATAATATTAAGTTGCTTAATATCAAATTGATCCCCTCTGAATTTAATCATTTATGTAGAACAGCCGTTAACAGCAGACAATTCGATTCATTTTTAAGCCAAGTAGTGCCACCAAGTGGTGGCAAATTTTTTTCTTAACATAACCGCTTTGAAGCAACAGAAAGTTACACTGAAAAATAGTATCAGAATGGAATAAAAAAATCAATCTGACAATAAATTTTAAGTAGATAAGTTTGCAAAATATTTGGTACAAAAGTTTAAAAAACAAAAAAAGGTCAATCTTCTTGGAAAACATCTGTATCACCCTAAAGAACCTATAGTTTCAAATTTAAATTTTTCTTAGAAAGCAAACAACTATGAATATAATGCTGGAGCGTTTACTTTTTGTTGCTTGTCTTTTAACTCCAGATTTTCTTAAAAGACTTAAATTGCTTTAGAACTTAGTAAAACACACACAGTAAGAGACCTGAAGGGTGTTTTAAAATTTTATTTATTTGAGGGGGGAGGGACAGAGGGAGAGAATTCCAAGCAGACTCTCCACTGAGCATAGACTCTGACCTAGGGATCGATCCCATGACCCCAAGACCTGGTCTGAGCTGAAACCAAGACTCAGAGGCTTAACCAGCTAGCCACCCAGGCACCTCTTGACCTGAAGGTTTTATAACACTATTACCCCCATTAAGTTTAAAGAGTTGTAAAGGATCTGTTCCGGCCTCTCCTTGGCTTATTGATCATCTTCCCATGTCTTTTCAAACTGTCTTCCCACCATGTGCATGTCTCTGTGTCCAAATATCCTTTTTTTCATAAGGACATCAGTTAGTTATAAGTGGGTTTGCCCCATCCTCCTTAATGACCTACCTTTAACTCGATAACCTCTGTAAATCCCTATCTCCAAATAAGGTTTACTCCAAGGTACCTACTTCAGGTCCTACCTAGAGGCAGTGGAGGTGAATTCATGGTTGGGGGAGGTGGTACAATTTGAAGCAATAACACTAATCATTTGTATTTTTGATGACTGCATTTTCTTACTTAAAAAGACTTAATAGGGGCACCTGAGTGGCTCAATCAGTTAAGCATCTGCCTTCAGCTCAGGTCATGATTCCAGGGTCCTGGGATTGAGCCCCACATCACTGGGCTCTCTGCTCAATGGGGAGGCCTACTTCTCCCTCTCCCTCTGCCTGCCATTCCCTCTGCTTGTGCATGCACATGCTCTTTCACTGTCAAATAAATGAATAAATCCTTTTAAAAAATAGATGGGGTGCCTGAGTGGCTCAGTCAGTTGGACATCTGCCTTTATTTTAGCTCAGGTCATGATCTCAAGGTCCTAGGATCAAACCCCGTGCCTGGCTCCCTGTCAGGCGGAGAGTCTGCCTCTCCCTTTGCCCACCCTGCCTTGTGCTCTCTCCCTCTCACTCTCTCAAAGTCCTTAAAAAAATAAATAAATAAAAGACAAAATAGCTCTTAGAAATTATTAAATGAGGGGCACCTGGGTGGTCAGTTAGTTGAACATCCCACTCTTGGTTTTAGCTCAGGTGATGATCTCAGTGTCATGGGCTCCAAGCTCAGCATGGAGTCTGCTTGAGACTCTCTCCCTCTAAAATAAATAAATCTTTTATAAAAATTATTAAATGATGAATACTTGTGATATTGTGATTTATAAGAGACATATATGGTCTTTCTCCCTGTTTCTGGCATAGTGCTCATAAAACCCTTAGGAATTTCCCAAGAGTAGAGAGTTATAAAGATGTCTTTTGCTATATTAGTGAGATGGCTTTTGGAAATCACCTAAGGTTGGGAACTGCTAGCCAGAGGGCACCATGCTAACTATGTGGCTTACCCACCGGAACTCTGGAGGGGAGATGGGTTAGAAGCTGGGTCAACTGACTTCTGCTAGTGATTTAATCAATCCTGCAAATATAATGAAGCCACCGTATAAGCCCTAAAGGATGGGGCTTGGAGAGTTTCTGGGTTGGCAAACAGGGATGTGCTGAGAAAGTGGTGAGCCTAGAAAAGACAATATAGAAAAGACAATGGAAGCTCCACACTTCTTCCCATATATCTTGGCCTATGACTCTCTTCTGTCTGTTCTGTCTGTTCCTGAGTTATATCCTTTTATAATAAACTGGAAATCTAGTAAGTAAACTGGTTCCCTGAGTTCTGTGAGCTGCTGTAGCAAATTAATCAACCCACAGAGGGGGTCACGGAAACCCCTGATTTATACCAATGGGTCTGAGATACAGGTAACAAGGTAACAACCTGGACTTGCAACTGGCATCATAGGTCTTCCTCCAACTATATGCATAGATCATTTCCTTTAGTTCCAATGATCTCAGTTCTTAGATCATCCTAAATAAAAAAGCACCCTTAGTCACTCTTCATCCCCCTCTCTGGTTTTCTTTTTCTTCAAAGTACTTACTAATAAGAGCAGGTTATACAGTTATTTGATTACCTGTTTTTTCTCCCCCACTACAAAGTAAGCATGAGGGCAAAGACTAATGATTTGTTCGTTGATGTACCCCTGACATCTAAAACAGTACCTAGTGTGACTACTGTATTTGTGTAGTGTCACAAGCATAAAGAATTTTTAAAAAATTAATGCTTCCTGGCATGCTTGAGTGGCCCAGTCGGTTAAGCAGCTGCCTTCGGCTCAGGTCATGATCTCAGGATCCGGGGATCAAGCCCCACGTCAGGCTCCTTGCTCAGCAGAGAGCCTGCTTCTCCCTCTCCCTCTGCCTGCCACTCTGCCTACTTGTGCTATCTCTCTGTCAAATAAATAAATAAAATCTTTAAACAAAATAATGCATCTGCTTCCTAACTGGATCTATTGGCTCCTTTCTAATCAGTTCTTCACATCCAGAGGCAGAGTGACCTTTTCAAACTCACTACTTCTCTATGGAACCCAACATTTTCCTCTCTCACAGAACAGTCCCAAGTCTTTATCACAGCTGAAAAGGCTTTGCTGGATCCTGTCTACCTTTCCATCTGGTCTCACAGTTTTCAGGGATTCAACCACTCTGGCCCTCTCTCAAATTCCCCAGTGTGTCCCTTCTCATCACAGGGCCCCTGCACATGTAATTCCCCTGATTTGGAATCCTCTGCTCTCCTCTCCCCAGCCCTCCATCACATAAACAGTTAACTCCTAAGCTTCCTTCAGATCATGGTTCTAAATG
Source organism: Lontra canadensis (assembly GCF_010015895.1). Taxonomy (NCBI): domain Eukaryota; kingdom Metazoa; phylum Chordata; class Mammalia; order Carnivora; family Mustelidae; genus Lontra; species Lontra canadensis. The sequence goes on from NW_022631027.1 coordinate 5,006,429, forward strand.
TCACTTACTCTGGGAAGCCTTCCTCAAGCACTCTGTCAAGTTCCTTTGTCATAGGCTTTTGAAGAAAAGAAGTGTTCCTTTCAGAGCTCCAATGTCTTTAAAATATTTAATTTATAACATTTTTGATTAACATATTTCTCCCAATGAACCTAAGTTCTAAGAGAACAGGAATCAAATTTTTGTTGTGTATACCGTGTTTCCAGCAACTAGAAGGTGCTTGAATACCTAAATAAAAAGACACAGACAAAGCAGGCTAACAATAAGTGAATAATAAAGCCTGTAATCAATTATGAGAATCAACAAAGCAAACTTTCTTTTTTATTAACTTTGTTTTATCCAGACACGTTGCCTGTTTCTAGATAACTGCCTACCTCTAGCCATCTGTGTGTGCACAAAAGAGAAAAACTTATTTAATATTTCTACTAATTAGAATATAAGAGTAATATAAATCTTTACAACATTTGTCATTGTATCATTTTTTTTAATGAGGAAACCCTGACACTTAAAACCACCTAGATGGACCTTAAAGGCATTATGCTAAGTGAGGGGTGCCTGGGTGGCTCAGTCATTAAGCTAAGCGTTTGTCTTTGGCTCAGGTCATGAACCCAGCATTGTGGGATGGAGCCCCATTGGGCTTCCTGCTTGGTGGGAAGCCTGCTTTCCCTCTCCTAGTCACCTGCTTGTGTTCCCTCTCTCGCTGTGTCTCTGTCAAATAAATAAAAAAATAAATAAAATCTTAAAAAAAAAAGGCATTATGCTAAGTGAAATAAATCAGAGAAAGACAAATAATGTATGACTTAAACAATATGTGGAACCTAAAAGGAAAAAAAAATTCACAAAGAGATCAGATTTATGGTTACCAGAGGTGGGGTGGTAGTGGGAGGGGGAAATTGGGAAAGGTGACCAAAAAATACAACCTCCAGTTACAAGACAAGTAAGTACCAGAGATGTACTATACAACATGATGACTATGGTTAACACTGCCATAGGACATACAGGAAAGTTGTTAAGAATGTAATTCTTAAGAGCTCTCATCACACACAAAAAATTCTTTTTCTCTTTTTTTGTTTTTTCTATTTTATCTATGTGATGATGGATGCTAACTAAACTCACGGCAGTAATCGTTTCACAATGCGACTAAACCCCTGAACAACACAGGTTTGACTGTGTAGGTCCAGTTTTAAGCAGTATTTCAGAGTACAATACTATAAGTGTGTTTTCTCTTCCTTACAAAATTTCCTAATAACATTTTTTTCTCTAGCTTATTTTAAGAACAGAATCTAACACACAAAGTATGTGTTAATCAACTCTTCATGTTATTGGTTAAGTCTTCTGATCAACAGTTGCCTATTATTATTTAAGCTGCTAGAGAGTCAAAAGTTATATACATGGATTTTCTACTGCAGGGCATCAGCACCCATAACCCCCATATCATTCAAGGGTCAACTGCATATGACAGTCAATCTATTATGTTGTACCCCTTAAACTTATATAGTGATATATGTGAATTATATCTCAATAAAACTAAAAAAATTAAAAACTAACAATAGAGGGAAAAAAATCAACATGCAAAGGTCAACTACATTTCCATAAAAAGACAATGGCCATCCTGAAAAAACATTAAGAAAATGATACCATTTCCAAAAGCATAAAAAAATATATAGTATCGGGGTTTCTCAGTGGCACAGTTAAGTGTCCAACTCTTGATTAACTTGGGTCTCAATCTCAGGGTCATGAGTCCAAGTCCCGCCCTGGGCTCCACACCGGGTGGGGAGCCTATTTAAAAATTAATTAATTAAACAAATATTTAGGAATAAACTTAACCTAAGAGGATAAAGACTTGTATACTGAAAACATTTAAAAAAAAATTCTTAATAAAGAAATTAAAGATGACAAAAATAAATGAAAAGACATCCAATGTTCATGAATTAGGAGACTTAGTAACATTAAAATGTTAATAGTATTCAAAGTAGATTTAATGCAAACCTTATGACTATATCAGTAGCATTTCTTCAGACATAGGAAATTTCATTCTAAAACTTACATGGAATTTCAAGGGACCCTAAATAGCCAAAACAATCTTGAAAATGAAGAACAAAGTTACAGGTCTCATGTTTTCTGATTTTAAAAATTACCACAAAGCTACAGTAATCAAAATAGTGTGGCAGTGGCATAAAGACAAACATACTGATGAGTGGACTATAACAGATAGCCCAGAAATATACTTTCATATATAAGGTCAAATGATTCTTGACAAGGATGCCAACAACATTTAAAAGGCATAGATAGTCTTCTCAACAAATGATGTTGAGAAACCCAAATAAACATGCAAAAGGATGAAATTGGACTCTTTCAAATGTTGAATCCATTCACTTACCTGGGATAAATCCTACCTATTTTTAGTGTATAATTGTTTTTATACATTGTTTTGCTCAATTTGCCAATATTTTGTTGAAAATTTTTTGCATCTAGGTTCATCAGAGACATTAATCTGTAGTTTTCTTGTTTTTGTACTGTCTCTACTAGTTTTGATATCAGTGTAATATTAGCTTCATAAAATGAAATGGAAAGTGTTCCCTCTTCCATTTTCTGGAAAGGATAAGATAGAATTGCTGTTAATTCTTCTTAAAATTGTTTACAGTAATTCTCCAGCTTGGAATTTTCCACTAAAACTTGAATACTAGAAAAGTTACCCATGTAAAACTTACTGTCTTGGCCTTTAGATTTCTTTTTGGGGGAGTTTCACAATTCTAAATTCAATGTTCTTGACAGTTACTGGGTTATTAAATATAAATTTCATATTGAGTGAGTTGTGGTTGGTTGTATTTTAAGATACTGGGCCATTTCATCCAAATTGTTAAATTTTGCTTGTAAGTTGTTTACAGTAAGCTCTTATTTTCCTTTACTGTCTATAATGGTCTACAGTGATACCCCATTACATTATTTTTATCCACTTTCTTTTTGTCAGTCCTGCTAGAAGTTCATCAATGTATTGATTTTTCAAATAGTAGCTTTTTGTTTCAGTGATTTTTCTTTTAATTTCATTTATTTCTACTCTTAAATTTATTATTTTCTTCTGCTTGCTTTGGGTTTGTTTTGCTTTTCATTTTCTACCACGTGAACATTTTTTTTTTTCAAATGTAACATTTAATACTATAAATTTCTCAGCACTGCTTTAGCTGTATTCCACATATTTTGATATGTTGTATTTTCCTTTTCATTCTTTTTTTTAATTTTGAGAATTTTTAAGCAATGGATTATTTAGAATTGTGTTAATTTTCAGTCAAGAGAGGTATTTCTGTTATTGATCTCTAATTTGATTCCATTATGGTCAGAGAATATACTGTGTATAAAACAATATTGTTCAGGTTTGTTTTACTGTTGAAGATGTTGTCTAACTTCATGAGTATTTCACGGGCACTTGAATAAAATATGTATCCCATGTTGCTAGGTGGGATGTTCTATATAGGTCATTTAGATCCCGTTGCTTTACTGTGTTCAGATTTTTTATATTCTTGATGATTTTATGCCTAATAGTTGTATCAGCTGTTAAGAGGAGATATTGAAGTCTTCAATTACAATTGTGGATTCATCTCTTCCTTTTTCAGCTTTATCAGTTTTTTTGGTGTGTGTGTGTGTGTGTGTGTGTTTAGTGTAGATTATGGCTCTATTATTTGGTACATACACATTCAGGGTCATTATGTCTTTCTGGTAGACTGATGCTTTTATCATTACTTAATCTCCTCTTGGTCCCTGGTAATTTTCTTTGTTCTGAAGTCTACTTTATCATAATTTAATGTAACCATTCTTGCTTCTTTTTTACGTTAATGGTTGCATGGTATAGTCTTTTATATCTTTTTCAGCCAATTTATGTCACTGAATTTGAAGTAAATTTCTTGTAAGCTACATATAGTATGGCTGTACATCTTTTATCCACTCTGTCATTTTCTTTCTTTTGATGGATATATTTATAACATTTACATTTAAAGTAATTTCCAACATACAGATTAAATGTTCCTATTTACCTGTGGCAGGTATGACTGTGTTAGAAAAGCCACTTGAAAACGACATGAATAATGACTCAATATAGAGAATGTGAATAAAGAGATGAAAATGCACAGAGCCTAAGAGACCTGTAGACACCATCAAGTTTACCAACCTATTTATAATGAGACACCAAGAAAGAGGTGAAAGAGTATTTTAAAAAATAATGACGATAAATATCCAAAATTTGATAAAAGACATGAAACTAAATAGCCAACAAACTCAACAAACTCCAAGTAGGAAAACTCAAAATAGATCCAGACTAAATCATATTAACATAAAATGGTCAAAACACAAACACAAAGGATGAATAATAAACACAGAAGGAGAGAAGCAATTAGTCGCATACATTGGGTCCTAAGAAGACAAAAAGCTAATTTCTCCTCAAATACCAGGGAGGCTACAAAGCATCAACATAAGGAAGTGGTAAAAGAAAAAACTTTTTACCCAAAAATTCAATAGCCACCAAAATTATCCTTCAAAAAAGGGGGGGGGGATTAAGATAGTCTCAGCAAAACAGAAGCTGAAGAGAGTTAACCACTAGAAGACCTGCCCCACAAGAAATGTTAAAGTGAATCCTTCAGGCTACAGAACACACTATATGGTAACTCAAAGGTATAAAAAGAAGTAAAGAACAACAGTAAAGACAATTACATAGGCAAACCTAAAAGCCAGTACTACTGTGTAAAGTAACTTGGGACAGTAACACCAAAACAGAAGAGGGATGGAGCTGTATAGATAAGTCTTTACACTACGAACACAAAGCTGGTATTAATTTAAACTAGATTACTGTAATCTTAAAATGTTAACTATAATTACCAAGGTAAACACAATAACTAAAAAATATACATAAAAGGAAATAAGAAGAAAGTCAAAATGATGCATAACACAAAGATCAATTAACAAACCCCCAAACCAGTAAGGGATAGAACAACCACACAGATTTTGAATAAGGAAATAGAGAACTTGATTAACACTACAGACCAAGCGAACCTAACAGACATATACAGAATAATCTACCCCAAAACAGCAGAATATACTTTCTTTTCAAAGTATGCATGAACATTTTTTAGGACAGACCACATCAGGCCACAAAATAAGTCATAAAAATTCAAGACTGAAATGATACAAATACCTTTTCTGACCACAAAGGAATGAAATTAGAAATCAGCACAAAGAAAACCGGAAATCCACAAATCGGTGAAAATTTAACATTCTTAAACAGCCAAAGGGTCAAGACAAAGAAAAAAAGGGAAATTAGAAAATACCTTGAGACATGGGGCACCTGAGTGACTCCGTGGGTTAAAGCCTCTGCCTTCGTCTCAGGTCATGATCCCAGGGTCTTGGGATGGAGTCCCGCATTGGGCTCTCTGCTCAGCAGGAAGCCTGCTTTCCGCCCTCCGCTTTGTCCCTCGCCCCTCCCCTCACCTGCCTCTCCGCCTACTAGTGATTTCTGTCAAATACATAAATAAAAATCTTAAAAAAAAAAAAGAAAGAAAATACCTTGATACAAATGAAAATGAAAACACAACAAACCAAAACTTGAGGGACACAATGAAAGCAATGCTAACAGATAATTATACAGTTGTAAATACTTAGATTAAAAAAGAAAAAAGATCTTAAATCAATAACCTAATTTTACAATTCTAGAAATTAGAAAAGGAAAACATTAACCCAAAGCTAGAAGAAGCAAACAGTAAAGATTAAAGCAGTAATAAATGGCATAGAGAACACAAAAACAATAGGAAAAAACCCAATGAAACAAAGGTTGGCTTTATGAAAAGATCAACAAAATCAACAAGCCCTCTGTCAGGAATTAATTAAGAAAAAAAAGATTCAATTAAATCAGAAATGAAAGGGGATGTTATAAACAAGGTCACGGAAGTAAAGAGAATTACAAAAAAATACTATGAACAACTGAACACCAAAAAATTGGATAACCAACAATAAATGGATAAATTTCTAGGAACGTGCAACCTACAAAGACTGAATCATGAAGCAATAAAAAAATATGAACAGACCTATAACTAGTAAGGAAACCGAAGCAGTAATCAAATCCCATTCTCCCAAAAAGGAAAGTCCAAGACTCAATTGCTTCGCTGGAGAGTTCTACCAAATATTTAAAGAATTAACACCAATTCTCTTGAAACTCTCCCCAAAAAATTGAAGAGGAGGAAACATTTCCAAGCTCATTCAATGGGGCCAGCACTACCCTGGTTTAACCAAAGTCAAAGACAAAAAAACTATAGACCAGTATCTTTGACGAATATTGATACCAAAAAATTCTGAACAACCTAAAAGCAACCTGATTTCAAAAGCACACTGAAAGGATTATTACACCATGAGTAAGTGGGATTTTTCACTGGAATGAAAAGATGACTGAACATATGAAAGTCAATCAGTATAATATACCACACATTAACAGAATGAACAAATACAACATAAATCATCTCAATTGATGCAGAAAAAACACTTAACAAAATATGACACCATTTCATAATAAACAAAACTCTCAATAAACTAGAATAGAAGAAATCTACCTCAACATAATGAAGTCTACTTACAAAAAAACACAAGAGCTAAAATCATACTCAGTGGTGAAATACTGAAAGCTTTTCCTCTAACACAAAGAATAAGACAAGACCATCTGCTCTTGCTACTCCTATCAAACATATAGTACAGGAAGTCCTAGCAAGAGCAGTCAGGCAAGGAAAAAAAAAATTCAAATTAGAAAAAAAAAATTATCTCTTTTCAAAGACAACATGACCTTGTGTAGAAACCAAAAAAACCACCAAAAAAAACGGTTATAACTAATAAACAAATTCACCAATGTAGGATATAAAATTAACACACAAAAATCAGTTGTGTCTATACATTAACAATAAGCAGCCTAAAAATTTAAGAATCTCATTTACAAAAGCATCAAAAAGAATAAAAAGCTTAGGAATAAACTTAACCAAGGAGATGAAAGACTTGTTAACCAAGGAGATGAAAGACTTGTGCAGTGAAAACCACAGAAAAAAATGCTGAAAAATGTTAAAAAAAAAAATGGAAAAATATTTAGTGTTCAAGTATTGGGAGACTTAATATTAAGATGTCCATATTATCCAAAGCAATCAACAGATTCAACATAATCACTATCAAATTCCCAGTGGCTTTTTTTCTTTTTTTGCAGAAGTAGATAAATTCACCCTAAAATTCAAATATTAAGAGCTCCCAGGGCACATGGGTGGCTCAGTCTTCAAAAGCATCTGCCTTCAGCTCAGGTCATGATCCCGGGGTCCTGGGGTAGAGCCCCTCATAGGCTGCCCTGCTCAGTGGGGAGCCTGCGTCTCCCTCTCCCATTCTGGTTCCCCCTGCTTATGTTCCCTCTCTCACTGTCATTCTCCCTGTCAAATAAATAAATAAACTCTTAAAAAGAAAAATCAAGAGATCTCAAGGGAAAGCAATTTTGAAAAAGAACAACAAAGTTGCATGTCTCATATCTATTAATTTAAAAATAAATTTACAATGCTACAGTAATCAAAACACTCTGGTAATGGCATAGAGACAAACAGATCAAAGGAACAAAAGACAGACCCTGGAAATACACTCACAAAACAGTCAAATGATCTCTGCCAAGGATGCCGAGACCATTCAATGAAAAATGGACAGACTCTTCAACAAAGGGTGCTGGGAAAACCGGATAAACACATACAAAAGGTTGAAGTTTACACCATAAATAAAACTTAACTCACTATGAATCAAAGACCTAAACATAAGACCTGAAACTATAAAACTCCCAAGAGAAAACATAGAGGAAAAAGTTCTGTGACATCATCAAACTTGACAATAAGTTCTTGGATACAGAAAGCAGAGACAACAAAACAGAAATAGACAAATGGAAGTACATCAAACTTAAAAACTTCTGTGTATCAAAGCACACAATCAACTGAGTCAATAGGCAGGTGATCTACAGCATGGGAGAAAATATTACCAAACTGTAGATATAAGTATTTAATGTCTAGAAAATATTAAAAAATTCTTACAAAACAAAAACCCCCCAAATAACCCAATTAAAATTTGAGTTGAATAGGTGTTTCTCTAAATATGATCTAAAAATGGCCAAGAAACATGAAAAAATGCCCAACATCATTAATCATCAGAGAAATGCAAATTGAAACCATGAGGTATCACTGCACATCCATTAGGATGGTTGTGATAACAGAAAATGACAAATGTTGGTTAAGGTGTGTGCATTGTTGGTGGGACTGTAAAGTGGTGAAAAAACAGATGGACATTCCTGGAAAACTTAGAAATGGAATTATCATATGATCCAGCAATAACACTTTGAGGTATATATTCAAAAAAAATTTCAAAGAGTCTTGAAGAATATTTGCACACCCATGCTCATAACAACACTATTCACAATAGCCAAGAGATGAAGCAATCCAATGTCTACTGATGGATGAATCAATAAAGGAAATGTGGTATATGACACACTGAAATATTATACAGCCTTAAACAGGGGGGAAAAAATCCCGTCACATGCTACCCAATGGATGAACCTTAAGAACATTACACAGAATGAAACAAGTCAGTCCCCAAAAGACTAATATTGTATGATTCCACCTATATGAGTTATCTAAAGTAGTCAAATTCATGAAAACAGAAAGTAGAATGTGATCACCAATGGCTGGGGAAAGGGGTAAAAAGGGAATTTGCTGTTTAATGGGTACAGAGTCTCAGATTTGCAAGATGAAAAAGTTCTGGATATCTGTTTCATAACAGTGTGAATATACTTAATACTACTGAACTACACACTTATAAAATGATTAAGATGCACACAGCAGCACTATTCAAAATAGATTAAAAGTGTAAGCAACCCAAATGTCCATCCAAAGATGAACAGGTAGAGAATCTATAGCATAGCCATACAATAAAATATTATTCAGGCATAAAAAGAAGTACCAGGGTGCTTGAGTGGCTCAGTTGGTTAAGTGTCCGACTCTTGGTATTGGCTCAGGTCATGATCTCATGGGTCCTGAGATGGAGCCCTGGGAAGGGATCTCAGCTCAGCAAGCCATCTGAAGATTCTCTCCTTCTGCCTCTCCTCCCACCACTTACGCATGCACTTTCTCTAAAACAAATAAATAAATCTTTAAAAAAAGAAAAAAAAGGGAAAGAACGAAGCACCTACATACTACAACATGGATGAACCTCGAAAATGTTATGCTGCATCTGGCTGGCTCAGTAGACAGAGTGTGCAGCTCTTGATCTCAGGGTTGTGAGTCCGAGCCCCATGTTAGAGTAGAGCTTACTTAAAAAATTAAAATCAGGGGCGCCTGGGTGGCTTAGTGGGTTAAGCCTCTGCCTTTGGCTCAGGTCATGATCTCAGGGTCCTGAGATCAAGCCCTGCATGGGGCTCTCTGCTCAGCAGGGAGCCTGCTTCTCCCTCTCCACCTGCCTCTCTGACTACTTGTGATATCTCTCTCTGTGTGTCAAATAAATAAAATCTTTTTAAAAAAATTAAAATTAAAAAAATTTATTATTGAGGTTCCTGGGTGGTTCAGTTGGTTAAGTAAGCATCTAACTTCCACTGAGGTCATGACCTCAGGGTCCTGGGTTCGAGCCCCACGTCAGGCTCTCCACTCATCAAGGAATAATCTTCTCCCTCTCCCTCTGCCCCTTAGCCTGCTCATGCTTGCTCACATGCTCTCTAATAAATAAATATTTAAAAACAAACAAAACACTCCAAAAAGAACCAATATTATGGTTAAGTGAAAGAAGCTAGACACAAGTGTTACATGCTATATAATTCCTTTTATATGAAATATCCAGGACAGGTAAAGTCATAGAGATAAAAAGCAGATTAGTGGTTTCCAGGGACTGGCGGGGGGGGTGGGGGGGGGGGAGAATGAGGACTGACTGCTTAATGGGTTTCCTTGGGTATGATGAAATATAATGGAACTAGTTAGAGGTGATAATTGCACAATACTGCAAATCTAAAAAGTCACTCGATTTTTTACTTTAAAATTAATAACATATTTTAGGTGAGTCCTATCTTGGAAAAAAATCAAGTGTATTACCATATACTAACAATGAACATACAGAATATGAAATTAAAATCACAATGCTAGCTCCAAAAAAACCAAAATATGTGATAAACTGAGCCTCATAAAAATTTAGAACTTTAAAGATGCTGTTAAGAAGACAAAAATACAAAGTATAGACTGGGATGGGACAAAGTACTTAGAAAAACCCTATCTAACAAAGGACGGGTAGCTAGAATACGTAATTCTCAAAAGAACAGTAAAAAATAATAAACAATCCAACCAGACAATGAGCAAAAGACATGAACAGACATTTCACCTAAGATAAAAATGCACATAATCACTTAAAAGGATGTTGAGCATCATTAGTCATTAGGGAAATGTAAATGTAAAACACAATGAGAGCTCTCTCAAGTTTGCAACAGTGTGGTTAAATGCATCAAGAAGGTCAGAATCATAGGTAAATACGGGACCCATTACGGTCCCTCACTCAGGAAAATGGTGAGGAGTGAAATAGGTCAGTGTGCCAAATACACCTGCTCCCTCTGTGGCAAAACCAAGAGGAAAAGACAAGCTGTCAGGAGCTGGTATTGTGGTTCCTACATGAAAAGAGCAGCCAGTGGTGCGTGGACCTACCAATACAACACCACTCCTGCTGTCACAGTGAAGTGCGCCATCAGAAGACTGAAGGAGTTGAAAGACCAGTAGAAGTTCCACCTTTTGAAACACTGCTAGCCCATAATAAATGGGTTAATCCATTAACAAAACTACTTTGGCTTGTTGTTATATTTATTAATTGGATGTTCTGATTTGCACTGCATTAATTTTGCTTTCTCAAAAGACTTGGAAATGTAAAATCCTTCTTAAAAAAAATGCACCAATAAATACCACTTTTCACCGATTAGACTGGCATGGATTAAAACATGAGTTAATAATACTTGGTGGGGTGTGGAGAAAGATATTCTCAAACACTGCTAACAAATTTTTTTTTTTTTTTTTTAAGATTTCATTTCTTTGACAGAGACACAGCGAAAGAGGGAACACAAGCAGGGAGAAGCAGGCTTCCTGCCGAGAGGAGAGCACAATACAGGACTCGATTCCAGGATCCTGGGATCATGACCTGAGCAGAAGGCAGACGCCCAACGACTGAGCCACCCAGGCGCCCCTGCTAGCAAAAATATTAAGCGATATAATCTCATTGCAATTTTGCAGTATCAGAAATTAAAGTGCACATATACACTGACCCAGTAATCCATTGCTACAAATTATCTTACATTCTCACACAATTCCAATAATGTAGTGAAGAATATTTATTGCAGCACTGCATATACAAGCAAAAAACCTTTAGATTTACCGAAGTGTCTCTATCAACAAGGAAACAATTATATTAATGTAATCCATATATGGAAAAATGTCCAAGACATATGGCAAATGGAAAGAGAAAGATGCAGAATACGTATCAACTATTTCTGATAATTTACAGGGAACACAGTGCTGGGTGAGAGAGTTTACTCATTCTAAACATCTATACACTATTTGCTCATACGTAAGTAAGTGTATGTGACTTCCATTAAAAAAAATAAAATTTCAGGGGCACCTGGGTGGCTCAGTGGGTTAAAGCCTCTGCCTTCGGCTCAGGTCATTATCTCAGGGTCCTGGGATCGAGCCTCGAGTCGAGTCGGGCTCTCTGCTCAGCAGGGAGCCTGCTTCCCTTCCTCTCTCTCTGCCTGCCTCTCTGCCTACTTGTGATCTCTGCCTGTCAAATAAATAAATACAATCTTTAAAAAAAAAAAAAAAAGTAAAATTTCAAAAATACTAAATGCTACCTGGCAATATATTTGAAAAAGGTCAAATGTGCACTGTGCAATCTCATCTAGAATGAAGAACAAATTTTTTTTAATTTAAGTCTTATTCACATTGCAACAAAGGTCAGCACATAACTACATTGCTACTAAAGACAGTGAAGCACAGAGAACTTAATTTGAAAATGAAGGAAATTAGCTAATATAAGGTAAGTATATATAAAGAACTTCAAATCCTTGGATTCAGGGACTCTGTAAAATGGAAAAAGCAGTGGCTGACCATATAAAATAGTGAAGCACAGAATGAAGACGAAGAGTCTGAAACTGAGGTATACCTATCTGTGAAGAGAAACTAGCCCAAAATCTTTCAAATACACGTAAGTCAAACAACCTGAAGGTTATATTTCTCTGAATACTCAAATTTTATCAACAAGAAAACTAAACATACTTCACATCAATGATGAAATAAAACAAATAACTGAAGTTCTAACATTTGATAAGAATCTATGTCTAAGAAAATCCTTGTAGAGATCTGAAGAAACAGCATGAGATGGGGTCAATGTCCAATTCTGTATTCAACCTTTATGGCAGAAGCTGTAGAGAGGAAAAGCAACAAATTGATCCCAGTGGGGAAGAACTTCTCCTTGCTTTGGACTTGCTAGAAGGCATAAAAATCCCCTAGGTGACTACAATGGCCAACCCAACAAGCCTAATTTCAAGAAAAAAACTAGTGTAAAGTATTTTATAATATTTTAAAAGTTTCTTAAGTAAGCATATTATTTATATATTACAGACCTACAATGAAAAAAACAAATTTTTTAAACTTCATCAAACAGCAAGCTTCCTAAGCTATAAAAATAAATATTATCACAATTCCAGACTATGATTCAATTTCCTTCTCTACTCCCAATTTCTTTTTTACCTTTAGGAAAATGAGAAGTTTTCTTTATAGATGTGACCAGTCTTCCTAGCCTTCTACTTGTATTAATCTAATACATCCTTTAAAATCTTTAAAGAAATAACTAGCACAAACTCACTAAAAGAATACTGTTAGTAGCAAGCACTCCAATTTCTATGACATGAGTTAATGCCTTCATTTGAAAAGAGTAATCAAAATCAACAGTTTTCCTTAAGGTCTCAACTAAGAACATTACTCGCCATTTTTTTAAACTGGATTGAAAGAAGACTTGGGGGATATTTTAGGGCTTTCCAAAATACCTACAATGCTGCTTCCGTATTATCCCCATTGGCTCCTTCCTACAGCCCAACAGCAACTGTGCCAATGTCCTCATCCCATTCCAGCCAGTATTCTGAATCCCTAGATGACTGAGAGAGAATTATGCTCACTGTTCCATGTTTTACAAAATTCACTAAGTACACACAGTACTCTGGCATTGTGCTACTAAGGTAAGTACAACATTGATGGTGTCTACCTTCAAGGGGCTCACAGTCCAGTAAAGAAAACACACTACTGCAGTATGGCCAGGTCTGGCCCAAAGGATAAGAGAAGACTGCAGTATGGCTCAAAGGAAAAGAGATATTTCAGGAGATATTTCAGGAGATAAGCTGATGAGCAGGAGGAAGGACAATGATGGCTGGGGGAGGTGAGAGGCTGGGGAAGAGTGACAACATATAATTAGGACTAAAACTAAACATAAGAAACATCAGATTTAGTTTATTCAGATAATTCTAGGCATTCTGGAATAGCTGCAGGGAGACCATTGTATGCCAAGTCATGGAGCTTACATTTTATTGTGCAGGTGATACGGGAACAGTAAAGAGGACAACTAGAGGAAGGAAAATAGTGTAGAATGCTGGAAAGTGAGGTCAGAGAATAGAAGAATCCAATAAATAAAATTACAGAGAGAATACATAAAAGATTTATAGCACGGTCATACAATGGAATAGTACTCAGTAATAAAAAATAATGAACTACTGATATTCATACAACAAGATGTATGTTGATTGAAAAAAGCCACATATAAACTAATGCTATTACATAATTCTATATACATAAAATTCAAGAACAGGCAAAACTAAGCTATGCTGATAAAATTCAGAAATTTTACCTCAGGAGGAGAAGGCTATTGGACTGGAAAGGGAAGAGTATGAGGAACTTTCTGAGCAATAAAAATGTTCTACGTCTTCATCTCTATGGTAGTTACATGTGTGAACATATATGTATGTTTTACATATGTTTTACATAAGTAAAAACCTCATTCAGCTCTATACTTTAAATTTTACCATACACAAATTACAACTTAATTTATATAAAAATGTAAGTTATACATGTGAATTAAGTTCTATGCAAAAAAATGCATAATTGTGGTAGAACAGGGTCAGAATATGTTAAACCAATGTCATCCCTTAAGCGATATCTGACATAAGAAATTAGAATAAAGGTTCTAAAACACTGTATATTCAATTAACAAACAAAATCCCTATAATACCTTAAGAACAAAAGTCTAGCTTCTTTTTCCCTACAAGAAGATATATAGGCAAGTGTTCCTTATAATAGATGCTGTGGAGATAGTGCACTCCTCCTAAAGAAAAGAAATAGCTCACTATAAACCAAAAAAGTAAAAATTTTCTACACAGGAGTACCTACCTTACAAAAGTACTATAAAGATTAACAAGGCATGAGAAGCAGTTAACACAACATACAGCACAATCACTACAATTACTATTATATAATAGCAATAAAACGGAAACTCTCCTTCAAATTATGCCTAAACCACTTACTAAGAACACACTGTTTAACTGCATATCACTCATCTACAGCACTTCTCATACTAGATTTTTAATTTTCCTCTTTTTAACTTTGAGATCAGCAAGTTTCCAACAGCTTAAATGTCTAGTTACATTAGAGAAAGACCAAGTTAACTACAATTTAAGTATTCCTTTTAATCTGTTTATATCCTGAAACCATGTTCATTTGCCAAAAGACAGTAAGTCTTTTTAACATCTGAACAGTTTCTATTATTAAAAAGCATTCTTTCAGAGCGCCTGGGTGGCTCAGTTGGTTAAGTAACTGCCTTTGGCTCAGGTCACGATCCTAGAGTCCCAGGATCAGGTCCTACATCAGGCTCTCTGCTTGGTGGGGAGTTTGCTTCTCCCACTGACCTCTCCCCTCTCACACTCTGTCTCATTCTCTCTCTCTCTCAAATAAATAAATAAAACCTAAAAGACACACACATACACACACACACACACACACACACCCCAAAGAACATTCTTTCACATATCAGACCAAAAAAGTACATGATCACAATTCAATTTCCTGAAAGTCAACAGTCTTAAAAAAAGAATGCAAATCAGAATGCTAAATTAGAAAATTCATTCAATGACTTTGACCAATTCAATGACCAACAGAGATACTCTTTGAAACAATCATTTATATTCAAAACATTATATTAATATAAAGAAGTCACGATTTGGCAAATTTAATCAATTTATGGAAGTACTCCATTAATCAAAATAAGTAAAATTCACAAAAGCAAAAACTACTCGAGCACTATAATCTACTCAGAACATTGAAGCATGCAGCAAATCTCTTACTCAACTGTTTTCTGAATAGCTAAACCGAACACCAGCTCAATTTTCTCAGATGTTTAATAGTCACATACTTAAATTCAACATAAAGGAAGGAAAACTAAGAGCACAATTTGATGACTCTATTGTTACTTCCACCAAATCAACTCAAGCAAGTACCTCAAAGTCAATTCTTTGTATTTCAAAATTTTATTGAAAAACTCATTAAATCTGAACTTGAAGGCAGAGTTTTAAAACATAATTTTTCCTATTATTCCTACTTTGATATATAACATTTAACAAAGTAGTCTTCTACTTACCTAGATTTTGTCTTATTAACATCTCGTTGCAAAAACAATCTCATTCGAAATTAACTCAAACCTGAAAGAATACATGTAAAGACCATCATTTAATTTTTGTGTCAGGTATGAATAAGTACATCTATGACACACTTACTCTTTGAAATTAAAAATCACAAAACAAGTTATTTTGACATAACGTGTCCAAAAAAGTGGTTCAACTAAAACATGATCATATTATACTTTCAGGAAACTTGCTCAATACCACTTTTTTTATGAACAATAATCTATTCAAATGACAAACTTTCTAGTTTTCTTTAAAAAAATTTACAACTTATTTTCATTAATTTTAATAGTATAGCAATTAAAATCAGTATTTGTTAATAAAACACATACTTCTATCTAGATGCTTATCTAATACTATTACATATATACCAAAAAGTACACCAAAAAGCTGAAGAACAAAAAAGTATGAGATGGCATAAAAGTATACTAACAATAAATACAGTAATGGCTAACAGTGATTAAATACTAAATGCCAAAGACCATTATTCTAGAGGATAGTACATATTGATACTCTCCTGCTTCTTCCATTTAATTCACAATCTAGTATAACAGCTATCCCAACATTCCACTGAAAACGGACTTGAAAAATCTACCCCTAATTTTATCACATTCCATAAATTCTGAAAACTCAGTATGTCTCATCCTGTACTCTACACAACTTCCCCAACCTGAAACTTATTCTTTTGCATTCTTATTCACAAAAAATGGCACCACCATACCTACTGCCATTCTCACCTAGATTCCTATAACTATTCTATTTCCAGACTATCATCTCAAATTTATTCTTCCTAGAATCATGTAATGTATAATTTTGCAATGGCTATTCTGAGGATATCAAATCTATGATTCCAGTCCTTCAACAGTACTCACCAACGATCTCATCCTTATCAATTATCCCCAATCTTTACTTTCCCATTCACTGCAGGTTTCTAATACTAAACTCCTTCAAATTACAGAACAGTCCCCATGCCTTCTCAGCTTTCTCGCTGCTTCGCATAGTGAACTATCCTACCTTCTATCTCTCTTTAATTTTACTGAAACTTTTTTTACTAGTTTTGCAATAATTAGTTTAGTCACCTTGAAAGGTCCCATCTCAATTTCTTCACAGTTACAGTGTTTCTCAATTGGTACAGAAACTGGTGATAACTCTGTATCAGCTGTTCACTTACATGTTTTCTGAACTACAGTATGGACACATGGAGGATAAGAATTCATTCATCTTATTTCAGCATTTTCACTGGGTAGCACATACTAAAAGTACAACAGTGTAGGCCCACTTAAAGATTAGGAAAAAAGTTCACAACACTTCTGAATCCAGTAATATTACTTTATGAAATAACTATAAGTAAAAACACAACTGATAAAAACCAGCCTGGTGCAAACTTTTATCATCAATACCAAGATTTTAGTACTAAATGTTTACATCCCTACAGAAAACAAAGTTTGTGGACTATAAATCCTAGACTCATTGAAGTATTAGACTGAAGCAGAAAAGAGCTAGAGAAGGAGGTGAATATGGTCTTAACACTAAAAATGTCAACAGTCTGACAAACTGTTTCTCAAACTTTAGCACATATTAGCATCACCCAGAGGGCCTGTTATACAGACTGCTAGCCTCCACCCTCAAAGTTCCTGATTCAGTAATTCTAAATTAGAGCCCAGTGATTTGCACTTCTAGTAAATTCCTAAGGTGATGTTATTTCCAGGACCACACACTTAGAACCACAGACCTGGAGTTTTCTTCGTTAATGTCTAGAAGAGGCAAGAATATTCTCTTGGCCACCCACTGCCCCCAATCTTTACCTACTCATAACTGGATACTGTGACCTATTACAAGCTAAGCTATAAATCACAGTAAGAACACTAAGTCTACTATGAATTGCTGAGTGTAATGGGATGAAAAAATAATGGCTCTGCAAGAGAATCCACATTCGAATCCCCAGAACCTGTGGATATTACCTTATATGACCCTTCCCCCCTCAAAAGAAAAGTCTTTACAGATGTGATTAAGTTAAAAAAAATTTTGAGATGGAGAGATTATCCTGGATCATCTGGGTGGGCCCTAACTACAATCACATGTATTCTTATAAAGAGGGAGGCGAGGAAATTTCACTATACACAGAGAATGCAAGGACAGAGAAGAGAGAGATTTGAAAATATTGGCCTTGAAGATTGAACTCATAGTCAGGAATGTGAGTAGCCACCAGAAATTGAGAGAGGCAAGGGATAGAGCCTCTCCTAGAATTTCTGGAGAGAATAACACCGCTGACACCTTGATTTCTGCCCAGTGATACTGATTTCAGACTTCTGGCTTTTAGAATTGCCAGACAGTAAGTTTGTTGTTTAAAGCCACCTAGGTTGTGATAATTTGTTAGAACAACAGTAAGAAATGACTATACTGATGATGGTAGGTTCTCTAGGAAATAAACCAGAAGCACTACATAAAAGGTGTTTAGAACTGATTATTCATATGTTGAAACCCTAGTTCCCAATGTGACTGCATTTGCAGAAAGGGCCTTCAAAAAGGTTAACCGAGGTTAAATAAGGACATAAGGATGGGGCCCTAATCCAATAGGATTGGTGTCCTTATAGGAAGAAAAAGACACATGCACAGAGGAAATGCCACTTAAGGACACAGGATGCATGCACAGAGGAAATGCCATGTAAAGAAACAGAAAGAAAATAGCCATCTTGAGAAGAGAGAAGCCTCAAATAAACCTAACACCTTAATCTTGGACTTGTAGCCTCCAGAACTGTGAGAAAATAAATTTGTTGCTCAAGGCACCAAGTCAGTGTATTTTGTTATTGTAGCCCTAGTAGACTAATACAAGGATATACACGTTTGCACAACAGTGTGAATGCACTTAATGCCACTTACCTATACTTTAAAATGCTTTAAATGTTAAACACCACACAAAGACAGTAACCTTTGACTTTAGTTCTTTTTTATTTTTCTCTGTAATATTTCAAAGTCTGAGGAAAAAAAACCTTGTAATTGCATTTGTTCCCCAGAGAGCCAAACCAAGTCACTGTAAACACTATATTTTTAAATGGGGAATTTATAATGAAGTTTGATAGGAAGTACTTTTAAAATCCATACCTAAAAAGTATAATTAGGATATTGTTTAGGTGAGTGTGGAAACAATGAGAAAACAACAGATCGATATACCTGGATGAATACTGAGCAAAAATCCTCAATAAAATACTAAAAACCAAAGTTAACACATTGAAAGAATTCTACACATTGACCAAGGTGGATTTATTCCTGGAATGCAAGAATGGTTCAACAAATGAAAATCAACAGAATACACCATATTAACAGAATGAGGGACAGAAACCACATGATCATCTCAATTGGTGCAGAGAAAGCATCTGTCAAAACCCAATACCTTTTCATGACAGAAACACTCAACAAACTAGGAATAGAAGAAAACTACCCTCAACATAATAAATGCCGTAAGTGAAAGGCTCACAGCTAGCATCACACTCAATAGTGAAAGATGCAAAGATTTTATTTTCCTCTGAGATTAAGAAGGAAGGGTGCCTATTCTTTAAAAAAAAAAAAAAGAAAAAAGATTTTTTTTAATGGGGCGCCTGGGTTGCTGGTTTAAGCCTCTGCCTTTGGCTCAGGTCATGATC
This sequence comes from Lontra canadensis, assembly GCF_010015895.1. Lineage (NCBI taxonomy): Eukaryota > Metazoa > Chordata > Mammalia > Carnivora > Mustelidae > Lontra > Lontra canadensis. The sequence continues at coordinate 5,025,842 of NW_022631027.1, forward strand.
TCAGGGTTGTGGGATCAAGCCCCACATCTGGCTCTCTGCTCAGCAGGGAGCCTTCTTCCCCCTCCCCTCCTCTGTCTGCCTCTCTGCCTGCTTGTGATCTCTATTAAATAAATAAATACAAATTTAAAAAAAAAGATTTTGTTTTTAAATAATCTCTACACCCAATGTGGGGCTCTAACTCACAACCCTGAGATCAAGAGTACCTACTCTTGCTACTTCTATTCAACATGGTACTGAACTTCTAGTCAGGGCAAACAGATAGGAAAAAAGCAGCAAATGATCTCAAAATTGGAAAGGAAAAAGTAAAATTATCTGCTGACAACATGATCTTTTAGGTAGAAGATATTGAAGAGTCTTAAAAAATTTACTCTAATAAATGATTTCAGCAAAATTTCAGAATATCAGCATGTGAAGATCAGTTGCATTTCTATATACTAATAATGACCAAACTGGACAACAAAATTACAAAAATATCATTTACAGGGGTGTCTGGGTGGCTTGTCTGGTTGTGTCCAACTCTTGGTTTCAGTTTAAGTCACAAACTCAGGGTGGTGAGATCAAGCCCCAGGTGAGGCTCTTTGCTCAGCAGAGAGTCTGCTTCCCTTCTTCCTTTCCCTTTGCTTGCGTGCATACACTCTCTCTCTCTCAAAAGAATAAATATATCTTCAAAAAAATTAAAAATAGAATTGCCCTATGATGGAGCAATCCCAATTCTGGGTATATATCCAAAAGAATTCAAGTAGGATCTCAAAGACAGATTTATATACCCATGCTCACTGTAGCATTATTCACAACAGTCAAGTGGGAGAAGCAAGCTGAAAGTTCACAGACAGAGGAATAGGTAAGGGAAATGTGCTATATACATGAAGCACTGGAATGGGATACTGTGCAGCCTTTAAAAATAAAGTAATCCGATCACAAGTCACATTAAGGATGAACCTTGAGAACATGACGCTAAGTAAAATAAGCCAACCACAAAGGACAAACATGGTATGATTCCACTCATATCGAGTATTTATAGTAGTCAAAATCACAGGAAAAAAAGTAAAAAGGTTGCTAACCAAGGGTTGTAAGTGAGGGGGTGATAAAATTAGCGTTTAATGGGTACAGAGTTTCAATTTTGCAAAATAGGAAGTTCTAGAGATCTGGTGCACAACATGTGAATATCCTTAACACTACTGAACTGTACCCTAAAATGGTTCAGATGGTAAACAATCTTTTTTTTAATACCATTTAAAAAATAAGTACCAAGAAAAAAAAAATACACATAAGGGCCAACATAGATTAACAGTTTGCCCTCCATCTGAAAACCCTAAAAAACCAGACCTATATATGAAATGACAGTTTTCAGATATTATATAGGGAAATACAGAGGGTGAACCCCAAGAGAAGGAAAATAGATAAGGTAAATAAACCCTCCAACAACCCCAACTTACTACAGACCCTCACCTGAAAATAGGATACTCAGGCTTGAATCTGGTGGTTTCTGAGTTGAAGAGACTTAACTGGAAGTCCAAAGCTAAGACAGCTAGGGACTGCAGGGCAGAGTACTAGAGAAGACAACTGCACAGAGCGAGAACACCCATATTATTAAAACAAGCCCAAGGCCAAGCAAAGAGCCACTCAAAAGAATAACATGGATTATTGCCCTAGTCTCACACAAAGGCAAAAATAAGACCTGCTTCCTTCAGACAGAGTGGAAAAACCTCTTAATTCAGGTAGCACTGACTAGAGTAACCCTAGACTAAATGCTTTTGAAAGACAGACCCAAAAGGGGAACGTGGCTCAGAACGGAAGAATCACTAAAAGGCATGAGGAAACTTTCAGGAGTGATAAATGTATTCAGTATCTTGTTTGTGTGGTGATAGCTTCCCAAGTGTATACTATACATATCTCAAAACTTACACTGTCCACTTTGTACTTCACTACATGTCAATTATTTCTCAATAAATCCATTTTTAAAACCTCAATTAAAACAAAACAACCCAATCAAAAAATGGGCAGAAGATTTGAAGCCACAAATCTTTTGGTGAAATCTTTCATCAAAGATATACGAGTGTTAAGTACATGAAAATATACTATTGCTTTTCATTAGAAAAGTACAAACTTAAGCCATAATGAATTATCACTACACAACTATAACAATGGCTCAAATTAACAAGACCAACCATACCACATGCTGGCAAATGTGTGAAGGAACTGAAACTCTCATACACTCATACAGGAAGATTTGTAAAAAGTAGTTCTGACATTTTTTTAAAATGTCAAGTATACACTTACTACATGTATGATCAGTCATTCCACTCTCTTACATATTCACCCAAAGTAATGAAAGCATTTGTTCATATAAAAACTTACATACAAATGTTCTTTATTTGTAATAGCCAAAAACTGAAGGAAAAAACATCCATGAACATGTGAACCCTTACATTATAGCTTTATATTGGAAAAAGAGTGAACTAATGATACATGCAATGTGGATGAACCTGAAAATAACTATGATGGGTAAAAAAAATGTAGACAAAAAGATTATATACTGTTAAGGGGAGAAGCAATAAGTAGGAAAGAACTAAAAAGGGGCACAAGGAAAGTTTTGAGGGTAAAGGATATGTTTATTATCTTGATTGTGGTGATGGTTCCATAGGTGTATATAGATACCAAATCTATTCATATTATACACATAAAATTTAAGATTTATTATATGTCAAATACACTTCAACAAATCCACTTAAGACCACAATATGCAAATATTAATAAACTTGGGGAAACAATGAAATCTCAAATTAAAGAAGTTAGAGTAATAATAATGAGCACAAAAAGAATACCATCATTTATAACCCAAAGAGAACAGATGCAAAAATCACTCATCTTTCAACACCTATCACTGGTACTACAATTACTCTACAATTGGTAATTCAATGCATGAGCAATGCTTCCAAAATATCATCAGATATATCCTACAAATCAGATATATCCTACAAAACATATATATATATGTATATATGTATATATACATATATCCTACAAAACAGATTGATGTATTTAATTTATACCTGTTTCAACTTCTATACTCAAACACAATTCCTACTGAAATATAATAGTGCTCAACCTAGAACACAGAAATGAGCTTTACAGCATGAATCAAAAAATCTGTCTGCAAAAATAGCCCCAATTCTACACTACTCCATTATCCATGCATTTGGCAATGAAGCTTTGCAGTTTCGCTCATCAAGAGGCAGAGTGGTTTCCCCTACCCTTTAACTCTAGGCTTCCTTTTAAAGAAGTCCAACAGAATGCATGCATGTCAGTTTGCCAATTCTGAGTTAGACCTCAAGAGACCTTGCAGGCTTCTGCTCTTAGAATCCTGCTACCACCATAAGAACAAGCCCCGTCTAATCTGCTGCAGGAAACAAGACAGCCCAAATGTCCCACCACAGGCCATCCTAGAGAACCCTGCCAAGAGCAGCAAAGCCACCCTCCTGAACTGCTAACTGCAGACCCATAAACGAGCCCAGCCAAGACCAGAAATACTTCCCAGCTGACTCACAGACTTGTCTTAATAATAAACACGTTGTCTTAAACCACCAAGTTTTAGAGTAACTTCTTACACAGTAATAGCTAACTGATACAACTTTATCCTAAAGATAGCAGATTAAATTATCCCTATCCCTAGAAGAATAAGTTTAGATTAATAATCGGTCTAGATCTTAATTTTTGAAAGCAAGGGAAAAAAGACATAAAAGTATTTTACTGTTTTACTAGCAGTGACTCTACAAACATTTTGTCAGTTTGTTAATCTCAAGAGACATATAAACTGAGCAAAATCGTTTTTTACAAGTAATGTTACCAGTCAACTACTATTTTTTTTTTAATGAAATTCTTTTCAGGATACTCCAAAAATCTATGAAAACTATTATAGAGCAATCTGTTATCTCACCTAACATTCCTTTTCCTATTTATGTTAATAGCACCCTGACTGCCCATTAATAAAACACTTTTACTCAACTGTTAAAATGGTACCCATCACACAGCCCTGAACTGAGGAATGAACAAGTGACACCCACGCTGATGAGAATTCCTCAGGTAGCCACAGTAATTTTTTCATGGGTGAGAATGTAGGCCAGAGTAGGAAATTAAAAATCCTTCTCAGGATGTCAGCAACTACTAGGAAAGGTATACTCTTCAGTGGAAATAACAGCTAGGAGAATTATGTATGTCAGAGCAGCCAGTAGCTATCTCTGCCACCTCCTAACATAATTAGGAATGAAGCCACCACAGAAAAAACCCAAGCCATGAGATATAAACATTATCACAACGATACGCACCTATCAATCCAAACATGTCTGAAATAACTACAGGTAATAGCAGAATATTCAAATATTTATCAATCCTTCTACTGAAACCTACTAGAGAAACTGAGCAAAATATTAAAAACAGTCACCACAAAGGCACCGAAGAGCTAACACAACAGTTAAGAATGACCAGGCCAGGATCAAAGATGGAAACCTATAGATAAAAACTCAGCACCCTGGAGTGCCTGTGTGGCTCAGTTGGTTAAGTGGCTGCCTTCAGCTCAGGTCACAATCCTGGGGTCCTGGGAATGAGACTCTCTTTGGGCTCCCTGCTCAATAAGGAGTCTGCTTCTCCCTCTCCCTCTCCCACCCACCCACCCCCCATGCTCACTCTCTTTCTAATAAATAAATGAAATCTTAAAAAACAACAACAACCCAGCACCCAAGGATACTTTTGCCTTGAAAGTTTGTTTTGCCAATCCAGATGAGGCAGCTGAGAAACTGATGGTTATTTCTAACATTGTTACAGATTTAAGGGAACCAAAAAGGGAATGCAAGGTTCAAAAAAGGTGGGAACCATGCTAACTGCGGCCCACTATTTGAGCTGAGACCCCAAAGGACTAAACTCTAGTGAGCCAGAAATAAACAAGTCCTTGCATGTACTGCAGCCCTACCTAAAGATATTTAGGTGAAAAAATAAACTCAATCCCTAAAATTTAATTAAAGTAATCCCAGACTGCTGGAGATCCCATACAATACAAGTAATGGTTGACATTACTTGGTTTGTACGGTGCAAACAAAAATCATCTCTGGAAAAAGATATTACCGTAGGGCTCAGAACTTAAGCCTAGAAAGGCAGCTGAAAATTTAAATGGAAATTTAAATGAAAGAATATGGCAGTAAGAACCAGAGAAGCAAACAAAAATTCTCAGTATAAATTTTGCCCAAATGACTGGATGACTGATAAATTATGTATGCACAAAGAACAACTGAAGGGGTCAAGGGGAAAAAGTCAGCAGAGGTCAGTATATTTACACTTGATAAACAGAGCTGTACTACTGATGCTTTTTCAACAGCATGAATTTCTTAAGTGTGCATAGTTTGGGCAACAGGAAGCTGAAGCCTTATAAGGCTGAAGTGCCAGAGAACAGAACTCAAGACCAAGAGAACACATGGAAATTAGTGGCATCTCTAGGAGCAAGAAAATCACAGGGCAAGTGTCAAAATCAGACTATAAATTTCACCCAACAATTCCCAGAAGAACATGAAAAGAAAGCAGAGTCACTAAATCATATTCATAATGTCCAGTTATCGAGCAAAATTATATCATATACAAAGAAACAGTAAACTGTAATCCATACTCAGGAAAAAAGGGGGAGTCAATAGATACTGATCCTGAGTATCCTGAATGTTAAGGTTAACATATAAAGAATTCAAAGCAGCTTTTCTAACTATATTACAAATATTAAAAGAAAATAAATTCAGGGATGCCTGAGTGGCTCAGTCAGTTAAGCAACTGCCTTCAGCTCAGGTTATGATCCCAGGGTCCAGGGATCAAATCCTGCATCGAGTTCTCTGCTCAGTGGGGAGCCAGCTACTCCCTCTACATGTTCTGCCTGCTGCTCCCCCTGCTTGTGCTCTCTCTCTCTGAAAAATGAATAAGGTCTTTTTTAAAAAAATAAACAAAAAAAGAAAATAAATTCAAAGATTGATAGAAACCATAAAGAAAAAGTTAAAATAACTGAAATTAAAAAATCAACAGAAGGGGGTGATTAGAGGCAGAAAAATAATCAGTGAGTTTGAAATATGGCAATAAATTACTGTCCAGAGAACAGAATAAAATGAGGAAAAAATCACCAGTCTCAGAGACCAGTAGGACAATATCAGGCAGTCCAACATTAATATAACCCAACTCAACACTGATGTGCAAGATGCAACAGAAGAGAATAAAAAAGGTTCAAAATAATGTTTGTTGAAGAAATAATAACCAAAAACATCTCAGATGATAGAAAACATTATAGATCCAAGAATCTCAACAAACCCAAGTAGGATAAATATCAAGAACCATTTCTACACACATATCATAGTCAGACTGTTAATGGCTGAAAAGAAAACCTTGAGAGCAGCCAGGGAAAAATGGCTACATATAGGAAATGACAATGACAACACAAGTAATGGTTTACAACATCAGAAAAAAAATGGGACATACTAGGGCAACACCTTCTATATCCTGTAACAATTTCCTTCAAAATTAAGGTGAATAAAAAAAAGATTATTTTCAGATAAAAATACCTTTGTGAGATTTGTGGCTACAGACAAAATAGTTAAAAAAAAAAAGATGGGGGGAGGAAAGAATAAAAAGACAGCAAGAAAGGTAAGAAAAAGAACATAACAGAATAGAAAGCACATTAGATTGCACATTTATGCCCCAGTACATCAATAATCACAAGAAATCTAAACAAACTTTATACTGTAAGTAAAAGATGAAGAAGTGTTAGATCAGATTGAAAGAAAAACTGATATGGTGGATACATGAAACAATTCTGAAACAAAAAAGGCACAGAAAAACTTAAAGGTTGGGGTGGGGAGGAATGAACCACTCAAACACTAACTTTAAGGCCTGTGTAGCTATATTGTTAAGGCAGACTGCAAAGCAAAGAGAATTACTAAAGACAATGAGAAATAATGATGATAAAACGTTCAACTCATCAGAAACATTTCAGAAACAATTCTAAATTTGCAAAAATGGGCAGTAACACAAGAAAGATAAATCCATAATAACAGTAGAAAATTTTAACACATCTCTAATTGAGCCAACATACTGCAATTAAATTGGTGAGAATGTAGAAGTTTTAAACAACAAGCTTAACAAAACTGACTTGACACGTATATAAATACCGTACCCATTTTGTACTGCAAAACACATTCTTTTCAAATATACACAAAATATTTATAAAATCTGGTCAATAAATATATAAAAAGGTACAATCACATTTGGAATCAGGGAAATGGGAAATAAAAACACTACACATCCACTAAAATTGCTAAAATTAAAGATTAACAATACAAAACGTTGGTGAAGGTGTTGGTGAAGATGAAGTGCAAAAGTGCTGATGAGATTATAAATTGTTACAAAACACTTTGGGAAGGAGGTCTTTAATATCTTCTGAAATTAAACATAAATACACTCTAAAACTAGGCTATTTAACTCCAAAAAATTCACTAAATATAAATGTGTGCATATGTGCACTAGAGACATGTACAAGGAAATACACAGCAGGATTATTCATGAAAGCCTAAACAGGAGAAACAATCCAAATTTCCATCACTAACAGAATGAATAAATTGTGAGCTATTCATATAATGTCCCCCATGATACAGGCACACCTCAGAGACAGCGTGGGTTCAGTTCCACACTGCCACACTACAGCAAAACTGTAATAAAACCAAGTCAAATGAATTTTTTGGTTTCCTAGTACATATAAAAGTGTGTTTACAATATACTATAGTCCATTAAGTGTGCAATAGCAGTATGTCTTCTAAAAAGCATATACCTTAATTTTAAAATATTTTATTGCTAAAAAATGCTAACCGTTTTCTGGATTATCAGCGAGTCAATCTTTTTGCCGGTCTTGCCTCAATGTTGATGGTTGCTGACTAATTAGGGTGTGATTCCTGAAGATTAGAGTGGTTGTGGCAATTTCTTAAAAATAAGAAAACAATGAAGTTGGCCACAACTACTGACGCTTCCTTTCATGAACTATTTCGCTGTAGCATGTGATGCTGTTTGGTAACATTTTACCCAGAGTAGAACTTCTTTCAAAATTAGAGCCAAATCCTCTCAAACCCTGATGCTGCTTTATCAACTAAGTGTGTATATAATATGTATTTCCATTGTTATCATTTCAACAGTCTTCACAGTATCATCACCAGGAGCAGATTCCATCTGAAGAAAGCATTTTCTTCTTCACTCATCCTAGGAAGCAACTCTTCATCAGTTCAAGCTTTATCATGAGATTGCAGCCATTCAGTCACATCTTCAAGCTCCACTTCTAGTTCTCCCGTTGATTCCACCACATCCGCAGTTATTGCCTCCACTGAAGTCGTGAACCTTCTAAGTCATCCATAAGGCTGAATTCAACTTCTTCCGAATTCCTGTTTATGTCTTTATTTTGATCACTTCTCATGAATTAAGTGTTTTTAATGGTATCTAGAATGGTGAATCCAGGTTTTCTTTTTTTAAGATTTTATTTATTTGAGAGAGTATGTGAAAGAGAGAGAGCATGAGCAGAGGGGAGAACAGAGGGCGAGGGAGAAGCAGCCTCCCTGCTGAGCAGGGAGGCTGGTGTGGGACTCAGTCCCAGGACTCTGGGATCATTACCTGAGCTGAAGGCAGTTACTTAACTGACTGAGCCACCCAGGTATCCCTGAATTTATTTTCTTTTAATATTTGTAATATAGTTAGAAAAGCTGCTTTGAATTCTTTATATGCTAACCTTAGCATTCAGGGTACTCAGGATCAATATCTACTGACGGAAGGCAACCACTTAACTGAGTCACCCAGGTGCCCTGAATCCAGGTTTTCAATTTACTTGGTCCACATCTATCAGGAGTCACTATCTATGGCAGCTACAGTCTTACAAAATGTTCTTCTAAAACAGTAAGGCTTGAAAGTTGAATTTACTTCCTGATCCATGGGCTGCAGAATAGATGTTGGGTTAGCAGGCATGAAAACATTGACCTCACTGTACACCTTTGTCAGAGTTCTTAATGAAGTGCACTGTCAGTGAGAGGTAGTATTTACAAGGGAATCTTTTTATCCAAGCAGTTGGTCTGAAGAGTAGGCTTAAAATAGTGAAACAGTTATAAAAAGATACGCTATCAACCAGGCTTTGTTATTCTATTATACAGCACAGGCACAGCAGATTTAGCACAATACTTAAGGGCCCTAAGATTTTTATAATGGTAAATGAGCACCGGCTTCAACTTAAAGTCACCAGCTGCATTAGCCCCCCAACAAGAGTCAGCCAGCCCTTTGAAACTTTGAAACTAGGCACTGGCTTTTCCTCTCTAACTATGATAGTCCTATATGGCATCTTCTTCCAATGTAAGGCTGCTTTGTCTACTTTGAAAATCTGTCATTTAGTGTAGCCATCTTTGTTAATTATCTGAGCTAGAAATCTTTTGAAGAACTGGCTGCCGATTCTACATCATCACTTGCTGCTTCATCTTGCTCTCTTATGTTCTAAAGGTTTCTTTCCTTAAACCTTGTAAACCAAACTGCTAGCTTCAAACAGTTCTTCTGCAACCTTCCCACCTCTCTTAGCCTTCACAGAACTGAAGAGAGTTAGGGCCTATTGCTCTGGATGAGGCTACGGCTTAAGGGAATGTTGTGCCTGGTTTGATCTATCCAGACCACTGACACGTTCTCCACATCAGCAATTAGGCTGTTTCATTTTCTCATCATTCATGTGTTCACTAGTGTAGCACTTATAATTTCCTACAATAACTTTTCCTTTGCACTCATACCTCAACTGGTGGTGTAAGACTTACCCTCTGGCCTTATCTCAGCCTTTGACATGCCTTCCTTACCAAGCTTAATCATTTCTAGCTTCTGATTTATGTGAGAGATGCACAACTCTTCCTTTCACTTAAAAACTTAGAAGCCATTATAGGGTTATCAATTGGCTTAATTTCAACACTGTCTCTCAGGGAATAGGGAGGCCCAAGTTAAAGGAGAGAGACAGGGAAATAGCCAGTCAATGGAGGAGTCAGAACACACAAAACATTTACTAAGTTTGCCATCTCATATGGCTGTGGTTTGTGGCACACCAAAACAATTACAACAGTAGCATCAACAATCACTGATCACAGATCACTATCAGAAATAAAAAGTTTGAAATGTCGCAAGAATTACCAAAATGTGACAAAAAGACATGAAGTGAGCAAATGCTGTTGGAAAAATGACACCAATAGACTTGCTAGATACAGGGTTGCCACAAACCTTAAATTTGTAAAACAAAACAAAAAACACCATTTGCAAAGCTCAACAAAGTGAAGTGCAATAAAATGAGGTATGCCTGCACAGCCATGAAATTGAATGAACTATACTTACACGCAAAAACAAACATGAATCTCACAAACAATGCTGGAAAAGCCAAGATCCATTTATATAAATTTCATTAATAGGAAAAAACATATAGTTCAAAAAGCAGCAAAAATATAAAACAAAAAGGTGGCTACCATAAAAGGTTTGATGGTTGTCTCCCAAGGACAGAGGTGGACGTCTGATTGGAAGGGAAAAGAATGGAGGAACTGCCAATGTTTTAATTCTAGAGTTGGTTAAGCAGGTACACACTTTTGAACTCTAAAGTTTTATATTTCTTACCACGCATTATTCTGAGTATTTTTTCCACATTAAAAACATTTCAAAATTAAAAATACAGACATTGATGGTTTTAAAATTTCCCCTAAGCACTGGCATTACCTTATAGTATTGTTTTTATTTTAATTAAAATTATACAACTGCATATTTTAAGAATCAAACAAAGCTTGTATGAAAACTAGCACTACCCACCACCTCTTCTCTAACCATCCCTCCCCCACCTGATTTCTAAACAATTTGGTTATACTGGTTTTTCATTTTGGATCTAACTGCCTCCTATATAAGAGAATGAATTAACTCTCTAGAATTCATCTATATTTTCTATAATCTCCTCAAACTCCTACATGAGGATGGCTAGCTGACTTTATCACAAAAGTGTAGAAGCAATTTAATGGGGGGAAAAAAGTCTTTTCAACAACTGGTGCTGGAGCAACGGAATATACAGAGAGAAAAAAAAAGAATACCAACTTAAATCTCACACTCTATACCAATATTAATTTAAAATGGATTATAGATTTAAATGTTAAATGTAATTAACTATTAATCCTGTAGAAGATAGAAATCATCAGTATCTAGACCTAGAAAAGGAATTCTTAGAAATAACACCAAAAGTATCATCCATAAAAGAAAAAAATAAACTGGACTTCATCAAAGCAAAAATCTTTTATTTACTCTGTGAAAGATCCTGTTAAGAGGATTAAAAAACAAGTGACAGAGTTGGAGAAAATGTTTGTAAACTACCTAACAAGACTCTAAAATAGAACTCTTGAAACTCAAGAGTAAGACTAGCAAAAATGTCAAAATAAGGACATTTGAAAATCATCACCTCCATTAAATCAACAAGAACAATGGCAAAAAAAAAAAAAAAAAAAGAGTCAACATTTTCCAAATGAGAAATTAACCAAAGTCTTGCCACAATCTGGGGAGAACTTATTCAAGAAAGATGGTTAAATCTTTAAGACCAGCAAACTTTGTAGCATTTTATTTTGTTCTATTCCCATCCTGCCACTGCAGCTCTATAGTAGCTTTGAAACTCAACAGTCCACAAACCTGGTGAAAACTAATAGCCTGGCAGCTGTATGGGGGAAAGGGGAAGGCAGAAGATGATGAGACCACCTCTACTACATTCCCAGAGGACTGTCATTATTCGATATGTTGTGTGGTTTCTTGGAAGATCCCACTCCTAAAGTTATCTTAATTTGACCTCAGAGCTCACCCAATGCAAAAATAAAACAAAGCAAAACTTCCCCAAGGGTGTTTGTCAAAAAACTATCAGAGGCAATTGTTTCATATTGCAGCTGACCAAGGCAGTAGATAAGAGCTGAGACAAATAACAGGCTAACCAAAGAGCTTAAAAAGAAAAACCAGGCACTAAGAAAAGCTGCAATACATTCCTGAGCATCTAGATGGTCACATGTAAGCACAGGGATGTGCATAGGCTCAGGAAAGGCCTGAGAAGGCCCTAAGCACTCACCTCTGGCTAGCCAGAGGCTTTGTACAAGCAGTAAGTGAAGAAGAAGGTAAAGTTATAAAATTCCATTCTGAATTTTGAGACTGGGAGATTTCAGGCATTTAAGGACACCTCTGTCGAATTACTAGACCACTAAGCTAACTGAAGAGAAACTTCAGTGGCCACCCATGATAAAGAAAACAGTTTTGACAGAATTCATTTTAAAAAATCTGTTTATTAGTTCAATAAACAAATAACAAACAGTAACAACAACAAGCACTGAGAAGGGGAGAATCTGATTATCAAAGGTGCCACATTATTTAAAATGTAGTTTTCAACAAAAAAAAAAATGGTAAGACATAACTATGAGAAAGAATGGCTAATACACATGGGAAAACAAACAAAAAGTCAACAGAAAGTGTCTGAGGAAACACAGACATTAGACTTACCAGCCAATATTCACAAATCACTTATTTTAAACATGTTCAAAGAACTAAAGGAAATCTATCTAAAGAACTAAAGTAAAGAATGAGATGGATGTCCCACAAACAGAAAACAGAGAGAAAGAATTCATGAAAAAGAATGAAACAGAACTAGAGTTGGAAAGCAAAAAAATGTAAATAAAATTTAAAATTCACTGTTAGTTTTTAGCAGCAGATATGAGCAGGCAGAAGAGTCAGTGCATCTGAAGATTGAGATTATCTACTCTGAAAGCAAAAATAAATGAAGAAGGAAAAAAAAAAAAAAAGAGGAGTCTAAGATACCTGAGGAACACCATTAAACATGCCAACATACATATAATAGGAGTCTCAGAAATAGAGGGAAAAGGGCAGAAAAATAGCTGAATATATGATCACTGAAAATTTCCCTAAATTTAATGACAAATATTACTCTAACATCCAGAAAGTTTGAGGAACTAATATAAACTCAAAAACCAGAGAATCAAGAATCCTGAAGGAAGCCAATAGATAAGTGACTTGTCATACATAGAGATCCTCCATAAAATTAATAGTTAATTTCTCATCAGAAACCATGGAAGCCAAAAGGCAACAGGAAGACAGATTCAAAGTACTGAAAAAATAATACTGTCAACCAAGAATTCTTTACTAAAATGAAAGTGAAGTAAGACATTCACAGATAAGCAAAAATTGACAGAACTGGTTGCCACAAGACCTGCTACACAAGAAATACTAAAGGGTGAAATGAAAGGACACTAGACAGTAACTTGAATCTACCTGAAGAATAAAGAGCACAGGGAAGGTAACTGAATAGGTAAATATGTAAGACAGTGTAATTCTTAATTTTTTAACTTTTTTTCTTCTGACTTAAAAGACACATAGAGACATCATTTGCATGACAAAATATCATAAAGGAAAGAGAAGGAATGGAATTATACAAGAGCAAAATTATTGTATATTATTGAAATTGATATTAATCTGAACTAGATTGAAATAAGTTATTAACTACAATTCCCAGGACAACCACAAAGTAAAAAATATATAGTGAAAAAAAAGGGATTTAAATGGTACTAGAAAACAATCTATTTAGTAAAAAGGAAGGCAATGGTAAAGGAATAAAAGAACAACAGAAAAAAATCTTAAGACACAGAAAACAACAAAATAGCAGACATAAATTCTCCCTTATCAGTAACTACATTAAATGCAAATTAATTGGGCATTCCAATCCAAAACCAGTGAATGACAGAATGGGTAAAAAAACACAACCCAATTAGATGTTATCTAAAAGACACACACATACGAAAAATAATAAAAGACACACTGTAGCTTCAAAGATACTTTAGATTCAAATAAGCTGAAAGTAAAAGGATAGAAGATATACCAAGAAATCTGTAACCAAAAGAAAGCTGGAGTAGCTATACTCTCATCAGACACAATAGATATTAAGGAAAAAAGTGTTACTGGAGACAGAGAAGGACATTTTATAAAATAAAAGGATCAATTCATCAAAAGTTATGTATCAACTATAAACATATATGCTCTTAACAATAAAGACTCAAAACACATGAAACTGAAACATATAAAATTGAAAGTAAAAATAGACAACAGATAAAAACAAGTAACAATAGGGGTGCCTGGGTGGCTCAGTGGGTTAAAGCCTCTGCCTTCGGCTCAGGTCATGATCGCAGGGTCCTGGGATCAAGCCCCCCATTAGGCTCCCTGCTTAGCAGAGAGCCTGCTTCTCTCTCTCCCTCTGCCTGCCCCTCTGCTTACTTGTGCTTTCTCACTATCTCTCTTGTCAAATAAATAAATCTTTAAAAAACAAAACAAAACAAAACAAAAAACACAAGGAAACAAGACTATCACTATAAACTAACTAGACTTGCCATACATCTACAGAATACTCCACTCTACAGAATACTCCACTCAAAACAAACACTTTTTTCTCAAGTGTACATGGAATATTCTCCAATACAGACCATATATTAGGCTATAATACAAATTTCAAAAATTTTAAGGGAATAAAATCATACAAATTATGTGCTCCAAACACAATGGAATCAAATTGGAAAGCAGTTACAGAAGAAATATGGGAAACTAATATGTGAAAATTAAGCAACGAACTCCTAAATAACCAATAGATCAAAGAAATCACGCAAGAAAATTATAAAATCTGTTAAGGTCAAACAAAAGCACAACATGTCAAAATTTAAATGAAGAGAAAGCAGTGTTTAAAGGGAAGTTTTTAACTATATATGCCTACATTAAAAAAGATCTCAAATCAATAACCTAACCTTTGACCTTAAAAAAACAGAAAACTAAACCCAAAACAAGCAGATGAAGAAAATAATAAAGATTACAGCTTAAATGAATGAAACTAAGAACAGAAAATACAGATCAATAAAAGTTGGTTCCTTGAAAGTGTCAATGAAATTTACAAATCTTCATCTAGGCTGGCCAAGAAAAAAAAGACAAATTATTACAATCAAGAATGATAAAAGGATCAATACTACTGGTGTTATAATAAGGAATGAAAAGGATTATATGGGAACACTAGGAACAACTGTATAGCAACAAATTAAATAACCAAGAAAAAATGGACAAATTTCTAGAAAAAACTACTGAAACTGAATCAAGAGGCAGAAAATCTAAACAGACCTATGCCAAATTAAAGAGATGAAGTAATGAAAAAACTTACCAAAAATAAAACAGGATTAGATGGATTCTCTGGTGCAATCTACCTTTAAACCAAAGTTTGGAGAATTGACACCAAACCTTCTCAAACCTTCCCCAAAACAGAAGAGGAAGGAACATTTCCTAATTCATTTTATTAAGTCATTATTACCTTCATACCAAAACCAAGACATCATAGGAAAACTACAGATAAATGTTCCTTTTGAATAAAATCACAAAAATCCTATTTCATGTGTGCTCACATAGAAGTCTTTCTAAAGACATACCTTTTAGATCCTCTTTTCTTCGTCCCAATCTGAACTCATCATTTTTCAGAACTGCTGCACAGCCTACCCTCCCTGGATCTCCCTTCACCATCATTTTAGGTATGTATTCTCTTTACTTCTCTCCTATGCTAAATTCTATTTCCTGGAGAATTCCTCTTTTTTACTTAACTCATCATTTGCTAAAGTCCATGTCCTCTAGTAACTTCCTGAGATACAGTGCAGTTGGAGGAAATATTCCAACGACCTCTTATGTTTCATAATTTTAGCCTACTCCCACACTTGACAGCTTGGAAAGGTACAGAATTAGTAGTTTGGAAACGCTTTTCCTTCAAGAGTTTTGAAGGCATTATTCCATAATGATTCCTTTCCATTGTTACTGATTCCTAATCTCCTTTATATGCTCCATATGGGAAAGATATTGGGATCTTCCTTTTATTTCTGGTGTCTGAAATTTCATTATGATATATTTTGATATGTTGTTTTTCAATCACTATGCTGACCATTCTGTAAGACCTTTCAATGTGAAAACTCAAGTTTTTTGTTCAATTATTATTAATTTCTTCCACACATTTTCTTCCACCCTGTAATTCTTACCTTTCATATGTTGAATTGGTAAGTATGATCCTCTAATTTCCTTTTTACATCTCTTTTTGTCCTGCTTTCTGGAAGATTTCCTCAATTTTATCTTCCAAACTTCTACAAGAATTTAATATTCTAAACTTCTAACTCTTCTATTAAATATCTCATATTCTTTATTTCCAATCCTATTATTTCATATTCTAAATGTCTAAGAGCTTTTGTTTTCTGAGGGTTGCCTTATAGCAAGCTTTCTTTCTTGATTCAAAGATACAATTACCTTACTTCCAAACATATTTCAGTAACTTCTTTTTTTTTTTAACTGCTGTTTCTATCTCCTCGTCTTTCATACTGGGGTTATCCTCAAATGTTTAATGATCTATAATGTCACATCTTAAAATGAAATATATAAAAGCTGTCTGGAAATTCTGTGTTAATGGGTAGGTGTCATTGCAAGATGATCAATCTGGGCCATTTTCCTGGGTGGATCCACAACTGTTACTATCTGGTGGTCTTTTCCCCTGATCATTAGTTTGCTGTAACAGGATTAATCTTCCAATCTCACATCCGGGGTTATGAGCCTGATACCCAGTATTCTCAGAACTAATAGAAGAAAAGAGGCTGGGGATGATTCCTGATTCAACATGTAGATTTCTAAGTAATTCTAGAAATTCCAGTACGATAATTCCAGTATGATACCCTTAACCCAAGCTGTGTGTAGAGTTCTCAAATACAGAAATTCTCATTTGAATATCAGAGAAGAAACATGAAGGTAAGAAACCCTTTCCTAGTATCACAAGTATTGTTTACTTGTTATTATATGCCTTGGGGCAATTCTTTCAAACTACCTGAAGCCACCAATTTCTGAAGCCACCAAATTTCAATCCCAGCATCTATAGTACCAATTCTAGGCGCCTCCACCCCGACTATGGCGGAAAATTCGGTTTTCTCATATCTACAAAATTAGTTACCACCTGCTTTCAAGCTTCCAAAATTTTACTTCTGTAACTAGTTTTCCCATTTTCTTTGTCCTTGACACCCAATGCCTTTTTAAGAAAACTGCTATTAAAATTCTATCAGGGATTTGATAGCAAAGTAAAGTGTTTTAATGCATCATGTTTAAATGAATATTAATCTCATCCGTTTCTTCATGTCAGGAATTCACTGTTGTTAACCTCTAATCAGTATTAAATTTAAGCTTAAATCCCAGTCGGACACAGTTTTCATCATCCAAGTAGTTAACAATCATCTAGTTTTATTACTTTAGTCAGAAAACATTGGCCTATACAATTTGTCTAATTTAAAACCTTAGGATTCTCTTTGAAGCCCAAGACACAATTTTCTTAAAAATTCACAGGAATTTGAAAAGAACGTTTTTTCTCTATTTGGAATAAAGTTTTGACATACATCTAGTAAATAAAACATGCCACTATTCAAATCTTCATAGCCTTAATTTTTGTTTATTTTTTTCTATGAAATTCTGAGAGATAAAGTTGCTCTTACTAATTTCTCTAAAGAAAGGCTACTTATACTATACTTTACATTTCAATGCTGTTTATCACACAAAAGTTCAAGCCTGATAGTGTTTAGTTGTTCTAACTTATTAAAAAGTTTTACCCTAGGTTTTTTTCCTTCACTTGAATTGATGAACTTGTAAGTTTTCATATTTTTGCCATTCCTTTATTTTTAAGGTTTCTGTTATTATGTCTAAGATAAAACTCAAAACCACACACAAAGAATGTGTAATCCAGTATGTAAAGGCAGGGAGTAAGGAGGACCAATTCCTGTTATGTGAAGAAAAAGCTGTTGGAAGGGTATCAGGTAACCAAACTTGACAGGAAGTTGGTGAGTAAGTCTTGGAAAATAAGATGAACCAGGAGGAAGTTAGACAAGGAATATCACACTAAAGGACACCTCCGGAGGATGCCATCTATATCACTCTAAATGGCACTGCCATCATTTTGGCATTCAATGACCTAACACAAGATTTTTGGTTCCATCACAGCCACTGGAAATTATCGCTGTCTCCTCCACCTCTTTCCTGTATGAACTTTTCAGTGGGATCCATGTGTATGGAATAGTCAATTTTGTTTTCTAGTCCCTCTCAAACTGCAGCCTCTCCTCATGCACATGGTGATTTTTCGTTGCTTTTCAGCTGGTATAGACCCAAGGAGCACAAAAAGGTGGGGATGGATCTATTTCCAAGAAGTTTACAGGCAAACAGGGAAGAGGAAAAGAGGTCCAGAGAAGGACTTTCAGGGATGCTTCCTATTCCCATACCAATAGTTCATCAGGATAATCAGAGAGTAGACAGTTCTGCTGTCATCCCTTCTCACCCATACTATTTACACCAAAATGCCAAATTTCAGAGTGATGGATGAAATCTCTATTTCCAGTGACAGTAGGGAACAGCCTATTCTCTTTTGCTTTAACTGCTATCTCAACAGGTAACTTGGACACAGTCAAATGTACCTCCCTATTTTGCCATGTTGCCAGAAAACTCTTTACTAACTGAAATTAACCCTATATTAGCTGTGAGAATGGTTAAAATGTAAACTTGTTAAAGACTATACTATCTTATATTCCTAGACTCAACTTCCAAATTCTGTTCTATTTACTAACTCTAAAAAGCACAGAAAACAATTTTTAACTGTACTACTTGTATAAATTTTTCATATTTTCCTAGTTCTTCTGTGTTAAGGGGCACCTAGTTAGTGCAGTCTGTTAAACATCCAACTCTTGGTTTTGGATCACGTCGTGATCTCAGGGTTGTGGGAACGAGCCCCCATCAGGCTCGAAGCTCATCACAGAGTCTGCTTGAGACACTCCTCCTCTGCCCCTTCCCATAGCGCTCTCTCTCTCTCTCAAATAAATAACTCTTTTAAAAAAAAATCTTGTTTTAAAAATAATCTTACTCACTCTAAGACATGGTACACATTCAAGAACTCTTAAAAACTCTAGTAAAGACAACTTAGATCTTAAATATCAAAAAATACTATTGCTCCAAAGGAACTATAGGGAACTTCCCCCCAATAAAAGCAGTGGGTTCTCAACTACCCTAAATTTTAAAATAAGCATTTTTAAAAACAAATTTAACACTGAAAGTCCAGACTACTAATTTTTATTATGTGTTTCCCAACTCCCATACCAATTAAAATAGTTCTTAAACCATGGCTAAAATGTACTATTATAACTCAAAATACAACATTACAATTACAAGCTCTTCTTACTATTCATCTCAAGTATTTTTTTAGTTCAAAGTGCTAGCAATTCAGAAAATACTATAGTGTAACTTTTTTACTTAGTTTTCAAATCAAACTTAAAAGTTCATCAGTTTTTTTAATAGAACAAGGCAGATGTATCCTAATTAGTGTTAATAATTTATTTGTAAATTATGTCCAAGTAAATTTACTTTCAGTATCCGGAGATAATAAAACTGTTCCATTCTAATTTTAACTTTGTATGCAAACTTAAGAGCCACACATTTCACCTGCCTGATTTTAAAACTACCCATCCTTACTCTTAAAATATCCTTCCTTCCATCCACCAAGATAATAACCTCTAATTGGCCTTCTTCACTTCAATCTTTTCTCTCAATTATGTTATATCTGGCTGCTAATCTTTTTTTTTCTTCATTTATTTCTGTTTAGTGGACTTAGTTGAATCCCTTATTTCTAATTTCTAATCCAAATTTCTTTAGATTCCTCCAGCTCAGGCCACAATCTTATCAAATTTATTCTTCATTACTTCATTTAAAACAGATTCTACTTTGAGTAAGGAAAATGCTTGCATTCCACAATTCCCATTTCTGTGCTTTTTAACATGCTCTTCTCCCTAGTTGATACGCTCTTCCCTTTCCACGAATCTATTCATTCATACCACTTCTTCAAAACCTAGATTATGAAAACATTTTTGCCAAGAAGCTTAATTAGTCCAATCTTATCTGATACCACTCATTTTATTTTGTGTCCACTCAGTATTTCAAACGTTTCATTATTAAGTACTCCTCAAGTTGTGTCTTAGTTCATGAGCTCTTTAGAGGAGGAACCATATCCTTTGCTCTATTATTACAACATTCTTACCCCCAGCAAGATACTATATGAATTTTATATATAACTAACCCAATGAAAACAAGCAAAGGTTGAAGATACAACCATACAAATAAGGTTTTTCTGCATACAAAAAAATCCAATCTCCCAAAAGGACATTCAAATACAACATCCAGTTTTGTCAAAACAACACAAAAACATACAACACACCCTTAAATGTGTTTTTTCTTCCCATAGAAATCGGCTCTTAAGATTATTAATTAGTAACATTCTAATTGTTTTGTTTGTGGTTTTCTAAATCTTACACAAAAGGTACTACAATTTTGTAGATAATAACCATATGTTTTCAAGGTCTAATCTAACTAATTTGCTTTAGCCTTCTATACTTCACAAATATAAAACCTATATAAGTTGATAGATGAGGTTTTATTTCAAGACAACTATTAAAATTTTTAGAGCAAGAGTATAATTAAGCCAAGTTATACATTTTATAAAACCAAAACTTTATATTTTCATTCATAAATTCAAAAGCATTCATAATTCAAACATTAATGAGGAAGTATTTTCATGTCCACTTATGCACAATTTATAAAACATATCTATTCCTCAAAACTAGGCATACTAGAATGTAAAGATACATATTTTCATTATTATGTACTTTTTACAACTTTATTATAATGCAATATATTTCAGAAATATTTCAGAAATAAAAATCCTTCTCCCAAAAGCACCAATTGTTACACTAGTAAACAATCCTTCCCCTGCTCAATATTTATGAAACACAATGTTGTAACCATTAATTCATTTGAAAAATAAATTTAAAAATAAATAATAAATAAATAAATAAAAATAAATAATAAATAAATTCAAGCACTAGAAGTAAAAATCATGATCAGTAATTCCATTTCAGTTCTCATTTTATAAAGTGTACCTCAATAATTTTAACCATTCAAATTTTTGTGCAACTGTCCTTAAGGTAATATTTTAGTTCTTCACACATAAATGTCAAAATCTTTCAGGTTGAGAATGGAAACTAACTGAGCTGTAAACAGAAGTATACCAATTTATTCTTACCCCTACAATCACAATCAGAAATACTGAAATACCTTATTAAGTAACCTGCAATGCTTGAAAGCTAACTCACATAATGCTTAGAAGCTACTATTTAAAGAGATTCCAAAAGGCCTCTATATAAGGAGGCAAATCAAGACCTCCTCTACCTACTTCTTGGCTATATGCCTAAAGGACACTGTAATGAAAATAAGCCAGATAACTATGTTATCTGAAGAAGCAATTCAAATCTCTGCATTCTAAACAAATTTTCTCATCATAAAACTTCTAAAGGGTCAATATTAATGAAAACTAAGAAATACCTCTCTGATTTTGGCATACTCCACACTGGGGGGGTGGGAACCAAAACACTAGAAGAGCCATGGAACCAATTACTTTCCAGCTCATTACCTCCAAATTCACTTAATGCCAAGCAAGGATAGAAAAGAAAGAGATTCAAGCCATCAATTCTGACTACCCTTGGAAAGGAGGACAAATATGCCATAAACAAGTTCAAAAATAAGCCAAACTTATTCATGGTGATAGAGACTAAAATAGTGGTTACTTCTGGAGGGGAGAATAATAGGAGGGGGCACAAGGCACCTTTCTCAGTGTTCTGTATATGGATCTGAGTAGTAGTTATGTGTACTTATATATAAAATTTCACTGAGCTGTATTCTTAAGATTTGTGCACTTCACTATATTTAAACTATATCTAAATAAAATATATAGGGGTGCCTGGGTGGCTTAGTTGGTTAAGCATCTGACTCTAGATTTCAGCTCAAGTCATGATCTTGGGAGTAGTGAGATGGAGCCCCATTTTGGGCTCTGCACTCAGCAGGGAGTCTGCTTGAGATGCTCAACCTCTCCCTCTGCTCCTCCCCTCTGCTCGCTCTCAAATAACTTAATACATCTTTAAAAATAAATAAAACAGTTAAAAATAACTTACCAATAATGTTCAAATCTAAAAACCTTTTCTCAAATCTCATCTGCGTTGATCATTCTCCATCATATTGCTAATCACAGATCACTAATATACCCTAAGCACAACTCTTTGCCCTTAGGAGACCTATGAGGCTTTGTTAGTATTCTTCCAGCATTTTTCTTGCTCTGCCTCATATTAACTCACTTAAATATTAATATTCATTAAATGCTCATGTGTACAAGACATGATTAAGCACCCTCTAACATATATTTCACATATATATCCTCCATATAAAACAAATTCCCTAGAATCAAGCCACTCTATTACCTGATTTCAAATTATATCTCCTATTTTAATTCCCATCACTACAGATTTGTTCTCCAGCATACTCTTTTCTTAGCTATTCTTTAAAGCTCAGTTCAATTTCTACTTTATCCTTTCTCTGTATTTGTACAGAACTTACTATAGTTTCCCCATCCTTGTACAGAACTTACTACCTATATCTGCAATGTCCAATATGAAAGCCATATCACTAATAAGTACCTGAGGTTAGCTAATCTAAATTGAGATGTGCTTTAAGTGTGGAACACACACTTTTGATTTTGAAGACTTGGCATGGGAAAAAAAAAAAGAATGCAGAATAACTCAATTGTATTTATATATTTTAAAAATGTTTTAAATATACTGGGTTAAATAAACACATTAATAAAATTAATTTTACCTATTTCTTTTTATTTTTTAACAAAGCTATAGAAGATTTTAAATCACATTTGTGGCTCAACATATTTCTATCAGGGGGTGCTGTACTATACAATCTATTTATAAAAGGCCCACAATTTTTTTTAATACGTGCCATCCACCCAATTAGAGTATAAGAATTCACTATTTTTTCCCTTTTATAGTGTTTTTTAAAAATATTTTTTTTATTTATTTGACACAGAGAGGGACATGAGAAAGGGAACATAAGCAGGGGGAAAGGGAGAGGGAGAAGCAGGCTCCCTGCTGAGCAAGGAGCCCGACGCGGGGCTCTAGCCCAAGACCCTGGGATCATAAACTGAGCCAAAGACAGATGTTTAATGACTGAGCCACCCAGGCGCCCTGTAGTGATTATTACATTAGGAATTACGGATAGTAACTAAATAGAATTAAGTGCCTGTTAAATTTTAGTATCACTTTTAAAATATAACAAGGAAGCTTATGGCATTTTAAAATATAAAATTATTTAAAAAGTTGTTCTCTGACGGCTATAAATTGAAAATTCATCTAAATTTTATGTATCTCCAATTTTGAGTTAAATGTCTCATCAGATAGTATTATTAAACCTGTAGCTTTTCTAATACCAGAAAGTATTAGTTCTGATTAACCTACATTATTTTTCTTCTTGGTCACTCAATAAAGAAAAAGGCAGCTTCTACTTTGACCAATATCACTGTACCAATATCCAGTAGCCAAGACAAAGAGCCTTTATATGGTAGTATGAATAAACAATGTGGGCAATAAGATAGCGCTTGAAATAAGGGTAGGCAGAAAAATGCTTTTATAATGTTTTATAAGTAGGAAATAAAACTTACAAATTGTAATAAAAGTATTGTTAAAGTATAGATAGAAAGGAGAGGAAGGCAGAATAGAATTTATCTATAGAAGCAAGCTATGCCTATGTTCAAAGTTGGCTGCTGGACTATTTACTATGTGACATGAGTCTGAATTTGTTTCCTTGCATATAAAATGGGAATATATGTATGTATCAAGCATCATTATAAGGAATACATAGATGTTTAATTAATGTCAGTCTCATATCCCTTTCCTTTAATACTAATAACTATATAATGGTGAAAAGATTATGGGTGACATTTCCCCCCTTCATTTTCCAAACCGCTGAAAGTATTTTTAAGCATATATGAAACTTCTAATTTTTCAGACTCACACCCCTCTGCATGTGAATTTACAATTACTTTTACTAGCTTCCTTTCACAATTTTTAAAAAAAGCTTAAGATTTGTCTGGCAGTGAGAGGAGTACATGGTAGAAGAAAAATTAAAGACAGAAGTAAGTTTAAGATTCTATCAGCAGAAACAAATACAAAACAAAGTATAGAGAAGAAAACAGCAAAAGGAAATGCTGTTTGAGGAAATTCCCCTAACTCAGATTAAGCATTGAAAAGATTCACATGCCTCTCCTCTCCTCAATCTAGCTGCTGTTGAAGCTTCTCTTCTCTCCTATCTGGAGTTTATATGTTATTACGTACAAATACACAAAACCACTCACTTTCTCCTCTCTACTAATGATCACCACCATTCTCACGGTCAAAATTTTAAAGGAGAGTGAAGAAATTTAGGATGTTTTAACAAAGATAAACCAATACATTGGTTGGGAAATAACTTTACTAGAATGTACTCATTCTCAAGTGCCTTTATTCATCAGTTGACAGTAACAAAAGCGAATGTGTTCCTGAAATACTGAACCTGTTTAATAGATTTTGCTGCTAGAACTGGAGAGGGCAAACTTTGGTGCCTGCCTCTGACTTCCTTACAACCTTACCTTTATAGACATGGGTCTAAAAAAGGAAAAGCAGCAAAAGTATACGATTCCAAATCACATGCAGATGAAAATATCAAGTTACTATAAAAAAATTAAACAATGGTAATAGTAATAACTATTATTATAAAAGGTTAACATTTGTGTATTCATTGTGTACCAGAAAGCTAAGGACTTTACGAGAATTATGCAATGTAAACCTTAAGCTTCTATGAAGATGTTATTACTGTTAAATCCTCTTACTTAGTGCTCACACAGCTAGATTTTTTTTTTTAAGTCCTCTCTATGCCCAATGTAGGGAGTGGGGCCTGAACTCACAACCTGACTCAAGACTCACATGCTCCACCAACTGAGCCAGCCAGGTACCCCCACACAGCTAGATTTACTTCAAGGCTTACGCTTTTAAACCTTATCTCATCCTGCTTCTTTATTCATATACAATTATAAATGCAACTATGATTTCCTGTGTGTGTATGTGTACATATACATGCTTGTGTGTGTGTGTGTGTGTGTGTGTGTGTGTATTATTCAGTAAATCAATAATAAGCAGCAGGAAATTAATTCCCACTTTGGCAAGGTTTTATCCACCTTCACAAACCATTCAACAATTGGCAATCATTCCCTCCCCAATAAATGCTGTTTTGAAAATAAAAGTTACATTTAACATCTTTCTCAAGAAACTGATGAAAAAGATTTGCATTAAGCCTTCCAGTAAAAGGATAAATGCTATGAAAGAAAAGGATAAAAATGTTAATCTCTTATAAAACGTAGATAAAAAAACTGATATCATACAGATATCTATGCTTTGTATTTTAATCCTAACACTTTATTAGGATTTTATTTTAAATTACCCATTTGGTCCCTAACATATTTACATTTCTGGACTTTTTACAAAGTCTTTTAAAAACTTTTAAAGGCTATATATTCAACTTCAATGAATGATACACATACTAAAAGGCTTATTACCTAAAAATCATATTTATCACTCTAACCAACTTCAACTGTACCACAATCTAGACTAATAGAATTAAATTGCAAGGAACAAATGACTCATCTATACTTTTTACAAAGTTACTCACAAGATCACAGTTCGAAGAATCCCAAATGAAATGGGAAGGCTATAGCTTGCAAACAGAAGAGGTAAAGCAAACATTAGTAGAGGGAGAGTATAAAGGTAGTATCTTAGAAACACTAATCTTAATCCAGCCTCACTTTCCTCCATTTGGAAGTGTGCGCTGCTGCTTCTGTCCTGGCATGCTTCTTTTCTTCTCCCTGAAATCCTCTGCTTTTCTCCTCCTGGAAAGTTATCTCACAGGACTTTGTTTTCCATGCTAACATCTCTCAATTGTCAAAGGATGTCCTATCTTGAATTTAAAAGAACAAAAACATAGTAACTCTTCATAATCACATAAGAGTTCTAGTAAATTCAAAGAGGATAGTAACTCCACAATTCAAATTTGGCAGATTTTAGAAAAAACTTAACAGTAGAGCAACTAAGACCCTAAAGATGAGAAAATACCTTTTTCATGGAGAACCCCCCCCCCCATCTTCCTGAAGAAAGACTATGAATTGAATTTGCTGTTCTACCTTCTAGGTCTCTAATGATCTTTGTATTTATTTTTAAGAGAAGACAGAAATACTTCAGCCAACCAGCAGGGTGAGCTAGTGGTAGAATCAGATTGATTACTGTCAATTTTCTGAAAATTCAAAGATGTAAATGGTTTATAATATTAAAAGCAATGATATCCCTCTAATAAACCTGAATTAAAAGACAATACTTCTAGAACTGCTTTAGTCATTGCTACATCTCATAACTTTGTAAATATTTACAAATTCCATCTATAAAATAGTCTCTATAGGGATTATTGTAAAAAGTTAGAACTCATTTGAATACCTATCCAAAATATCACAGTAGCCATCCTTTATTCTCATGTTTTACTATATAGAGTTATCAATTAAAAAGTTAAAAATACGTTTTTAAAAAGAATGTTCTAAAAATTAGGAATTGTTAATTCATCACACCTATTTCTGAATTCAGTGCAAACCTCTGCCTTAAGATTGCCTGAAAAGCAATCATGAGGAAAGTATTCCTACAAGAATAAGATCCACTCTTTTCCTTTGGAATCATACCATGAGAAGAATCTAAGTAAGTAACCCTAACACTAACTGTGTATCTCCGACAAACCTGATCTTTTCTATCAATTTCTCTAAATTGCAGGTATCCCCACCACTCCCAGTAACTGTCCTTGACTCTCTCTTCTTGTCCTGCTACCCAATACAGTCTCAGTTCAACCACACCAAAACTCTCCCTCTTATAACTTGAGTAACAAACTAAAACTGCAAAATGTTTAAGGTTTGCAGGTAACAGACTCATTCTGTAATTACAAATCATCTGAGAATAATCCTAATTATCATAAGACTAAAATGCAAGTAAACCCACTCACATGGTGTTGAAAATAAAGCAATAGCTTACCAACTTTCTTCAAAAATCAGTAATTTAAACACATTTTAAATAACCCATAAAAGCTTTAAAACCTCAATACAATTTAACAAGTTTTTGTTATATTTGATAAAGAAATTAAAGAACTGTGAGATTCTACTATAAATGACTTTGCTACTTGTTGAATTTCCTAATAGATCTTACAGATCTATTCGGTGGTCGTAGTAATCTTAACAAATTTTTAACAAAAGCCAATCTAAGTGGCACGTCCATTTACCCAAAAAAAAATCTATTACAAAATGAAGGCACTACATCATTGTTTTTGGCATCTCATTTCTTATGTAATAACTGGTAGTAATGGCAGTTACTTCAAACTTTCCAAGAAGTTCATCAAGCTATTTGTTTCTTTAAATTTTGGGGGTCAAGACTGCTTTCTGAAAAACTTGAAATTCAAAAGCAACATTGCTCCAAAATTAACCTGAAATGTCTGTATTTGGTATCTGGAATTATTTCACTGGAAGTCACTTTAAAAACTACATCACCATATCATGTTAAATAACAGTTTTTAACTTATTGTCACAAAAGTTCTCATTAAAATAATAGTATGTAACAGATACTTTCAAACATACTCCCTTGTTTCATTTTTCAACCATTAGTTACAGAGAGTCACCTTCTCATCCCAGCAATGTGACCAAAGAAAAGAGCAATGGGGTAGAAGCTGAAAAGATAATTTTCTATTATGCACTAACATAATCATATCTGGCCCTCAATATATCATAAAACAGTGGGTATAACTAGCTGCTCCCTGAGATTCCTTTCACTCTAACACTGAATGACTCAATAATACATTTTGCCAATGTTAATGTATCTTCTATTCATTAATACAATAAGATTGTTCTCTATTAGAAGAAAAGCTAAAAGGGGGAAAATATATATCTGAAAGAAGCAAGGAAAATGAAAGTTTTAAGTTACATTAAAAAATTCAAATTTTAATTTGAACAGATCTAAAGTTAACGATCTCAATGTGTTTCTCCCTCCAATCACATTATTTACTCTGTTAATGTGACCCAGCCAAAACAAAACATTAGTTGTCTCCAAGTTTTGTATTTAAAATCCCAGTTAACACAATATACAAAGTATGATGCAGCCATAAGTGCAGCATAAGGTTATGTTAGATTTCTAAAATTTACACTGCCATGATTTTAACAGCAATATACTTATCACTGCACCAACAGTGGTCAAGCCTTCATGTTTCACCAATTAAAATGTCTAAACCAAATTATAACTTCCTCATAAAAACTAATTTTTTCTCACCAAAACTACCAAGGCAAGATTACTGCCATCAAGTTCCCTGGATACTTACACACGACACTGAAGGCAAAGAGCAGGTTTCCTTTGAGTAACTTGAGTTGTCTATTTTTTGAAATGCTGTCCTTCTTCTTGGACCAAACAAATGGAACTAAACTACAGCAGAGAAGCAATATACTATTAAGGCAAATCTAATCTATCATCCAGATGCAACAAGACTGGCATTAGTCGGAAATGGCCAGAAGAGATGATGGTGTTTTGGTATTTCTGTTGTAATTATTGACTTGTATACAAAACAGGACCATCATTTAGGCCCTCATTGTGTTTACCCCCTTGTTGAGTACTTCTTAATGACCACACAAAATCTGAAGTCTAGACATCAAAGTTTTATAAAAACTAAATTTATGTCAGTATTACTCAGTTCAAGAAAAGTTTTCCACTAATGTTGCTAAACCATGGATGGATCCCAACACGAGAGTCGTCTGTGGAAGTCTCGTAACAAGAAACCTTTAGCTCCACCACCTAAGTTTCCAATCACTGAGAAGGGTCTGGGACAACTCATCTTCAGGTTCACGGGAGAAGTGGAGCACACCTGCTTTCCTCTGGCAGAGATTAAGCTCCCAGGGACACAAAGGCCAGGGAATCAGACCTGGAGAAGCAAAAAGCTTTAGCTGGACACCCACCAAGCCCCTGGCAACCCAAACACTTTGGGCGATTTACCTCTTGCTGTTACTTCCCAGGCACCTAGCGGCATAAGATCTTGCAGAACAGGGGGAGGGGACGGCTATGCGGTCCTGGTCCCACGTTAGGGGAGGGGTGTGTACAGTTAATGCCAGAACTGGCGCTTCTGGCCAAAACTGAGCAGCTCCGGAGAGGGTTTGGTGACTGCTCTCGGACCGCCCCGTTACTCAGTGCTTTGCAATGGCGACCGCCAGGCTCCCCAAGCCGCCTGATCTCGGCCCCTTCCCCCTACTGCTCACTGGCTGCTCGGCTTCATGTGACTAAACAAAACCCCCAAGTCTAGTGCCCAGCTCAGCCCCTTTGTGTCCGCTACCGGATTCTCCGACGCCGCCGTGGAAAGGTCCCCCACCCCCACCCCCTCTCCGTCGAGTCCCGCCCCGCGGCGGCGGCCGCCGCTCACCTCAGGCTCCGCCGCCCCCCGCGGCCGCCGCGGCCGCCGCCTCCCCGAACCCGGGGCCCGGGCTCCTTGTGTAGCACCAACTCCGCCTCCTCGGCCGCCGCCGCCATCTTAGCCTGTGCGGCAAAACGCGTCCTTTTGGATGGTTGGGACCCAGCCTAGGGCGTAGCTGCCCGGGCCCGAGCGCCGAAGGTCGGGTCCCCCAAGTTCTTCCGCCACCCTCAATCCCGCCGCTGCCACAGCCCAGAGGCCCGAAACCCACTCGAGTCCCGGAGAATCCGACCAAATAACCCCTGAAACTCACAGTTTGGTGCCGTGTGCGTCAAACCGGGGCGACGTTGGGAGCGCGCGGCGTCCCCGCGTCACACGCCGCTCTGTACGCTACTCGGCTCCAACGGCCCCCCTCCGCTCCCCGCTTTTCGCCTCCGGCCCCGGTTCCCACGGCGCAGGCGCGCTGCTTTCCCGCCTCTACCGAGCTGCGGGCCGCGGGGGCGGCCAGCGAGGAGCTCTTGGGCTTCTTTGCTCTGATGGAGCGCCTGGGCCAATTAGGTAAACGGGGGCAGCAGAAACAGTGCACCACTGTTCTCGGGTGCCAGAAACCAAACAAGGTCACCTCCCCCAGCGCTGATCTAATCACTCTCAAGGAGGTTCCCGCCCCAAAGTAGGCACGCTCCAAATATGGTGGTGCCCAAACTCTGCAAGACCCAAGCACTTAGGCAAGCCTAGGCCCTTTAAGGTGGAACAGGCCCATATTTGATTTCCATAATCACTAGCGTGCCAGAATTCCTTTTCTTTTCTTACTGTTGATGAAAACAGCTAAGGAACTCAAGATCTCCAGTCACAACTGTAATGGCAGAGAAAGGTTTGGATCCTAAGGGAACCAATTGTTGGGAGATGCTTGATAGCCAGGCAAAGCATCAAATGTGGCAACTCAATTAGCAGAGCAGCCTACCCTAAAAGGTACCCAGGATTTGGCCCTATTTGATTCTTTCAGATTTCAAGTGCAGGGAGGACATTTTCTCCCCACGTTACTCAGTATGCCAGAAGTCTCCAAATTAAGGTTATGTAAGAGGCAATTGAGATACCGGTTAACTCTTCAATGAATCAGTAGGTTCCCAGAGAGTTCTGGAAAGCTTCCTTTTTAACAAGCATCCACCCCAAGAGACTGAGAGCAGAGTTTCACACACTATACTTCGAGAAACACTGACTTGGGCTGTTCTCTTTGCTTTTGAACTGAGCAAACAAGAAGTTGCTAATATGTTTGACATGAGCTAAAAGTTCCCAAGGAATCTAAAAGTCCTGTCTTAATAAATTCTTCAGCTTTTCTGAATCTCTGTTTTCAATTTAAAAGGAAAAAAAGTTTCATTAGTTTAGCAATTATGATAAACTGTGCTCCTCCAAACCCTCAAGATGTTACTGATACTCAGAGAAACACAGTACAATTGCGCTTATTTGATAAGAATGAGGAACATTCTCTTTCCTGTACTATAGTGACTATCAACAGCAGCAAACACAGATCTCCGAAAACATATTTATACTTGCTGCATTAGTTAATAATAATAGACAACACTTTTTTTAATAGCTAACACTTGAGCTCTTACTAGGTACCAAATACTTTTCTAACTCAATGAATTTCATTACAACCTAGTAAGGCAAAGGGAGATCAGGTAATTTTCTCAAAATCACACAGCTCTTTAAACTCTTTAAAGTGTGAATTTTCCTTCCTTATTTACGTAAATGGGTAAATAATAAAATATAAATGTGTATATTTTTTAAGCAAATTGAGGGGGGATCCCTTTGGGTCATCTCATCTGCAGAATCATTAAAATTGGAACTTATCCATTTACTACTGGACTTACAATTGATAAAAATACTTTGTACTTGAAAATTCTCCCAACATTGAGTCACTACAAAAGCAACTACCAAAAAAAAAACCATGAACAAAAAAACCCAACCTCTGTTGTAAATGTATACTACTGACTGACCAAGATGTGCAGACAGATCCTATTATAAGCAAATAGAACCACTTAGAACTCAACCATGATCCAGAACTTGTCTTACTAATAGAAGCTGTTTATACTAGAATCCACCAACTAAAATGTGATACTATAGATACAGTAGTACAAGTAATAGTAGTAATTACAAAGTAAAAGTAGTAATAGTTAATGAAACTATAAACAAAATAGATATCAAAAAACTTGATAAGGGTAGAAAGCTTGAAAAAGTTAATACAAAAAGAAAAAAAAAAGTAGGCAACTGGAAAAATCCAAGGCCCAGTTATGTGGTAAAATGCCAAAATATTTAAAGACATTAAAAGGAAATGGCAGTTGAGAATAAACATCCAAGATGTGGAAAACAGTTTGACCCTGGCAGAAAATTCACAAAACATATCTATTCACTGTAATAAAGTAATGCTCTGATAAATACATCTAATTAAGAATCTTTTAAAAGAAAGAAAGAGAGGGGTACCTGGGTGGCTCAGTTGTTAAGCGTCTGCCTTCCGCTCAGGTCATGATCCCAAGGTCCTGGATTCCAGCCCCACATAAGGCTCCCCGCCCAGCAGAAGCCTGCTTCTCCCTCTCCCACTCCCCCTGCTTGTGTTCCCTCTCTTGCTGTCTCTCTCTCTTTTTCTGTCAAATAATTAAATAATCAAAAAGAAGGAGGAGGAGGAGGAGAAAGGAGAGAAGAAAGTTATTCCAGTGAATGGAATTACCCAGTAAAAGATACAAAGTAAACTGTGGTCTCAAATGACTTAATCAAAAAGAAAATGCAGTTTGATTTTGGATAAAGCAGAAAACTCTTCACATTCGAATACTTTTGAATTCCAAGCAATAAGAAAAAATGAAACCTCATTAATCCACTATCTTAGTAATAAAGTCAAGTTTTGGATTTATCTTAGGGCCTGACTAGTTCTAGACTCACCTCTGAATACCAAGACTATAAGGTAGTCTCATTTGTGGAATTGCAAATATTATGTTTGTCAGTTGGGGTGGGAAGTAAGAGGTTGTTTGGCATGGGAAAAGATGAAGCAAATAGAAATCAAGTCTTATATTTTCTTTGTCTCACATTAACTCCAGCACAGAGCCCTATATATAGCAGGTATGCAATAAACAGTTTTGTTCAATTCAACCAATATTCACTGACTGCTGACTCTATGCAAAGTGCTGTACTAGGTACCACAGCAAAAAGAAGAATAAGACGGTTTGTTGTACATATTTAATAAATCGTAGTTGAATGCATGAGGAGCTTTTACAGTCCAATAAAAGAACTAGCAAAAACTATCATCAACTCTGAATTTACTACGGAATAGGGAAGATGAGGAAATAGATAATAAAGATTTCAAAATCATGGCTAACACAGAACCTCATAAGGGGTGCCTAGGTGGCTCAGTCAATTAAGTATCTGGCTCTTGATCTCGGGATCCTGAGTTCAAGCCCTGCTTTGAGCTCTTTGCTCGATGTGGAGCCCTCTTAAAAAAATAAAAAAAAGTTTTTAAAAACAAAACCTTATAAAACACAGTACAAAATAGGTTAAATACATATATATTAATATTTAGTAGGAATTATATTTAATATTTAGGAACACATTCCTTACATAACAGCATATCAGAAATAGACCATGAGAGTCCATGAGAATATATAAGTTTGTTCACAGAACACATGTAGAGAAAGAAAATAGCTATGGAAACTTAAATAAATATTTAAGGAATAAATGGAGAAGTCTACAAAAACAAGAAATGGAGGGACAGAGGTAAAAAAAGAGATTCAGGCATGAAAGTAACCCCACAGAAGCCAAGGAAGTATTGGTAACAGCTGACTACCATAACAAATAACCTCAATGGCTTCACACATTCAAGTTTCATTCTTACTCAGGTCACCCTCCACTGTAGTCAATGGGAAGGAAAGAGAAGGCCCCAAAGCACCGAAAGTCCTCCCACCATTTGACTATGCCATCTCCTAAGATCTTAGAGTCTTCTATGAGAAGACTCTTCTGCAAAGAAACGGAGAGTACACATGGAGAAACGAGTGCAGTAAGCTGAAGTGGCCAAGCCCAGAAGTGGCACAAATCACTTCTCACTTTCCACTAGTCAGCAACTTAGTCACATGGTCCCACTTAACGGCAGGCGGAGCCTCAGAAATGTAGTTAGGCAGTGTGCCCTGGAGGAAAAGGAAATGGGACTGGTGAACACAAAGCAGGGGCTCTGCACATCCTGAGTAAATGTAGCAAAGAGGTTATGAAAGATAAGTGGTGTCCACTGGGTATACAAGATCATTGGTGACCTTGGTAAGAGCAATGTCAGTGGAGTGACTCAGCCCACAGCAGTGGGTTCAGGAGTGAATGAAAAGGAAAGAAGGGGAAAGAGCAACTGAGCCACTGGACGCACGAGGCTGAGAGACTAATCTCAGACTCTAGGTAAATGCCACTGCTCAAGGATTCTTGGCAACTAACCATTCAGCCTTCTCTTGGTTAGAAGAAAGCCCTCACTAGATCTTCATCAAATTTCCACACACATTAAATTGGAGAAATGCCTTTATTGTTTATTTTTTTCCACAGTGAAAGATTCCAGATGTTCTGGGATATTTGGCTGAGATCCATCCAAGGAAAAAGGGCATCTGCAATTTCAGCCATCCCATGTGCTTTACTATAGAAAATGAACATAAAATAGCAAGCCAATATTTTCCAGCATATGTATTGATTTCCTCTGTAATCAATAATTAGGAGTTATAACTGTACAAATATGTTCCTTTTACTACATTCTAATAATTAGAAATTAGACTTTGATATCTCTAGTTTAATTGTAAATAAAATTAAATATCTTCAAAATGAAACTTAAAATTTTCTCTATCATCTACTTAAATTTTCTAAATATGTTCTAAATACATTGAAGAAGGAAAAGAACAGTAGTTATAACCTTTAAAAAATAGATTTAGGAATCATTTAGTATGAAATAAAAATAGAGTCCTAAAAATATGATACAATAATGTCACCATTATTTTTCTTATCCATTTCTCTTTTTGTTCCAGGACATTAAATTTTTTCTTATAAACTCTGTCAGATTCATTCCTGATTGTCATACTTCACCCTTAACATAGAATGGCTTTGGTCTCCAGGTAGCTGATGAATTTAATTCTTTTCTACCTAGGCCTGAATGGTACACTGAAAATATGGAGTCATTCCCTTCTTTAACATTCACATAGTGCCTACAATATTTCAGACATTGTACTGGGCCTCTTGGAAGATGTGAAGGTAAGTAGAACACTCTTGACTCTCAAATGTCTTATGGTCAAATAGATCAAAACTCACATGCTCAAAGTGCTGTTTGCATTTTAAAGTTGACAAAGAAAGAGATCAGCTCATTGTTCAACTAGTGCCTCATGTGGTAATGATAATGCCAATAAGTCATTTTCTTCTAGGGTTTGGCTCTTAGCTTTGCAGTTTGAGAATCAATTAGGACAGAATTGATCAAGCTCAGAAGCATGAAATATATGAGAGACAACTGTATAAATCACATGTTAATATATTAATTTACAGGAAAAGTTTTGACTGCCAACCATAATAGAATACTCAGACGGATTGATCAACACATTCCCTCCCCTGCAGAGAAGGGTGCCAGGAACGCCAAATTACTTGCTCAATGAGCATGGAATGATATGAAAGTGATCTTAACAGATGGTGTCATGAAACTTTGATAGCAAACTGCACCTGCCATGAAGACGTACCTGTCAAGGGAACTTAAACTCCTAGACTGTTCTCACCAGGAAAATAACTCTTATTTTCCTTAAAGATATGACAATATATTAAAACAAAAAAGAGATGGAGGGGTGTTTGGCTGGCTCAGTCAGTGGAACACACAACTCTTGATCTTGGGGTTGTGAGTTCAAGCCCCACGTTGAGTGTAGAGATTACTTAAAAATAAAAACTTCAAAAAAGAAAAAGATGAGGTATTTTGTGATTGAAATTTCATCAGTTCTATAATGCTTTCTCTTAAATATTGTAACATCTCTGAAATCAAGATGTGTTTTACAAATCTTGTTTGTAATTGGCTTTTTTTTTCTTTCTTTGGGGTTCATAAAATAATGGCATGATCTCTTTCATTTAACAATGCCTTAGAATAATGAACATTTTTAGAAACTCCTCCATTTCTGTTTTATTCAGTTGACTTTCATCAACTTAGTTGCCCTAATATATCATTACTTATTGCCTGAGTTCAAAAACTATGTCAAGCTTTTGTCTTCTCAATTCATATTTGATCAGGTGGTTATAAATGAGCTTTATTCCCAAAAAATATAGAATATTGGAGAATAGTTCATACATAAGTGCTTTCTTTGCTACTAAAGTAAACCAGAAATAAGCTTCAGGGGTTTTGTGACCACTGTTTACTGCAGGACTCTTATGACCCCTGGAAAATTCCTTAAGGCATTCTTATGTACTCAAGAACAGGTCTGACCAACTATCCCATTATTTCCCTGATATGACAAGCTATCTTCAGTGGCTATAGTGAGTCTTCCACTGGAAATGACTGCCTCTCACATGTCACCACCATTTTCTACCAGCCACATCCATAGTCATAGCTGATTATCTAGAATACATGTGTTACTAAGACAGCACTGGGATCCTTAGTCTAAGGTTCCATTTCTATGGACTATTTTTTAAATATTTCTTTTTTTTTTTTTAAGATTTTATTTATTTATTTGTCAGAGAGAGAAAGAGAGAGCGCAGGCAGGGAGAGTGGTAGCAGAGGCAGAGGGAGAAGCAGGCTCCCTGCCGAGCAAGGAGCCTGATGTGGGACTCGATCCTAGGATGCTGGGATCATGACCTGAGCCGAAGGCAGCCGCTTAACCAACTGAGCCACCCAGGCATCCCTTAAATATTTCTTTAGTATGTCAGTCCCTTTACTAGTCAGTCACTGCAGAGACTGTAGTGAAAAATCCCCAGGCTCATTCTGTATAGCTCTGGAGTTCGTGTGCTTCACAGAGACACTCAGCTGTACAGTGAATAGAGGCTAAAATCCAGCCCATTTTCCATTCACCAAATCATGCCCTTAGCTCAGGGCTGATCTTTCCTTAGGAAAGGATGCCATTTTTCTTCCCACAAAAGTGCCTTCCCTTGTGAAGCCACCCTTGCGCCTTTGGGCCTGCATTGCCTGTTTTAATTCTTCCGCACAGAGTATCACCTTTTTAATTCTTCTGCCCAGAGAGTCCTTGTACCTGCTTCACAAAAAGGGAACTGATAGGCTACTTGATCCTGAATACTCAGTCCCGGCTCTCAAGGAGCTTCCAGTCTAATGGAGGGAGATAAACAAAGAAAAAATACCATTGTGATATGTGCAATAAATAGAGGAGACAGGACTAAGCAGCCAGCAGAGTCTTGAAACCCCAAGGAGGAGGCCTACACTAGTCTGGGGGATCAGAGAAGGCTCTGCTGCCCAGAACACCTTTCCACTCTCTCACCTGGTCTAAATCCTACTCACCCTTCAAGTTTCAGTTGAATATCCCAGTCTCAGAGAGGCTCTGCTCCATCCCCCTCACCCCACCCACATAGCAATCTTTGTTTTACCCTTTGTTACACTTGTCTTCTCCCTACAGTAAACCCCTCCATGACAGACAAATAGGGCCCCAAAATTCAATTTCATTAATTAGAAGGTCATATTATTGTGAGACTAATGAAATGACTGGAGTGAGACTACATGGTTTGCGGGCTAGAGTTCCAGAGGTCTGGCTGTATGATTAAAATCCATCCTACTCTCAGCTAGAGTTTGGACCAATCTGCTGGTCCTTGACTTCTCTAGCTTAAATGTACTAGGAATGATTCTAGGTCCTATGACTAGCTAGGAATTCCAGAATCACAGCATTGATTCCAGGAATCTTTAAGTTACCTGGCACCCATTTCACTTGCCTAATCCAGGAAGACTGGGTTGGGAGAATATTGGGAATGCAGAATCCTACTTCCTCCATTTCACCTTGCCTCTCTCCATCCCAATTTAAGAAATTTAACCCACCTCATTGGAAATTGGGAACTGGGCAGAGGACAGGACTAACAGCCAGATGTGTTATACTTGGTTTCCCATTATCAGGGAACATGTTTTTAACTCATGGTAGTTGCTCAATAAATATTTGCTAAGGGGCCTGGGTGGCTCAGTTGGTTGGGTGTTTGTCTTTAGCTGGGGTCGTGATCTTGGGGTCCTGGGATTGAGTTCCCATGTCGGGCTCCCTGCTTGGCAGGGAGTCTGCTTCTCCCTCTGCCACTCCCTTTTCTCCTCTCCCCACTGCTCATGCTCTGTCTCTCAAATAAATAAATAAAGTCTTTTAAAAATAAATAAATATTTGCTGAACTGAACTGCCGTTATATCTAACATGATATCTACGAGAATCTTGAAAGCTAGCTTGGGAAAAAGAGTTGGAGGGAAAATATTCTATGCAGAAGAAACATGTAAAAAAAGCCCAAGAAGAGCAAGAGTGTGATATGTTGGGGAATGGCAAGTAATTCAAATGGCTAAAATATAGCATATAAGTGGAGAATCGAGAACGCTAAGAATTGAAACTGGAAGGGAAAACAGAAGTTGAGTCTCAAAGGTCAAGAAACTTGGACTTTACCCTAAAGGCAATTAGGAAACCATTGATGAAAGTTTGAAAGGAAATTATATGATCAGATTTGCATTTTAGAAAGGTCTACAGTATAAAAAATTTATTGAAGGGAGTGTAAAACTTGAGGCAGAGAAAGAGTGGGATATTTTCAGGATAGAATCTGGTGCCTACATATAACCATAACACATGTTAAAGGAAACTGCCCTGCCCTCAGCCCACATGGATAGTTCTCTGCAACTCTCCTTCATACTTTGCAAGCCAGCTCCCTCTAACACTTGGCTGCAGTGACTGGTCCATGGATAGGAACCTGATCCAAAGAAAACCAATTCATAGGCTGGCAAGGGGCCTATAACATAACTGGCATGGAAGACAAATAGATCAATGGCAAGAATAGAGCATCCAGATATAGATCCACAAATACATGGTCAATTAACTTTCAGCAAAGGAGAAAAGGCAATTCAGTGGAGAAAGAATAGTCTTTTCAATAAATGATACTAGAAAAAAAATTAATATCCAATATGCAAAAAATTGAACTTTGATCCCTATATAAAAATTAACTCAAAACAAATCATAGACCTCATATAAAACCTAAACCAAAAAACTTCTAGGAAAAAAGTCTTTGTGACCTCCAATTAGGCAAAGATTTCTGGAATACAACACCAAAAGCATTATTCATAGAAGAAAAGAATGATAAAATGAACTTCATCAAAATTAAGAATTTTTGCTCTTCAAAAGACTGCTAAGAGAATGAGAAGACAACCCACAGATGGGCAGAAATTTTTGGGAAGTTGCATAATTGATAAAAGACTTCTATTCATAGTATCTAAAGAATTCTTAAAACTCAGTAAGTAAATAACCTGATAAAAAATGGACAAAAGAGTTAACAGTTTTTTTTTTAACAAAAAAGATACACTCATGCCAAATAAACACAGGAAAAATGTTCATTAATCATTAGAGAAATGTAAATTAAAACCACAAATGAGATATCCTTATACACCTGTGAGTAGGCTAAAAGACTGATTGTGCCAACTGTTGTCCAGGTTGTACAGAAACTACAACGCTATTACACTGCTTGTGGAAATGTAAAATGGTACAACAATCTTGGAAAAAAGATTGGTAGTATCTTTAAGAACTGAAACATGGGGTGTCTGGGTGGTTCAGTCAGTTAAGTGACAGACTCTTGGTTTCAGCTCAGGTCCTGAACCCATGGGTTGTGAGATTAAAGCCCCTAGTAGGGCTCTGCACTCAGTGGGAAGTCTCCATAAGGATTCTCTCTTTTTTTTTTCCTCCTCCAACTTGTGCTGTCTCACAAATAACTAAATAAATCTTTAAAAAAAGAAGAAAAGAAAAAAGAAATGAAACATACATACCATCTAGTGAATATGATTCATCCCTTTCACCCCTGGTTATTTACCCAAGATAGAAGAAATATACATCCACAAAAGATTTGTACAAGAATGTTCATACCAGCTTTATTTGTAATAGCCTCAAAAGCCCATCAGTGGGTGAATGCATAAAGCTAGCCTCCCCAAAAGAATACTTAATGTATGATCCTCTTTATGTAAAACTCTAGAAAATGTGAACAAATTTTATAGTGACCGAAAGTGGATCTGTGGTTGCCTTTTGTGGAGGAGGAAAATGAGACAAGAGTGGAGATGGATAAGGGATTATAGAGTGATACAAGGATATATTTGGAGATGATGGATATGTTCATTATCTTGATTGTAATGATAGCTTCAGAGGTGTAGTCAGATGTCAAGGCTAACCAAACTGTACATTTTAAATATGAACAGTTTATTGCTTCCATAAAAGAGTTTCAGTAAAGACCTTCAATAAAACTCTAAAAATTTTCTAAGACAGAGATAAAGAAAGGAGTGAGTTCCTTGAAGGAATGGAACAGAAGATTAAGATTAGACTTGGACAGGGAGAGATAACACTCCCATTTGACACATTTCTACATGAGGTGTCAGGCAGATGAGATTATTTCTTTGGTTAGATGTTGTCCAATTTCTCTGTAAAATTGGCAGCAAACCTTTCTGTACTAAGTGACCTGAAGGAGGCAGGCAGAAGGCTT
This sequence comes from Lontra canadensis, assembly GCF_010015895.1. Taxonomy (NCBI): domain Eukaryota; kingdom Metazoa; phylum Chordata; class Mammalia; order Carnivora; family Mustelidae; genus Lontra; species Lontra canadensis. The sequence continues at coordinate 5,066,066 of NW_022631027.1, forward strand.
GAGGATAGTGGAATAAGTCTGAAACGGCTGCTGCTGAGAGTGGGAGAGCCCAGACCTTAGCATTTGGATAGCACTGTGGTTTCCATTGATATGAGAGAATAAGAATCGTAGTGACGCCACTCTTGTATCATTATGTAATTTTCTCTAGCACAAGTCAGCTGTACACGTGAAGGAACAGTTCTCTCACTTCTCTGAACACATCTTTCCCAAAAACTTCTTCAATCTTCTAAGCATTCAGATTTCTATGGCAGCTGTTCTACCATTTTGCCAGGCATATCAAGACATTTTTCATTCGTTCATTTGTTCATCCGGTCAACATATATTGAGCCTTTTGACTCGGGTATGAGATGTCTAATAGCACTGAAGATACAATAGTCTAAATACATATGGTCCCTGTTCTCAGGCTTTCGTGCCTAAATGAGCAACTTGCTCTCCCAGGCTCTACTCTGACCCCGTGAGACTGCAGGGGACCAGGCACTACCCAAGTATAGGTCACCATGGGACTCATAACAGTTACAGATCACTTGACCATCGTTAATCAGGGTGGCCTCATTTCATGTCTCCATTTTTAAACTGGACCCAATCATGTTCCTTCTTTCTAGGGTTAGTATTGTGAGCTGGGAGAAGTATGTGACCAATATTGAATTCCTAGGATCTATAACCAGAGACCCAAGGGTAAAAGGAAATGTACACGATATCTACTACACTGTCAGGAAGAGCTTTAGGTATTTTCTTTGCTTGAAATTCAATAAACCTTCACAATGTCCTTCCATTAAAGATGAACGCTAACCTGTTCTCTCACTCACTTTGGGCAACAGATTATTATGAAATCTTTACGTATTAAATAATGTGGCTCTAATGCATAAAATGAGAGTGACACATTAAATTTGTTCTTTGTTTGGGGCGCCTGGGTGGCTCAGTGGGTTAAGCCGCTGCCTAGGGCTCAGGTCATGATCTCAGAGTCCTGGGATCGAGCCCTGCATCGGGCTCTCTGCTCAGCAGGGAGTCTGCTTCCTCCTCTCTCTCTGCCTGCCTCTCTGCCTGCTTGTGATCTCTCTCTGTCAAATAAATAAATAAAATCTTAAAAAAAAATTGTTCTTTGTCTTCTTAAAAGAGAAATATCAGATGCATAATAGCCAAATACAAGTGTGTCTTTATTTACTGTGTATTTGTACATATTGGACATTGAGTTAGGAATCACTTTACATTGCTTTGAGGGAAGATAGAGAAGTAAGAGTTTCCTTCTACACTTGTAAATCTGTTTCAAGTAGAGCAAGAAATCTTATATGGGACTATGCCTTGGGGCCAGAATCCAGTGTACAGTGGTCACCTAGCTGGCTGTCATTACTCTGTCTGTGAGGCACCAAGAAGAGACAGCTAAATAGTAATAAAAGAAAAAAAGATATAAAAAGATGTATGCATGTTATTTCCTCTACTGCTGTGAGCCAAAAAAATTAAAATGAAAACTATGCACAGATGCATAAGGGATGTTTCTTTTAGTGAAAGGGGGAAAATGAATCTCTAAGGGTTGGGGATAGAAATTGATGAATTTGGCAGTAGGCTTTGGAAAAGAACAGTGATAGCCAACCTGACTAATAAGAAAAAAATGTTGCAAAGAAGCACTAGGACCAAAAAAGCAACATTTTTTTTTAATTGTACAGGAAAACAAAATGGTCTTGTAATTATTCTTCAGGGAAGCTTTCTCGTGACAATGAAATTTTCCAAAGGAATGAAATGGAAAAAGGGGACTCTGCCTACAATAGCCCTAAAGAGATCAAGTTAATCTCTCTCTATCCCTATGGGTAATAATGAACTTTTTTTTTATATAGGGAAAGTAATCATGTGCCAGATATTTCCCTAAATCAGGTCAATACACAGATTCTCCATGCAGCCAACCACAATAAGGAATCCTGAGTAGATTCCAGGATGATCATCATTCATAATTAAGTATAAAAGTCACATCTAGCCAACTAGTAATATTTTGCCTGCAAATATGGTTGGCAGAAGAAACTGCTGAAATGGTAACAGAAAATAAGAGATGATCCATGAGTCTGTGATTTAATCATCCACCCCCCCACACACCCATACTGAATGAAGAAGACTGGTGCTAGATTCATAATTCCCCTGTAGCTTTTGGGAACCTTAATCATTGAGAGAGGGAATTTTAAGAAACTGATTATTACAAGCATATTCTCAGTATTTTTGTGTAGATAAATAATCAGAGAATACTTACATAAATAACTCTAAAACATCCTTTTTAAAAAAAAGATTTTATTTTTATTTATTTGTCAGAGATAGAGTGAGAGCACAAGCAGGTAGGAGAGGGAGAAGTAGGCTCCCTGCTGAGCTGGGAGCCCAGCACAGGGCTTAATCCCAGGAACAGGAATCACCACCTGAGCCGAAGGCAGATGCTCAAAGGACTGAGCCACCCAGGCACCCACCTCTGAAACAGTCTTAAAACAGATTACTTTGTGAATTACTTATGGCAACTTGTGAAGAATTTCCCGTTCTCCCAAAGACAACTTGCTCTGTCCCTCCTCACTTCATTGGCTTGTGTCTAGGAGGATTGACCTGCAGAGCTTTCAGGTAACCTTCATGAAAACGGTTTCACTTAGCTGAGCTTTTGATAGGCACTTGGCACCCATGAATTTATGATTTTATTCTCTCTCAAGTGCCAGATCACAGCATGTCTATGATCTGCTGTGATCGTCAGCCAAGTTTGGGGCTGCATCAGCATCAGATTGATTGAGTCAGCTGTCACCTGTCATGTCACCCACCACGCTGAGAATCACCCTGTTCCTGATACTGGGCATAATTCTATAAACAAGACCAACAAGGTCCCTGCTCTCATGAAGCTTTCATTCTAGTGTATTGACTAGCTCAACATTAGGAAAGAATCTGTAAGAAATCAATCTGGACACTTCAAGCAAAGAATTCACAAGTAATCCTGTGAATAAAGCAGGATAAGAACTGTTAGGAAAGGGGAAAAAATGAAATTAAGGTATTGATCCTAAGACAGCCCTCTGGCTGGGGAAGCCAAGGTTTGCTCAGGGACACAGCTCTGGGGAGGGAATGAAGGAAAAACCTATTGTGTTGCAGGTATGGTGGGCAACTCAGCTGGGGCTCATTCAGATCCAAAATAAAGCATTCCTGGAGTGAGAGCAGGCTGTTGATTATGAGCGATGATTTGAGATGAATTGGGAAAGCTGCCAGTTCAAAAATGTCTCTTCCACAGATGTCTGGAAAATGTGAATGTTTACTTCTCTTGGGAGAGGTGGTGGTTAAAAGCATGGACTTTGGAATCAGATTCATTTGTGAATTGCAGCTGTGCAACTTACTATTTAACTTTGGAGCACTTATTTTTCTCTTAGCCTCAGTTTTTTCATCTATAAGATGGGAATAATCATGCCCCATCACAGAGTTTTTAATAGAGCTTAAAATAGTAATTATAAATCAAGCACTAGCATAGGTGCCCGGAAACAAGAAATATTCAATGAAATATAGATATTCTTAGTATTATTTATATTGATTGATTCACTCATTCATCAACTAACATTGGTCGAACTGCCACCATGTACCAGGTATTGTGCTGGTCATGATGTAACAGAAAGATAGTCATGGAAGCAACAGACTATAGTAAAATGTGAAAGGTGTCCTAAGAGACAGTAATACATTGAAACTTCTTTTCACTTTCCCAAAGCAGATAGAGGAGGGAGGACATTTCAGGGAGATGGAATGTAAAAGGCTCAGTAAATGAAAAATGTTTTAGATCATTTCTTCCTAGAAACAGAAGTAGATGGTAGGAATTGGACTGTCAATATAAGAGGATACTTGCTCCTAAAAACACTGTGTTCCCTTGGCTTCTGTGGTACTTCATTCCTCTGGGTTTTTTGTGGGGTTTGTGTGTGTGTGTGTGTGTGTGTGTGTGTGTGTGTGTGTGTTTCAGTCTCTCTGTGGGTCTGTGTCAGTCTCCTTTGTGGCATCTTTCTCCTTTACCATTATATTTTGGAACTCCTTAAGATTGCCTGAAATGATTTTCTTACTCTATATACTCCCCTTAGGCATCTCATCCATTACCAATAATATCCTAGGGATTTCAATTACCATCCAAATGATAAGTCCCAAATTTTTATATCCACGCATATCTCTCTTATAAACACCTCCTATTTCTAACTGACTCATATTTCCAGTTATTTAGTGAGTATCTTTACTTGGTTGTCTTAAGAATGTCTCAAAATTCGAATACTCAGAACTAACTTACCTCTTTCCCAAAGACCCTTCCAGTGTTCCCTATCTCAGTAAGTACACCACTATCTACTCAAGTCCTGTCAAATTTAAAAATCTGGCAGTCATTCCTGACTCCACCCTCTCCTCCAGTCATCACATTTAATCAGTCATCAGGTCTATTCCTTCTACTATCTTCAATGTGGGTACGTCAAGTCTATTTCACTATGTTCATTACAACCACCAGTCTACCCAGACCTTCAGATCATCTCTCCACATTTAGCCTCCTCCATCTTTACCCAATCCAGTCTCTATGTAGCAGCCAGAAAAAGCAAATATATCTGTCATTAAACACTTCCTTAAACACTTCAAAATCTTCTCATTGCCCTTAGAAATAAATTCCAAACTCCTTACCAAGCTCCAGTCATTCTGCCACTTTCATTTCCCGGGACACACTATCCAAGCTATTGCTTTCCTCATAGGTTTATCCCACTTCTTCTCTCTGCCTGGAATTCTTTGCTGTCCTCCTCTTCACCTTACTGGTCTTAGTCATCTTCCATGTCTCACCTAAAGGTCACTTCCTCCTTGAAACCTCACAACCCCTCAGTCTAGGTCTAGCTCCCCTCTGACTCTGGTGTTTCAATATCATGGTCACTCAGCAAGAACCCACTATGGGTCAGATACTGGGTCTGGAACCCAGGATATACATTAGTGAGGAAAAAGAAACATAGTACCTTCCTCACAGAGCTCAGAGCCTTACGGGAGAGATAGAAATGACCAGACAATCATACATGTACATATAAAACTGTAACTATGAAAAGGGTTATGAAACAGAAATACACAATGCTTTGAAAGGACTTGATGGGACAGGAAAGCACCCCCCGAGGAAGTGAAGATTGATCCAGTTGTGAAGGTGGAGGAGGATTTAATGGTGAGCTGGAAGAAGGAAGTGAGTTGCCTTCTGGAAGATGGCATACCATACACCCTGAAGCAGGAGGGATTTAGATGCATTTAAAAACAGAAAGAAGGCCAGTGTAACTGGACAGCAAAGAGTAAAGGGATACTTACAAAATGACTTGAAGCAGGAGATGGGGCCAGACTTTGCAAGGTGCTCAGGGCGATGCAAAGGATTTGTTTTTAAAAAAAGATTTTATTTATGAGAGAGAGAGATAGAGAGAGAGAGAGAGAAGCAGACTCTCCACTGAGCAGGGAGCCCAACATGGGGCTTGGTCCCAGGACCTGAAGATCATTACCTGAGCCAAAGGCAGATGCTTAACTGACTGAGCCACCCAGGTGCCCCAGATTTGGGTTTTTAATGCTAAGAGCTAAAGGTTAGGGGGAAAGTAGATGGATAGGAAAAAAAAAATCATGATCCAATTTGCATTGTGAAAATATCACTGTGGATAATGTGTGGAGAACAGATGGAAATAGGTGAAAATGGATGTTTCCAAGAGTTAAGGTGGTGAGAAGGCTATTGCAGAGGTGTAGGTAAGAGATGATGTTAGTTTGGGTCAGGGAGATGGAAATAGAAATGGAGAGAAAGTAATGTCAGATATTTTGGACATGAAATCAATAAGCTTTGGTATTGCATTGTATTAGGAGGGGGAGGCTTCCATACTCTTCTGATTTTCACGAAGAGAGATTTTTCCTTAAAATTTCCTGGCTTCTTTTTCTTTTTTTTAATTTCCTGGCTTCTTTCCTCATCTCATACTCCTTCCACATGACTGATGAGTTTGGGAGAGTGAGTTTGCAAGGCTCAGCCCTTCCTGCCTTCTCTTTAGGACTGGCTTGTCTATAGGGAGCATGTGCTCTTGGTCTGCATAGGGTCTATTTTTTTTTTTTTTTTTAATAAAGAGATTATTCTTCTGAGGAGAGGGCTGCTGTGGCCTGGTGCTACCTGGGACAAGGTAGGTAAATCTTCCTAAAGCTGGGATTCAGAGTTAGGAAACTCATTTTTGCCATGTATTTAAATAACATTCTTCAACTTGGGCGTCGTCAGTAGTAAAACTGATCTCTGTTATCATGACTGTTAGCTACTCCTTTATTTATTCAGATTTCGGTCGGGATTTGTGGGAGGGAGGAGACAATGAACAATGATGACTCCTCAATTTCTAGTTTATACAACTGCATAATTTATGGTGCCAATTTTTTCCTTCCTTTCTTCCTTCCTTCCTACCTTTCTTCCTTCTTTTCTTTTTCTCAGGGGGGATGGAGTCATATCTCACAAATTCAAATTTTGGAACATGTTGAATTTGAGATAACTTTAAAATTGGTGTGGAAATGTCAAGTAGGCAATTATATATACAGGTCTGGGACTTAAGGATGTAGCCCATACTGAAGATAGAAATCTCGGAGCTGTCAACACAGAGATCATGGTCATGGGCATGGATGAGCTCACCTGGGGAGAGATTATATAGAGAAGGGAAGGAAGTCAGGCCTGAGCTTCAATGAACTACAATAGTAAATACCCAGCTTGAGGTAGATGAGTATAGGAATGTAGGCCAGGTTTTTTATATTGGAGCAGTTTCAGAGGCCAGAGAGGAAGAATTTAAAGAGCAATGGGGGAAGGGCTGAACAAGGGGCAAGAAAACACAGAGCTTTATGAAGATGATAATGTATAATGATAGAAGACCAAAGGTGGGCTTATACTTTGGGCATTGAACACAGGGCTCAGATTTAGTCTCAGAGCTTGTAATAATTTAATTACTTATCTTGATTTATGTAAGGCCTGGCTTCTCCTCCAGATAGACTTTGAAAAGCTCTCATTTCTTAGTCACTGCTGAACCCTCAGCCACATCCAACAATGCAATTCCTCAGAACAAAGTAGGGACTCAATATCTTTTGACTTCTTGCCTCTATATTTATTGATAAAAAGATCTGAGAAAGAGAAGCCTGATGGCACTTCTTAGGGTAAGCACTAATTACAGTCACAAAGAGAGAGGGGTTGGTGAGAAGAAATACATGTTTGTTACTCACTGCATTCCATACTGACTAAATGCACATTCTTAACCATTATTATTAGCCAGCACTATTCTCCTTTGGTATGATAATTATTTGATTGTATGGAACCCCTCATCAAATAATTTGAAAAAATCTTCAGGCTCCCCCAAATAGATCTGGCTCACAAAATCATAATTTCAACTATGTCAAAATACATACTAACATAAGACCGGAAGGTAATGTAGTAACATGTCCATGGTAGTATGAGAGTGATTTCTCCCATGTAGATCTAGGTTCTAAATATTCTCATTATTCTATGTTATTGTTTTAAAGGATTTTTCATATTTTGTAGATATTAATCCTTTATTGATTATATATTATAAATATTTTCTCACAGATACTCCTTTAACTGTGTTCGTCCTTTAGTTTTTAACATCTTTATGGAGGTATAATTTACATACCATAAAATTTACCCATGTTAAGTATACAACTGAATGGGTTTTAGTAAATTTGTATAACTTTGCAAACATCACTGCATTCAAATTTTATAACACTTTTCTCACTCTGGAAATTACATTGTGTCCATTTGCATCAACTCTCACTCTCAGCCCCAGGAAACCACTGATCTTCATGGTGAAGTTTTTCCCTCTCCAAATTTTCATATAGATGGTATCATACAACATACAGTCTTTTAATAGTACATGGCTTCTTTCATTTAGCGTGGTGTTTATGAGATTCACCCATGTTGTTAGATATATAAGTAGTTGGTTCCTTTTATTGCTGAGTTTTTTACTTATCCATTGAGTGGATATACCATTGTTTGGTAATGCATGTACAGATTGATGGAAATTTGGGTTATCCCCAATTTGTGGCTATTACGAATAATGCTATTATGAAAAGAGTTTGGTGGGGACATACGCTTTAATTGCTTTGGGGTAGATAAAATCTGTGATTTTCATTTCCACTTACCTAATGACTAGTGATGCTAATGCGTATTGTCATCTGTATATCAATTTCTGGTTTATGTGGTAACTTTTCCTTTTTAAAGATTTATTTATTTATTTGAGAGAGAGAGAGAGAGAGAGCGCGCGCGAGCACAAGCAGGAGGGGCAGAGGGAGAGGGAGAGAGAATTCCTAGCAGACTCCATGCTTAACCTGATGCAGGGCTTGATCTCACTACGAGATCACCACCTGAGCCCAAACCAAGAGTTGGATGCTTAACTGACTACACCACCCAGGCGCCCCTATGTGGTAACTTTTAAAGAAACAGCTAGATTGTTCCTAAGTGGCCCTAACAGTGTGCAAGGGGTTCAGTTTCTTCAAATCCTTGCTATCACTTTGTATTGTCAGTCTGAGATTTTAGCCACTCTTTGAACGTGTAATGAAATCTGTGATTTTCATTTGCACTTACTTAATAACTAGTGATGCTAGTGTGTATTGTCATCTGTATACCTTTTTGAATGAAGTGACTAAACAAACCTTTTGCCCGTGTCTGTTATTGGGCTGTTGGTCTTTATTGTTGAGTTGTAAGAGTTTTTAAAATATATTCTGGGTACAACTCCTTTATGAAATACATGTCTTGCAAACATTTCCTTTCAGTATCTTCTAATTTTTAAAATGGTATTATTAAAAGAACAAGCATATTTAATTTTGATAAAGTTAAATCTATCAATTTAAAATTTTTATTATTTGTGCTTTTTGTGTCATATCTAAGAAATCTTTACTTACTCAAGATTACAAAGATTTTTCTCATGTTTTCTTTTCTTTTTTAAGATTTTATTTCTTTATTTGACAGAGAGAGAGCACAAGTAGGCAGAGCAGCAAACAGAGGGAGAGGGAGAAGCAGGCTCTCCGCTGAGCAGGGAGCCCAACATGGGGCTCAATCCTAAGAGCCTGGGATCATGACCTGAGGCAAAGGCAGACGCTTATCTGACTGAGCTACCCAGGCGCCCTCCCCTTGCTCATGTTTTCTAAAACATTCCAGAGTTTTAGCTCTTACATTTAGGTGTATTATATATTACAAAACATTCCATTTTGAATTAAGTTTTGTGTACAAGTGAGGTAAGAGCAAAGGTTTTGTTTATATAAAAATGTCCAGGGGTGCCTGGGTGGCCCAGTTGTTAAGCGGCTGCCTTTGGCTCAGGTCTTTCAGCCTGCATTGGGCTCTCTGCTGGGCAGGAAGCCTGCTTCTCTCACTACCACTCCCCCTGCTTGTATTCCCTCTCTCTGTCTCTCAAATAAAAAAATAAAATCTTTTAAAAAATTTTAAAAATAACCATTTCCAATTATCTTAGCACCAGTATTTGAAAAAAAATTTCTTTCCCTTTGACTTGACACCTTGTCAAAAAAAAAAAAAATCAATTACCCTTATATTTATGTCTGGATTTTCTATTTTATTTCCTTGATCTATATGTCTATCCTTTCCCCCAAACCATATTGTTTTGGCTAATATAGGTTTAAGGTATGTTCTGAAATAAGGTGTAAAAATCCTCCAACATGTTTCTTGTTTTTCAAACTTTGTGGCCATTCTAGGTTCTTTGCATTTTCAACATAAATTGTATTTTTTTTTAAGATTTCATTTATTTATTTGACAGAGAGAGATCACAAGTAGACAGAGAGGCAGGCAGAGAGAGAGAGGGAAGCAGGCTCCCTGCTGAGCAGAGAGCCCGATGCGGGACTCGATCCCAGGACCCCGAGATCATGACCTGAGCTGAAGGCAGCGGCTTAACCCACTGAGCCACCCAGGCGCCCCATAAATTGTATTTTTTTAAATACTTGATTTATTTATTTTGAGAGAGAGAAAGAGAGAGAGAGAGAGAATGAGCATGGGAAGGGATAGAAGAAGAGGGGAAGCAGACTCCCCATTGAGCAGGGTGCCTGATATGGAGTTTCATCCCAGGACCCTGGGATCATGACCAGAGCCAAAGGCAGATGCTTAACCGACTGAGCCACCCAAGTACCCCTCAACATAAGTTTTAGAATCAGTTTCAATTTCTGCAAAAACACACATGTAAAACAAAACAAAACACCTGCTGAGTTTTTGTTAAATATTGCCTTGAATCTATAGATCAGTCTAAGAAGAACTGCCATCTTAATAACATTTCGTGTTGTAATTCTTGAACATGTATAGCTCTCCATCTATTTAGGTATCTATGTGCATTATTTTTATTATTAGAAAAAGTCAACAACACTTCTCCCCCTTTCCTCAAATAGCTTTCTTTTGCTGGTACCATATATTCTTAAATGAGAATAGATTTCTCCTATAGCAACTCTTTACAGTGACGGTAACTATCACAGGTGTCGGGGGGTGCTGCTCTCAGGGAAGTGCTCTAAGCTATTCAGAGCATCACTGACACTGGTAATTTACTACAGAAAAAAGAGATGCCATGAAACTATGGTGAGTGGGCAGCAGAGATCAATCCGTCAAAATCACGTTCTGCTCTGCTTCTTTTCCACTTGTTTAAAATACTTATAAGAAAGGGCCACTTAATTTGTCCATCTTCATCAATACTAAGTATGTAATCTTACAGAAAATAAATACTCAAATACTTAATAGTTTTTAGTTATTGAATAATCATTAGAAAATTCTGGAAGAATTTTTCATGATAGCATTTTCAACACATGAAGAATAATAGGTGAAAACATTGGTGTTTTTCAGAGATCATTGTTTAAGACTTTTCTTGCTGCATTTTATTGATAAAGTAATTTACCTTGAAATGTATATCCTTACCTAAACCAGACAATTTATGTACATTAAGGAATGTTGCTCAAATATAAATCCCAATACAAGCAAATTATAAAATACAGTAAATATATTGGAAGATTTTTTAAAATACTATTATCTACTAATATATTAAAAATACTCGATGTATAAAATATCTTTAATAAGTGAAAAGGCAACAACAGCAAATCTTCCTTTATAAGGAGTGAGAAAAATTTTTTCTTTACAATTTTTCTATTTGAGGAAGCAAAACACATTTGCACTAAGATAGAATAAACTTAAAAAAAAAAAAAAAAGAGCAAGCAGTAGCCTGCAGAAAATAAAATGTAACACTTGGTAGCTCCAATTACAGAACTGTAGAATAAGAAAGAAATAAATGAGATGTAACAAATATAAATACTTTGTATCTCTTATATTCAATGCTTCATGTTATCAGCTCCAATTATAAAGAAAACATAAAAAGACTCTTCAGTAAAAAAAGGAAAAAGATATAAAGCTAATGCAATTGCATTCTTAAATCTGTAAAATTCCTCAAATATAAAAAAGCATATTTCAGGCTTTCTGGGTGGCTCAGCCATTTAAGTGTCCAACTCTTAGTTTCCACTCAGGTTAAGGTCTCAGGGGGTCATGGGATCCAGCCCCATGTGGGGCTCCATGCTCAGCCTGGTGTCTACTTGAGATTCTCTCCCTTTGCCCCTCCCCTGCTTGCTCTCTCTCTCTCTCTCAGATAAATAAATAAATAAATAAATAAATAATAAACTCTTTAAAAAAAAAAGACACATGTCTTAACAATCAACTATGATAATGCTACTTGAGTGGAACATATTAGGATTCAAATATTCCTGCATATTTAATAATATATTCAACATTAAAAGGTTTCATTAATGGCCCAGTGGTAACTAACAATTACAGGTCAAAAGAAATGTTATATGTAGAAAGGAGATAGACCATAGATATAAAGAAATATAAACATATATAACACTTCTGCTAGATATATTTTTTTAGCTGTATTTTGCCTTTCTGAAGGGAACTACAGATCATTTTGTAGGCCCTTAATTATGTTTCTGAATGGATGAAAGGATTTATCTGTCCTGATTTCTTCATTTTGCAGTTGAGAGACTGGTGGTCCAGAAAAGTTAAATGACTGGTGCTCATTCATTCATGCCTGCATACATTTAGTGAACAAATAATTTTTGAGCACCTACTATGTGCCAAGCCCTGAGCTAAGAACTGGGAATTCACAGGCAAACCCAAACCCACGAGGTACCTAATCTATGGAACTTATCATTTAGTGGGAGGAGATATACCACTTACACAAACAAATTACAACTGTGGATAAGTGCCCCCAAAGATGTATTTGTGGAACTTTGCAGAGGTAGAAGAAAATGCTGTTATCATGTAGCTCAAGGAAGAGTGGCCAACCTGAAGTCCTACGAAACACTAGTTTGGAAGGTCCCTTTTCTCCATGAGTTTCAGAGGGAGGTCCGGCAGCTGCATGAAAGAGCAAGGTGTTTAGGACTGGACAGTTTGGGGTTTGAAGTCTCTCTACTATTTACCATCTATGGGATTTAGAACAACTTATGTAACTTACCTTAGACTTAGTTTTCTCTTCTGTAACATGAGATTAATAAAATCCCTGCTTCCCTGGTTTATTATAAAGATTAAGGAAGATTTTTGTTAGGAGTAAAAGTTCAGTAAAATGTTGCTATTCTTAAAACAAACACAGGTTGATGAGTTTCTAAGTGAGTGTCACTTCCATATCAAGCTTCCAATCCTTTCCTGGATTTGTCTTGCTTTTCCTTGAAATACAGCGACCAGCTTTAAGTATGTTCTGACAAATCAGCTATTGTGTAATGCAAACCTGTCATGACCCTTGAAGACCAGGACAAAGATCAAGGCTCCGAAGCACTGCCTTTTCCTCTTGTATCACCTACGGTGCCCTTTGGCTATTTCTGTGCTATTGCAATTATTTGCCCTCTTAAGTAGAGGATGGAAATAAAGCATTATACAACACCATTTACAAATACCTAGAAAAAATTTTTTAATAGATTTGTAAAGAAAAACTTAGGGCTGTTAGCACATGAAGTGTTAAAATTTGGAAAGAAACAAATACTGTTTATTGTGTTCTAAAATAATTTCTTTTTAATATCCCAACAATCCCCATAAAGGATACTATGTTGAAAATTATCAACATAGTCATTTGAGTAATTTGCTAATCTAAATGACCCATCAGAAAAACGTAAGAGTGTCTTCAGTGCCTCAGGATATCTATCATCATCCCCTTGACCCATCCCAGCAAATGACATTACTGGAGAGCCTTTTCTGAGTCCGTCTGGCCACAACCCCTACATTTAATCAGTTACCAAAGCCTGGAGAGAAAACCTGTTAAATATTCCTTAGGTTCAGCCCTCCTCCTCCTCCCCCTCCCCCGCCTCCATTTTATTACTATTATTATTTTTAAAAATCTCTTCATCATCATTGAGCTGGAATAGCCACTTGATTACTAGTCTTACCCACATTCTATTCTAGTGAGATTAACTCACACAGCATGCTGAGTAAGATAGCAAAAAAATGTGGAGGTAAAGTGCTCCCCTTGCCTCCCCAACTCTGAAAAGTGCCTTAATCCCTGGAACCTCTGAATGTCACACTATATGGCAGAGCAATTACGGTTTTATATCTCATGATAGGGAGTTTGTCCTGGAGTATCCATGTGGGCTCAGTCTTACCACATCAGCCCTCAAAGGTAGAGAACTTTCCTCAGCTGGAGTCAGAGAGAGATGGGTTGGAAGAGAAAGAGGAGAGATACGGCCAAAGGGGAAGTCAGAGAGATATCAAGCAAGAAAAAGATTTGACATGCCATTACTGGCTCTGAGAGTAGGTACCCAAGCCTCTAGGGGCTAAGAGTGTGCCCCCTCAACACCCATAATAGCAGCAAGGGAAATGGAGATCTTAATCCTGTCACCATAAAGGGCTAAATTCTGGCCAATAACATGAATGAACTTGAGAACAGATTCTTCCCTGGAACCTCCAAGAAGAAACACAGCCCTGCTGACACATGTTTTTTAGCCCAGTGAGACCAATGTTGGACTTCTAACTTTCAGGTGTCATTTTAAATTGTGGTAATTTGCTGTGGTATCAGTAGAGAACTAATACACAAAAGAGTTCACTGTTCAAAGCTAACTAGTGGCTCCAGTCAGTCGTACCAAGGATAAAATCTAAGCTCCTTAGCATAGTGTAAAAATGTTAGCGTTCTCTGTTCCCAACCTATCCATCACACATGTCCTGGCCTTCATGTCCTGACCAGAAGCTACCTTCTTTGTGAAAGTCTCATTGACACCCCTGTGGAGTTTCTCTTTTATTCACTCAATAAATATTTAGCACCTACTATGTGCCAGGCACTGTTCTAGGTGCTATGAACAAGACATTAAAAGCCCAGGGGCTCCTGACTGGCTCAGTCTGTAGAGAATGTGACTCTTGATCTCAGGGTTGTATGTTCAAGCCCCACATTGACTGTAGAGATTACTTTAAAAAAGTAAAATCTTAAAAAAAAAAAAAATAGTTAAGTCTTGAAAAAAAAAAAAAAAAAAGCCCAAGTTTTCATGGAGCTTCCACTCCAGTTGAGAGGAGAGGGAGAAGAACACAAATAAGCAAGCAAACACATAATGAAGTTCACATTGTGATAAATGCTCTGAAGGAAATTAATAGATTGACATGATACAGAGCATTTTGATGCAGAAAGGGCACCTTTAGGTAGGGTGGCCTGAAAATGCTTTGAGGGCAGATCTGTAGGATGAGAATGACCTGGCCATATTGATGAGCTGTACAAGGGCAGTTCAGTCAGAGGAACCTCAGCTGAAAGGATCCTGGAACTTAGCTTGTTCCAGGAAATAAAAAGATGCCAGTGTAGTGGGAGAGCAGCGCTGAGGGGAGTTCATCTTGGGCCAAGATGAAGCTGCTGATGGACAGTAGACTGTAGAAGCATAAGCATAGGAGCAGGAAAAGCCATGTCAGAACCCAGTGGGAGAAGGAGAAGGACTGGCTGAGAATGGTAGCCATGGAGAAGGAGCAAAGCAGAACGTCTGGAAAGATATCCTGAAAGTGAGATCAAGAGCATTTGCTGATAGATTAGCCTGGAGATAAAAATCTACTAAATATTCCCAAGATCCAGTCCTTCTTAATTTCTTGATTCCTTGACTCCTTCCCCAGAGCTTGCTCCAAGTTTTTGGCTTGGATGGTTGGTGGTGCCATTCACTAAGACAAGGAAGTCAGGGGAGGTGGGGGAGGGAGGGTGGAGACAGGTTTGGGATTTTAAAAAATCAATAGTTCTGTTTATACTGTGTTAAATTTATGCATGTGAAGCATCAAAGAGGAAATATCAAATAGTTTTTTGGATATGCCTGGAGCAAGAGAGAGGTCAAAGTTAGAAATGTGAAACTTGAAGTCATTGGCATGTGGATGGTATTTAGACTTAGGCACTCTTTTCCATGCTCTAACTGAACTTTGTAGAGACTTTTAATGATTATCATACCATCTTGTAATTGTCTTTGCATGAGTGTCTTTTCAAAGGATTGTAAGCCTTTGAGGCAAGGAACTATGTTGTATCTGTATTCTCCTTTGTTATATGATAGTTTCCTCAATTGATAGAAAAATAGATGATAGATAAATAGGTTTTCTTGATTTTACAGAAAAGTATACTGGGGTACAGGGAGGCAAGTGAGTTGCCCAAGATCACATAAATAATAAGTGATAGAGGAGGGTTCCAAACTTAGCATGCTGGCTTCTGGGGCCCCAACTATTAACCAGTCAGGTATAACTGTTTCTCCAGGAATGTGGCATTGTTCAATAATGTAAGCACAATGTAATCAGAACAAAATTATGAAGATATATTATTGCAATTTTACAATTCTCACAAATGGCCCTCCAGCTCAGACCTGTACTCAAAGGGCCCTTGTGATGTACAACTCCAAAGATACTCCTATGCATAGAAGAGAATGTGCGTGGTATCTTTCCCAGAATTGTGTAAAGCGGTAGAACCCATTGTCTCATAACTAAGTTAACTATCCCTACACAGGTTTGGGTTTGAGTAATCATTCAAAAGAACTTCATTTAGAGTCAAGGGTATTAGTATTTACCTTATTCTAGTTTCCTGTCTTGGTTGAAATTTTATATTTAAACTTGGTATTTTGTCATCATGGAAAACAATGGGCAATTGTTGTCACGTATGTATTGGACATTCCTCAAATCCATGAGTGCACAGGAAAGGGAGAAATCAAGTGGAAGCAGAGGAGCATGTAGCACTAGTAAGTACCATTTACAGTTTATTGAGCACTAAGTATGGACCAAGCACAGAGCTAAATACAATTAGGAAAAAAATGGGAAGTTACTCACCCTCGGTTCACAGTTGTAACTATCAGACACGATAACCCAGACCCATTATCTTTCCAATATATCTCTAGTCAATTGGTTAAAAGCACTTAGTACTAACCTTAAAGGATATCTCAGAAAGCAAAACACAAACTTTATTTCAGAAATTATGAGTATATCTTCCTATAATATGAATAAATTAGTCATAAGCCTTTAAAAAGCAGTTAATTCTTATAAATCAAATAAACAGAGTTTGGTAAATGGTGCCAGGTAAATTGATCATTCTTTTGGCAAAAGTAGATGTTTGCTTTGCATATCATGGAAAACTCAGTTCCATTTGACTTAACGATCAAAATATATCTTTACAAAAGTAAAAAGTAGAAAAGATATGGAGACACCCAACTGGCTCAGTTCATAGGGCATGCAACTCTTGATCTCAGGGTCATGAGTTTGAGTCCCACATTGGGTGTAGAGCTTGTATAATAATAGAAAAAAGTAGAAAAGATAATTTTTAAAAACTATTGAGACAACATGACTTTATAGAAGAAATAAAAGCTGTTATAAAAGAAAAGATTTATAGACCAACTACATAGAAATTAAATACTTAAACATTTAGAGAAAATTCTCTCTCTCTCTCTCTCCCTCTCTCTCTCCTTCCTATCATCTTCCCACTCATGTACAGACATATACACTACCACCACACAATTATATCTATAATATATAAAGAGCTCTGGAAAATCAATAAATAGGGCACCTGGGTGGCTCAGCTGGTTAAGCGTCTGCCTTCGGCCAAGATCATGATCCCAGGGTCCTGGGATGGAGCCCTGCTCCAGGCTTCATGCTCAGCGGCATTGGGGGCATTGGGGAGGATCTTCTTCTCCCTCTTCCTCTGCCCTTCCACCCCACTCATGTTCTCTCTTTCTCTCAAATAAATAAAATTGTAAAAAAAAAAAAAAAAAAGAAAGAAAGAAAGAAAGAAAGAAGGAAAGAAAATCAATTTAAAAAAGACAAATAACCCAGTTGAAAAATGAGCAAAGAACGGTGGCAGGAAGACTCTAAAATGGTCTCCAGTAATCTCTGTTGCCTGATACTTATATCTCTTGTATGAAATCTTGAGTGTAGGCAGACCTATGACTTACTCTTAACCAGTAAAATACAGCAGTGGTGATGAGATGTCACTTTTGTGATTAGGTTACATAAGATTGTGACTTCCATCTTCTAGCTGATTCCCTCTATTGCCGCTTAGATGGCATGTTTTGATGAGTCAAGCTGCCATGTTGGAGAGACTGACGTGATAAAGAATTGAGAATGGCTTCTGGCCAATAGCCAACAGGAACTGAGGCTCTCAGTCCAATAGCCTTCAAGAAACTGAATTCCACCAACAACCACATGAGCTTAGATGTGGATCCTTCCTCAGATAAACCTTCAAATGAAACCATGGCCTTGTGAGAAACCTTAAAGGAGAGGACTCAGCTAAGACATGCCTAGATCCACAGCAACTGGGAGATGATAAATGTGTGGGTTTTAAGCCATTAAATTTGTGCTAATTTGTTAAACAGCGATAGATAACTCATATAGGATATGAACAGACAATTTATAAAGGAAGGACTACAAACAATTCCTTTAAAATGCTTACTCTCACTAGTGATTAGGAAAACAATACAGAAAAATTACAAAGAGATATCAGGTTGTGCCTGTCAGGTTAGTAAAAATGTTAAAGATTGGTAATTTCTAATAAAAGTAAGAGCAGGGGAAAAGAGTTCTCTTATAGAGAGCTGGAAGCAGTATAAATTGGTAAAATGTCCTTTTTGGAGAGCAACTTGGTAACACCTTTGAAAGGTTTAAATATATAGACAATTGACTAAGTTAAATCCATCCTTTGCAATCTATGCCACAGAAAGAATCCAAGTCATGTATGTCAATAATCATTGCAGCATTTGATGTTATAGCAAAATATTGGAAATTATCTAAATCTCCCATCAGTGGAGTGGGTGATTGAATAAATTATGCCACCTTCATACAACGGTAGTCAGTAAAAATGGATCTGTGTGTAGTAACCTGGAAATGTATTCATGATTTATTAGTGGGTTAAAAATCAAGTTGCATAATAATCTGTTTACTATGACCCTGTTCTATGATAAGCCATACACACACATATATATATCATATATGCACATATATGTATGTGCATAGGAAAAGGTCTTAAAGGATACACACCAACTATGATCAGTGGTTACCCCTAGGAAGTAAGAACAGGACAGATGAGAGAGATGCTTTCACTTTGTACTTCTTATTGTTTAGATTTTTTTCAGGGACCAGTTCATCTTTTTCATATAATATTTGCAATTCTTAAACCAGTGAAAATAAATAAAAGGAAATAAAAAACAAAATTAAAGCATTCTTTTCTTGTTGAAGGAGGAGAACTTTGATACTCTACTTTGTCGTGTAACAAAAGAAGACTGAAAACAGAAACAGATGTCCCTCATTCAAGCATAGAGAAGGAAGCAAAAATAAGAGAACTGTTTAAGGAAGAAAGGTTTTAAAACAAAAGTAATCTCTTAGAATTTAATCTATACAACCGCATATGGCTTACATTAAAAAAATCATTTTATAAATGTAAAGGAGAAACAGAAATAACTTGTTCATTTTACCACTAAGAACAAAAAATACATTTGATAGCCATGAACACTTTACCAAATAGAAAGTATCCAAGAAAAGACAGATAAAACAAACAAAACAATGGAAAGTATTTCTCAAAGAGACCAAGATTATATGTGACTAAATGAGGGAACTTTAAGGTTGAACAGTATGAAACTGCCATTTTTGTAAGTCAAAAATAGTAGACAAGCAGTAGTTTCATATTGTTCAACCAAATATATGAGATAGTTCTTGCATTAAACAATCCTTTAGGAAAATAGCAAAAATAAAGAAAAATTTAAATCTCAAGGGTTTTTTGCTATCACTTTTTATATATTATAAAACTTAATAGGACAAACCTGAGACCCCACTTTGTTTTCTAGACAAGGCAACTCTACTTTTTCATACTAAATTATAAGCACAAATGTTAATATTTGAGGGGATCATTCAGATGTCTTTTGTGCCTAGTTACTGTTCAAAGAAGAAGAAAAAAAAACTAAAATATTACCTTTCAAAAAAAACCCAAAACAACAAACAAACAAAAAGTTATCTTTCGTGACACTCTGGTCTTCAGAATGAAAAGATAAAATGTAGACAAAGCTTTGCCACTGACAGCTAAACTTTGAAATAATCTCTAGATAGAAAGAAAGTAACAAAATTCAGAGAGTTCCAGGGGTGCCTCGGTGGCTTCTGCCTTCGGCTGAGGTCATGATCTCAGAGTCCCGGGATTGAGCCCCTGCATAAGGCTCCCTGCTCCGCAGAAAGCCTACTTCTCACTCTCCCACTCCTGCTGCTTGTGTTCCCTCTCTAGCCATGTCTCTCTCTGTCAAATAAATAAATAAAATCTTTTTTAAAAATTTGGATTGTTCCAAATCTAAATTAGTTTTTTTTAAAGCAAAGGAAAATAAAAACCCACTTAGCTATAGACAAATTGCTTTAACGTCATAACCTGTCGATAACTGGTTCAGAGTACACAATATGGTATCAGAAGATAAAAAGAAAAATAAAAGTAGGGAAAAGTGTTGAGTCGAGACCTGGCCTGGACCCTGGGGACACAGGGATGAAACGACACAGTCCACGCCCTCTGCAAGCTCACAGTGACATAGGGATCTAGGCTGTGTAAACTAACAAACTAATAAGAGCTACAAGAGGGGGATTTATATACTGCAGTACAGAAGAAGGAAGCCATGACCAGACCATGGGCTAGAGTCGGGGTATCAGAAAAGTTCCAATCTCTGAATGGAGTCTTAAAGGAAGTATAGACTTTAGTCTGGGGAACAAGGGAGGAAAAGGATACCCTAGGATCAGTGTTTATAACTATACAATAGCTATTGATCCCTTTTATTGCAAGAATTGGGTCATGAAAGCTTTCAAACACAAAAAAGTTGTAAGAATGTTATAGTGGACACCCACATACTGCTTCCCAGAGCCTACCATTAATATTTCTATTTTATTATATATCTACCCGTAGGAACTTTCTAAATGATAAGAAAAAAACAGTATGTGCTAATAAGGGTATTTTTAGGCTATAATAAATTACCTTCTTTTTGGTAGTTCTTTCCACTTATATTGGAATCAGAGGTTATAGGAATGTAAATTTTTGGATAAGACCTCGAATAAAGAAATTAAGGGTAAATTTGTGGTATTAAATAGGAAAAGAAAAATGCCATTATAGAAAAATATAATCCATATTACTCTCTAATGCTTTCATCTATCAAGAAAGTGCCTTTGTTTTGTGTTATTTTGTTTTTTGCATATTTTGTTGCAACTGTATAAGGGCTTATGCTGATTAGGAATACTAGGTTTGTGATTTAAATTACAGTTGGTGGTTTAAATTCCCCATTCAACTGATAATTGGATTTCCAGTTCCTAGATTTTTATGAAGGGTATGCTGTCAAGCATTCTTAGGATTTTTAAAGTTTTATACACTCCTTATGGTAATTTAAGTATGCTACTAAGAATCTGTTATGAATATGTATTATGAAGATGAAGAAAATGAAAAGATGTACTGAGAAATCATCTCTCTCTTATAAATGAATGCTTGGCTAATGCATATTCCAGGCGGGAAGGCTGTAGAAAAGAGGCATTTCTGGAAGTGTATGAGATCTAATTTGGAGCCATGCCTTAGTTGAATTGTTCTGAACTTCTGTGCACATAAGAATTACCTGCAGAGCTTATAAAAATGCAGATCTGATTTGATCCCCCCAATTCTAATCAGGAAGCCAAGATGGGGTCCAGAAGCTGCATTTCTGGCAAAGGATGTCGACAGTGCAAGACCATACTTTCAGAGACTCTGTTGAACAAGTCCCAGTTGTGTGGCACTTGGGCTTGACCAAGTATAGCTTAGTAGATCTGGACCTTGTCCATTTGAACAAAATATGAGTGACCATTTTTTTGAGCACTTATTATATGCTATTATTACTGATATGAAGACAGGTAATTTGAACTAAGGCTCCTGCTAAAAACAACTAAATATGCAGAATGAAATATGTTTTAAAATATCTTCTTAAAAACACCTAGTGTTAGATAAGATGTCATGGAGCCAAAATCCGGGTGAAGGTAGGAATCCAGGGTGTAGCGGAGAAACAAAGCTACTTTTACTCTGAGAGTGTTTGCTGAAAAGAGAAAAACTGAGGGGCAGTTTTCATAGTTTTGGCTTATGGGACACCCAAGCTAGGGAGTATAATGGGAAACCCTCCCCCAGTAGAGACTCCAAGCTAGGCTAGACTCTAGGGCAGGATAACCCAGAAGCAACCCCCATGCTCATTGCTAGAGTCAACAAGAAAAATAGCCCTGTTCTGAGAGGTTGGGGAGGAGAAGAGGACCCTTGTGTGAGAATTTGTGGCCACAAGCTGGTGTTTGTGCTGTTTTTTGGTTTTGTTTAAGATATTATTAATTTATTTGCCAGAGAGAAGAGAGAGAGCACAAGCAGGGGGAGTGGCAGGGAGAGGGAGAAACAGGCTCCCTGCTGAGCAAGGAGCCAAATTCGGGACTCGATCCCAGGACCCTACGATCATGACCTGAGCCAAAGGCAGGCACTTAACCGAATGAGCCACGCAGGTGTCCATGTTTGTGCTGTTTTTTAGTCCAAATTTATATCACCTGAGTGGTATAACACTATTACATCATGCAAGCAGAAGGCAGATGGATTGTCAACCTGAAGTCTTGTGGAGTGGGTACTTTACTGCTAAACCAGGGAAAGGGTACCAGACATTTGTTTTCCCACCCTCTTTTCTCTCTCTCTCTCGCTCTCTCTCTAAGATTTTATTTATTTATTTGAGAGAGAGCACAAGTTGGAGGGAGAAGCAGAGGCAGAGAGGGAAGCAGGATCCTCACTGAACAGGGACCCTGATGTGGGGCTCTATCCCAGGACCCTGAGATCATGATCTGAGCCAAAGGCAGAGGCTTAACCCACTGAGCCACCCAAGGGCCCCATCCTCACCCTCCTTTCCATTAGCAAGATGACAGATCAATTACCACAAAAAGAAACATACTGTAACTCACCTGGCTCTGATTTTTTGCTCAATTTCTTGCTCAGTGAACTGCTGATTAAAAAAATTTTTTTCCCATAAAGAGGGGTGCCTAGGTGTTTCAGTCATTTAAATGTCTGACTCTTGATTTCAGCTCAGGTCATGATCTCAAGCTTGTGAGAATGAGCTCCCATTGGGCCCGTGCTGGGTGTGGAATCTACTTGAGATTATATCTCTCAAATCAGGGCGCCTGGGTGGCTCAGTGGGTTAAAGCCTATGCCTTCAGCTCAGGTCATGATCCCAGAGTCCTGGGATGGAGCCCAGCATCTGGATCTCTGCTCAGCAGGGAGCCTGCTTCCTCCTTTCTCTCTGCCTGCTTCTCTGGCTACTTGTGATCTCCGTCTGTCAAATAAATAAATAAAATCTTTTAAAAAAATCATCATTAAAAAAAAGATTATATCTCTCTCCATCTGCACCTTCCCAAAAAGAAAAAAAAAAAAAAAAAAAAAAAACTTCTCAGAGATATTTCCATAGGTTCCTATTAGTAAATGAAGACTAAAATTTTGATGGTTATATATATTGGCTTTCTTCTTTATATCCCAGTCTTTTGAAATCAATGGTAGGAGACAGCCCCTAGACACTGTTTCAGGATGCCTGGGCAAGAATAGAGTTTCTCAGCCTGCATGGCCAAAAACCATAGCCTGCCTGTGGAGTCCTGTGTGAGTTTTTGCTATGTTGGGGAAACTTGCCTGGAGGCCATCCAATCAAGCCACCAACCCATGGCTTCCTAACAACTATAAGCACATTTCTCCCCAAAATTAGCACACTCAAAAGAAGCATTTAATTGTTTTCCACATGATCCCTATAAGCCAAGAGAAGATCTGATAAGGTATTTCCAGAAAGAGCTCTGTCCTAGGCGTCAGAAGTGGTTTTAAATTTAATCTCTGCTACTTACTAGCTTGTGAGCTATTTAAATAATTTCATCATCTGTAAAATGGGATTGATATTTGCTTTGCAGTATAATCATGAAGATTAAATAGAATAATATATGAGTATGTGTAACATCTAACATAATGCTTGGTATTTAATAATAAATATCAATAAATCTTAGTTTCCTTCCTTGCTTCTACTAGTTTCATTTCTTTTTAAGTTTATTTATTTATTTATTTATTTATTTATTTCAGTAATCCCTACACTCAACTTGGGGCTTGAACTCATGACCCTGAAACCAACCATCATACCCTTTTCTGACTGAGCCAGCCAGGGGCCCCAACTTCGTCCTTCCTTCGTTCCATCCTTTCTTTCTTTCTTTCTCTCTCCTTCCTTCCTTTCTTTCCTATCTTTCTGTGGGTGTGTATGTATTTATTTGTTTGTTTCTTTTTAGTAATCTCTACACTCAATGCGGGGCTTGAACTCACAACCTTGAGATCAAGAGTGGCATGATCTCCCAACTGAGCTGCCAGACACCCCCACCTTTTTCTAATAATATAAACACATTTGAGGATTTTTTCCCCTGTTCTATCAAGTTTGTATCTGGTTTGCTGCTGATAATCACAGTAAGGAGGAGAATAATACAGAAAAATCAGTGTCAGCTTTAATCAAGGAAATTCGGTTTTTTAGGAAGACCAAAGGAGGAAAGGAAATGCAAAGAAGAATGAGAGTGGACCTGGAAGCAGGAAGAAAAGCAGTGGAGAGTGATGTCCTAGAGACCAAGGGAAGAGGGAATTTCAAAAACAGAGTGATGAAATGTGGAGATTAAGATAAAGACTGAGAACTTTCCACCTGATTTAGTAACTTGGAGGACCCTGGTGGCCTTAGCAACAACATTTCAGTGGAACTGAGCAGGAAACCAGTTTGCAACAGGTTGAAAAGAGAGAGGGAGAAAAAGAAGTAGAAGAGTTTAGTCAAATGTCTTCAGGTCTAGCTCTTCTCTAGGCAAGAGATAAAGCAGTAGCTGTAGGAGGACATGGAATTGAGAAGGCATGTTTGATTAGCTGGAACTATGGGAGTTAAAATACTAGATGGAGAGGAGACCAGAGAGAAGGAAGTTACCAGATATGGAGGACGGAGCATGATGGAGAGAGGGAAGTTCCCGGAGAGGCCGAAGAGCCTGGGACCAGGGCTCAGTGGGAAAGAAGGTCTCCTATTTGATTGTGACAGGAAAAGGCAGAGTGCGAACCCAGGTTCACGCATAGACTGGGGGCCAGGAAGCTAAAGGAGTACTCCTTGGATGGCTTCTGGGTTTTTTTTGTTTGTTTTTCCGTGAAGTAGGAATTTAAGTTTTCTCTGGAGAGGCAGGAGGAGGGGCGGGTGCAGAGGTTAGATGTTGGAGGGAAGTGGAGAAGATAAGGAAAAAACCCATTTAGAGTATGGAGGAGGAAACTGACCAGGAAAACATAGCACGACACAGAGAAGTGTCAAGGACCCATCCGAAATTGATTACTCTGAATTTAAACCAACACCAGTATGTAGGGCTCTGTGGTTTTCTTCAGGCACTGTAGGGGGACTAAGTCACATTTTTCTGTCATGTTGCACAACAAGGTGCTGGTAAATACTTCGCAAGTGCTTTAGGAGTTGTGATGGGAAGAACACTGATTTGCAGCAGTGGTGTAAATAATCCCAGTATGACTGACTTCAAGCTATCAATGTGATGTTCCTGGATTCAGGCTTGGGAAGGGATGCCCAATGGCACACTCTTATATAATATTCCCACCATACAGATACAATAGACATAAGTAACCATAAGAACATAGAAAATAGTAAAATGTAGCAAAATAATTAAGAAGTGACAAGTTTTGATTCTTTAGTACCTTGGCCTTTATATAATTTTCTTAATTATAAGTTTATGTAACTTAATTTTTAATAATAACTGACACCTGGCTTGCAAAATTCCTGCAAATGTTACAATCAGCTCTCTAAGACAGCCTGAGCTGCTCCAGGTTGAAATGGCCTGCATTAAGGGATTGGATGGAGTTGGGGGCAGGGAGGGAGCTAAGACGTTAAGTGACAAGATTGCTTTCTTGGGCAAAGGGACTCTCCCCTGGGCCTGACAGAGCAAGTCTGAGTTCGCTGGGTAAAGAAAGGAGCTGGAAATGATTGAAAAAAGGTTGACCCTGGGGAAGGGATAAGAGCTGTTAGGTGGGACATGAATCAAGGATCAGACAATTCGATATTGCAGTAGTTACCAAGTTTGTATCTTTCCTGTGGCCATTTTCTCTCATCGTACTATAAATAGTCATAAAGGTCTGATGGAATAGGCTGCCACAGCGTGGGGGAGGGGCTGTCCTGGAGAAGAGCAGAGAGAGTGGTTTTGAGTCCAGGGGCAGGAAACCCCGGGCCGCCTGGATCATGTCACAAGAAAGTCACCTCTGCAAAGGCAAAACCAGCTGGGAGTCTTGCTGTTGGCAGTTTCCCTGAGCTGTGTTTTGTTATAGGTTGGCAGGAAGATACTTGGGGGATGGAAGCTCTTTTTGGTTCTAAAATTATACTGTAGCAATGAATGCTGGTAACTAAGTTCCTTCTTTCAAGTAGCCCACTAAATAAACTTAGATAAAAATCCTTTTGTTTTCATTCTTTAAAGTTCTTTGCATGAGGTAGGAGAATAAATTCATTTCTGTTCAGTGCACTTGTCTGGTATTGGAAAGTCACTTTCCACAAAAGAGCTAACACATTAATGGCCTCAGTTTGGCTTTTATAATCGTGACTGGGTATAATTCCGAATCATGTTTGGTGTGAGATACCTCAGCAGGCAGCATTTTCACTCTTTTAAGAGAAAATATTTCATAGAGTATTTGTATTGTCAATATCTCCCTGTTTGAAAAAATCCTACCTGTTCAGGGTACAGCCACAATTACAAACACATTTAGAGATTTTATTATATTTGATCAGATTTCAGAAGCAGTAACAAGAACAAGAGGATGTAGGAGAAAAATAGACAAATGTATTAACACTAAAAAAAAAAAAAAAAAAAAAAAAGCATGTGTTAGGGCAGCAATTTCCAGAGCAGTAAAATTATGGGGGTGGGAGGAGTGGGAAGTGGGAGGAAGGACAAACACAGAGTTGCCAAGTCATGACATTAAAAAGAAATTACCAGCTGCTCTCATTATCATTTCTTAAAAGAAAGATATTTTAATACTAGATAAATAGTAAGAAAAGAATCTTTGAATCAAGAGAATGCATTTGGTTTATGGAAAACTCAACAAATTGTTTTTTATTTTTTTCATTTAGGGCTTAATAGTGAAAGTATCTCCATGAGCCACTGTAGGACACATGTGAGGGTTTTTAAGAATTTAGTGATTCTAAAAAAAAAAAAAAAAAGAATTTAGTGATTCTTCTTTTTCATTAATCTTTTGCATAAATCTTTAATATTCTGTTACAAAAAGAAAGGAAAGAAAGAAAAGGAAATGAAATAAAGGGGCAGTGTGATATTAGCAGTTTAAAAAGGCTGTTTTCTTTGAAAACTAAAAAGAACTATAGCTGTTTCCTATGGTTCTGATAGAAGAAGAGATTGATTGGGAGGAAAGTTATGATTACATATAGTCTGGCATAATGGAGAGAATATGTTTTTCAGAACTGGGACAGGCCTAAACAAGATCTGAAAAAGGAATTAAAAAAAAAATCCCATTCACATCAAAAACAACGAAATATTTAGGAATAAATTTAACCAAGGAAGTGAAAGACCTGTACACTGAAAAGTATAACACTTTGATGAAAGAAATTGAAGACACAAATGGAAAGATATCCTGTGATCATAAATCAGAAGACTAATATTGTTAAAATGCCTAGTTTACCCAAAGCTGCTTATAAATTCAATATAAGCTCTATCAAAATTCCATGTCATCTTCACAGAAATAGAAAAGCAATTCTAAAATGTCTATAGAACCACAAAAGACCCCAAATAACCAAAGCAATCTTGAAAAAAGATGGAGGTATGTTTCTTGGTTGCAAAGTATGCTATAAAGCTATAGTAATTAAAATGGTATGATACTGTCACAAAAATAGACACACTGACTAATGGAACAGAATAAAGATCCCAGAAATAAATTTCTGCATATATGGTCAACTAATATTTGACAAGGGAGCCAAGAATACTCAGTGGAAAAAGAATAGTCTTTTACATAAATGGCATTTGAAAAATTGGGTAACAACATGCAAAAAAATGAAACTAGATCCCTATCTTACACCACTCACAAAAATTAACAGAATTGATTAAAAACTTAAGCATAAGATCTGATACTGTAAAACTCCTAAAAGGTTACATAGGGAAGAAGCTCCTTGACATTAGTCTTGGCGATGATTTTTGGATATGACACCAAAAGCACAAGCAACAGATGGAAAAAAAACAAAACAAAACAAAACAAAAAACAAAAAAAACAAGAGGGACTACATCAAACTAAAAAGCTTCTGCACAGCAGAGGAAACCATCAACAAAATAAAAAAGCAACCAATGGAATGGGAGAAAATATTTGCAAACCATATATTGGATAAGGGGTTAATTTCCAAAATATATAAAGAACTTACTCAACTCAATAACAAAAACCAGACAAACAGATTTTTTAAATGGGCAGAAGAACCAGATAGACATTTTTCCAAAGAAGACATTCAACTGGCCAACAGGTACATGAAACGATGTTTAATATCAATTAACCATCAGGGAAATGCAAATCAAAACCACAGCTGAGATATTACTTCACACCCATTAGAATAACTATCATCAAGAAGACAAGAGATAACAAGTGTTCCCGAAGGTGTACAGAAAAGGGATTCCTTGGGGCGCCTGGGTGGCTCAGTGGGTTAAAGCCTCTGCCTTCGGCTCAGGTCATGATCCCAGGGTCCTGGGATCGAGCCCCACATCGGGCTCTCTGCTCAGCAGGGAGCCTGCTTCCTCCCCTCTCTCTCTCTGCCTGCCTCTCTGCCTATTTGTGATCTCTCTCTCTGTGTCAAATAAATAGAATCTTAAAAAAGAAAAAGAAAAGGGATTCCTTGTGCACTGTTGGTGGTAATGAATCGGTTTAGCCACTGTGGGAAATAGTATGGAGGTTCCTCAAAAGATTAAAAATACAACTACCATATGATCCAGCAATTCCATTTCTGGGTGAATATATATATATATAAAGGAAATAAAAACATGATATTGAAAAGTAAAGATATCTGCAATCTCATGTTTATTGAAGTATTATTCACAATTGCCAAGATATGGAAACAACTTAAGTGTCTATCAATGGATGAATGGACAAAGAAGAAATGGTTTGTGACTATCTAATGGAATAGTATCCAGCCATGAGAAAGAAGGAAATCCTGCCATTTGCAACAACATGGATAGATCTTGTGATAAGTGAGGTAAGTCAGACTCAGAAAGATAAATTCCACATTATGTCACTTATACATGGAATCTAAGAAAGCTAAACTCAGAATTAGAAAGTAGAATGGTGGTTATCAGGGGTTGGGAGCAGGGGAATTGAAAAGATGTTGTTCATGGGTACAAACTTACAACCAGTAGATAAATTGTGGAGGTGGAGTGCACCTCATAGTGGTTAAGTCAATTCTACTGTTTCGCTGTTACTAGTTGGATTTGTGAACGTTATTTTAAGACATTTGTGTCTATGTTCCAGAGAAATGTTGGTCTGTAAATGTTTCTTTTAATAATAATAATAATAAAGGACTGAGGTCTTATCTTTGCCTAGTTTTTATATCAAGGATATGCTGACTTCATAATGTATATAGTATTCTCTCCTCTTACACTTTGAGTTTTTATAAGATTTGTATTATTTCTTAAATGTTTCATAGCATTACCAACAAAAATAAATCTTTGTTTTGATCTGTAGTAACTCTCTTATTAACGAGTTCTAACGTTTATTTAATGATTTTCTTGCTGTGACCTCTAACAGAAATGATTATCAGGATAATTCAGCTGGCAAATTATAATGTATTTAATTATAAGACAAAAAATATTGTATGATAAGCTTCAAAGTTGTAAAGAGATTAAATCTTAATCATTCTAACCACAAAAAAGAAATGATAATTATGTGATGTGATAAAAGTGTTAGCTGATGACGTGGTGGTAATTGTATTGCAATATACGTGTATCAAACCAACATGTTTTATACCTTTAACTTACACAGTTATATGTCAGTTCTATTTAAAAAAAAATATTAATCGTTCTAGGCCTTTTGGCTAAGATCAAGTGTAAAAACAATAATAATAAAGGACTGAGGTCTAGGTTCGAATCCCAGCCCTGCCACTTAGACCCAGGGACTCAGGCAAGTTATCGAACCTCTCCAAACCTCAGGTTTCTTCTTCTCTAAAGGAGGATAATGATACAGGTACATCCCAAGTGGTCTACGATGATCTGATGAAATAAAGTAAAAATATAAACTACGACTCACGAGATCGCTTAGCATTCAGTAATTGTTTGCTCTTTACTTCTATCATCCTCTTATCTTTCCATTTAAAAATAATGACAGAAACTGGTAATAATTTATTTTTAATGTCTTGAACTTGACTTTAAGTTGGTACCCTCACCTTTAGATACACACACATGTACTCTCCCCCACAGACACCAATTTTTCCGGTCTGAATACTTACACAAGAATAGGTTGCACCTAGTAAGTCCCCACGAAAAATTAGCTATTACGGTTTTTTATACTTTACTCTTTTCCTTTTTCGTTTTAAAATGGATTTCTCATGCTTGTAAATTGCTCTCGCACTCCCATTAATAGTTGGCGCTTTGCAAATTTGATCAGTGTGAACTGCTCTGAGCCTCTGAGCATGCTCACAGTAACTAAGCAGGAGAGCACCCAGAAGCCAGGGCCCTCTCCCCCAGCACCCTTTGCTTATCTAATGCTTTCCATCCCCGTGGTGTTCAAGCTTGCCCCTGGCTACTTTGTGTTTCCATACCTCTAATGTTTTATTGCATTTTATTGCATTACTGAAGGAGTATAAGGTTGACTGTCAGTTAAGTTGAATGTAACACAGCAAAGTGGAGCATCTGTAGTTCATTTGTTTTATGAACATTGTCAACAGAAATGTATTGTCTGGGTTAGATGCCGGAGTTATGTTAAAATACAAAAACAAGAAAGCCAGCTTCTGCCTTGGGGAAACTGTCTGCTTGGGGGAGGGGTGACAGCCACAGGAACAATTAGACATTTAGAGCAGAGTGTTGTTAGGGGTCTTCATGGAAATGTGTTTGCTCCTGCTACTAGGGAACAGGCATTGGGGGTGGGGTGAAGGTAGAGTGCAGATGAGCCCCCCAGTGAGAGCTTGGGTCTGCCTCAGCCCCAGGGACAGATGGAGGGGAAGGTGAATATTCAAAGCAGAGGGCACTGCATGAACAAAGATGTGGAAGCTAGAAAGAGCTTGCTATGTGTAAGCGTATATGTGTGAAGAGATACAAGCAGAAGGACCGGGGTTGAGAGTGTGTCTGAGGCCCCTGTAGAGCCTGGAAGCCTGTGGGGAGTTCCGCAACAGCAAGCGTGGAGCCCAGCGGGGGGATCCGCAGCCCGTCTGATTTACCCTCTTGGGGATTTGCACTCGGGCCATTTCTGTGGGCCTGAAATGCCAGCTTATTCAGAGCTTAAGGATGTGGCCCTTGCTAGCTCAAATCCACATTTCCTCTGACTCTCTCAGGCCACAGCAGCTTCTGCTTCCTTTAAACTCTTAGGACATCTAGTGTATGAGCCTTATGGAAGTGAATACTCACATGGCCCTGCCCTGTGAATTCTTTCTCTGTGAAAATATTTCTCGACCCTTCTGCAAGAGGGTGAGTTCCTTGAGCACAGGACCCACTTCTTTTACCTCTTTCTGTTCTCCATAGAGGCCAGAGTAGAGCTTCCAAATGGTAATTGCTGTAAGTGTTTGTTGTTCAATTGTTGCCTCTCTGGCTTCATGGGAGGAGTAGGACCAGGGTCAGATCCAGAAGTCTGAGGCAAACATGCTCTATTTAGGGGAACTTCCGGCCTTCCAGGCCACAGGCAGGGAAACAGGATAATATTCGCGAAATCTTTTTTTTCTAGGTTTGCAAGTTACCACATTCTCCTGGTTTCTTCCCAACTCTCTTGATTGTTACTTTTCCATCCCCTTTGTCAGCCTCTCTTTAAGGATACATGCTGGAAAGCCTCCTTTCTTTCTTTGAAATTCTCTCCCCTTGGAACATTTCAGCTCAATCCTGAAGCTTCAGGCTGCCATTTTCACACCAACAGTTCTGGATCAGGACTTCCAGCCCAGCCCTTCTCTTTGACCCTGACCACCACCAAGACCCTCCCAACCCTCCCACCCCCACCCCCGTGACTCCTCAACCAGTCTCTGCTGGGGTGTCTCAGAGACACTTCAAATCCAGTGTGCTTGGAACTGAACTCATGTTCATATTTCCTACCCTGCAAACTAAACAAGCGAGAACAAGACAGGTGAAAACCTTAAGGCTCCTCCAGTCTTGCCCTGCTTCATGAACGGCCCCAGGTACTCGGTCGCCCAAGTCGCAAACCTGGGAATTTTTCTTGCCTCCCCTCCACCAACCATCCCACCAACCCCCACATCAAGTCAATCATCCCGCGCCAAATCTTCCCTTACTTCTTCCCACTCCCACACATGGAAACCTAGTTCTCTACCTGGATTATTGCCAAGGGTTCCCTGGATACACTCCTGACCCCCTTAAAATCTGTTCTCTGTCCCACAGCTAGAAAACACACTTATAATCATGTATATCTGATTATGTGACTTCCTTACTGAATGCTCCTCAGGAGTTTCCCACTGCCCTTACAACGAGGCAAAACCCTTGCCAACTTGCCCTCTTCTCTATATGCTGCCCTGCTCCTTACGGTCTGCACCCGCAGCTCTCCTGGACTTACTTCTGTGAGTATTTCATGCTCTCTCTCATCTCTAGGTCTCTGTGTCTACCGGTCTCTCTGCTGGAGCACTCCACCTGCTCACTCTCACCCTGGCAAACAAATAAATATGAGTCACTTTCTGCTGCTCTGCTTGGAGACACGAATAAGGCAAGGAGATGGCAGGACCTAGTATACTGAATGGCCAGGTCTCAGCCCTGTCACATTGCATATCCTCTGTGCATTACAGTTATCACTCTATCCGCGTGCTCTTGTCCTGCATTCTGGTGTAGGCAACTCACTGGCTCTGTGATCGAGGCGCATAACTGATGGAGATGTGCCAAGCCATCTTCTAGGTACAGTTTGGGGACCTATGCTGTACTTTTCTTCAGTGTCTGGGTGTTTTAACATATGTAATGATCACAAATGTTCCATTTGTTGTAGACAGCATGTGTCTCCGAGATGAGGTATAATGACAGGGCATTTATGGCCCAAGAAAATAAATAGCACGGGATTTGTGTTCTTAAAAATGAAGGTGGCTGCTTAGGTCTATGCCATGTTGGGATGATTACCCCAAGATACTCATTAAGCCCGGGTGTCGATTTACTGGGCAGGAACTATACTTCAGCAACAGTTGAACTGGAGGCCTGCAAGGCCATTAAAATGAAACGAATGACCTAATCTCTGCAAAATCAGCACAGGATTCTAATTTATGCTTATCAAAAAAAGGATCATTTCTATCCAAATTAACCAATCAGTAATATAATGTTAAGGCAATTATATTAGACAATGTATCCAAGAGATTGAATTACATCAAATTAATTCCACGTTGGCTTAGATCTCCAAGCCAGGTATTTTCCAGAGGCCATGTGTTATGAATATTTGTGCCACATCTGGGTTTCTCTAGGCCAAAAGGGGTCCTTATAATCATAACATGCATTGAACATGTTTACATGAGCTGCAGTATAATGAACAATAGTGAACTATTTCAGAGCCATCCGTTAGGAAAGGTTAAAGAGGCTAATCCCAGAGTCAGGAAAGGAAGAAACTCAACTGCCAGCAATGAAACATTAAAAAAAGATTGCTAGGACAAGTGGTCAAGTATAAATGAATTAACGAATGAATATACACAGCAGTCAACAGTGAGTCCTGAATGCTTTTAAAAACCACACGCTTTCCTAGCTCAGTAGCCAATCTCTTCACTGTGCACATCTGTGCACATCTCCTGCACACATTGAAATCCAAATCAAAAATGATTTTTTTCTCACGAGGCACAATTCCACATATTTGAAAAAAATCATTTGGCTGCTCGATAGAAACAGGGAGAAGCTAATTCTGCCATAAACAGGGGGCAGTGAAGAAAGGCATGCCATCTCTCTCTCTCTTTGAGACAGAAGCTGCTGCTTTAACCATTTCGTTGCCAGATGTCATTGCCAGATGTGCCCATGGGCGTTCCAGACTCTCTTTGGGGATTGGTGTCCTGAGCTCTGGCACAATTCAATCCCTTCCCAGAAAGGAAAGCAATTCATTACATCAGTTCGTAATAGGAGCTTGCTTGTTAGCTGGATGCTATCTAATTTGCTTCTCCCTGCCTGCAATAGCTTTATTGATGGAGAGGTATTAGAATCCCAACTTTGCCTGACAGGAAACAGACCCTAAGGACTGAAAGGATTTGCCTAAAGTTTCAGGGCTAATTTCAGCAGAGAACTCAAGCTCCTCAAGCCATCCCAACACAAGTTATACCCCTCAAGCTGCCTCTCCCGGCACAAAACCCATGCTGTGACAAGCTCCTGTAGCAGACAATTCCATTGACAGAAGACCAGACCCAAGAGAAGCATGCCATGGTTGAGGCTTGGAGGGGCCACAACATGAGATGCCAATCCCAACAAAGAAACTTCTTTTTACTTTCGAGGAAGATTGGGACTTGATTCCAGCAGATGTTTACCGAGTACCTTCTGTGGCCAGATCCTGTATTCTGTACCTTCACAGACCTCTCAGTTGTCACAACAAATTCTTTTACTAAGATGCATGAAGGCAGAAGAAGCTTCATATTTAAAAAGAACCAAGTGTACCCTGTGGATAAAGAGGAGCACTTGTAGAATTTTCTCCATATCTCCCATTCTTGGGAACAGGTGTGATTAGTTTCTTAAAAGCAAGCTCATTGGAGTGCCCAAATATCAGTCTGTAGACATTTATTTTGTTCTTTCCTTTAATCAAGCTGGGTATTTTTTTTTCTTTAGATTTTTATTTATTTATTTGTCAGAGACAGAGGGAGAGAGAGTGAGCGAGCACAGGCAGACAGAGAGGCAGGCAGAGGCAGAGGGAGAAGCAGGCTCCCCGCCGAGCAAGGAGCCCGATGTGGGACTCAATCCCAGGACGCTGGGATCATGACCTGAGCCGAAGGCAGCCGCTTAACCAACTGAGCCACCCAGGCGTCCCAAGCTGGGTATTTTTTAATCTTTAGTGTGACTAAGAATTAGGATTGTATAGCCATTTTAGAGATTTTTTTCAAGGATGATTTTGAGATATGTGATTTTTAGCCTCGGGCTGATGTTAGAACCCAGCCCCTGCTCCAGATATGACCCTGTGGTAGACTAGGACTGGGGAAGCTGCTGATAATTCTCCTGGTGTCCATTGTTGATGTCGCCTGCTTCCTTGGGGGCACCACTCCTCCTCTCTGTACTCCAACCCAATGGTCTAACAGGGAGCAGCCATCTTATATGACTGCCTCCCTGGGCCCAATGATTGGTTCAAGATATTGAACACATGATCTGTATGATCCAAACTGGACCATCACAACTGTCTCCCAGAACTTTTCAAAGAGGAGCTCCAGAGATTCACCCATACTTTCTCCTTTCTGGTTGTGGCTCCCTGAGGGTGTGCGCCCAGAGCCACCAGTGTCTCCCATGAAGAGACAGAGAGACTACCTGGGGGTGTTGGTGTCTCTGGATCTAGTCTTTCCTCAGGCCAGCTTCATCCTGCCTGTCTCACAGTTCAGCTCTGTGAGTCAATAGATTTATCCATTTTCTTAGTCACAAATTGGGGTTTTCTCTCATGGGAAAAAAGAGTTCCAACTGAAGATACCAGTGAAATATATTTTTTGTTTGTATTTTTACCTAAAAGGCAGTATGCTGTAATAGAAGGCATGTTGGTTTGGAAACAACATTAGAAAGAATTTTGAAGATTAGGAGGTGTCAGGCACCTATTATTGACATGTGGTGTTGGGGTGGAGTGTGGGAGAGAGTTGGCCCAGGACCAAACAGTTCATTTAGCTCAACTCAGGGATTGGTCAGCCTGCAGCTCAGGCCCAGATGCGTCAGGATTCTCTTCACAACCAAGTTAAGTTGAACTGCTTCACACTGCCCCTTCCCCCACTGAATTGTGGGGACCCATCTTCCATTAACCTTAGGCCCATAGACATGGCAGAGCCCTTGTCCTTCCAGGTAGTGAGCTGACTGTGAGCACAAGTATGATGAATGCCAGTCCTGAATGCTGGCAGCAGTAGAGATAGAATTGCTCATAGGAACTACTCTACTATCAACCCATGGGTGCAGGGACTAAGAGTGGGGACATTTAGAGCCCCACAGAACTAGGTTTTCATTTAACTGGGTTGCTTACCATCTGAATTCTTGGAATGCCAGGTTTTTATCTCTAAAGTGAGCACAACCATACTGAAACCTTTAGTGCTTTTATGAGAATTAAATAAAGGAACTATATTGTTGCACATAGTTGGCACTTAGTATGTGGTACTTGTACTGAGGATGATGAGGACAGGTGATGATAATAACAGTAACTTTTTCACTAGAAAGTCGTCTCATGCTTTTTCCAATAGACAAATACAGCATGGGAAAAGTGGTCTTTTTTCCTTGGGGTCATGTGATGAGTAGCTAACAAAGACAGGATTCAAATAACCGACTCAGTTAGGGATTTGCACTTTTTAAAGAAAAGATTTATTTATTTATTTGAGAGACAGTCAAGGGAGGGTGGGGCAGAGGGAGAAGGAGAAACTCAAGGAGACTCCCAGCTGAGCGTGGGGCCTAACGTGGGGCTCGATCTTACGACCCTGAGATCAGACCCAAGCCAAAACCAAGGGTGAGACACTTTAACCGACTGCACCACCCAGGTACCCCAGATTTGTACATACTTATGAGCCAAAAACTGTTCAAATACTAGAAGTGCCTCATTAGTTTTGTGAACAAAGTGTGAATCACTATTATTTTGCTTTTTTTAAAATCATTTACAAAATAAAATTTGATGTAAGTATGCTTTTATAGTGTCCTAGACCCTCAAATTGGGGTGGTTCTTACTCTTAGATTATACTGGAAACAGACTTCTAAATTCTTTCTTAATTTTGATTTTTTTCAAAATGTTAAAGTTTTCTTCACATTTTTCAAAGGTGAGGCACTGTTTCCTATCTTAATGAGAATAAAATGAAACCATTGCATTTCCCCAAAGAGAGGTCTTGAGGAAACACAGATCCCTGAGAGGATATCGTTAACTGCCTGCTTCTTATAATTGAGGCCTCTTCTCAAACAGCTCTGCTGTTTAATTTCAGCTCTCACCAATAACCCTTTCCTCTTTTCGATCAAGTGTTTAATTTCCTTGAAAGATTTTCTCAGATTTCAACGATTATTGAGAGGGTTTTCATTTAACTCTAACCCTTTAATGGCTAAATCTTGCATATCCATTATTTCGAAAAAGGGTATTTCTGTTCATCTAAGTAAATAGTCCACGGATTTGCTCTTCTTTTCTTGCCTATTATTGCTGAAATGAGGAATTATTTGGAAACTTCTTTGCTAACTATCATGTAAAAATAAAGTAAAATTAAGCATTTACAAAAACCAATCTTGGGCAACTCTCAATTATCTACAGCAATATAGACTAAAGCATAGATTACTAAAAACATATAAACTCCCACACTTGATTATGGCCATTCTGTTCCTTTCTTCCAAGTAAAATGTGTGTTTAACCTTCAGTTCAGCTTTTCTTACAACCCTTAAAAACTTTCTAATTTTAGGAAAGCATTAAATATTCATCAGGAGGTAACAGGAAGAAAGAAGAAAGGGGTGGTCAAGATAACACAGAAGTTTAGGGGTAAGAATTATTGCCGTTTCTATTTAACTATACAGGAAAATTATTAAAAAAAAAAACACATAAAAATAACAGTAGCAAATCAATCCAGTATGGCTTTTGCCAGATTCTTCCAAGGACTTTAATTTATCTTAACCCTAATCATAAACCATAGCTGGCTTTCAGATCTGGGTTAGGTCCTGTGTACTAAGGAATTTGGCTTTATCCAAAGAGAAGTTCCAATCTTTGCTCTCAGCTTCTGGGATGCACTCTGTCATATCTGGTAGGAGTCTCTATTTAGAGCAGGGACTGTCTACACAAGAAAGACCAACAATGTGCTTAGGGTCAGGACTTTGGGTCATGTAGTGTCATTGGACCTGGAGACTGAGTTCACTCTTGTAGCAATCAATCAGCCATGCCCATGTCATGAAGCCCCAGTGAAAACTCCAGTCACTAAAGCTCAAGGGAGCCTCCCTGGTTGGAATTCCCTGTGAGCATTGTCAATCACTGATGCTGGCAGGTAACATCCTGACTCTCTGGGATGGAACAATGGAAACTTCAAATTTGAAGCCCTCTCACACTCTGCCCTATGTGTCTCTACTTTTAGTTTATTTTTATCTGTATCCTTTCCCTGTAATTAAACTATGACTGCTTTCTTTGAGTTCTGTGTTTTTAGAGCCAATTATAGAGCCTAACGGTGATTTGGGGACTCCCCAAACATGGAGTTGATGAAGGCAGTGTTGGGGACTATGCTTTAAAGTTTGCCTAACTGTGGGTTGCACCTCTTCAGTCCTCCCACAGCATGTTGTCATGACTTCCATTGTAGCATCTAACACATTGTTCTTTTTGTTTTTTTTTTTTTTTTAATATTCAGTGATGGAATGGCAATAAAAATGCTTATGGAGTAGAAAGGCGTGGTTGTTTCATTAGTAGCA
This sequence comes from Lontra canadensis, assembly GCF_010015895.1. Taxonomy (NCBI): domain Eukaryota; kingdom Metazoa; phylum Chordata; class Mammalia; order Carnivora; family Mustelidae; genus Lontra; species Lontra canadensis. Next base: position 5,104,245 of record NW_022631027.1, read on the forward strand.
GTAGTAGTATAGTGATAATGGGGAAACTGAAGTTCAGAATGATTAAGCAACTTGCCTAGAGTCACACAGTAAGTGACAGAGCAGGGATTCATTAGAGGCTAGTCCTCCTAGCCCCAGAGTCCAAGCTATTAACCACCGCAACATTCTACCTCAGCGTTTGTTGGAAAGAACAGAAACACGACACAGAGCTTAAGTTCAAATCCTACCTCCCACAAAAAGAACGAACAAATAGAAAAGGAATTCATTATTATAAGTTTTCCTCCTTTCCCTCCTTTCACTTTTCTCTCTCTCCTTCTCCCCTCTCTGCCTCTGCTTTTTTCTGTGCAAGGCCGATGAAAACAACAGGCTACAGTATGGGTGAGAAGGTGGTAATGAATGGAAAGACTTCAAAGGGAAAATCCACTGGACCTATGACTAACTGGATTTAGAAGATAAAGAAAAAGGAAAGGTCAACAACATCTTCACTGTTTAGGAGTATGGTTAACTTGGAGGATGTTATTATCCATGATAGAGAGAGGCAATTTCAAGGGAAGATAATAAGCTAACTTTTTTTCACCTCATTAAGGTACAATTTACTTAGAATAAAATTTGCCTACGTTAAGCACACAGGTTGACTTTTGACAAGTATATATCAAGATATCAAACATTTGTGGGTCTCCCAAAAGTTCCCATGCCCCTTCCTTTCATTGTTATGCCTCACAACCACTAATTTGATTTCTGTTACTGTAGATGATGTTACCTGTTCTAGAACTTCACTTAAACAGAATTCTACTTCTTCCTATGTTTTGTATCTGGCATCTTTTTTTCCTCAGTGTAATAATGGCTGTGGGACTCGTCCATGTTGTTGCACATATCAGTAACTTGTGGAGGTGGGGGAAGGGGCAAATAGTATTTCACTGTATGAATATACCATCATTTGTTTGTTCCTTTATCAGTTGATGAACATTTGGTTAGGTTTCCAGTTTTGAGTAATTATACATGGAGCTGCCATAAACATCCAGTATATGTTGTTGGGGAACAAGAATTTCCTGTTTCCTTCAAAGTCCTTCTGGCTGGACTGAGAATCAAATGGACATGAGACAGATTCACAGGAGAAAATTAAATTTAATAGCATACCTATAGGGAATCTGCACAGACATGGAAATTCCAAAGGCAGGCAAAGTGAGGTATGTATGTTATCCTAAACTAAAGAGAAAGGAATAGGGGTCTAGGACTTCAAAGCGAAGGAATGCAATTCACAGGAAGATGAAAAAGAGTAAAGGTTTAGTCAACGAATGTTTCTGATTGGGCCACTCAGAAATAATGGGATTTGAAGTCCTTTGATCAGACAGGCCTTCCTAGGTTCCTCCTGATCTACAGTTACCTACTTCATAGTATAATGTAGTTATCTATGGTGAGAGCTCTCTTTCTGGAGCAGGTCCTCTATCTAAATTTATTTTTAGGCTATTGTAGAAGAGGTAAAGGGCTTTTCCTCAATCTGCTGGGTTTTGATGGCTTTTAAACTCAAAATAATCTTCACGCCACAGTGACCCATCTTGGGGCGGCCTACCCTTGTCCTCTTTTATGGACAGATACTCTAATTTCTTATGGGTAAAAACCTAGGCAGCAGAATTACTGGCTCATAGGTTTGATGTGTATTAACTTTTCAAGAAACTGCTAAGTGGTTTTTCGAAGTGCACCATTTTACACTTCAACCAGCAATGCACGAGTGTTGCTCCCCATCCTGGTCGATCCACACAGTGGCCAGTCTCCTTAATTTGGTGATTTTCGTGAATGTGAAATAGCATCTTACTGTGTGTGTTAAGTAGCTATTGAAGTATAACTTACATACCATAAAAATTCACCTGTTTTAAGTGTACATACAGTTTAATGATTTTTAGTAAACATAGAAACTTGTGTAAATATTACCACAAACCAGTTTAAGAATATTCCTATTACCCAAAAAGTTTCCTCACATTCACTTACAGTCAGTCCGCTCCCATTCCAAGACCAAGGGAATGAGTGATCTACTTTCTGTCTCTATAATTTACCTCTTCTAGCTATTTCATGTAAATGGAATCCTACGATAGTCTTTTGCATCTGACTTCTTTCACTTACAATATTTTTGACATTCATCAAAGTTTTAGTTTGTATGTCAAGAACTTGTATGTCAAGAACAAGGTCTTGGGGCTCTTGGGTGGCATCTGACTCTGGTCAGGTCATAAACTCAGTGTCCTAGGATTGAGCCCCACGTAGTGTTCCCTGATCAGCAGGGAATCTGTTCCTCTCTCTCTGTCCCTCCCCCCCGACTCAAGCTCTCTCTGTCTCAATCTCTCAAATAAACAAATAAAATCTTTAAGGAAAAAAAAAAAAAGGAACCATGGAAGGTCTGAAATTTCACCCTGATTGCAAACTAACAAGGTAGCCTGCCACAATTTCATGACTGAAGACATGAGACTCCGGGATAAGGGATAAAGGACGTCATTCCTTACAGCCTAGTAGGCTACTCGAGCTTCATGTTTGTGCTGATTCCCTCTGCGCCTCAAGTCCCACAGGTGTGCTGCAAGTGGGGCCACATGGAGGCATGTCAGTGGGCCTATGTCAAAGATGAGAAATTCTAAGCTTGGGGAACCCCCATTTTTGTAATGAGCTGCAAGCAAACCCACCCAACATTTGCCCTGGAGAGAGACATTATCTTGATTAAACTGGACATCAAAAAAAATCATCCCTCTGCTTCACAGCCAGGCACTATCTCAATCTTCCAGATCTGTTTGCTTAACAATCCTCCCTGAAAAAAATGGTCTGGAATGAAGACAATCAATGCCTTAGACCAGGGAGAATTTTCTCTAAACTACTACTTCAGTAGTTTCTTTTTTTTTTTTTTCTTAAGATTATCTACTTGTTTATTTATTTATTTGACAGACAGATCACAAGTAGGCAGAGAGGCAGGCAGAGAGAGAGGGGGAAGCAGGCTCCCTGCTGAGCTGAGAGCCCAATTGCAGGTGGCTCAATCTCAGGACCCTGGGATCATGACCTGAGCCGAAGGCAGAGGCTTTAACCCACTGAGCCACCCAGGCGCCCCAGTAGTTTCTTTATTTGTGAAATAATAGTCCATTTAAGTAAACGATTATAGATGTAGAGAAAAAAAAATTTTGTAAAATAGGACACCTTTTGTGTCCTATTTATCTCTTCCTCAGTTGTTAGATACCTGGATTATTTCTGGTTTCGGGCTATGATTCGCAAACATGCCTTTGTGTGACTATATGTTTTCAATTCTCTTGATTCCTAGGAGTGGAATTGTAGGATTGTTGGTAACTTAATGTTAAACTTTTTAAGAAACTGCCAAACTGTTTTCCAAATTGGTTGTATCATTTTTACACTTCCATCAGCAGAGTATGAGTGTTCTGATTTCTGTTCTTCCTTCTCAACACTGAGTGTTCTCTGTCTTTTGATAGTAGCCCTTCTATGGAATATGAAGTGGTATCTCATTGTAGTTTTAACTTACATTTCCCTGGTAACTAAATGAGTGCCGTTGAGCATCTTTCCACATGCTTATTAGCCATTTGTGTATTTTTCTTAGTGAAATGCCTATTTAAATCTATCTCTCATTTTATAATTGGATCACTTGTCTTATTATTGAGTTATAAATGTTCTTCATACATTCTGGATACAAGCTCTTGTCCGTATATGTGATTTGCAAGTATCTTTTCTCTGTCTGTGTCTTGTCTTTTCATTTTCTTAATGATGTCTTTTGTTGTTGTTATTCATTTTTTTAAGTTTTATTGAGATACAATTTACATATCATAAAGTTCACGTCTTTCAACTGTACAATTCAATGGCTTTTAGTGTACTTACAGGGCGGTGTAATATCACCATATTCTTTTTTTTTTAAGATTTTTTTTTAAATTTATTTGACAGATCACAAGTAGGCAGAGAAAGAGAGGAGGAGGAGGCAGGCTCCCCGCTGAGCAGAGAGCTCGATGCGGGACTCGATCCCAGGACCCTGAGATCATGACCTGAGCCAAAGGCAGAGGCTTTAACCACTGAGCCACCCAGGCACCCCTCACCATATTCTTATTTTAGGACATTTTCATCATCCTCAAAGGCAACACTGTACGCATCAGCAATTATTCTCCATTCTCTCCTCCCCAAAGCCTCTGGCAATCATGAATCTTTCTGTCTCTGAAAACTTGAGTCTGGACATTTCTTATAAAAGGGATTATATAATACTTGGTCTTTTGTGACTAGCTGCCTTCACTTAGCATAATGGTTTGGAAGTCACCCACATTGTAACATAATCGGTACTTCACTCTTTTTTATTAATGGTAACATTGCATTGTGTGGATAGATCATATTTTCTTAGTCATCCATCTAGTTGATGGACATTTGTGTTGTTTTTACTTTTTGGCTATGATGAATAATGCTGCCATGAACATTCATGTGCAAGTTTTAGTGTGGGCATCTATTTTCACTTATCTTGAGTTGATATTTAAGACTGGAATTTCTGGGGCGCCTGGGTGGCTCAGTTGGTTGAGCGACTGCCTTCGGCTCAGGTCATGATCCCGGACTTCCAGGATCGAGTCCCGCATCGGGCTCCCAGATCCTTGGGGAGTCTGCTTCTCCCTCTGGCCTTCTCCTCTCTCATGCTCTCTCTCACTCATTCTCTCTCAAATAAATAAATAAAATCTTTAAACAAAAAATATCTAAAGACTGGAATTTCTGGGTCAGATGACACCTCTATGTTTGACATTTTGAAGAACTGCCAAACTGTCTTCCAAAGTAACTGCACCATTTTACATTCCCACCAGCAGTGTACGAGGGTTCTTCACCAATACTTGCTATCATTTCTCTTTATTTTATCATCGTCATTTTAGCAGATGTAAATTGGTACCTTATCGTGGTGTTAATTTGCATTTTCCCAATGACTACTGATGCTGAGCCACTCTTCATATGTGTATTAACCATTTGTGTACCTTTGGAGAAATGTCCATTCAAATGTCATGCTCATTTTCTAATTTCATTAACTTTTTATTGTTGAGTTATAAGAGTTCTTTCATATTCTAGATACAAGTGCCTTATCAGATTATTGGTATTTTCTGAAGTGGCAGTTTTTCATTTTGGTGATTTGCTTTTGGCATTCTATCTAAGAAAACTTGGACTCATCCAAACTCACAAATATTGTCTCCTATATTTTCTTCTAGAAGTTCTATAATTTTAACTACTACACTTAGGTTTATGATCCTATATTGAGGTCTTTAAAATAATCTTTGCATATTTGTGAGGTAGGTTCATTCTTCTGTATATGGATATCTAGTTATAGGGAGGGATATCCTGCAAATGGATATCCAATTCCAGTAGTATGTATTGGAAAGGTCACAGTTTGCTCATTGAGTTGTTTTTGCACCTTTCTTGAAAATCAATTCACCATGAATGTGAGATTTGTTTATGGGCTCTCAGTTCTGTTCCTTTGAACTATATGCCTATCCTTGAGCCAATACTACCCTGTCTTGACTACTGTGACTACTGTGGCTTTATAGTAAGCTTTGTTCGTGAGTGCTTGAAGTTCTCTTTGTTCTCTTACCAATTGTTTTGGCTGTTTTAGTTCCTTTGCATTTCCATGGGAATTTTAGGACCAATTTGTCAATATATCAAAAAAGCCTGGGATTTTCATAGGGATGTATTGAATTTATAAATCAATTTGGGGAGAATTGTCCCCTTGGCAATACTGAGTCTTCCAATGCACAGACCTAAGGGGCCTTTCCATCTCTTAGATATTCTTTAATGTGTCTGATCTATGCATTGTCATTTTTAGTGAATGTCTTCCACCTTTAAATTAAATTTATTGCTAGATCTATTTTTATGTTATTGTGAAAGCAATTATTTTATTAATTTTATTTTTGGATTGCTGAATGCTCATATATAGAAATATAATTGGCTTTTGTGTATAGCTCTTGCATCTTAGGACTAACTCAACCTGTTTATTAGTTCTAATAGTTAGTTGTAGATTCTATGTGGGATTTTCTACATACAATGTCGTATCATGTGAATGAAGACAGTTTTACCTTTTTCTTTCCAATCTGAATGCATTCATTTATTTGCCTTACAGAGAGCGTAGGAGAAAACATCCTTGCCAATTCCTGATCTTAGAGGGAAAGTATTTCATCTTTTACTAAAAGTATAATGTCAGTTGTATGCAATTGCTCTTCAAGAATTTTCAGAAACACAGCAAAGGAGAGTGTAATATACCTTGGTGACAGAGCCTTTTGTTCCTCTGACTGGCTTGGTTGAAGGAAGAGACAGAGACTGGGATAGGCACAGAGACTGAGATGGAGATAGAGATTAAAATGATAGAGATAGAGATAGAATGGTAAAGGTGTGAACATTTCATCTGAATGACATCAGCCAAGCTGATTCTGTCAAAGGGTTATAACCAAGAAGGCATGGAGAGCCTGGACAGGAAATGATAAAAATCAAGACAATGCCCAGTGGCTTTCTCTCATCACAAAAGTCTTTATCTCAAGATAAGAGAAAGTACTATCTTAAACTGAGAGCTGGGAAAAAGAGGATCCCTGGACTGGCATTTATCTGTGTGGAAAATGCTGTTGGAAGGACTGGGACAGGATGTAGACATGCATTAAGGGAAGGCAAATCCCTTCAGTATGAAAGCAGAGCTTGAAATATTACATTAGCCAACTGCACCGGCTGCCCTGCCCATTAAATATTCATGCTAAAATCCCTGTCAATCAACAGGAACAACCTTGTCCCACTCAGACCTACTAAAGAGAAACTATGTAGGTTATTCAGCAAATTATAAAAGAAAAGGGACTTGGCTTTTGTTGTCCACAATATTGCCAAAGATGCTTTGGTATTGAAGATCAAATTGCTTCCTTTCTTGCCTGTCTTTCGACAGATATGGTTGCATGACCTTGGAAGTGTAACCTGACCCATAAGGGCCTCAATTTTCTCACCTGGAGGTTGGAAATAATAATAGTGCTTACGTCCTTAGAGAGCTATAGTGAGAATTAAATGAGATAATGTGGGTCAAGTATGCATATGAAACAATCATGAAATGGTAGCTATTGTTGTCTTGAATTCAGGCAGAAACATATTCATTATCCAACTCATAATATGTGCCAGTCCATTAGCAGGATCCTTAGGCCCCACCGCACCTCAGGATCCTAGTATAAGTTGGGATGTAGTGAAGAGTTAGAGATCCCCAGAGGGCTTTGGCTTGGCAAGAGGCTGACACAGGAAGCCACACTTCCCACCGAGAGGTGGTGGCCTGACCCACAGGGCCAGAGTGCTGTGGTCTCTCAGCCAAGCCTGCTTCACAAAACCCTGCCCATGGGGGTCTGTGTGACCTGAGTCTTTCCTTACTTTGCCTCTGCGGTAAAGGGCCTGCAGGGAATGTAAGCAGCTCAGGAAATTGTGCTGTGTGAAGGAAGGCACACTGACCCAATTTCCTGTCCTGCCTTTCCCTCTTGTAAGCTGAGAGAGGGTGCACATGTCAGGTCATTTCTGTCAATGTTAGCTTCCTGATCTCCCAAAATAAGGGCAGATCAGATATTTATATGCAGGCTTGTGGTTTAGCACTTTAACATACAGTTTCCCTTTGATTCCCACAAGACTATGGATTTCCCAATGCAGGAATTCTCTCTCCATTCCCTGTGAGCCAACTGAGCCTAAAAAGGTTAAAGGACGTGTTCAAAATCACAGAGCTCAAGCCGGAGTTCTCCAGAGCTCTCCTTTGTTGCCAGGCCCTCGCTGCCTCGCTCAGAGAGCTCACAGCTCTGAGGAGGAAAGAATATTACGGATGTGAAAGAGCTTGGCACACTTTGGGACCTGAAAGCCTGGTGCCACATCCTCCTCGGCCAGACCAGAACACAAAGGTGGGAGTCTATTTATAGAGAGCTTCGGTTTGGCTTTCGCCTGCTATTCACTGTATTTCGGAGAAAGGAATATCAATGTCACAAATGCTTAGTACACTGAGACTTCTTCAACGTATTGCATGGGAGAAATATGCTTTTATCGTCCCATCATCATCTTAATTATCATCAACAACATCGTTACTAACATTAAGCTGGCATGCTGGGTCCCAGCCCCCCCCCATAGTGCTTTCCATATAACATCTCATTTATTCCCACTAGTGTCGAGTGCGTATTTTTAAAAAATCCCCAGGAAAAAGGTGTTATTATTATATACCCATTATATAGAAGAAGAATTTGAGGAACAGAGTTTGAATATTTGACTATAATTCATGTGTAACAAAATATGAAAGGAGTTCTACGACTATTGAGTTTTGCAAGCATTTAAACATGTACTAATTTTTCATTTCCTTTTTTGCAGCCAGTTTTTGTTTTTATTTTTGTTTTTTTTTAATGTGAAACCTTTTCATAGGTCCTTAGGAATTGTGCGTCTAATGCCTTGTTAATATCCCTGAGGAGAGCAAATGGAGTGAGCAGGGACATGAGCTTTACGTAACAATGAGAGAAGGAGAGGAACTCCGGCAGATGGTTCTGCTGGCTCACTATCATGCGAAACAGGACCCCACTCATGGAGGGGCTCCCAGATTGAATCCTTGGGGAAGCTTTAAAAAAATATAGATTCTTAGGCCAAGTTTCTCTGTGTGCTCAAGGCCTCATCCCCTGCCCCACCACCCTCCTACTGGTCTGGCTCATTTTCCAGCGTCTCCATCTTGTCGCTTCGCATCCAGGGAGAGGTCAGGAGGAGAAGCTGTGGCCACTCTCCTTCCTTAAACTCCTTATTCCTTCGTTCATCTTTGTTAAGTCTAATACACCCCCCCGCCATTTTTATACGACCAAATGACAAAACGGAAACAATTTAGTAATGAATTTGATGTCCTTCATTTAAGGGAAAACAACTTACAAGCCGTGGAGTGCTCTCTCAGGGAGAGAGATATTAGGGGGCAAGAGGCAACCAGGAAATGGAGCACCATTGGCTAGGAGATAGGAATTTCCTCAGAAGGCTAGCAGGGCCTATTTTCTAGGGTAAGGTGAGCTAGCTAAAGCAGGCCTGGCTCTCTGATTGGTGTATGTTAGGTTTCCTTGGCGGTGAGATGTTTCCCGTAAATGGAGGCTGACCTAGATTTAGATTTGTGACCTGGGCCAGACCACTGGGATGGCCTCCCTTTTGTGGGTTTCAATGTAGGAATTAGCTTTATCATCATCGAGTACTCTTCTAGCAGGATAGGTGCCCTCAGTTCCCTGTACCAGAATTCCTGGGCCTTTAGAGCCTCTCCCCTCCCCTGACTTCACTCTGCCTCTGAAGTTAACATGTTGTCCCCTTTGGCTCACCCCTTGGCCTGGATTTCTCCCCGACTCAACTCCCCCACCTCCCCATTGCCTCATCTGCTGCTCTTTCTTGAGTGGCTCTCTATCCTCTGACTACCTTCGTGCTGAAGATCCACCTTCTCTTGTTTCCAGCTGGACCTGGACCAAAACTGTGGGGCAGTTTCTCTGGTGGCAAAATCCTTCCTATCAGGTGCAAATTATGGTCACCACCTGGAACAGCTGCCTTCCGAGTTTTCAGGCCTTACCAGTATGTTTCTTAAGGGAATTCCTCAATGTTAGCAGGTTTCATCAAATGATCTCCCCTCTGACATTATGAAATAAATCCCTGAGGCGTGTAGGCACAGCAACAGTGAGAAGTTTTGGCTGGACTAAGGAGTGTGGGAGTAGGTGGGAGGAAGGCAGAGGCAGCAGGAAAATAAAAGTAATATTTACTGAGCATTTAAATATCGAAGGAAACAGATTTCAGTGTATTATGTCATGCGTACTCATAACAAGTCTGTGAGAGAAATGTTGTTATTCCTGTTACATAAATAAAGATACCGAGACTTAAAGAATTTAACTGCTTTGTCTCAAGTCAAACTCTAAATAAGTAACTGAACCAGGACTAAAATCCCTACTTTGGAACTGGCTCCAGAGCCCACTGCTTTATGCGATCATGGTTCCTGAGACTAGTAGACTACTATCTTTCTTTCTCAGATGATCCCATACATCTAGAATCCCCCGCCTGAACTGCGAGGAGGCTAAACCTTCATTCTGCTGGGCTTTGCTTTAGAATTTCCTTGCTTTCTGGCTTCTTGAAGCCCAAGGAAAAGACTTTTCTTTTTGAAGTGCGGTTTTTCCCTCAGGTAATTTGTAATATCTGAGGCAAGGCACAAGCATTGGCCTGGTGCCTAAGGCAGGAGTCCCTGAGATCTCACATGATGCAGGGAAGAGCTTCATGTGCTCGCAGAGGCCTAGGCTGGGGCCCATGTTCGGCTACCAACCAGCTCTACTGAGCTTCAGCAGCTTGGAGATTTAGGCCCCTGAAGTTGGCTGCAAAAGTCTTGTTTGTATCTACTTTACAATGCTTCTAACTGGGCTTTGTGATTTTACAAGGGTTGCATTCGACGGCAAAACCCATTTCTGTTCTTTAGGGAAGGCTGGTTGTATAGAACCTATCATTTCTCAGGAAAACTTCTTTTACACTCCAGAATTGTCTGCCTTTAGCCAAATGAAAATCATGGAAGAGACAGAAGATTTTAAATGAGAGGAAACAGAGGGTGAGTCAAACAGTAACACTAGACTGGGCTCTTGCTTTTAGCAGATAATCCCCAATAATCCACATAAAGCAAGAATAAAATGCCACAGTTATTAAATGCCCAGAGGTTCTTGCTTTAATCCCTCTTTCCTTAAAAAGTTATCTGCTCCATATGTACAAGCCACATCCTACCATCCCCCGCTCCCTCCACACGACCCCCACTCCAGAGCTGAGAGATTCATTTATTCAAGGATTTATTTAGTGTCAATCCACAGCCCATCTGCCTAGCACCAAAAAAAAAAAGAAAGAAAGAAAGAAAAAGAAAAAAAGAAAGAAAGAAAGAAAGAAAAGAGAAAAAAAAAGAAAAAGAAAAAAAATTAAAAAGCAAATATGGTCCTTTTCTGTTCTTTCAACACAAGAATGAACACCCTTCCCCCACACTCCTCACTCACATGCCTCCTTTTTCATTTATTCTGTGTGTAAAGCAAAGGAATGCTTTGCTTCACCTATCCTTCCTAAGCTTACGAGGCTTTGTTCCTAGGCCGCTAAAATTCACTCCTCCAGAAACTCAAGTTTTTGAAGAGTGAGGTCGGACCAAAGCTGGCATTTTGTAAATCAATCTCCTTGAGAGCTTTTTACACCTGTAAAGTCTTTTCAAAAGTCTTTATGATTCTGGATAAAAACCTGGATGCAGGCTGCCAGAGGGGGGGCTCAGGAAAGCTTCTTTTTCCCTTTCTTTTGGGGTATTTGCATGAATGTTGGTCAAGAGTTTTGCAAAAAGATGATGAAAATCTGATAGCAACACTAAGTAGTGACTAAAACAAGAAAATGGATAAATGTTACAGGGTGCTGAAGGTATTACAATGCTGACGGTGAAGTGAGTGCTAAAATTAGAGATTTTGAGAAAACAAAAGAGCCAGTTTCCACATTAGTTTCTCTCTCTGCTTTCTCTAAATCGACCAGAGGTAGTTTCCTTTTGCCATATTTTCTTTCCTGTGGCATCTGGAAACCTGGGGTAGTGAATTCAGATAGTTGATCATGAGCAAACTGCTAAGCACCTGCTCTAAGAAACAGAACATGCTTCTCACACATCAGTGGGGTAGCAGAAAAGCATTTCCCTCTCCCCGAAAATGGATCAGAAGCAGTGATGGGGGAGGTTGAGGGCCTGCTGCTTTGTCAGGACCTAGAGACACTCACAATACTTGTGAATTTTAAATAGGATGTCCAAAGTGAAATAATACCTCACTTTGATTCAGGGGAACTTACCCATCTAGGACCGTTAGAGACCTTTCATTACTAAGGTTCCAAGAGAAAAAGTGTTATGGAAGCCTGAGAGCTGCTCTTACATGAAAGCAGATGCAATGTCAGGAGAGAGGCTGGGAAAGATGGAGGCTTGGGGTGCGTGAGCTTTTGGTTATACAGGGGAGCACAGAATGGTCAGTATTTGGCTGGTTGGTCCCAGGACCACCAACATCAGCAATTCTGAGGAGGCTGATCTAAAATGCAGATGCCCCAGATGGACTGACTCGAGTCTCTGGGGGTGGGCCCAGGGCTCCAGAGTTTCACTAGCTTTTCAAGCATTTCTGAGTCTCTGGGGGTGGGCCCAGGGCTCCAGAGTTTCACTAGCTTTTCAAGCATTTCTGACGCAGTTTGAAAGTCATTGCTTTAAAACCAGTGGAGGGGTGGGGCACCTGGGTGGCTCAGTTGTTAAGCATCTGCCTTCAGCTTGGGTCATGATCCCAGGGTCCTGGGATGGAGCCCTGAATCGGCCTCCCTGATCGGCCGGAAGCCTGCTTCTCCCTCTCCCACTCCCTCTGCTTCTGTTCCCTCTCTCTCTCTCTGTCAAATAAATAGATAAAAATCTTTGAAAACAAACAAACAAAAAACCAGTGGAGGGGTGCCTGGCTGGCTCAGTCACTAGAGCATGAAACTCTTTGGTGTAGAGGTGGTGGGTTTGAGCTCCACATCGGGTGTATAGAGATTACTTAAAAACAGTTTTTTTAATTATTAAAAATTAAAAAAAAAAAAAAACAGTAGAGCCAATCTTACCTGCTACAACTTGGAACAAGATACAGATGATCGCTCATTGATTCTAACAAATGAATGTACTCTTAACTGTATCCTGTTTTATGTGGATGCCTAGTTAGCACCTAGGCAGGATCACTGAGAACCCCATTCAACCAGCAGGAAGTGGCCACATGGAGACTGCAGATTCTGACCAACCCTCTTCCAGCCCTCCTTCTTTATCTCCTTTCCTCCTCCTCTCTTGTTTGTACACTGTCAAGTAGTTCCTTGACGTTTTGGGTTTTGCCTATCAGTCAAATGCAAAACAAACAAAAAAATGAGAGACATTTTGGTGATTAATATAGGGCTGCCTACTTTTTCTTCTGGCAAGCAAAGACATTGAAAAATAACAACTATCATTATTATCACCATGCTTAGATAAAATAAAGAATATTTTAACACTACTATCTAAACTACTAACACTAAGGAGGAGAAAGGATATGTGAATTGGTTTATAAAACTCACTAACATCATTATTTTTCTATATGTCGCCATTTTCTAAGAATTGTGGAATGCTGACTTTATCTAAGGCATTAGATAAATGCCTTAGATAAATGCCTTGACTCACCGGAATGGATTAAATGAGGGGACACTTGGCTGAGGAGAGAGTTACCATCTCTGCTGAGGAAAGGACATTTAAGTAGGTGAGTTCTAGCTGGATCTTGAGTGTTAGGCAGGCTTTTAACATTTTAGGGGCAGTTTCTAGAATTGGGATAGTAGAAACCTAGGCATGTGAGTGTGGGGTGCACTGGAAGACAGAAAATCCACTGGGTCTCTCAGACTTAGATTGGAAAAGATGAGTTGAATACAGAAAGGATCTTACCAATTATCATCACTGTTCAATACCAATATCTTCACTAATCACCATGTGCTGGGCACTATATTTATTATGTACCATCTAGTTTTCATAGCAATCTTTCAAGGTAGAGTTCTACCTTACAAATATATAAACTGAAGCACAAAGAGAGCATCATATGGATCTGAACTGAAATATTTCCAGGTCCAACTCCAAAGTCCATGCTCTTTCCTTGTACCAACTTTCTCTCTTGACCTTGAGTGACAAGATAATTATGGTTGGCACTCACATCCGGTACTTCCTATGTGCCAGGAACTGCACAAAGCACTTTACATTCATCAGCTCATTTACTCTTTACAATAAGCCTAGGAGGTGAGTACTCTTGTTACCATCTACAGATAAGCAACTGAGGCCCAGAGAAATTCAGCAAAAACACAGCCTAGGTTTTAACCTAGGACTCTGATTTTGGGGCCCAAGCTCTTAATCTCTCCGTGGTGCCTCTGTTGTGTAGAAGTTTCTGAGCTGCAGTCACAGAATCCAGGTACCACATATACTAATATTTTTCCTGGATGAAGCCAGTAACAGATCAGAGAATTCTCCTTTCTTCCCTCAAGTCCTCAGTCTTTCTTGTATCCCCCAGTTCCTCCCCTGCCCCAAACACATAGCCGCGCTGCATTTGCTTGACAGACACTATACACTGAAACTCCTTGAGCTCAAGAAACTAGCCAACTCCCTTCCCTGAGTAGTGTTCTTGGCATTGACAAGGACCCCCTAAGTCAGCAGGTACAGATGAGGGCTGTGGTAGAATTGGTAGGGGTGGGGCCAAAGGGAACAAGATGAAAGAGGGTTCTACTGGCAGGGACAAAAGATAGTTCTTACAGTGCTAATGCCTGGGAAGATGTCCAGTTACATGACCGCTAGTCAACCGTTATTTTTTTTTTTTAAGATTTTATTTATTTATTTGACACAGAGATATCACAAGTAGGTGGAGAGGCAGGCAGAGAGAGGAGGAAGCAGGCTCCTCGCTGAGCAGAGAGCCCAATGTGGGGCTTGATCCCAGGACCCCGGGATCATGACCTGAGCCGAAGGCAGAGGCTTTAACCCACTGAGCCACCCAGGCACCCCAACTGTTAAGTTTTTAAAAAGCACCCCATACTAATTCTTCTTTGATTTAGAAGTTACTTCAGTTCTATACACAAATGGGGAAACATTCAGTACAAGTGCACAGTTTTTAGTACAAGTTCAATTAACATTTATTGAGCACTTATTACATATCAAGCACAAGGAATATTGAAGGGTTGGGGAATTTTTTTTCAGCACAGAGTGACCAACCCAATCCAGTCTGTTTGGGATTGTCTTGGTTTTAAAAAATGGAAGTCCCAGAAAAACCCTCAATCCTGGGCAAACCAGGATGGCTGGTCACTCTAACAGACGATCTACACAACGTCTCTCTCTTCAAAGAGCTCCCAGTCCAGAGATGATGTAGGAAAATACATAAAGCAACCATGACAATCCAAAGATTTAGGTGCAGTGTTTCATTCAGAAGGAAATGGCAGTTTGATATACATATATACTGTACTCATTAATTCTGTAATACAGAGTTAATTTCAGGGTACTTGACTGGCTCAGTGGAGCATGTGACTCTTGGATCTCTCAGTTGTGAGTTCGAGCCCTGTTTGGGTGTAGAGATTACTTAAACATAATTTTTTTTTTTAAAGAAAGAATTTCCATTTGTTATAAACTCTGAGCATTAGCTCATTAGTGGACTGCACTGTGAAATGAAAATTATGGCAGAATAATTCAAGCAAAGTTTTGTTTTTGTCTAAAATAAACTATCTTTTCTCCTGGAATGAATTCTCCTTTCACTCTGCTAGCAATCCAGTCTTCATGATTTTTTGCTTCTGTAGTCTACTGAAAGGGGTGCCTGCCTGGCTCAGTTGGTAGAGGGTGCAACTTTGGATTAGGGTTGTGAGTTCAAGCCCCATGTTGGGTGTGGAGATTACTTAAAATAGAAAGAAAAATAGTCTAGTGTGTATACGCATCGTCTCCACCAGTGCTGTCCACCATATTACAGATATAGAATACCAACGATGTATGTAATATAAAATTTTCCAGTAGCCACATTAAAAAAAGTAAAAAGAAACAGGTGAAATTAATTTTAATAATACATTTTAACCAACAAATTTAAATATCCTTATTTTAATATGTGATCAATGTCAAAATTAATGGGATTTTTTTTTTCTTACTAAGTCTTCAAAATTCAGTCTAGCCATATTTTAAGGGCTCAGTAGCCAGAAGTGACTAGTAGTTATAGTTAACAACATTGGATGTCACAGGTCTACACAAAGCCAAATATAGAACAGAAACAATTAGTTTGTTAATTCAAGTCAAAATTCTTTGCCTAAATTAATGGATAATTTTGAAGGAAAGTAGTTACTACTGCATATATTTCTGACCCCTCCAAATCTGGACTCTCCTGCCACTTGTCCCTTGGTTCCAGCTGAGCTTAACACAAATGCTAAGCCTAGGAGCAGAAGCACATGTAAAGAAGCCTGCAAGCAAGCTTGGGACTCTGTGTTCTTTCTTCACCGAGGGAGCCCTGCTGAGCACATTGGGAAATGGCTACTCTCAGGCCTGGTTTCACAACATCCCCAGGTGTTTCCAGTTATCTCAAAAGGGTATCATGAAGTTTGCAAAACAAAATATAATTTAAATTCTTGGATATCTAAAAAGCAATTATTGTATGTGCCTCATGGTATGTGCTTGATGGGAAGGGAGAATTGTGAAACCCAGCAGTGAGCCGATGTTGTAATTCCCAAAAGGCTGCAAAACACAAAAAAAATAACATGACAGATATGATAAAGGCTGTATGAAAAAACATTGAGCTGGGGTTTAGAAAACCCGGTCCTCCCTTGGCATGTTTTGCCAAATGACTTATCTGTTCAATAATGCTGAATGAACATTCCACCTTTTTCCTCTGTTAAACATTTTTTATTCCTCCTGTCTTTTGTTTGCTATAAGCATTTCTGCTATTTTGGCTCACTGATTCTCAAAATGACTGCACCCATACTCTCTCTTTTTTTTTTTTTCTCATTGTTTGTTCATTTTGCAAACATTTACTAGGTCTTCCTATGTTTCAAGCATTGAGCTAGGCACTGGAGTTAGGGAAGGAATCACAAAAAAATGCTCACAATCTACAGGGTGAGCTGGAGAAACAAACAGGAGGTGCAGAGTGATCATTTCTGGAAGTGAGTTCTGGACAAAGGGTGAAGGGAGTCCAACTACAAAGCTGGGAAGCCAGTTCCATTCTGGGTCTGGCTAAGTCTGGATTAGCCTGAGTGCAGATGGCCTTTTACAATGGTATTACTTGACCAGGCTGGAAGGGGAGAGCAGAGATGGAGGAAACCTCATAAAGCAAACAGGCTGGGACAGGGAGCAAATGCAAATGGATTGAACTTTTAGGAACTAACAATGTCATTGTCAGTTAATATCTCAGCAGTCAGACTGGGATTAGACAGTGTCCTGAAAAGGGCATCAGAAACAGGCAGGGCAGGAATGACCCTGGATGAGAAGCAACTCTTAGTGCCTTTAACACATTTTTCTCCTGAGTTGGCCTTGACCTGGCATTCAAAGTAATCTCAATGGCACCCTTCACACCATTCCTTCCTTCCTTCAATTTATTCATCAAATAATGTTGAACGCCTACTAGATTCCAGGTGTTGGCTGGTGCTAAGAGTAGGAAAATGAATATGATGCAATCCCTTACCCTGGGGTGCAGGTGAGGGAATCATTCATAGGCATGTGGGTAGGATTCAGAGCCTTCAGTGGCAAAGACAAACCTGGAAAATGGGGAAGATCCCCTAACCAGTGCCTTTGGGCACAGAAGACAGAGAGCTGGCAAAGGGAACATCATCACCCTGCTGCTGCCCTGCATTCTCAGAACTATTCCAGAGGGCTTTTGACTTTCACAGGTCATGGGAATCGGGGAAGTGTATGTGGTAGACATTAAATAATTTTACCTGAATTTCGGGGGTCCAGGAGAGCCCCAGCTGACATCTGATCCTGGGAGGGAAGGCATGACTGGAAGCAAGTGATCTCAACATCCTCACTTTGGGGGCAGTGGTGTCTGTGTGTACATGTGTGTGGGTGTGTGGGGGAGTGTGTATGTGCACACACACACAGGTGTGCAAGAGCTGGCTAAGCACTCTTATAGTGAACAGGACCCACACGGTACAGCCTATTCCCCGACTGCTGAATCTGAGCTTCTGCTGGAACCAGATCGTCCTTATCCATCTGCTTTTCTTTTTTCAAAATCCTTCCTTTACTGACTGAGAAATCTGAAATATAGAGCAGTGCAGTGTGTCCTCAAATGTTGTGACTGGACCCCACATTTCCTGACTCCCTGTATTCTCTTTTCCTCATGCTGCCTTTCTGCCCAACTCTGTAAAGAATGAGGGCTGCACAGTCATATCCAAGCCCACTTCGCGGTGTCCAAACGCATTCACGGGCTTGGCCACATTCAATCTCAAGTATCCCTTCAGGGTGAGCATCTGTCTGGAGTAAAGGAAGCCTGTAAGCTTGCGAACTTTTTCTGTTACCTCCATTCAGGCCCGTGAAGCCTGAGAAACCAACAAACTGCTGTATGTTACATAAACTCTGGGGGGAATTGCATAATTTACCACAGTTTAAGGTATATTCTTAAATATATGGCATTAAAGGGGCCGCCCCTCCCACAGTTGTCTGTAGGACTGTCATTTATCCAGTTGGGATTTTCCCGGGTACATTTAGCCCGAACTTAGGGGGGACTTGGTGGGCACAAATGCAGGTTTCTTATCATCCTTTTGGTCTGGGAAGGCAAAGAAATTTCAGGCCAACACAGGCTTGAGTTCGTGCCTTCCTCACATCTCACTAGAAGCCCTCCAAGGGGAAGAACCATATCTGTGACCAATTCTGCAATCCCAGGTCCTAGGATTTTCAGTGGATGGATGAATGGATGGATGGGTGGATGGATGGGAGGAAGGAAGGAGGGAAGGAAGGAGGGAAGGAAGGAGGGAAGGGCGAAACTTTACAGAATCTTCCCACTTTGTAATGAGCTTTGCAATGGGCAGACAAAAAGGAGTCCATTAGCTGATACAGAGAGTAGTTAGAAAGGCCAGGCAGCATGGAATTCCCCATAGGGAATTTCTCCACAGAGAGAAAGAACCTAGAGGAAAAGTAATATTAAAAATACGCACGTTTGACTCTTGATCTTGGGATCGTGAGCTGGAGCCCCATGTTGGGTGTAGAGATTACCAAAATAAATAAAGAACTTCAAAAAATCTGCATGTATATTTCTTTTTTTTTTTTTAAGATTTTATTTATTTATTTGTCAGAGAGAGAGAGAGAGAGTGAGTGAGTACAGGCAGAGGCAGAGGGAAAAGCAGGCTCCCTGCCGAGCAAGGATCCCGATGTGGGCCTCCATTCCAGGACGGTGGGATCATGACCTGAGTCAAAGGCAGCCAGTTAACCAACTGAGCCACCCAGGCATCCCATGCATGTATATTTCTGAGCATCAGGCACCTCGTCTTACATTATTCTCACAAAAAACATCATGAAAGAGCGACAATTTAGTGACTATGACCCTATGTAGGTTACCTTGCTGAGGACTCTCCATGCATCATCTCATTTAAAATTCACAACTTAATCAAGCCAATACTATTATTAGCCCCCTTTTACAGTTGGGGAAGAAGAGGCTGAGATGAGAGACAGCAGGAGTGTGACAGTGGCAGGAAGTGACTTAACTCCAAAGCATATGCTCTTAACTGCTGTGATTCATGGGAAGGCAGGTAATTTGATTTTATTTCAGAGAGATGGAGAAACTGAGCTTAGAGAACATGAGTCTCGCTCAGGCCAGGAAGTGGTAGAGCCAGGACTGGAATGGAAGTTGGCCTGACTTTAAATCCTGCCCTCCTTTCAACACTACAAACTCTCTTCTCCTCGACATGCTCAGGGACTCCAAGGCAGACCACCAAAAGCAGCTTTAAATGGACATGGAAAGAACAATTAAAAAAAAAAAAAAGACTTTACTCATTCATTTGAGAGAAAAAGAGAGAACACAAGTGGGGTGGACTGGCATAGGGAGAGGGAGAAGCGGGCTTCCCTCTGAGCAGAGAACCTGATGCGGGACTTGATCCCAGGACCCCAGGATCATGACCTGAGCTGAAGGCAGATACTTAACCAACTGAGCACCCCCAGGCACCCCAGAAAGAATATTTTTTAAAGATTTATTTATTTATTTAAGAGAGAGAGAGAAGGAGAGGAGGAGGAGAGCACAAGTGGGGAAAAGGGCAAAAGGAAAGGGACAGAATCTCAAGCAGGCTCCCCACTCAGGGAAGAGCCCAATGTAGGGCTCGATCTTATCCCCCTGAGATCAACACCTGAGCCAAAATCAAGAGTCAGATGTTTAACCAGCTGAGCCACCTGGTGCCCCAAGAAAGAACAATTTTAACTAGAAATTTGGCAATGGTGTCTGATACACATTAAAAGAAATTTTTTTTAAAAAGAGAGAAAGAGATCTCCATTAGGGTTGGGCAGCACTGAGTTGCCCAACAGGAAAAAAAAAAAAAAAAAAAAAAAAAGGGAATTAGGCCCCTGTGGGATGATTTTAAGAATCATTCTTTAAAAAAAAACAAAAAACAAAAAAACAAAAAACAACTTATTTTATTGAATAGGCATTTCATGCTATCTTGGTATAACATTCAAACTGTACAACAGGGGATATAGTGAAAATTGATTCTTCTCTCCCTTATCCCTCAATTACCTTGTTTCCCTTCCCAAGAACTACTCACTGCCCTAGTGCCAGTGGTCTGTATGTGAGGGATAAACTTGGCCTGTCTACCCCACCCTCCAATCCACACACATACGGGAGAGCAGGAGGATGGGGAAATTTCCACAGGGAAGGGAAAGTGAGGAAGAAGAGGATAGAGGCCATGGAATGAAGGGCATCTGCCCTTCCCGGATCCCTCCGGAGGCAGGAAGTTAGAGGCCAAAGTGATACAACTAGTGAGACCCTGGAGCCCTGCCCCTCACCACCCCCACCTATCTTGTTCTGTCCCTGGGACTGGGAGCCTTGGGAACATCCAGAGTCCCTTCTCACTGGCACTCTTCTGATCGGCTGTGTCACCCCTCCTGTGGGACACAGAGGGGGAAAAGGACCTCAGTCCACATTTTTAAATGAATAGAGGTCATTGTGCAATAGATGTAAATCTATGGCAATTTTACTACTTAGTGAGTGCTTGCTGTAGAATACTGAGCACCATGGAGCTCCATGAATGACATTTCAGCCACACATGAGAACTCCTCAATGGGAAATAGCTTTGGTTGGCCCAATATTTGTCTTGAGGTGAACGGCTGGGTACTGGAAAAACAATGAAGAAATCTTGCTTAGTGCCCAGATTGTATGTAGCTTAAAGGGGAGAAATACCTGATGCCTATGGTTAACAGCAGAAACTGTCCTGGGAATGTCCTTGGTTACTTCTGTTTTTATCAACCTGGATGAAGCCCTCAAGATCATTCTATTAAAATCTTTGTCATTTATAGATAAAAGGGTGCAGCTGGGCTGAGGGTGTAGAGACATGCCCAATGTCACTCAGTCAGTATGTGTGTCACTTGGCTGGAGACCCACCTGGCTGGCAAGTGGAGGATCCATCCCACTTGGTCACAGCCTGGCCAGAGCAGTTCCCCACAGCCCTGTCAGTGTTTGTCAGCATGTTCATTGTCTCTGAGTTCTAGGGCAGGAAAATCAGGTTTTTCCAGTCTAAAAACCCCACAACCTATTCTTCACTTCCCCAGCGGTGCCTCAGAGACCTCGGGAAATACACCCATGATAATTGAACTCTACTGCAGTTGATTTGTAATCAAGAAGCTAATAATTTACAAGGGGGAGTCAATCTATTCCAGAATTTCTTTACCTGGTAGTAGGCTTGCTTGTGAAATAAAAAACACAGTAGATAAGCGGAGAGTTATACAGCAGGAAGAACAGACGTAGTAAAATTGATTCAGTATTGGGGCTGGGAAAATGTTACCCCTTTTTTTCATACAGAGGTGCTTCTTGGGTTTGAACTTTAGCTCTGACATTACTGGCTGTGTGACTTTGAACAAGTGGTTTAGCCCCTCTGAGATTTCAGTTCTCTGTAAGTCCAATGGAGATAACTACCAAGTATAGTCTCTTTCTCTTGGATGGGGTGGGAGGTACTGAGATTTGGCTGCTCGAGTGCTGTTAAGTGGACTGTAATTCTTCACCAGTCTTTTGTTGGGTGGAAAAGGACAATGTAGAAGGTTTTCATCATGCTGAATTCACTGAAATACTTAATATTAAAATGTCCTACATTTCATCAAATGATGGTGATGAGAGATCTTTTTTTTTTTTAAAGATTTTATTTATTTATTTGACAGACAAAGATCACACAAGTAGGCAGAGAGGCAGGCAGAGAGAGGGGGAAGCAGGCTCCCCGCCGAGCACAGAGCCATATGTGGGGCTCGATCCCAGGACCCCGGGACCATGACCTGAGCCAAAGGCAGAGGCTTAACCCACTGAGCCACCCAGGCGCCCCGATGAGAGATCATCTTTTTAAAGAATGCTTTTACTTAACTATATAAGAAGTCAATCTCTTAATCTAGTAACTTGGGACTTGTGCCTGCATAGGCAGGAATGTTTGGATCAAGCAACTCCTGCGAAACAAAGAGGTATACCCTCTTTTGCATTTGGGTCCTCTGTTTAGTTAGTAGTTCCAGTTAATTTAGGAATAAAAATGGAAATTTCCAAAATAGAAAATTGCATGTCCATGCTTTAGTCTCATACTTGTAATTTGTCTCAAGAGAGAAAGTTAGCGTTTGGTGGCATCCAGGTTTCTGTGGCATTTTCTTGCCCTTCTGCCTACCATATCAACCTTGGCTGCCCTTCTTTGAATCCTTCAGAGTCTGGTGATTTGGGTGATTTGGGTCATGTATAACCTTTCATGGAGATGCAGGTATTATGGCTGAATCTGGCTGACGTTTCTAGCTCCTGGTGGGAGGTTTGTCCTGCAGGTAGAGATTGGAGGAGGGAACCTCAAAGCCAGAGCGGTAGTGTCACTCTGCTTAAGGCCCAGTAACTTCTAGAACTGGCAGGAGGGATGGGTGAGGCTGCTGAGGAGGATGTCAATATGTGGCTTTATATGAAGAGAAAAGAAAAGAGGAAAGAGAAAATGAGAGGAGAGAAGGAGGGAAGGAAGGAGGAAAGGAAGGAAAGAAAGAAAGAAGGGAGGAGGGAGGAAGGAGGTAAGGGAGGAAGGAAGGGAGAGAGGGAGGGAGGGAGGAAAGTAGGAAGAGGAAGGGAAGGAAGGAAAATCAGGAAGGAGGGAGGGAGATGGAGATTATCACTTGAGCCAGAAAAGCTCTTCAAACAAACAAACAAAAAAATACATAGCCCTCTGGAGAGAAAAAAAAAAAAAAGCCAGCTGGACTTTGGGATCTAGACTGTGAGGGGCACCTGTTGTGTTGAGAGGCAGAGTTACCTCAAGAGCAGCCTGACAGGCGCCACTTCTCGTACACACAAGCTCTTATTTTGCTCTGGAAAGGAGGAGAGGGGAAAGGAGAAGGAAAAAGAGCCTGGGTGAGCTAACTAAACCTAAGGTTGGGTGAGATGAGGGGCACATCTGGCTGCTCCTGTAAGCTTAGGTAACTGAAGTTCCATAAGGGAGCCCTGGTGTAGGGACCCTCCCTTCATCCCCTTGTCCCGGTTAGACAGTCATCTGGTTCCATTCTAAGCCAGCCAGCCAACGGTTTTCATCCCGTTCACAAATGTGCAAAGTGATTTCTTGTAACCTATAGTTGTTGGCTGTAATTATTTTGATTCTTGTGAATCTTTTCATGTAAATCGGGGGAGGCTGAAAACCCAAGTAGGGCCTTTCTGGAAGTCTTCTGAGCTGCCCCCTCCTTGGAACAGTTGGAGAGAATGTTATGCCAGAATATCTGAGGGTGTTTGCAAACATGGCAGGGGGGAGGAGATACTTCTTTGCTGATCCTTCAAGGATGGAGGCCCAGACTTTCATACTCGAGGCAAGACTGTGGATGAATGTGAGACAGACAGCTACATCCCTTACCCTCTTGTGTCATAGCAACAGTCAGAAAATCTTGGTGATATTTGACTGTGGTGGTGGCTGTACTTGCAGTGGAGCAGGGGGTTTCAGCCATGGACATGCAGATGATGCTCAATTAGCTCTAGCTGTGTGTTCCAAGGACAGGAAAGTTTAGCCTATCATCATCTTTTTTTTTTTTGGACTAGACTCCTAACTCAACTTATTGCCTCAGTGTCACTGAACCCAACCCTGCTGCCTCACAAGAGCTGATTGTGCATGTCTCCTCCTATCTCTGCATCCAATGGCATCAATTGGTAAGTTTGGAATTAGCCATGGTGGAAGATTTATACAACAAAAATTGTCAAGGGCCACAGATCAAGGCTTTTGTTTTTTCCCAACATACCCATCTGTTAGCCCAGCCTAGCTGCTTCTACTTTTGGGCCCCTTTGTTCACTTCCTTCCACAGCTACAGTAGGCCATCAACAGATACAGCTGATGGCCATCACCGTCTAATGGTCCAATGCATTCCATGGCTCTGAGAAAGAGCACAACCTTCACTGTGGCTTATGAGACCAGCCTACACCATCTGGCCCCCACAGGTCTCCCCTGCCTTTTCTCGCATCATGCTTCATCTCTCCACATGTGTTCTATCATTTTTGCCAACGGAGCTTCAGTTTCTCACCACAAGGTCTTGGTTCCATAGTGCCTGGAGCCATTTGCTGATCACCAAGTATTCACAAAGTTTCTCACATTTCCCACCCCACTTGCGGTTGGGTGAGGTCCTCTGACCAGTTCTGCTGAGTGGGCTGTGAGTGGACATGATGCCTAGCAGAAGAGTAAGGAACCAATATGCCATCTTCCAGCTTTCTCTTCCAGAACAGCCATAGGGGAGGCCATATGTGGACACGGCAGAACCACAAGTTGGAGTAACCTGGTTGCTGAGTCAGCACATGGAGAACAGCTGTCTTTGGAGAGTTGCCTGATTGTGCATGAGAGGGAAATAAACATTTGTTCTGCGCAGCCAATGAGATGCAAGACAACTTTGTTACTGCAAAACAATCTAGCCAAACAGTTCTCAACCATTTGGGTCTCAGGACCCCTATAAACTCTTAAAAATTACTGATGAGCCCAAAGAGATTTTGTTTATGTGGACTATATCTAGCAATATTTCCATATTAGAGGTTAAAACTGAGAAATTTTTAAAGTGTGCATATATATTAATTCATTTAAAAATAACAACGATGTAACTATTACATGTTAACATAAATAACATATTTTTACAAAAAACAGCTAGCTTCCAAAACAAACTAGTGAGAATGACAGTATTTCACATTTTTGCAAATTTCTGGATTAATTGAAGACAGCTGGATCCTCATTTCTGCTCCTGCATTTAACTAGTTGCAATCTGCTTTCTTACTGTTGTTGAGGTATATGATGAAAATCTGGCCTCAAGCAGATGCCACAGCTAAAAGGGGTATATTTTAATGGCCTTTTCTGATGATTGCAGATATTCTTTTTTGGATAATATATCAAAACTTGCAAGTGGTAGTTTCTTAGAAGTTAGTTACAATATGGAATACGAAACCATACCAGTGACCTTTTCATACTCTGTTACATTAAATCCATTTGGCTATCTTGCACTTTGAACCTATCCTTTACCCATGCATGATTGGGTAACCTCCTCCATTGGTTATTTGAAAAAGATTGGTTCACTGAGTTGAACAAGATCTTCCAAAGATTGACATATTTCATTATATGATACATATTGAAAAATCACAGTAATTAGTATCACCCTCAATCTCATTGGAGTCTTGAAGTGTTAGGAAGCTCTCAAGCTCATGGTAGTAACTACAAGCTTGAAAGCTTGAGTTTTTATCTTTGGCAACAAACACTGTCAGTTATTTTCCTTGAAGTGACAAGCTGGCTTTATTCATTCTCAAAAAAAAAAAAAAAAAAAGAAAAGAAAAGAAAAGAAAAGAAAAAAGAAAAAGTTTGTTAAGAACCCAAGTTTGAATAATCACAAATGATGGTTTCTGGTATATGGTCAGTAGGGTTTTTGTTTTTTATTTCCGCAGCAAAAACTGTATTTCATGATAAAAGCAGCTAATTCCATTTCCAACTCAAAACAATAAAACAAGTGCTTTCTCTCAAGGCAACCACTGCTCCTCCATCCTCAGAAGTGCTTTATGCCTACTTCCCATTTGTCACCCAGAATATTATAAAGATGTGTACTCAAGGGCAGTGATTTAATTAAAAAGGTAACTTTTACTGCTTAATCAAAGGCATTTCTAGGTGAAACTGGCTTTCCCCCCTATAAGTACATGATTGAGTGCCACGGACTTGCTCAGGGCTGAGGCCCCAGAAGTGTAACCCACCAGTGCTTTTAGATCACTGGTGTAAATGTCAATCCAGTGAAAAGGAGCAATGACATCCTGGTATAATTACGAAAATAATTTTGACCTCATAAAACCTCTGAAAGGATCTTTGGGACCCAGAGTGGTCTACTTCACTTCAAGAACCACCAATGTAGCCCATCCTCACTGATTCACTCATATCTTTCCTTATGGCTGGGATGAAACCCCACCACCACCTCTTTACTAGACCATCACATCATAGATGGGATACTCAGGGTCATGACCAAGTCCTGGGGCTCCTTCCTTGATTCCCTGGGTCTGTTTCCATTTTAACTTTGCAGTTAACTTTGGAGTACCACATTTACCTTATCTTCCTCACTAGATATTAAGCACCAGTAGAGTAGGGGGGGATAGTGTTAGGGACCCACAATTCCATTTTCAGTGTCTAACATGGTGTCCACATAACAGGGCTCAAATCTTAGTTGATTGCATGAATGTGGGGGGGTCTGAAGCTGCCACATGCAAAGGCCCCTTGAGCTTAGATGGGGGCTCCTGTTCCTTTGAAGGATTCTGTGGCCTTGATTAAACTTTAGTTCACCCAGATTTCCCTACAAACAAATACCAAATATCTAAAATATCTACATTTAGTCTTTTCCTATTTCTGAAGAGGTGTGTGTGTGTGTGTGTGTGTGTTCACGTGCACACATGCATGCATGTTTAAGAGAGAGAATGGGAACCGGTCTGAGAGACAAGACATTGAAATTCTTAATTACCTCTATAATGAGGAAAAGCACTAATAATCTCTGAAAACATTATGCAATCCTACTTTTTTGTCTCATCCCAGGGAACCCTTAATAAGAGCTCTTAGATTTCCATATTTGCCTATTTCCTTCCCTGGTTAAGGGTGTTAAGCTCTTTGAGGATAAGGACAAGGTCTTTTTCTCCTTCTCTCTATACTGTCCAGCCCAGCACCTGACATACAGAAAATATTCCATAAATGTTCATTAAACTGTCATGTGGTAAGAAGGCAATGTGGCCAGAAGGAAAGGCAAGGAACTTGAGTTGGGAGCTGACAACCTAGGATTACACAGTCCTACCATCTTCCCTGTGCAATAGAGGCTTAGGCACAGCTGGCCCATGCAATGGTTAGCAGCCCTGAGGCCCATTTCCTTTCTATTTTCTGTATCTAAGATGTCCAGGACCAAACTACTCAACCCAGCTGGAGAAAGGTGGAGGCCACTCCCATGGTTCTCAGCTCTGCACATTAGGTCCTCCCAGGGAGCTTGTAAAAAATACCATCTCTCTGGGAAGGGCCCCGGGCCTCAGTATTCCAAAGAGCTCCACAGGTGATTCTGATACTCAGCCAGGATACAGAATCACTGTGCTAGACCAGGAGTGGGGGACTCAGGTGCTCATGGGACTACCCCTACCACCATGGGAATCACTTGAACACCATGTAATGAGTTGCTGAGAAACAAACATATGGCTGCCAGTTGCCATGGTGGCTGTCAGTGCTGGAGAAGAATGCACAGGACTGATTCCTGAGACATGGGACCACCTCTGCAGTCCAGCCTTGTGCCACTGGAGTGCTCCCTACAGCATCCTGCACCATGATCTCAAAATCTGTTGCTCAGGGGCGCCTGGGTGGCTCAGTGGGTTAAAGCCTCTGCCTTCGGCTCAAGTCATGATCCCAGGGTCCTAGGATCAAGCTCCACATTAGGCTCTCTGCTCCGAGGAGAGCCTGCTTCCTCCTCTCTCTCTCTCTGCCTGCCTCTCTGCCTACTTGTGATCTGTTTCTGTCAAATAAATAAAATCTTAAAAAAAAAAAATCTGTCGCTCACACCTTTCAGTGACTTGAACTAGAGGCAAGTGGAGTGGTATGATGCCCTGGGAAGACGGGTGTGATTAAATTCTGCCTATAGTGAAACTCCCGAAGGGGGTCACAGGCTGAGTACTAGGACTAGTGCTTGTAATAAGGCCTTGTTTATTGTTCAATTAGAGTTCAATAGCTCAACAAGCCCCTCTTCTCCCTTCCACTGCCCGTCTTCCCACCCAATAGTTTCTTTCTAATAAGGTTCTTTAAGCTACTCTCTAATGGGGAGGTGGATACACAACCCTGGTCCAGTTATGCTTCTAATGGTGTTTACACAGTCCAAGTAGCTCAGCTTGTCAGACCATCGAGCCACAAAGACAGGAAGAGCATCTGCTCGGGGCTCTGTTAAATTAACCTTTAGTCAGTTTGCCCTAATTGATCCCGTGCTTCACTCCCAGGGTGTGCTAAGTATTTAAAAGCATGTAATGAAAGATCTAACTAGCATGTAACCATAGTGGATGAAGAGAACTACTGCAGAACTTTTGAAAGTCCCATTGAATTAAATATTATTTAGGAGCTATTGGGCTGAACATAAATTAACTCATTTGGGGCAAAATTAGCCTCTAAAATGTGGGCCAACAATGTACAAATATGGAACAACTTGTTTTATACTCAAGGAAGTGTTGCTGCGACCCTGGCATCCCCTCACAAGGGGAGAATGTTCGTTGGGGTCTTCCACCAATGCGGGGCATGTGGTGATCCCAAGGTCAACACATGGAATTCACATAGCAGAGATGAACAGAGGTCAGAGAACTGTCCCAGGCTGGGACTGGGCTCCGGCTCCGCCCAGAAGCTTGCCAGCCACAGGCCAATGGAGTGGATGGCATAGGATCTGGAGTGGAAGAGGCCTGGGTTAAATCCTCAGCTCTCCTACCTACTGGCTCTGTGCCTTTGGTCAGTCTTATAACCTCATTAAGCTTCTGTGTTCGTATCTGTGAAATGAGAATGATGGTAGCACTCACCTCCCAACACTGCTCTGAGGATTAACAGAGATAACACATGCCAAGTGCTTAGTATAGCACTTAGCATGTAGTAACTATATAATAAATGTTAACAAAACAAACAAACAAAAAAGCAAAACAAAACAGAATTCAATCAACCAAACAACAGAAACAGGACAAAGAACCCAGAAGAGCAACGCAAAAATGTTTAGCTGCTAAAAACTGCCATAGCCCTCTCCTTTCCACCCCTGCTTATAGGCTTGCTAATTGCAGTGACCTCAAAGAAAACCACGTTTATTTATTTATTTATTTAGTCATTCGTTCAAAGATCTTATTTATTTATCTGTCAGAGAGAGATTGAGAGCAGGAGCAGGGGGAGTAGCAGGCAGAGGAAGAAGCAGGCTTCCCATTGAGCAAGGAGGCCAATGTGGGTCTCAATCCCAGGACTCTGGGATCATGACCTGGACCAAGGGCGGATGCCCAACCTACCTACCCACCAAGACATTCTGAAAACCATGTTTAAATAAATATAGAGACCTAAAGTTCAAGTGCCCATAGTAAATTCAGGACAAAACTATAAAGTCAAAACAAGCCCCTTAATAGCAGCTCCTCTCGAAAGAGACTTCTAGAACTTACAAGCGTCCATGGGTGCTCGTCTCCCTGAGCACAGACTACATTTCCCAGCCTCCCTTGAAGTTAGATGTGGCTGCCTGACTGAATTCTGGATAGTGAAAGTGAGATAGGCCACTTTCAGGCCTGGCCTGTTCAACCCTCCCAGATACGATCCTTGCTCTGATTTTTCATTTTCATTTGCTGGCTGAATGAAAAGGACACCAAGAGCACAGAGGGGAAAGGGAAGCCCCCCTGCTCCTATCTCATACTGTGACAGGAACATGAAATAGACTCTCACCGTGCTAAGCTACGAATCCTTGTGGTAGTGGTTGAAGCAGCTGGCCTATTCTGATGAGTATGATGAGCTTTTCTATTTTTCGCTGATGTCTGCAGGGTGTGTAAGTACCAGATAGGCAGTCTGCAGAGCTGGTCCTAGTCTGGGCTCTACCCCTCACTTCCTGATGGACCCAAATGGGCTCAGAGATCTGAGAATCCAAGAAGAAGGTCAATGATTTCTTCTTCTGTGATGATGACACAGCTGCTTATTTGCCTATGCAGAGACTTGGCTGGGAAAGAGGTTCTGCTAAGCCCTTGGAGGAAGATGCTGGCTGCCTTTCCCCTTCTTTTCCTGAAGCCTGACTCATTGCAGTCCCTGCGGCTCAGCGCACTGCAAAGATTATATGGTTCAGGCACTTCAATTAGTTCAATGCCTTTGGCTCCAGTTCACTATTTTATGCCTCAGTTTCCTCATCCATACAATAGGAATAATGATTCACCTACAAGAGAGAGTTCTGGTAAAAATTAGAAATAATTTTTAGGGGCGCCTTGCTGGCTTAGTCATTGGAGCATGAAACCCTTGACCTCAGGGTTGTGGGTTTGAGTTCCACATTGGGTAGAGACATTACTTAAAAATTCAAAAAATCTTTAAAAAAAGATAATTTTTATAAAGCATCGCTCACAGTAACTGATGCTAGTAGTCACTCTATAAAAGGTTATTGTTATTAAATTAGTGTGCTTAAACGCGGTGTGCTCCACAACCATTTGCAGAGTACTTGCTATGGCCAGGCAAATCACTAGGGATGCAGAGGCAAATGGAGGGACAAATGTCTGCCCTTAGTGCATTTATGCCCTAGTCCTGGCATTCTTTAACCTTCCTCTACCTCTTCTCTTCCCCCCAAACACACACAGGTAGGACATGGCAGTATGAAGTAGAAAACAAAGAAATACTCTTTCTTTATCTCTTTCTTTATTTCTTTTTTAAAAAGATTTTATTTATTTATTTGACAGAGAGAGATCACAAGTAGGCAGAGAGGTAGGTAGAGAGAGAGGGGAAGCAGGCTACCTGCTGAGCAGAAAGCCTGATGTGGGACTCGATCCCAGGACCCTGAGACCATGAGCTGAGCCGAAGGCAGAGGCTTAACCCACTGAGACACCCAGTGGGTGTCTGGGCCAGACTTTGGTTTGTCCCCAGATTGTTACATGGACTCAAGTGTTCTTTCCTTAAGGACTGTTTCCCTCTGATGGCAAAATTCCCTGCTTAGATCCTGGGCAGAAGGAGTCAACTCTCAGAGGGCTCCCAGTCAGTAGAAAAACCAGAGTTTCAGCAGCAGCATAAGCCTGACTCCTTTGTCTTGAAGGAGATTCGGGAGAAGAGAGAGGGCAGAGTTTAGAAGCATTGCTTTGTTTCCCTGGAATGGGGTGAGGGAAACTGGGAGCTGTGCAAAATGTTAAGACAGGGGACAGATAATTCTGTGTCTGCATACTATTCTGAATGTAAAATCTCCAGTAGTCAGTCCACACACAATGTAACAAAGCCTTTAAGGACAGGCTTAAGAAGGATTAATTTATAAAGACAGAAATTTCTAAAATAATCATAAGTGGAAAAAATGATTCTCAAAATCACAGAGTTTAAAAGCTAGAGAGAACTTCAAAGAAACATCCAGCTTAGATTGCCAGATGCTGATCTGTGAGGAAACCATCACTGGTCTGTGATGAAATGAAAACAATTAGGACAATTTCTTGTCTTTCCATACGATAAATGGTATTCATTGTAAATGACTTCTCCTTTAAGATTACAGTCTTCCTAGTTTTTTGGTTGTAATATTTTTTCTTTTACAGAATGATGATAGTATTTTAGATGGTAGTTTTTGTTTTTCTCTTTTGTCCATGGGTTTTAGAAAAACCTTACTCATAAAAATGAAATGGCAATTCTATGTTGGTCCCTACGTTTGTTTTTGTTTTTTTTTTAAAAAGATCTTTTATTTATTTATTTGACAGAGATCACAAGTAGGCAGAGAAGCAGGCAGAGAGAGAGGAGGAAGCAGGCTCCCTGCTGAGCAGAGAGCCCGATGTGGGGCTTGATCCCAGGACCCTGAGATCATGACCTGAGCCGAAGGCAGAGGCTTTAACCCACTGAGCCACCCAGGTACCCCTGGTCCCTACGTTTTTAAAAATTTTATCATTCCCTGCAATCTCATCTAGAAACCAGTCATCAGACTCAACCACCACACATAATATATGAGGAAACTGGTGCCTAAAAAGTGATGTGATTGCTCCAGGTTTTGAGAGTACATCTGAATACAGAAGAC
Source organism: Lontra canadensis (assembly GCF_010015895.1). Lineage (NCBI taxonomy): Eukaryota > Metazoa > Chordata > Mammalia > Carnivora > Mustelidae > Lontra > Lontra canadensis. The sequence continues at coordinate 5,136,097 of NW_022631027.1, forward strand.
TGTTTTGATAGATGGGACAAAGACTCAACTCTCTCAAAGCAAAATGAATCTGAAGAAAGCATTTCTATAGAAGCTAATACAAAAGCTAAAAAAAATATTACCATAAAGTGGAGTAGTGAGAGACACACTGAAATGAAAGGAAGGTCCTGGGTTCTAGTCCTTCTAGTGCCTCTAACAAGTAGGCACTTATAAGTCAGGTGAGGTGATGGCAGTACTTATTTCATGAAGAATAAATTAGATAACAATTGCAAAGCACTAAATGTAGGATCTGATATTAATAAACTCTCAACAAATACTAAATATTACTACCAATAATCTGTGCTTTTTCTAAATGAAATGCTTCACCCTCTTCTCTTGGGAATATAATTGGTGCTGCATAAATTGGACTATACCTCAGGGCAGATCCCACTCTGAAAGGAAGAATGGCTCAGCAGATTGCCAAGAGGATTCCAAGTGCTAAGATATAATAATTAAGGGCAGGTACCTTTCAAAGCATTTTACATAGATTATCTCAATGAGTCCTCAAAACAAATCTCTGAGGTAAGTAGAACATTTGGTCTCTCAGCCATAGTCCAACCCAAAACTCATTAAAAACAATGCTCCATTTTGCCCTAAATTTTAAAACTCCCTTCAGGGTCAAGGGGAAGGCCTGGAGTAGAGTGGGGGTGGGGGGTTCTGGCAAATCATGGCTGGGAGAGAGGTACCTCTTATCCCAAGCAGCAAGTGATGAGCCAGAGCAGAGTGGGTCATGAGAAGGGCAAGGATGTCTTGGGGAGGGCCAAGGGATTAAAGAAGACACATGGGAGGTAAGTGTGGGTGGAGAGCTGATAATGGAGCTGTGGTCAAGGCTGATTTTCTATGTTCAGTGCTTCCTGTATAAATGGATAAGCCCCATTTAAAGGCTTGGGATTGAGTGGACACTGGGCAGCAATTTATTGTTCTAGGAAGAGATAAAACAAAATTCCGAAGTCTCTCTCTGATATGGCTCCAGGACATTATCTTGTGTGGATGATCTGATGTTGCTTGGAGGATGACTATAAACCCTCTCCTTTACAGTGTATGGAACAAATGAGAACTATGGTCCTGCTTCTTCTATCCACAAAAGTAATACTATTAGGTCCAAATTTAGCAACTTGGTACATGCCCATCTTGCCCCTTCTCCCTTTATAAGGGCAACTGCCCTCCTACAGTCCCCTGCTGCAGGAATTAGGGTCTTAGGTGGGGATTGAAACATGGGGTGGCCTGGACGGGACCAAGGTGGGGTGGCCACCAAAGGCAGTCAACCCAGGGGATGGACACACATCTGTGAAATGGTCTTGTCTGAGAAGCTCTGCCCAGGAAACCACTTCAGGTAAGTTTGAATGGGATGGCACAGAGAGAGTCAGTAATAGCGCCAGGGAGGAAAATGGAGAAAGGAGCTGACACACAAAGATACACAGGACCAACAAGATAGGAGTCACCCTAACAACAGAGAAGGAGGATGGAGACCTTTGGCTCTTGTAACTGAAGGGACAAAAACACTTGCATCCGAAGAGTGTCTTGGATCTTGAGCAGGAGTTGCTCCTTGGTTTCCATGAGCTTCTTTACCTAGTACCCCCATGTAATAGACATGTGAATAGCAACCCCCCAATTACAGGAGGTACCTTAAATTTCTATTCCTTATGACAAAAAGAACCAAACAAAGTATGAATCTTGGTCTTAGTACTTATGAACTGGAGCTGTGTATGTGTGGGGGGGAAGGATCTGGATGACTAAAATTTACTAGACTGCATGGGGGAGGAGACTTTTCTAGGGGATACAGACAATCCAGGTGTAGAGGCATGAAAGGTCAAGGTGGAAGGTGGTAAGATGGATGTGATGAGAGAGAAAGATGGGGGAGGTTGGGGGTCTTTGGGGTTAGAATAGTTGGGTCCAGATTGTCAGCAGTCTGTTTGCCATGTTGAGGTTTGGACAAGATCCTTAAGCAGGGTGGAGAATGGGGACATGATCAGATTCACTTCTGTTATTTTCCTTCAGGTCACAAATGCAGTTAATACTGGTGAAGAGATACTGAGAAAAATGAGGCCAAGAAACCATCACATTGGCTACACATTCTGGCTTCACAGAGAAGTAAAATGTCAGTCAGGACACAGTCATAGCTCTAGGGAAATTGAGGCCTTTAAAAAGATTATTTTGAATTCTAGATGATGCCATTTTGCTTTTCACAACTCAGTATTCCAGTCACAGAATTGTCCCCTTGGAACATTCTCCTACTTAAAATTTCCACAGCTTGAATGAGAGATGTGTAAGAAATATTTTCATATTGTCTGTCGCACTTAAATTCAGATGTTCATGTTTAATGAACCACAGGTCACTGATCTAAAGCAGAGGTCATTTATTGTTCAAGGACTAGAGTGAAGTCAGCATTAGTGTGATAATAGGAATCCCTTTGACTACACTATTTAAGGGATGGGACGTTGGTCCTTCACGAAGTATGGCATGAAAGAGTTGAGGAGTATGTTGTAATCAAAATAATAATAAATTGGTATAAACTTTATGGAAGACTATTTGATAATATGTATCAGAGCCTTATAAATACATCCTTGGAAATCCCACCTCTAGGAAGAGCATCCTAATCTGATTCATTTCAAGATGGATATCTAAGGATGTTTATCACAACATTATTTATACTAGATCCAAACTAAAAACTTCTGAAAGTTCCAATTATAAAGAAGTTGTCAAGTAAATTATTGTAGAGCCATATAATAAAGAAGTCATGTGGTTTTCAAAGAATATTTAATGTCATGGGAAATTACTCATAGCCTTAATTGAGAAAAGAAACTATACACATACACACACATATAAAGTTTTTTTTTAATGTATTTAAATGTTATTTCTAAATGCTTTAAAAGAAAACCTGGAAGAAAATACTCTAAATTGAAATATGCAATAATCAAAATGTTAATAGAATTTATCTTTTGGTAGTAGAATTACAAGTGCTTTCATATTTTCTTTTTCTGGGTGGCTCAGTGGGTTAAAGCCTCTGCCTTCGCCTCAGGTTATGGTCCCAGTGTCCTGGGATCAAGCCCCACATCCGGCTCTCTGCTCAGCAGGGAACCTGCCTCCTCCTCTCTCTGCCTGCCTCTCTGCCTACTTGTGATCCCTATCTGTCAAATAAATAAATAAAATCTTTAAAAAAAAAAAACTTTTTCAAATTTTCATCACTGCACATGCATTATTAATATAACCAGGAAAGGTTTTACTTCAATCACACACACAAAATTATCATTTGGGCTAGCCATTTCTAGAGTCATTACAGTCAGAAAACAAAGAATAGACACCAAAGTTTTCAGTACCCCTATTGACTCAATTACAGGGAAAAAGCAGGTGACCTGATTTGGGTCTCTACTCTTTTTTCAGCTCACTCCTTGGGGGGGAACGAATAAAGGCAAACCAGATTCACTGAGATCTTCCAGGCTTAGCACCATCCTCACATCATCATCATTATCATCACCATCATCACCACCACCACCACCATCATCATTGTCACCACTAACAGTTATTGAGCAGGCACCACATACCAGACACTGTTGGAAGGGTTTAGCCAATATTGTCAATTACCTTTCATAACAACTCTTTGAAGTATTGTTCCTATATTACTGATGAAGCAACCAAGCAACAGAGAAACTTGCTCAATCTCGCACCATTAGTAGGGGTGGAGCTGGATTCAGACTCTAGGCAGTCTGATGTGGTGTAATGCAAAGTCTTAGGGTGCACTGCGTCTCAGAAATCAACAAGGAATATTGAAATTTGGGGAACTGGAGGAGATCACAGAGCTTTAAAAAAAAAAAACAAGAAAGAAAGAAAGAAAAGAAATTTTTTTCAAATCTAACTCTATGTGTAATTCCAAAATCTAAAACGGACTTTTTGTTGTTGTTGTTTTTTAAGGATTTTATTTATGTATTTGAGAAAGAGAGAGAGATCACAAGTAGGCAGAGATGCAGGCAGAGAGAGGGGGAAGCAGGCTTCCTACTAAGCAGGGACACCAATTTGGGGCTCGATCCCAGGACCCTGAGAACATGACCTGAGCTGAGGCAGAGGCCTAACCCACTGAACCACCCAGGTGCCCCTTGGTTTGAGATTTTTTTTTAAAGATTTTATTTATTTATTTATTTATTTATTTATTTATGTATGTATGTATGTATTTATTTATTTTGAAAGAGAGAGAGAGAGAGCGAGCACAAGTGGGGGGGGTGAGGCAGAGGGAGAAGCAGAGTCCCTGCTGAGCAGGAAGCCCGATATGGGGCTCAATCCCAGGACCTCAAGATCATGACTTGAGCTGAAGGCAGATGCTTAACCATCTGAGCCACCTGGGTGTCCCTAAAACAGATTTTTAAGAGGAGGAGTTACTCCTGGTTTAGTTGAGAGGCTAGGGTCCCTTCTGTGCCTTTCCCTCATTTCCCATTGAGGTTCACTGTAGTACCTCACCTTTGTACAACTCTTCTGAAGAACTATTGCCCTAATCCAACTACTTCTACTAAGAGGTGAGAAATCTGAGCCCAGAGCTTTTAAAAGACCTGCCTGAGAGCACCCAGTTAGTATGTGCATAAGCCAGTGCTTCTCTACTATCATCAGAGTACACATATACATACTCTTCCTGCTACAATGCTAATTTGGTTAGACAGAAAAGGGAATTTATTACATCAAACAATCAGGCAGTCTAAGGAGATTCTAGCTTCAGGTGTAGTTAGATCAAGGAGTCCAATATGACACAAGAGGCTCTGTCTATTTCTCCATTTCTAACTCTGCTTCCCTGTCAATTGACTTCATTCTCAGGAAGGCTCTCTACCTCATATACCTATACCCTTACAGCTCTAGATGTGCAGGACCCCTGCATGGTAAACCAGATAATCACTATCATCTGTGCATTTTTCTAATCAAAACTTTATTGACCTTTATTTCTGTTGGTCAAAGAATGGTATGATAGTTACATCTCCCATTCCTGATTTGAAAAACAGAAGAGAAATGAACACATAGTAACAGTTGTCCATAGCATCACTCTCTGTAGGTGTGGTGAAATGAGTTCCTTGTAGCCAGACAATCTGTTCCATTAATCTCTAGGTCTATCTTTTCACCAATACCACAACATCTTGATTACCATAACTTCGTAGCATGTCTTAACACTCAGGTAGTGTAACTCTCCTACTTGGTAGTGGTAGTCTTATTCCTCCCCCTCCTTCTCCTTCTCCTTCTGTCCTGTGTTCTTCCTTCTTCTTCTATCAGATTTGTTGATGTATAATTTACATACAATAAAACTCACCAAGTTGTGTGATTTGGTAACTTCCCACAAATATAGTTGTGTAATGACTATAATCATGGGATAAAAAAATTTCATCACCCCATCCATTCTATCTTCCCCTTTTTTTCTTTTCTGTCTTCCTTTGAATTAATCAAACATTTTTTTTAAAGATTTTATTTATTGATTTGACAGAGAGAGATCACAAGTAGACAGAGAGGCAGGCAGAGAGAGAGAGAGAGAGGGAAGCAGGCTCCCTGCTGAGCAGAGAGCCTGATGCGGGATTCGATCCCAGGACCCTGAGTTCATGACCTGAGCCGAAGGCAGCGGCTTAACCCACTGAGCCACCCAGGTGCCCCAATTAATCAAACATTTTTAATAATTTTATTTTACCTCCACTGTTGATATATTTAGCCATACCTTTTTGGGTTTGTGTGTGTAAATGTGTGATTACTATACAATTTAAAAAATCCATGTTCAACTTACACAATATCACACTTTCAATTTATGTACAGTTTATAATATTCATTTTCAACTAGTTATAGTCTACCTTCGACTAACATACTACTTTACATATGGTGTGAGATTCTTACAGAAGTATATTTCTCTTTCCTTCTTGCCATCCTTTACACTACTTCTGTCATATATATAACTTCTACAAATATTAGTCATTTATATTACTTTAAATAGGTGGTTGCCTTTTAAAGAGATTTTAAAATTAAAAAAAAATGTTTTATGTTTATCACTTATCTGTCATCCTTAATTCCTTTGTACAGATCCAAATTTCTATCTGGTATCATTTTTGTTTTGCCTGAAGGACTAGTTTTAATATTCTTATCTTCAATGGTGCTGATAAAGTTGCTCCCTACAAAATAAAAAAGTCCTGATTTGTAGTGTTTGCTAATTTCCATGATATAAATTCTCCCATCATTATCAATTTTAAGCTATCAACATTTTAACAATCAGTTTGCAAAAGTTCTAAATATTGAGCTATTAGTTTGTATGAACTGGTATGAGGCAGGCAGAGAGAGAGGGGGAAGCAGGCTTCCCAGTGAGCAGAGAGTCCAATGTGGGGCTCGATCCCAGGACCTTAAGATCATGACCTGAGCCAAAGGCAGAAGCTTAACCCACTGAGCCACCCAGGTGCCCCTTAAATATTTTATTTAATTTAAATTCAATTAATTAACATACAGTATATTATTATATTATTAGCTTCAGAGGTAAAGTTCAGTGATTCATCAGTTGTATATAGTATCACGATTTTTTTAACATCTAGGATCCTAAGAATTAGAGAACAATTGCATCCAGAAGGAAATAAGGGATACCAGAATGAAAATAATTGAAAGCATAAAGCTTATTTTAGCAGAAAGTCTCCATATCAAATTAGCTCTAGATAAATATCTAGGAAAATGGATAAATCTCATTTCAGAGCTGGGAACGAGGCTGGCATATGCATCAGTTTTGCCTGTGCTCAGGAAGATGGAAAGAATTCAAGTAGGGCACTGAGGGATGTTCACTGTAACCTCTGCTGCTGAGATGAGATGCAGAGTGTGGCCTCGGTGGGGGTTCTCTTGATTTGTTTCTCTTGGCCCATCTTCAGGCTAACAGTGATGATGCTGACCACTCTGTTGAGAGTGAGTATATGTGGAGAGATGAGAACATTGTTGATTAAAAGTCACAATGGTTTAAGGAAACAAGGAGTCCAGAACTTTGCTACAGGGAAACTGATATGGAGAAGCCTGGTGGGAGCAGGTTAGAGAGAGACTTGCAGTCCCAGCCCAGATGCCTGCATTTACATGGCAGGCTCTGGTCTTTGTGTGCCATATCAGTCTGGAGAGTATTCTTCCTAAATTAATTATTCTATCTTTGTAGCAGGAAAAGCTTTTATCTTTTGTCTAAATTCATGTCTTTACCTGCATTATGGAAGGCCCACCCTCCCTAGGCCTTTGGCTCAGAAGTGTTGGCTGCCTTGTCTGCCTCTCTGTTAGGTCTTCTTCCTACTCTTTTCAGGACATTTTAATCACTAGTGACTATGAAAACAGAGGGGGAAGTGCAAGATCCCATCTTGTCCCCAGGATGAAAAAAATTGGACAGAAATTGAGACAGATAGCACTGTGGTCACCTCAGAGAACAATATGTTAATAAATGGTCTGGTTTTCTTGAGAAATAGGTAGTTCTTCTGTGTCCCCTTGCCTGGGTTCCCCTAAAAGCAGAGCCTGAGCCAAAGGCTTCCATGCAGGTAGTTTACTAGATGTGGTCTCAGGGGACAGGAACAGAGCAACAGAGAAGGAAGGAAAGCCAAATTAAAGATGCGTGATTGAGTTGGCCATGACCTGGGCAATAGGGCTTGACCCTGCAGAACTTTCTAAGGATCCATATGAAATGTGTCTCAGAATGTCCACGGATGATAAAGGAAGGAAACATCTGTCAGGTCTCATCTGCCTCTGGTCAAGAATGGCCCCAGGGTGTGAATTCCCCTGCATTTGAGACCTACACATGAGATTCTGTGTCATCGTGGGACATCAGAAAAGCCACAGGACAGGAAGTGAGAAGATGAGACTCAGACTGAAGCAAGACACTGCTGGGTTGCTTATGTACGAAGCTGATCAAAGCCCACAGAGACCTAGCTGCTTCTTTAGTGGAGGAAGAGGTAGGGCTGCAGGGACTTGGAGTGGTACTCTAGATACGTCCAACACATCAACCAACCTCAGTGATCTGGCTTGAAGATTCTAGATGACTTCTACAGTCTCTTTGTTTCTAATTCATAAGAGACAAATTGTCAGGAACTTTGATTTTTACCTCCTTTAGTCCTGAATTTGAGTCCTATCTCTATCACTTATGAGTTTTGTTCTCTTGAGCAAACTACTCAACTTTTTTGAGACTTAGTTTACTGAGCTGTAAAATCAAGACTGTATATCCACCTTATCCTGTTGTTGCAAGAATGTGCTGAGGTAGTGTGTGTTCTTAGCACATGACCTGGCCCATGGCAAGAGCTCCAGAAATGGTAGCCTGTATTATTGATTATGATTCTGACCTCACAATAGGAGTAGTTGTGAGACATAAGGCAACACAGAAAGAGTTATTAGGGGCTAGGACTGGAGACAGGATGAACCAGATACACACCCAGCAGGAATGTGGGCTGGGGGATGGTACATTTGTTTTTTAACAAGTCAGGGTGCAGGCCCTGGGATGGAGATGAACTAAAGTCTGACATTAAAGGACTTCCATTAAAAGAGCTGAGGTCCCAGAGGGAAACTAGAGTGTTATAGAGAGAAGAAAAGGAGTTACATGATTTCAGGAATAGGGGGATTGCAGAAGGTTTCAAAGAAAGGTTAGATGGTCTAGGTCATACAGAGAGGCTTCCAGACTGTCCCCATTCCTCTCCTCAGGCTTATAACAACCAGACTAACCTCATGTCAAGCCCTGGAGCCTTCTAAGTTTACTGTTTGCCTGTATATTTGGTAGGGCTCATGGGTTCAGAATGTGGTAAGGCTAGGCCTACAAGTTGAGGTTATTATTGCCATCAGCTGGGCATGAGGGTGACTCTCAGTTCAGCTGTCATTGAGTGGGAAGCCTCTGCCATAGAGGGGCTGACACATAACCCCTGACCCTGGCCTCCATCTGCCATTGCCAGCCAATTGATCCTTAGACCCAAGGTTAAGGAGGCCTCCCTGCTTCGGCTGACTAGCTGATTATCCTGTCACTAACACTGGATCCTTCAAGGCTCAGACCCTTCTCTCAGCCAGAACTAGTGGCTCAGTGACCCTGGAGGACATAAACAAACCAGATATCTTAAACTTTAACTCCCAGTTTTTCTGTTAACTTTACTTTTGAGGAAAGAACCATATCTTATTATAATGGACCAGGATTTTTGTCAAATCCCATGTCACATGGTTACAATGTCACCAAGTCCATTCCTACAAACGTTCCATATTAATTTATTTAATAATAACATCTTTCTTTATGTTGTTCAAAGAATTATCTCAATTTCTCCAGTTTTCATAGAGAAAACACACTGAATTGATGTTTCTGATCAAAACGAAGATGTCAGAAGCAAATTTAAATTAGACGTGGTTTTACATGTAGTTGGTTATGTGTAACAACTGATAGGTTAGCATCCCTTTATTTTTCCTTGAGAGGAAAAAAAAAATTCAATAGAATGATGTTTGGAAAATAGTTAACTGGCAGTGTGAGGGACTCGTGTAGAAAGTTGAGGTGACAACTGAAAGTCAAGACTACACATGTTCATGTGTTTCCCAGGGAAAATAAAATCTCCAATTTAAAGAGACTTGGGTGCTGCTATTATTTCTTCAAATAAGACACATAATGACAGAAAGATGGCTTTTCTTAGGGAGACATTAGGCATAAGTTGAAGAAAAATAAATAGAAAAAGTTATTTTTTTCTCAAAATTTTTTATCTTATTTCTTCATAGTTTTATTATGCAGTGATTTGATGTTGACTTATTTTATTTTTTTTTAGAGAGAGAGAGCACATGTGAGAGTAAGAAGGGGTGCTAGGGGTTATGGGATCAAGCCTGATGAAGGACTCGATTCCACAACCCTGAAATCATGACCTGAGCTGAAATCAAGGGTCCAACTTTAAGCAGTGGAGCCCCCCAGGTGCCCCTCAATGTTGACATCTTTAACTATGTGCTTGAACACACTCATCTGGCAGTGCATGGGGGCATTACCATGGTGTGACTTTAGGAAACAAAAGTCTTGCATCTCCCCATGGGCTTTACAAACGTGGTCCACTGCCATTTCCCTATGTGCCCCCTTGTCTCTGAGACTGCTCCTCAGTGTCCTGTATTCTGTTCTTGGCTCCATCCCTGTGCCATCTTATATGACCAATTCTTCCTGCTCACTGTCCTTTGTTCCCTTTTCAATTTCCCAGTGGATTTCTACCTGCTCACTATATTTTAACATTAATCACAGATTACAGAGTTAATGAGTAGCCTGAACTCCTAAAATGGGTTGCTCATGGGTCAAGGTGGAAAATTGAGATAACTGGACTGCTGTTGTCAAGTGAATTTTGTCCAGTTACAAATTCTTGTCCATCAGGCATTCTTCTAGCAGCTTTAGCTCTTGAACACTGTGATCAAAATCAGAAGTAAGCAGAAAGTGTTCTGAGTGACAAGTAAAATAGCTGTCACAGAATCCACATAACTTTATTCCTTTGATTAAATTTAACAAATGGTTATTGAGTATTTTCTACCTGCCAGATGCTGTCCTGGGTGGTAGGAATAGTGAGATGAATAATTTATCTCTCTCTCACCTTGTTCCAGAAAGGATGTGAGGTGGCTTGTAGCAGAAACATAAAAACTAAAATGGCCAAATACAGGTTTTATAACTCAGGACAAGGGAAGTATAAATTAAAATAAGTCAAGTCCAGGATGAAGAGAGGACACAGATATACAGCCAATGGCAGCCTTCATAATGGTTACACTTGAGCTGTGAATTGACTCTAAGCAAATGAGGTGGCCAAAGGAAAAAGGAAACATGGTCAGTTACACATTTCCCACTGTAGAAACAAAGAAACTGCATAGTCACTCAGGGGGAAAAAGGTGAATAAGATGTGGTTCCTAATGGCAAGAAATTTATAATCCAGCAGGAGAGACAGAACTGTGGCAAACATCTGTAAAACAAAGGTGTATTATGAGGTCTGCATAAAGTGCTAAGGGACTAGAAATAGGGGAGCAATTTCTTTGGCTTATGAGGGGAAGAAGATGCTACCTGAACAATGCCCCCAAAGAAGAAATGGACAAGGAAGAGGAGGGCACATCAGACAGAGGGAGGGAGCACAGTGGCTGGAGATTAGCAACTCCAGCTGTGTTTGCATGAAGATTGCTCTCAGTGCTTGTTAAAAGACTGAGTCAGTAGGACTGGGAACTTTCACAAGCACCCAGAATGCTAATTCTGGTGCTCAGGGACCATACTTTGAGAAACACTAGAATCGATTCTTGGATGTATAGGGCAGTGAGAGATGATGTTGGAAAAGGAGACTGGACTCACCTGGTGTGGGCTTCATATATCATAGTCTGAAACTCAGACTTTATGGATAATGAGGAGTCTGGATGCCTTCAAGCCTAAGCAGGTGAAAGACACTATCAGATCTGTGTGTGTGTATGTGTCTTTGATTTCCTTTTCTTTTTCCTGATTACGAATGTAGCAGCCAGAGGATGAAAGGCAAGAAGGGAGAGACTGAAAACGTAACCAACGAGGAGTGTTGCATGGTCCAAATGGAAGAGGACAAGAATGTGTTTAGGTGTTGGCAGGGGAAATGGAACAAGGTGAACACTTTCTACAGTGAGCATGAACCTATTATTTTATTGTTAGTCACAGATTTACTTTTCTGGTTAATCTATGTCATTTTTCATGTCTTGCTGATTATTATTTTACCTTATTTTCTGCTCTCTGGCATCTGGCCTAAACCAACAAGTAGTCCCAGTGGTGCAGGTTCTTGCTGAGATCTGTCTGGTCCATGTGTCAGCATGGGTAGGGGGTATGAAGGGCTGTGAGGGACATTCAAGGCATAGCGTAGGGGAGGCAACTTCTCTTACAGTGAAATCACATTGGAGGGTACATATGATTTTTGTTTCTTATAATTTACATACTTTTAAAAAGTTCTTATTTTATGGGGCACCTTTGTGGCTCTGTTGGTTAAGCACCCAGTTTGTGATTTTGGCTCAGGTTGTGATTTCATGGGTCATGGGATTAAGCCCTATGTCAGGCTCCACATTGGGTGGGGAGTCTGCTTGAGATTCTCTCCTTCTGTCCTCCTCCCACTCATACTCTTGCTCTCTCTTAAATGAATAAATAAATCTTAAAAAAAAACCCTTACTTTATAAAGACAAAATAGGATAGACAGTACTGAACCTCTATAACCAATTACTGAGATTCTGCAATTTAAGATTTTGACAACATTTTTTCAGCTTTATTGAGGTATAATTGACAAATGAAAGTATATATATTTAAAGTGTACAAAACAATGATTTGACACACATGGGCTTCATAGAAATGATTACCACAATCCAATTAATTAATACATTATCACTTACATAGTTACCTTTTTTGTATGTGTGGTGACAACATTTAAGGTCTATCAGCAACTTTCAAGTACACAGTGCAGTGTTATTAACTATAGTCCCCATGCTGTACTTACAGCCCCAGAGCTTGTTCATCTTATAACTGAAGGCTTCTACTTTTGACTAGCATTTCATGTCTCCTCCAACCACCAGCAGCCCCTGGTAACCATCAATCTAGTCTCTGTAGAAGTTCAACTTTTTTTTTTCTCTTCTTCTTTTTTAGATTCCACATGTAAGTGAGACCATATTGTATTTGTCTATTTTCATCTGGCTATTTTCACTTAGCATAAAGTCTTCTCTTTCTATCCATGTTGTTGCAAATAGCAGGATTTCCTTCTTTCTCATGAGTGAATAATATTCCATTCTATGTAGACACCATATCTTCTTTTTAACTCATCTGTTGAGGGACACTTATGTTGTTTCCATATCTTGGCTATAGTGAATAATGTTGCAATGAACATGGGAATATGGATATCTCTTTGAGGTACTGATTTCATTTTCCTCAGATATATACCCAGACGAGAGATTGTTGGATCATATAGTAGTTCATAGCAGTTTGAATTACTATGATCTAATCCCGTAGATCATGTAGTAATTTCTGAGGAACCTTCATATTGTAATTCCTCCAGCTTTGTTCTTTCTCATGATTGCTTTGGCTATTCAAAGTCTTCTGTGGATATGAATATGAAATTTAGCATTATTTTTTCTCTATCTGTGAAAAATGCCAATGGAATTTTGATAAAGATTGCACTGAATCTGTAGATCACTTTGGGGAGTATGGACATTTCACAATATCAGTTCTTCCAATTCATGAGCATTGGATATCTTTCCATTTGCTTGTGTCTTCCTCTATTTCTTTCATCAAATGTCATAGTTTTCAGTATATAGTTCTTTCACTTCATTGGTTAAACTTATTCCTATTCTACTGTTTTGTTATTATTGAAATGACATTGTTTTCTTCATTCCTTGACTTTTCATATCCCTTGAAGTATTGCATTGCTGTCTTCATATATGAGGAAGCAGTTACCTTTCTCTAGTCCTTATTGAATGGCTTTGGGGAAGAAATACCTTCTGCTAAGGAGTTTGAGGCTTTCCTCAGACATTTTCTATGGATACACATGTTCCCCATTTCTTGCTCTGTCTTAGGGGGATTTCTTAAGATTACATGCTTCTTTTGCTTTCCCTAAGGTGATGCTAAATGCTCAAGTTAGAGGCCTTTCTCCCAATCTTCCACATCAGGGCCAGCTTTCTGCCTGTGCTCACTAACAGTCTAAAAAGGCTCATACTCTCTGCTCTTAGAGCACCCAGAGAGCCAGTCACAGGGTGGGATGGATGTGGGTGAGGGAAATGAAGTGTTCACGTACTCATGGTCCATCTGGGAGGATCCCCAAATGAAATATCCCCAGCAGTTTGTGGGCAGGCTTCCTGATTGATTCTACAAAGTGATTAATAAGATCCATGTCTTTCTGATGCCTCCTAGGAGCCCTGGCCGCTGTTCTCCCAGTCCCTCTCTGCTCCTGAGTTGTGTAGCATACCCCAATATTCTGGATGGGGTGAAAGAACTGGGCCCTTTTGGCAGCATTCCACACAGCTGGGGAGCCAGGTGCTCCTTCACACATTCTCAGTCCTCCCCACCCCCCACCACTGCCCCGTGAATGAAGCCACAGAACTAGAAGGTCTCCCTTTGGCACTGAGCTGTAGCTATGCCTTGGGGGAGGGGTAACATGGGTAAAGTGAAACTGTTTCTCTCATCCTTTCTCCAGTGTGTCCAACCGGATTGTTCTTTGCTCCAGTGGTTTGCTGGAACTTCTCTGTTGGACTCCTGGACTGCCATAAATGCATTCTCATCTGTGGGTGATTGTCAAACTCACTGTTTTGTGGGGAAAATAGAGTAGAAAACTCCAATTCCACCATTTTGCTGATGCCATTCCCATGTTTTTATTTGGTCTAAGAGAAAAGCTAACAATGTCCAGTTCAGTGGATTCTGCAAACACAATATCTCCCCTTCAAAAATGGCAATAAATACCAGCACCTTGCATTGTGGTCTACAAAAATCAGTGTGCCTGAGGCTGGACAATGTTCCCATGCAAAGACTTATTGTTTTAGAACCTGCTCTCATGCGTATCTGGTGTTTGTGAGCAGTAAGCCTATGGTCGAATCCATTATTTCTTTCATGGTACAGGAACTACTAAGCACGGTCTCAAGACAAAGTGAAGTAAATATTTGGCTAGGACCCACTGTTTAAACCCGTGGTAAATGGAATAATGGGCTTCGCTAAGATGTCCATGTCCTAATCCCCAGAACCAGTGAATATGATACCTTACATGGCAAAAGAGATACATGTGTTTGCTAAGATCACCATAACAAAATACCACGAATTGGGTGGCTTGAATAGAAACTCATTCTTTCATAGTTCTGAAAGTTAGAAGTGTAAAATCAAGGTTTCAACAGGTTGGTTTTTTCTAAAAGCTATGAGGGAGATGATCTGTTCCAGGCCTTTCATTTTGGCTTCTAGGTAACTGTCTCTTCCCTGTCTCTCTCCTTCTGTGGGTGTCTGTGTCCAAATTTCCCCTTTAGATATAGACACCATTCATGTTGAGGTAAGGACCACCCTAAGAATCTAATTGAACTAATTACATTTGTGATGATCCTATTTCCAAGTAAGTTCACATTCTGGGGTTTACAGTTTCAGAATATGAATTTGGACACAATTCAACCCATAACAAAAGACTTTGTGGATATGATTAAAGTTAAGGACTTTGAGATGAGGAGGGTCTCCGGAATCATCCAGGTGGGCTGAATCTAATCACATGAGCCCTTAAACATGAAGAGACTTTTCCTTCTGTGGTCAGTGAGAAAGAGTTATGATAAGGGTGCTTGGTTGGCTCAGTCGGTTAAGTGTCTGACTCTTGATTTCAGCTTAGGCCATGATCCCAGGGTCGTTAGATCGAGTACTGTGTCCGGCTCTGAGCAGAGTGTGGAGCCAGCTTAAGATTCTCTCATTACTGGGGCGCCTGGGTGGTTCAGTGGTTGGGCGTCTGCCTTTGGCTCAGGTCATGATCTCGGGGTTCTGGGATCGAGCCCCGCATCGGGCTCCCTGCTCCACCGGAATCCTGCTTCTCCCTCACCCACTCCCCCTGCTGTGTTCCCTCTCTCACTGGGTCTCTCTCTGTCAAATAAATAAATAAAAATCTAAAAAAAAAAGAAAGATTCTCTCATTACTCCCTCTGCCCCTCCCCACCATGTTCGCTTACTCTCCTCTCTAAACTAAATAAATAAATCTTTAGAAAGACAGAAAGAGTTCTGCTAACTGGAAAGAGGTCAGAGAGAGGCAACACTGCTGGCTTGTCAACAATGGTGGAATATATTATAAATCAAGAGACTCTACTGGTCTCAGAAGCCAGAAAAGGCAAAGAAGTAGAGTCTTCCCCAGGGCCTCCAGAAAGGAATTTGGCCCTGCCCGCACCTTGATCTCAACCCGTGAGACCAGTTGTCAGACTTACCCACAGAACTGTAAGATAGCACGTTTGTGTTATTTGTGGTGATTTGATATGGTGTTGATAGAAAACGAATACAATTTCTTCAATAGAAAACAAATGCAATTTCTTCCAAACAGCAGCCCATCAATTCACCAGGCCATCTCCCAACCCCCCCATATAATACTTCCCTCTCTGGGAGGCACTCTCCACAGAACTTCCCCCACCCCTACCGCCTCTAATCAAAGCCAAGTCATGTAAAGCAGAGGATTCCTCCCAGAGTATCTGGCCAGCCCATGACCCACTCCATTACACACCCCCCAGCTTGTGAGTCCCTCCCATGAGCTGACTGGAGCGGGTGGACCTGGGAGCTAAACTGGGGCAGGCTCTCTGGATTTTGAGCTTAGAGACCCCAAGACTAAGAGTCTGGAGAGAAGGACCCTGGGTTAGTGCCGCTGAGGTTCTGACAGCTATGCCGTTTCACTTAAACCAGTTTGCAATGGGTTTGTACAACCTGCCAAAGAGCCCGAGCACTTAGCTTTGCTGAGTCAGAAAATGTGCCCTGGAGCCTAGGAAGGGAGTGAGGAGCAGCTAAGCGCCCTAGTGTGGAGAAAGCTGCCGCTCCTGGTGGAAGCGAGCCTCCTAGGGCGCCCGCTCGGATGGCTTGGTCAGTCCAGCCTCCAACACTTGATTTCGGCTCAGGTCACGATGTTGAGGTTGTGACACGGCGTCCGCAGAGCTAGACAAGGACCCTGCTTGAGAGTCTCTCGCCCTCTGCCCCTCCCCCACCCCGCACGTGCGCACTCTCTCTCAAAAAAAATAAAACGAGTCTCACAGAAGTTTCTGGGTTCATTGTTACAATGAAATGTTGTGAAATGGTTTCATGTTTTCTACAGAACCAGTAGCCAATTTCTGGAAGCCTTGTTTTCTTCCAGAAGAGCCAAGCTACATATCTATTGTAGGCAGTTCTTGTACCACAGACATGTTACGTCTTCACACAAATGATTGCAAAACGTGCAACTGCCTCTTTGTGCTTTTGTTTTGTATTGTTTTGTTTTAACGTGTTTGATTTTTTGAAAGCTGTTAAGACCTAGACTGGAAGCTCTCAGATGATCAGATCCTCTTGGTGTCAGGACGCAAACACACGACTCTGTGCTTCAACCAGGCTCTGGTCTTTTCTTTGCATCTCTTCCCTCAGGAACTGCTGCAGATAAAAGCAAATGTCTTAGAAGAGCAAATGTGACATCTGGTTCGCTATCAGGAATAAATCTCTCCCTGCCAAGCAAGACTGTAAGGCAATCTGGAACCAGTTACTACATAAACTTGTTTTATTTCAAAACCAAATCACCTGACTTACCTTTATATTTATTGCCTGCCTTGAATTCTTCCTCACTATCAAGATGCTTCTAATGAAACACAGTTGACCTGAGCTTTTCTAAGAGAAAAGCTAACAATGTCCAGTTCAGTGGATGAGAGGGAGTTCGTAAAAGGGACTTAAAGTGGAAGCGCCCTTGTTTCCTCTAGCTCATAGCTTGAAAAGTCACCACAGAAACCAAGCCCCAGCTCTGAAGGGAAAAGAAGGAAAATCAGTGGTACTCTGATACCAAACCCCCGTCCTTCACGTTGGCTCCAGGTGTGGCAAATCCACAGTGAATTTCTGCTCTGGTGTGGCAGGCGGAGTCACCCACCTGTGGAGCCGCCGTGTGGTGTGCTGAAGGGCTCTCAGATGGCAGATGAAGGGCAGCAGGCCTGTCCCCTACAGACTTGCTCTTCACTGTGTCACACCCAGGTGGGGACTTTGTGAAAGGCCTCAGGTGATTGGTGGGTGCTGATCAGAGAGGGCCCTTTTTACAGGTGCTGGTGTCTTCCCAGGTGAGTGTGCGGTCTACAAAAACCTGGGGACACCACACAGCAGGCATATCTAGACCTCCCCAGTGCCAACCCAAAAGACGGGTGCAGGACTCCGAGATGTCGGGCTAATGTCTGCGTAATGGCCTCGACATTGTGGGGCACACCATCACATACTTGGTCTCAGAGTGCCCTTCACAGAACCCTGGGGGAGACGCTGCTGTCTTTCCCATCCTGCCAATGAGGAGGTAAGGCTCCACTTGCCGACTGAACTAGAAAGGGGAGGAGGTGGGTCTCAGGCCCAGTCTCTCTGACTCGTCAGGCAGGGCTCTCAAACCCAGATGGCTAAGGGGAGGAACCCCGGGGGACAGCATTATCTGGAAAGCACAGGCCCTGCCACAGGGGCAGCTGCTACTCAGCAAAACCTGGGAGCTGCCACACAGGAGTGCAGGCCCACCCTGGCCAGAGCCTTCGGGTTTTTGCTCTACCATATGATTTTCGTGTGTGAGATCCCAACCTATTGCTAAAAAGTAAAAACAAGACAAAAACAAACCAACCCCCCCAAACAAAAACAAAACAAAAAAAGCAAAAAAAAAAAAAAACCCAAAAACAAAAACCACACAAACACACACAAAACCAACCAACCAAACCAAAAAACCCGAAACGTGTCTCAAAGCCCTGTCTGGTTTCCCTGCCAGAGTGCCACTTTTGCTGGTGGTTCATTTTACATTTATTGAGCACCTATTATGTCCAGGAATTGTACTGAGGGCTGGGGGGCAGGCACAGTCTCTACTGGAACAAAGCCCACCTGCACTTTATTCACATGCACTGAGTCTATGTGGACTCATTTTCTGTTCCTGTTCAACTGCGGCTGTGAGGGATTGAAAAAAATACCACATGGTTGCCCAACGTGCATCTACTCAATACCATGGATTGTACAGTTATAGACAGTTAAGATGGTGAATTTTATGTATATGTTAGCACAGTAAAAAAAATCCTGCTGTTACAGATATATGCAATTTTTATCATTAACAAAGATACAGTCTAAATGAGAAGAGATAATTTAAAGCTATCAGATGCTTCAACAAACACTTGAGCAACCACGGTGTATCAAACACCATCCCAAGTGCTGGGAATACAAAGTTGAGGAAAGCTACTTCTTGTCTTTAAAGGAAGCTTCTACTGAGAAGTGACAGTGACATAGGGAGCAGCCCAGGTTTACGCAGTTAATAATAGCTGCTCTTTCTGGAATGCTAACTCTGTGCCAGGCTCTTGAGTGAGAGCTGGAAGAGCCTCGTCTATCTCCTTTGAGCCCCACGCTGCCCTAGGGAGCAGATACTACTTTCGATCTCATTTTACAAGAGGCAGCAGAAGCTCAGAGAGGTTCAGTTGCTTGTCCTAGGTCACACAGTGATAGTGATTGGAGAAAACGGGTTTTGAACCCAGACCCCCTAGCAGAGAGATACCACAAGCTCTGGGACAAGCAGAGATCAACGTGGGGCTCGGGAAGCAGGAGCACTGAGGAGGAGCTCAGGGCCAGGTGAAGGCGCCGCAGCCCCCCCAGTGCAGGTAAGTGTGCCTGGGTCTCCTGCGCAAGGGACTGGGGCAGCTTCATCGGGGTCATTCTCTTATTCCTTCGGAGCAGCTGTAGCCAAATACCACAAGCTGCTTGGCTTGTACACAGCAGAATTGTACTGCTCACGTTTTGAAGGCTGGAAATCTGAGGGCAGGATGCCAGCACCATTGGCGAGGGCCCTCTTCCCGGTCCCAGACTTCTTGTAGTGTCCTGGTGCGGTGGAAGGGACTGGAGGGCCCCATGGGATAGAATTTGGAGGGAGTTAGATCCTACGGAGCACTAATCTTTTACAAGAGGATTAATCCCATTTGAGAGGGCTACTCCCTCAAGACCCAACCACCTCCCAAGGACCCCACCTGCTAATACCACACCTTGAGGGTTAGGATTTCAACATATGAATTTGAGTGTGGGGGACACAAACATTCAGACAACGGCCATCATTAGTGCTGATTCCTAAAGGATGAGAGATTGACAAAATAGAAGGGCATTCTGGCCACATGGAGAGAAGGTTAAGGGCCAGGGAGAGGGGCCAGTCCATGTCCCTGAGCCCTCAATGCCCAGAGCTGTGATACAGTGAAGGACAATGTCACACAACATGGGTGGACATCTGAGGGGACTGGCGGCTGTGGCAGCACCTGGGAGCACTTCATCAGGTTGTGGACCTCAGCGACCTCAGCAGCAGATGCCCCACCTGGAACTGGACTGGGGGAGAAATCAGGCACCCGCTGCAGACAAGTGGGCTAATGTTAAAGACTTAAAATTGAGGGCAAGTTGGCTTCTAAGGGCCACTGGAGGTTCTACCAAGCAGGGGGTGGAGATTAAGAAACCTAAGTGGATGCAGAGATTGTGGTACTGTCTCATGCAGGTTAACTCAACTGTAAGTTCGGGGAATGTGACACTCCAGCAGGATGGCCCTAGGACACAGTTCACTAAGAAACATTGAGTCCCCACTAATGCAGTGTTCTTGTTTTAGATGTTGGGGATACAGCAGCGAACAGGATGAGGCAAAGTACTCATCCTCATGGAGATTATATTCTAGGTAGTGTTTGTTATCTGACTCGATAATACACAAGTAAATAAAAGTATATAAGACAATTTCAGAGGGTGACAAGTATTTAAAGAGAAGAAGGGGAAGAGCATAAGGTGTGATGGCATTTGATAGTCTAGACAGAATAGCCAAAGAAGGCTTCTCTGAACTGACACCTGAATGGGAAGATAAGGGTGGGTATGAGTGGGAGTACAGAAAGCAGAGGGAATAGTAGTGCAAAGGTCCTGAGGCAGGTGTGAGCTTGGTTTCCCACAGCTTTGAACACATGTGTTTAAGGAAAGGAGGAATGTCAGTGCAGGTGGTGGGGAAGGCTGGGGAAAGAAGTAAGAGATGTGACTGGAATGAGGCCAGATCATATGGGACACTAAAGGCTTGTGTTGGGGATACGTGGGGGAGTGGGTAGCCTCAACACGTGTTCAAGAGAAGAAGAGGCTTCTGGAGCAGCTGGAAAGGGGCTTAGGAAAACTAGGTTGGCTACAGGGTAAACTCCTATGAGGCTAGGTATAGTCCATGGTGCCATGTTCTAAGGGAGCTGGAAAATTCAAGCTTGGTATAAGAGGGTATGGTCATATAAAGTGTTCTGATGCAGAGCAGAACATGGCTGTGGAAGTCCATGAAGAAATGCCCAGTCAAATCAGCGCCAGCCAGTGGTGGAGGGGTTGGGGCTGGGGCAAAACAGGAAAAGATGGCAGGCTGAGGGGACTGTAGAGGAGGGAGGGTTCGTAGGGAAGATAATGGTGGAGGGCATGGGCACCAAGAGCAGCCCTAGGTGGAGCCCTGGCAGTGAGGTTGATTGGGGTGCCACCTGCTGGAAGCTTGCCATTACTGCCTGTGTCCTAGTCCAGATCAGGTCCGACTCAAACAGAGGCCAAGATTTTGTAACAGCATTTATGATGGGATTCTTATTATCTAAGTTTTGACTGAGGCATGAATATAATAGATGCTAAATTCCAAAGGAGCCACTGTGCAGAAATCTCTAAGTGGTATCACGAATGGGGCAAGCAATTCTTAAATTCCTTAACTACTAGGACAAGACAAAGAGAATTTGCAAAGAGATATTTAGAGTGAGTTGCTGCTGTCAAATTCTTTCTCTCCCAGGTTTGGTGAAACGGCGTCTGTGACTGCTCCTTGCATCAGCCTCAAGTACCACTCTAAGGAGAATACTTGGAAAACTTATACGTATTTCCTGAATAGAGAGATATTGGACTGGGGTTGGCCTTTTGCCTAGAAGATCCAACAGGCTAGCAATGGGCTGGCTGGAAGCGGGAGAAAAGTGGCCGGTGCTTTAGGCAGAAGTAATAGGGGCAGAGCGCATGTCCCTGTGTGCTCACATGCATGTGTGTTTCCGGATGTGCAAGGAGAATGAGAAGGATTTTTGTTGTGATGTGGTTGTTGTAGTTGCTGCTTTCCAAGGAAATGGCAGGTATTGATGAAACAGCTAGGTATGATGAACAAACATCAAAGATAAGCAATACTGTATTTCCCAATTTAAATACCTTGATTTTTTTTCTGATTATAAAAAAACACATACTAATCAAAAATCAAACAGTTCAGAAATATACACTAGGAGAGAATGAATTTCCCTTTCTATTTCTCACACGGATCTTTTAAGACCTTTTTTCCAGCATGAAAGCTTCTCAGGCTTTCTGGGGCACGTTCTGTTTTGTGACCAGCAGGTGGCAGTGCACCACTGCTTTCCGGGGGGACCCAGAAAGGAAGTGGATCTGAACCGCAAGTCCCATGTAGCAGAGAGCTTGGCAAAATGGTTTTAATCTGAAACAACCTTTAAGTTTTCTAAAATGATGTCAGGAAAAATTCCTAGTGATTTTTCTTGACAAAGCTGCTCAGTGTGGGCCGCGGTGCCCTAGATTATTGGCACCGGGCTCTGAGTTTTTGAGATTGAGGGGGGGAAGAAAAGTTAATGAAACAAAAAGAATTTACTAGCTCATGTAACTGAGAAGTCCAGACGTTTGTCCTGAGGAGAGGTATATGAGCTTCAGGTCTGGTTTGATCTGGTTTCACCCCATCATTAGGGTCCTGGGTCTGTTTCTCTGATATTTTCTGCTGTTCTTGGCCAGCTTTGTCCTGGGGCTGCCATCCCTCAAGTTAGAAAATGGTCATAGCTGTTTCTGGACCTCATGGCTCACAGTTCACCTTCTGGATCCCCCTTGAAATTGCTGCCTTGGGTCTCAATGGTCTGAGCTGGATCACTTGCTCATTCTCCAAGCAAACACTGAGCAGCGGGGAACGTTGAGTCATTACTTTCACCTAAGCTTTATACATGGGCTGTGTTGGGTGAGGGTTAAGAACGGTTAACGTGGTGGCAGGGACCAGGCAGTGGTGTCAGTGGATGTTTGCTGGCCACATGCGGCATGTCAGGGTGACTCTGGTGCCCTCGGTCTCACCAAGTAACCAGGGAAAGGCACAGGACTAAGCCTCCAGGTAGCTAACGGGACAATGTCCTCCAGGCCTGCCCACTCCAATCCACTTTCCACCCAGCCAGGCCCTGAACGGCTTCTCCAGAGAACACATCTGATTGCACAGCTCCTCTGCTGAAAACTTCGCAGATGCCTCCCATTCTTCAAGCTCAGGTCCTTAACACGGTGCACAAAGCCCTGTACTCCCTGGTCTCCAGTCTCTCCAACCTCATCTGCCTCCACTGTCTCTGGCACCTTAGCCCCTTCTCTTCACTCTGACGGGATCTTTCCATCTCCCTAATTTACTCCTCTTACTTCTTCCAAAGTTAGGTTAAGTATCACCAACTCCTCCAAAGCACCTTAGGCAGATGCGCCCCAGGCTAGTGTGGTGATCTTGCCCTCAGCTCCCATGGCCCCCCATGGACACCCACAATGTGGCTCTTACTACATCATGCTGCAATGATCTATTTGCCGTGTGCTTCCCTCTACTGCTCTGTGAGGTTCTGGATGGCAGAGGGCTGTGGTAGGTGTTCACCAAGTGTTTATGGAACTGCTGGGATTGATATCAACTCTCCCTTTAGATGCACGGGAGGCCCACTTTCTGCTCTGCCTTTGGTCCTGGGAGGCAGATAGTGGCTTTCCCCCTGAAAAACAGAACTTTCTCAGTCAACCATCTTTCTCCTCAGAAACCCCCACCATCCTATTGATGTGAGTGATTTTCCAAGGTTCCTTCTAGTCTTAAGGTATATGATTCTTCCTGGAGGAGCATGGGAGGAACAGAAGAGATCTGGTCCCACTGATCTAAGATGGTGGAGGATCCAGCTTCGCTCTGTGGGAGGTCAGCTTGGATCATTAGTGGAAAGTCCCAGTTTGGGTTCTGAGTGGATCGTACAAGCTACCTATGGTCTACAATCACCCTCTCTTCTCTTTCCTTGGAAAGATATTTTCATGTCTGCAGAAATTTCTAATGTTTGTTCTTCCCAGCTTCCTGGCTGGCCTGCCAGACTAGAGAGGTCCCAGTGTTTTGAGTGAGGGAGGACAACAGAGTTGGGCTATTTGGAATGCTATTACTATGACTGATAAGGACAACTCACATTCTTTCATCACTAATTTTATTAGCTCTCATTTTAATACATGGAATAAGCCATTCAGTGTTTACAATACCCTTTGAGGCAAGCACCACTGTTATCCGCATTTACAGACAAGGAAACTGAGGTATGGAAACATTAAGTGTCTTGCCTAAGGTCATAAAGCTACTCACTAACAGAGATAGCATTCAGATTCAGGCAGTCTGGTCCCCCATACCCTCAACCACTGCCCTACACTGCCAGTCTTAGCCAGGCTGTGGAAGGAGGAGGGAGAGAGGACAGTTTAGAAAGTGGGCTCGGAGCTGGTGGGACTTTGTCTCCATTGCTGCCATGACTGCTGGCCTCTCAAGACCAAACATGGCTCTGTTCTACCATCCTGGAGTCTTTAAACCATCATAAATACTGATTATTACCAGGAAAATTCTTGTTGGTAATCTATCACATTGCAGCTCTCAGAACATCACAAGCCTTATTTCACTAGAGACTGACAGTGGCTCTGTGGAGGAGGTATAATGACTCCATTCCCCAGGAGGAGGGGGTGGCTCTCAGCAGGCTAGGGGACCATCCAAAGGCCCCGAACAGGCAGACTGAGCTGGGACCTGATCCTGAGCCGCCCATCTGTGGACCCAGGGCCAACATCACAGAATCTCTTTCCTCATGGATGAGGGCCTCTCTGTTTTGGGAAGAGTCTCCAGAGAGAACAACTCCAGGGAGGCTTGTTCTTATTCTCCAGCTCCTAATGCCCCCGGATAACACCCAGAGATGTTGTCTCTCCAGTTCACAGTATCCTGTCTAGGGGGCCAGGCAGGTCCGTATGTAGGACAACTTTCTACCTCTATCCACTCCCTGCCCACTACCCTCCCTTTCCTCCAAATGTGGCCTTTTTCTTTTGCCTAGACGCATTTGAGGTTTAACAGTTTCCGCCTCTGAGGTCGCTAACTAACCTCTGCTGGTGGCCAAGCCTTCTCACCATGCTTCCCACAGGGTGAAACTTGTTGCTTTCACGGTCATCATTCCCCACTCCCCTTCAGAGTTCTTGTTGGGCCTGTGGACTTTTAGGGATGTTAGAGCCCCTGAAGTGTTGGCCAGGTCCAGACTCTGTCACCCTTTCAGGGTCATCCAAGGACTCCTGGTGCGAAGGTTGTGCTTTTGATCTTTTCATCAGGCAGATGTTGACTAAGTCCTACTTTTCTGTCATTCAAACAGCCAAGGTAGGCCCACTCCAGGGGAAAAAAAAAAAAAATTCCCATCTCTGCTTAGCAGAATCCCTGGGAGTCCCAACAAATCAGCCTTCCAAGTGAATTCAACCATGCTCACTTGCTTACTTGGAGGAGAACCCTGGGTTATTGCAAGAAGGCCAAGGGAGTTGGGCCATTTGAAATGACATTATCATGAGTGATAAGGACAGCTCACATTTGTGAGAGCTCATTTTGTTAGCTAAGATTTATTATGTTAGCAAGATAACATTATGTTAGATAACATTATTATGTTAGATAACATTATTATGTTAGCAAGATAACATTTTAAGTATATGTGTACATATCCTTCAATAGTCACAACATCCTATGAGGTAGGCGTCATCATCATTCCCATTTTATAGACAAGGCAACTGAGGTGTAGAAGGTTTCAGTATCTTGCCTAAGGCCATCAAACTAGTGTGACTAAGAGAAGGCAGGAGTTAAGGTCAATCCCTGCTCTATCCCTGGGCTCCCCAAGCAAGTGGACACATTCATTGGTTTGAGGACCTCTAAGTTCAGGGCATACAAGGAAAACAAGGCCTAAGCCTTGACCTCTGTAAATTCAACGCCAGTAGTAAAGACTGACATGTAAGTTATGAGACAAAGAAACATTCAGAAAGAGAGGGGTAGGTGGGAGGCCTGTGGGAGCAGATGGGGGAATTCACTGAGACAGAGGATATCATGGGCGGGAGGAGTCACTCGTGGGAGTTCAGAACCATAGCTCTTCCTTTCCAGGCACTGCACTGACTCACAGCCCTGTGGGATCCCCTTTTGGCAGGGAGGGTGGCACATTCCCCCCAAACCACTGGACTACCCCCGAGCTTCCTAGTCCATGGCCAAATACCCACTCTGTCTTTTCTGCAGAGAGTCACGGATGGGCGATAGGAAGAATGGTGAATTGCCAGGGATGTCTCATGATAGCCTGAGTCCTGTTTTCTGGTCCTTTTAAAATGCATGCTGTGGCTTTCTGATATTTTCCATATGTCACAAAATTTACGAGTCTGATCTCACAAAGCAACCAGAAACCTCAGAGGCAATTGGTGATATATGTGGGACGTCTGGCTCCTCTGAGAAAAGGTTCAATTGTGTCTCTTAAAGTGATTTCATCCTAAATCTTAAGCTGGAATGAATAGAAAATGCAACTCTGTCTCCCTTTTTAAGGATTTTGCATTTTTGATAGTTTCAAAACAATCATGCAGAGGGAAAAAAATGTATTTTAACAAATATATCCTGTTGGAAAGTGTAGATGCTTTGACAAATTAGGAAGTCAACCAAGCCACACACTTCCTTGTCAACTCTTGCTTCCAGCTGGCAAGCATTTAAAATAATATTCCAAGGAGATTTAGCATTCGTGATTACATTGTTTGATTATTGCACTTTCTAGATAATGGTTTTTCAAAATTGTATCTTGCAGCTAAAAATTAAATAGCGACTTCTGGGTATGCACGATATTCTTTAATAAAATGAGACCCAATATAATATTCTCAGAGGCTGAGCAGTAATATAGGAGAGATTTACTGTAGTCCAAATGAGTGAGATCATTGATCCTATAGGATTCTTATTATTTTCTCAAGCTAAACTCCAGAGAATGCTGGGAATGGAGCCATAGCTCTATTCACATCTGGCAGGAACCTAGGTGGCCTTTCTTTTCCCAAATGGATATCTGAAGAATTCTTGGGGTCTTTTGGCTGCAGGCTGGGAAAATGTCTCAGAAGAGAAAGCTGTGGACAAAGCTGTTTGTGTCCATTGCAAAAATGTACCTCTGGTTTTCAGGACAGTGAAACTATTCTGTTTGATACTATAATGGTGGATATATACATTTGCCCAAAGCTACAGAATGTACAACACCATGAAGGGTGAACGATCATACAAGCTATGGGTTTTGAGTGACAATGACATGTAATGTAGGTTCATCAATTATAATGAGTGTACCACCCTGGTGGGGATGTTGATAATGGGGGAGGCTAGCGTGTGCGAGGGCAGGAGCTACATTGGAACTGTCCGTACTTTCTAATTTTACTGTGAACCTCAACTTGGGCTTAAAGAAAAAATGCACTTCTAGGCAGCCCAATGTATCTTGCAGGTCTTTCTGCCAAGGCCGGGAGCCATGAC
Organism: Lontra canadensis; assembly: GCF_010015895.1. Lineage (NCBI taxonomy): Eukaryota > Metazoa > Chordata > Mammalia > Carnivora > Mustelidae > Lontra > Lontra canadensis. Next base: position 5,163,260 of record NW_022631027.1, read on the forward strand.
TCAGTCAGCCCTCCATTCTCAGACTGCTCCTTCCTATTCTAGCCTCTAACCCTTGACATTGTTTCCTGATTGTACCTCAGGATCTCGCTGTTCAATCGATGTTTGTGGAGATTTCAGTATGTACTAGGCACTGGCTTACACGTGGGATCCAGCTTTGATCTCGCCACTTCTCAAGGATGCTGGCGAGGACTCAGACTCAGCCGTAAAGCAGAGTCCACTTTGAATAGGCCCTGGCTAAGTCTGAGCACAATATTGGGTCTGATGGGCCTTTCCAACTGGAATATTTAGTTAATAAGAAAATAATTTAGAGTTTAACATCTGAGTACTCTAAAAGAGCATTGTACCATTTGAAGAGTACTCATTTTGTCATATTTTTATGATGTGGGGAGGGAGGATAGAAATACAACTGTAGTAAAAATAATGCGAAATTGTTGATTGTCTATGCTCTGTTTCACAATTAAGAATTCATATTCTGTTCTTCAATCTCATTGTGATCTCTGTAATTTGTACCTCGTTTTACAGGTGATGGAAAAAAGTTGAACCTAATAAACGGATGAATAAAGTGAAAAAAAAAAGTCATTTACAAATATGCTACGAAATAGGGAGCTGGCTGGATTCCCACAGGGAAAAAACATCCTAGGTGGTTGGTGTGTCCTGCATTCAGATACCAGATCAAAGAGGATAGAGTACCTAAGGATGAAATCCATGGAGAACTGGTAACATGTTGCTCCCTGGGTTTGCATGCTTCTGATAGTTAGGGCTGGGCTAGGTGAGGTGTGGTAACAGACAACTGTAAAATCTTAATGGCTTAACATTGAAATAATGCAAGTGATTCTTCATTCACAGCAAGTCCAATGTGAATGTCACTGGTTGGGTGACTTGAAGTCATGGGTTCAGGGTTCCAGCTGCTGACATTGTGTGTGGCTCTGACATACCAGAGTCCTTTGCTCCAGTCACAGAGATGGCCAAGTGAGGGACTGTGGAAGATCTTGCTGAGCATTAAAGGGACAAGGCCCAGAGTGGCGTATACACACCTGGGGTCTGAGTGAGCACAGTGTGTCTCTGTCACACACAGTAGGGGGAGCCATTTCCACTGGGGACCATTTTAAAACGAAATAGCCATTTTCCACTCTTTCTAGGATTTTCTATCCCATCCACCAGACTTTTTTTCTTATGTAACCATAGTCATTAAACCAGAGACCCTTTGACACAGGTGTTCTAAGTTGCCAGTCTCCTACCCTGAGGACAGCCCTATGCATTAGAACAGGGAGAACATGGGGGACAGCCTCTTTGCTTGTCAAGAAATGGATCTAATAATACAAGAAATGTAATGACATATGCAACAAGAATCCTGTAAAGAGAACTAGTAAGAGAGACAAATCCACCCTGTTATTCTGGGGACCCATAAATAAGCCCAGAATATGTGGCATGTCCTGAATTGTAGGTCAGTCTTAAGCCTTAAAGGCATTGTTCTCCTCCTCACCGGAGATATATGGTTAAATCTGAAGTTTTCTGATCATTCTCTGCAAATATTTGTCACTGAATATCTGTTGTCCAAACTCATGCTACACAAAGTTACAATAATAAATTCCACTAAGCTTAGAGAAAATGCAGACATCCCTCTTTGTTACTTTAGGTAATCACAGCTTCATTCAAAAGGATTTTCCCATTAGAGGATCTCAAGGCAGAGACTACAGTGTGGGTGTTTTCACACATGTGTGTTCTGGTCCCTGACAAAATCTAAACCCTGTTCATATCAGTTGTGTGAAGTATACTATGATGATGGAGATTTTATTTGTATTCTTGGGGCTTCAAGATGGTACTCCCTGCAACCTCACCTTACTTCCCCAAGAACCAGGAAATAAGGTTGCTCTTTGGGAGCCAAACAAAAAGATCAGCATCAGAGAGAAGTGAAGTCAGTTGAAGGAAGGCCCCCACTAGCAAGGTAGGCGAAGTGTAACATACACAAAGGAACACTTCTTCCATTAGAAGAGCAGCCCGTCAACCCTACAAGCCTAGAAAAAGGAGAGAATCAAGGGCTTATGCTGATGGCAGAAGCAAAGTGCCTCAAATGCCAGTGCAGAGGGATTGGGAATGGATCCTAAAGTGATGAAGTAGGTACATTTGTCTTCAGTGCTTTCTATTTTCCCCTTTTTACCTAATTTAACTATTTTAGGACCCCCTTTCTCTCACTTCCTCCAGATAGCCAATATCATACTCATTTCTTCCAAAACCAATATTTTCAGAGGTAGTAGGGAGCCATGGAAAGGAATCTTACACTAGAGAGGTCATGGTTCTAAAACCTTCTTAATTTCTGATTCTTTATTATACATATCAGATATGTTCAAACATGAGATGAGGTGTTTGTTTCCCCCCTGAAACACTATTCCTCAGTAAAGAGGAAGCAACCCTATATTTAAGTTCTCAAAAAGGCTCTTGTAAGGCTGTTCTCTCAATTACCTTCTGATACATAGCCAACTGCTGTTTGGGAAAGATTCACCCAGGTTAAAGATTCACCCAGGTTAACTCAGTAAACTGAGTGACTGTGTCCCCTTTACAAAGGCATGTGTGATGTGAAGATGAACACAGAGAGTTAAGGCCTGGTGAGTTCTAGTCTTCAAGCCCTAATTAGTCCTAGACCCATTGGCTAGAGGGAAGCATCAGTTTATATTCTTTTGATTTAGTATTCAAAGCATTTAGCCCTTTTGCTCTGATTCCATGGCCCTCCCCCTCCTCCCAAGCAATTCCGATCATGACTTAAGAGTTTACCTTCAGGAAAAAAAAAAAAACATATTAATCATGGAGGTTTTTGAACATTTGGGTGCTGGTAATGTCACTTTGCATTGCTGATTAGTGCCCTGGCAAAGTGCCTTTATTCTTCACTCTCCCTACTTGGCTAATCAGTCTCTACCTCCCCAAAATGGACCTGTTCTTGGTGGTGGTTAAAGTTCTGAGTCTGCAAGGCTGAAGTCCAGAGCAGCCGTTGGACAATCCACAAAGGTAGTGATGGGCACAATCCACAAAGGCTTCCCGGCAGATGGACTACTGATTTTGTTTCTCAAGAAAATTTTTTTGACTTGGATGGGTGAAAGAGAGCCTTTGATTGGGTCATATGATGAGTATTTTCCATTTCAGATTGCAAGCTTTCAGTCCTCATCCCTGAGCAGCTCTAGGGTGCTTCTCTTTTGCGTGCTGAGAAGGAATTTTGCAAATAATATCCACAATTTCAATGTTGCTGACAATTTTGGAGAAATTTTGGAGACAATTTTGGAGAACTCCTTGTTCTTATTTGTGATTCACAGAATAGAAGTCACAGTATACTCAACAGGAAGTGTAAGAGCTGAACTGATGTAAGCTGTGTCCTCAAGATCTGAAAACAAAAACTGGGGCCAGTAGGTTGGCAACCAATACTTTGTCTTTTTTGGTAGAAAGCCCCCTTCCCTTGTTCCTTAGGGCATCTGTTTGTTGGCAAGCTCCCCTGTATATAGGCATGCATAGGTGAGCACACTTCTATGAAATAAAGCTTTGATGGGTACTTGAGTCTGTTGCCATTTTTTTTCTTTGATGACTGTATTCTAGACATGATAAGTTAGCTTTCTCTAACTGAGGGTGGCTAGTTTAGAACATGGATTTTCTTTTCTTTCTTTCTTTTTTTTTTTTTTTTTGAGAGAAATGTTGGGGGGAGCATATGGAGGGGGAGAAAGAGAATTTTAAGCAGGCTCCATGCCCAGCACAGGCCTCGATCTCATGACCCTGAGATCATGACCAGAGCCAAAAATCAAGAGTTGGGTGCTTAACTGACTGAGGCACCCAGGTGCCCCTAGAACATGGATTTTAAATAAAAACTGAAAACATCAGGAGCCACTGCCTACATAGAACTTGGGGAATGAGAAAGCTTCCCTGGGAATTTTGTATGATAGGAAAGCGAAGCTCTGATCATTTGTTATAGAAAAACTAAGAGGATAATTCTGATAGGACTGCTTCTAACTCTCTGGAATGTACTCACATGGCACCCTGTCCTTTCTTTCATAACTTTTTGCCATAGTTACAATTAATAAATTATGGAATTATTGGGTTGATGTCTACATTTTTGCCACATCTCAACTTCCAAGAAGGTGGGGATTGTGTCTGGCTTTTTTCCCTCTGAAAATTCAGCCCCTACTACAATGTCTTGCACATGGAAGATGTTTAGTAAACATTAGATGAATAGATAATATACCATCCAGCAGACTATGTTTTTTTTCTTCGAGCCATGAATGCTTGGCAGAGTGACTGGTGTAGCAAGAACTCAGGCATCAGCTGTGGAATGACAAAAGGAAGGAAGGAAGGAGAGAAGGAAGGAAGAAGAGGTCATTTGCATCTCATGAACTCAGTGCAATTGGACTTGAGGTTCCCTGATTAATATCATCAAAGGGAAAATCCCCTTCTGTTAGCAGAAGATATGAAAAATAAACAGAATGCCATCTAATTTAATTTGAGCTGCAAAGAAAGTGACTAACGAGGCATTTCTGTATTTGGGTAGGAGGAAGACACTCTAAGTGCTACCTGGAAATGGCTTTAGTTACTTTGGTGACTGTTATAGTCTTGTGAGAATAATCTCTTCTTAATAAGGACAATTACTTAGATTTATTACTCCTCTGTGGTCTTGTTAAAGGTCTAAAAAGAATCCTATTTAAATGGAAAGAACAATAGGAGCTTTTTAACAGGGAGCAAGTTTTAATTAAAGCCCAAGCATCAGATTGGTGTCTCTGTGGCTGGGTTAAAAAAAAGAAGAAGAAGAAATAAACAATGGCATCTACTTTACCTACTTTTGAAGAAAAAAGTCCATTTTGAAAGAAAAGCCTCAAAGGGGTATGTGCATTCAGATTACACAAAACACCCTTTTTGAGGATGGCCTCTTGGAATCATGTCCTCTTCCTCCACTTAATGGAACATCCTTTAGAGTTGAGATAATGAGCTCAATTACATGCTGGGCGCCCAATCCAAGAAGCAGAGCTGGGATGACTGATGGGAATCATGGCAACAATCCACAGTGGTATTTAAAAAGTACTTTAGAATGTTGCTAGGGAGGAATGGGGACCAAGAGTGCTCCCAAAGAAATGTGTTGTTGCAGAGTCCCATCCCACAAGTAGAGAGGTTCAGGGTTCTTCCTGCTTGAGTAAGAATAGCAAGAGCTGTTTGGAAAACCCCAAAACTCTGGCCTTGAGGAAGTATCATTAAAAAGAACAAATATTCCATTAGTTAATAAAAATGAAGAGAATGAAACAAACAAAATTCTGATAATCCATCAGATGGGTAGTCTGTTAAGCCAACGGGTGTACGCTGAGCAGACAGAAGGTTTCTGTCTGATGTGGCTAATGTTTCTGTGTTGGAGTAGAACATATAAATGCAGCTGTCTGCTGTTTGGAGCATTATTCTGCTCTAAATAAATAACCAACAGCAGTCATTTAGATGCATTTTGGGTGACGAGGGCACATGGGAACTCATGTCGTCTAACCTAAGCCAGAAGTATTTCCACATTAAATTATATTATTGAAAACAATGAAGGAGTAAGAATGCGGTGGGGTGGGGGTAGGGAGGCTCTTTCTCGGCTTATGGGGTATGTTCTGATTTTATGTCACCCTAGTGGTCAACAAATGTCATACCAAGAACAGATGAACACTAAATGAATCTCTTCTTGTGATGATTATAACAAGACTGTAAAATGGAAAACAGTAAATATAACTCATCCTTATTAAGACTCTCTGGTATTTGTTTCCAGCTAGAGCTCCTAACAAGAGAGTAAACAATACTTGGTCTCTTGTGATTGCTAATTAAAATACAATAAATTATGGAATCAATTTAAATTCTGGATCAGCTCTATGGTGGGTTCAACAAACCTCCTAAATTTTATTTTTCCCTAGGGGTCTCTTTTCCAGAACCTTGAGGTAGGGGTGTGTGTTTGTGCATGGTCTCTCTTTTGTTTGATTTTTAATTGCTCTGGTGGCTCTTTCAGGGAAAGATGCCCAAGAGCAGGACAAATTTCAGGATCTTGCATGTTTTCCCTGCTTCTGAGTTACCTCCTTGCTTTTGGCTTACTGTGTGGATAATGATAAGACTTGGGCTACAGCCCAAAGTTGTTTCGTACCAGTGGCCTGGTACTAGCAGGGTACCTGGAATATCCAATCAGCCCTGGTTCCCCCATGGTCTTGTCCAGGGTCAAGAACAATGGTCTAGGTGGTTTCCTTATACAACTAATGCATGAAGGCAAAGTGTCAGCAAGACCCAGCAGGAGAGGAGGCTAGTGTCTCCTGAGAGAGGAACATCTATCTATCTATATAGATATTTATATCTATATAGATAGATAGATGTAGATATAGATATGTAGATACAGTTTTATAGATACAGTATTGTAAGTGAGAAATATTTCCACATTATATTATTGGAACAATAAAGGAGTAAGAATATACAGATATTGTTATATCTATACATCTGTACCTATTTCTATATATTCCTCTCTCTGTCTCTATATATAGTTATACAGATATATAATATTTATAATGTATATTGTATTATATATTATGCCTATATCTAATACATATATATACCTATACATAACACATATATACGATACCTATGTATAATATATAATTCTATATATTATAGATAGTAGTTAATAATTTTGAATCATTAGCAATCATTACTAATAATATGTTACATATATTACATATATGTGTATGTGTATATATGTGTGTGTGTGTATGTGTGTGTATATATATGGCACTATATCTCCATATATAGATTTTGAGGCTCTTTTAAATTTAGTAGATTGTGCAAAAAAGCAAAATATTCCTTCTGGTAAAACCAAAGTTACTTTGGCCAGATGTAGCAGTAGCTCTTTTAAACTGTTAGAGAGAACACAGGAACAACTTGCTGTGAATTATAATTCTAATCCCAGACACTGGGCAGGGTTTCCCAAAGGGAGACCCTTGGAAGTCTTTGTTGACTGCTCCTGATTTGCATCAGTGAAGGCAGGGGCAGGTAAAGCGTGAAGAGAAGCATGTGTGTCTGTTGCAGCCAGAATACAGTTCAACCAGTGCTGCCCTCTGAGCAGCGCCCAAGACACAGAGCAGCCCCACACCCCGCACCTGCTATTTCCCTAGGTAGATATGCCTCGTTCTTCTCTGCCTCCTTCAGACAAACAGCATCAACAGTTTCATCTTCTGCCCCCTGAGAAGCAAGTGTGACATAGTGAGAGACATGCCACCTACCGACCATTCCTCAACTGTAACTCCGGAGAATTAACTTCTATCTGATTTGAACATATGAAGTGCTCGCGCCCCCTCACCCCAGCAGTATTTCATAAACTCTCATTGGTTATTTGCAAGGCAAAGGACATTTTCACCTTAGAGATATACCATATGATCTCTTTGAAAGTCAACATGATGTAGGGGAATAAACATGGACTTTAAAGTAAGACAAAATTGGATTCAAACCTCTGTCTCTTGTTAACTGCATATTTTTTGGCAAGTTATTCTGCCTCACATATAAAATAGGATTAATAATGCCTGCCTAGGAGGCACCTGGCTGGCTTACTTGGTAGAACATGCACTCTTAACCTCAGGGTCATGAGTTTAAGACCCACATTGAACATGGAGCCTACTTAAATTAAAAAAAAAAAAATTGAAAAATAAAAATGAGTAAATAAATAATGCCTACCTAACCAGAGCTATTATAGAGATTAAACAAGTTTTGTATATAGAATTCCTATAATAGCTCAATAATTAAAACACTCAATAATTAAAACAATTTAATTAATTAAATTAAACAATTTAAAATTTGGTTTTGTCTCTTCTGTTAGCTTTATTTTTTTTTAAGATTTATTTATTTATTTTAGAGAGAGAGTGTGTGTGTAGTGGGGAGGGACAAAGGGAGAGGCAGAGAGAGTCCTAAGCAGACTCCACATGGAACATAGAGCCTGACACGGGGCTCAATCTCACTACCCTGAGACCACCAACTGACCTGAAACCAAGAGTTGGACTGAGCCACTCAGATGTCCCTATTCTGTTAGCTTTATCCATTTATCATTTCATATATTTTAAAACCCCTAAATATAGGGGCACCTGGGTGGTTCAGTGAGTTAAGCCTCTGCTTTCAGCTCTGGTCATGGTCTCAGGGTCCTGGGATCGAGCCCCACATCAGGCTCTCTGCAAAGCAAGAGACCAAGTATTGTTTACTCTCTTGTTAGGAGCTCTAGCTGGAAACAAATACCAGAGAGTCTTAATAAGGATGAGTTATATTTACTGTTTTCTTGTGATCTCTGTCAAATAAATAAATAAATCTTAAAAAAAAAATAACCTACTCCCATCTTACTGCCCTAGGTTATTTTTTTTAAAGGAACAGCATGACAAGATAGTTTAAACAGCAAAAGGATGTTTTGTTTTATTTTTTTTTCCTGGGAGAACACATACATATGTACACAGAGTGCATAGACACACAGACACAGACACACACAGCACATGCACACACAGACGCAAAGGCAGACAGAGGACTTTTGGAGTACTTCAAACTTCAGGTTGTCACCATAATTAAGACAGAAACATGTTCAATGTGAGAAAACACACTGAAGCAGTTCATGCACAATGCGTCAGGGGAGACATTCTTCCCTGATGGTTAAAAAAATACATTCTGAAGAGCCCAGCAGAAGCAGGGTACAGGCCCAGCTACCTGCTGGTCAGAATGACCATATTCTGAGTACTTGCGTTGGAAAAAAATTTGAAAACCAGAACCCAGCAATCACTTGCTCTGATCCAACTATGTGGTAGCTGCTAATGAACATATAACGGTGATTAGTTTCATTCTGCCCTGGAATGTCTCACAGGAGTACTGTTGGCAGAGCTACAAACAGTAACTAAATAGACCGCATCTTTAGAAAGATTACCCAGCCACAAAAGAGTTTTTTTTTTTTTTTTTCTTCTCTCCTAGGTACCTCAACCAGAGAAGAAAAAGAAACAAAAGGGATTTAAATTGTTAGGAACAAGTAAAACTGTCACTATTTGCAGAAGACTTGAGAAAACCCTAAAGACTCCCAAAAGACTCCACCAAAAAATTATTAGAATTAAGAAGCGAATTCAGAAAAGTGGCAGGACAAAAAATTAATATATAGAAACTGGTTGTGATTCTATACACTAATAACAAACTAGCAGAAAGAGAAATTGAGAAAACAATCCCATTACATGCAATCCAATTGCATTAAAAAAAATACCTAGGAAAAAATTTAACCTAGGAAGTGGAAGATTTAAGTTCTGAAAACTCTGACACCAATGAGAGAAATTGAAGATGGCACAAATAAATGGGAAAATATATTATGCTAAATAATTAGAAGAATTAATATTGTCAAAATGTCCATACCATCCAAAGTGATCTACACACTCAATGCAAACCCTAGCAAAATACCTATAGCATCTTCACAGAACCAGAATAAATAATCCTAAAAATTGTATGGAACCACAAAAGACCTCAAATAGCCAAAGCAATCTTGAGGACAAAGTAAAAAGCCAGAGGTATCACAATCCCAGTTTTCAAGATATATTACAAAGCTGTAGTCATCAAAATAATGTGATACTGGCACAAAAATAGACCCACAGATCAATGGAATGGAATAGAGAGCCCAGAAAGAAACCCATGTTTATATGGTCAATTATTCTACAACAAAGGAGGCACGAAAATATAATAGGAGGAAAGTTTCCTCAATAAATGGTGCTGGAAAAACTGGACAGCTATATGTAAAAGAATGAAACTTAGACCAGTTTCTTACAAAAATAAACTCAAAACGGATCAAAGACCTGAATATAAGATCTAAAACCATAAAACTCCAAAAAAAAAAAAAAAAAACCAGTAGTCTCTTTGATGTCAGTCTCAGCAGTACTTTTTTGGATCTGTCTCCTCAGGCAAATGCAATAAAAGCAAAAATAAACGATAGGGACTACATCAAACTAAAAAGCTTTTGCACAGTGAATGAAACAATCAACAAAAAGACAACTTAATGAATGGAGAAAAATATTTACAAGTAATATATCTAATAAGGGGTTAATCTATATAAAATATATAAAAAATTCACACAACTCAACACCAAAAAACCCGCAAAAAATGTGATGTTAAAATGGGCAGAGGATTTGATAAGATATTTTTCTGAAGAAGACATACAGATGGCCCTTAGTCTCATGAAAAGATGTTCAAAATCACTAACCATAAGGGAATGGAAATCAAAACCACAATGACTTGTCACCTCACACCTGTGAAAATGGTTATTAACAAAAAGACAAGAAATAACAAATGTTGGCATGGATATGGAGAAAAGGAAACCCTCATGCACCGTTGGTGGGAATGTAAATTGGTGCAGCCACTATGGAAAACAGTATGGAGGTTCTCAAAAAATTAAAAATAGAACTACCTTATGCTCTACTAATTCCACTACTAGGTATTGACTGAAAGAAAACAAAAACATGAACCAGGAAAGAAACCAGTCAGATTTGTTGATTTCAGAATCTTCCCATAACCCCAGGTTACCCAGAAGCCTGTCATCTGGATGCCCCCTTGCTAGGTCACGTCTTCTTTACTATTTAAATGAAAACACCTAAAGTCTTGTGGGGGCAAATGCTATGGGAAGTCTAGGGACCTCCCCAAAGGATCTGAGTAAATCCTGGGGCCTGCATTCTCTGAGTTACCTCTCTCACTGACTCTGTCTGACATATGTCAGAATCCAACTTGAGCTTCTCTCCTCCCTAATCCTGTGGAGACCACATCATAAAACCTGATAATACAGAGTAGTGTATACGGCAGACTCATCCTAAAATAGGGATTATGCAACAATACAACACATTAAACAATTAACTTGAAAATTAATTATCCTTGTTCCTGAAAATTCCGTGGCTCCCTACCACCCCAGGGTCTCTCACTGGCCTGCTTTTCTCCTCAGGCCACAAGGACGCAGGCACGATGAGCCTGGCCCATCGTGATAGTGCTCCTCTTTGGGTCTGGAGAGAATTCCTTGGAATACCTTCACCTGCAAAATCAGGGACATTGAGCCTAGGTCTCAGCTATTTTCCATTTCAATTAAGTATGTGTGATTTCAATTTTAGGAACATGGTTCGGAGTCATCTCAACGAAATGTTTTATGAACCCAATTTCCGGCTTGCAAATAGTTACAAAACTGACTCCTTCTCAGCCATGTGTGGGTTGGGAAATTAAGAACAATTTAAATGGGTTTCACTGTCCCTGGTTGCTAATAATTCAGACCACAAGCCCCACTCACACCCCACGTTAATCAGTCCCTGTGGATTTAGGGGAGGAAATAAGAGAATGGCAGGCACAGGGGTGTGTGGGGGGTTATTCCAGCATGTGTATTTAGTAGGCAATGGGGTGTAGGAAGGAGTTAAGCCAACAAATCTGCCTTACACCTCACTTTGGTCAAACTGTTTTTAGGAATCAAGTTGCAAATCATCACTTACCCCTGAGAGCAGACTAGACTTCAGTAGAATTAGCTGGGCCTCCCAGGCTGCCTCTGGAGAACCATCAGCCCAGGAAGGGCATGGGGGTGCTGGGTGCAGCTGGCTGATTGCAAATCAACAACACCTATTCTACTTTGGATTCCCTATGGCAGTGGTTCTCAGAGTGTGGTCCCCGACCAGCAACATCAGCATCAGCTTTACCTGGGAATTGATCGGATGTAAATTCCCAAGTCCCACCTCAGATCCCCCGAATCAGAAACTCTGGGGTTGGGGCTCAGAAATGTGTTTTAACATGCCTTCCACTAGCAATGCTGATGGACACTGCAGCCTGAGACCCTCGGACCTGATGACCCCCTCCCCCAGATCTTCCTGAAGTTAATGTTGGGCATCCTGTATAGTTTATATCCAAAGTCAGGCCTCCAAATCTGGTGAGATCTGCTCAAGCATTTCTGTCTAACGGGAAAACAATTAAAATTAAACTTAATTTTATTTATACAGATAAATGAATTGAAAAGGCACAAAGAGGAGGCTGGATGGTGCTGTTTTAAATCACTAGGCACAGGGATGCCTGAGTGGCTCATTCTGTTAAGCATCTGCCTTCGTTCGGCTCAGGTCATGATCCTGGGCCTGGGATTGAGCGCCATATTGGGTTCCTTGCTTAGCAGAGCGCCTGTTTCTCCCTCTACCTGCCACTCCCCTGCTTGTGCCCTTTCCCTCTGATAAATAAATACAATCTTTAAATTGCTAGGCACAGTCATGGCCTGAATATCCCCTGTCTTCAGAGGTGAGGTGCTGGACAGATCAGCAGACCCCAGCCAGTGGGTGACACACAAGTACAGAAGGTCCTGAAAGGTCTACCAGGCTATCGCAAGGCCCTGGGGTCCTTTCAGCACTGACTCACTTTTCCATGTACTCTGTGGAAGCCTGACAGCTGTACCTCGGTCCCCAGAAGTCTGTGCTGGATTCTGTGCTAACAGCCCTTCATTTTACAATAACACTATAGTGGGTATTTTTTTTTTTTTCCATTTTATGAACGAGGAAACAAGGAAATTCTTATGCTGTTCCCATGAATGAGACAAATGTCAGCAAGTTTACACAGGTAGTAAGTCGGGGGGCTGGAATTCACTCCAGAATGCTGGATTCCAAAACCCTCATCTGTAAAACCCTGCCTTCTCCACTGAGAAGGGATGAAGGGATTTACAGGTAAGCTCATGGTGAGTGGAAACAGGAAATGCTAAGGCCAGGCAGGAGCCCTCAGCCAGACAGCCATGTGCGGCTCAGCAGTCCCCGCAGCCCCTACTGGGTGGTAGGTAGTTGCAATAATTCATTTACACAAAGGAAAGGTTGGCATAAATGTTCACTCAAATCCAATAGGTAAGGAGGGAAGCAGTTATCCCAGAAAGGCTAAAATGCAGTGTGGTTGCACTGAATGGGTTAAAATAAAAATATCACTTGATTAATTTGGAAGACCTACCTTCACAGAAAACACCCTATTTACTTACAGCATTAGCTAGATAAATGAAATATTACCACAATATGCTTCTGTTCAAATGCGTGGTGAGGGTTTTTCGTTTTTGTTTTGTTTTGTTGTTGTTGTTGTTGTTGTTTGAAGAATAGCTTTAGTTTTGAACTCTGGACAGGTAAAGAGTGTAGCCATTCCTTGTGTCTCACTTTATGAACTCGAGCAATGAGGCAGGTAGCCCAAAACATTTCTCTTACAGTTTGGGCAGTCAGCACCCTCCCAGGAATGCACTTGAAACTAGAAAGCTTAACCAAAGCCAAGCAAGCTAAGCACTTTGTTATTTCTATTATTGTTTCAATAACCATCTTCGACAAACTTCCCAATCTTGTCTTCTTGAAAAAAGAAGGTAATTCGTTTTCCCTGGTAATGGGAATAACTTATGAAAATAATGCCTCACACTACACAGAATGATGCTACAGACGGGCAATGCTCAAACTGGCAATTAATTAGTACCTGGGTCTTTGCCTGTTCCTCACAAGTGTATGAGCTCTGCCCTTGTGAGGAGGGGTAGTGGCATCTACATGAAACACCGGGGAAGTCAAAGCATTCCTAGGCTGAGGACGGAAAGAACATTAATTATTCCTCTGAATCCTATTGGGTGAAGTGGAGTTTTTTTTTCTTTCCTTCCCCAAACACAACAGAAGAATTATTTCCTAATAAAACTTCCAATAGGCCAGACAGTGTTGATGGAACATAATTTTTAATATGCAGTGGCCTGGAATCTGACAGATATTGGCAGAGTGGGTGCCCCTGTTTTAAAAAGTTGAATGTGGCTGACAGTAATGTCACTGCTTCCTTATGTCTATTATAGTCAGTGCAAGGTTAGACAAATACATTCCCACCAGCACAAAATAGCAACCTTCCAAAATGTATGTCAGTGGTGTATTTACAGCCAAATCCAGAAGGAGCTTGTACTTCTTATGCTGTTCCCATTAATGAGACAAATGTCAGCATCCATAAGCTATTTTTTTGTTCCTGCTTATCAAATCTTTCAAAAAATTGATAACTAGTCTTTATAGATTGTGAAAGTCAGATATAACTCTGAATGTATTACTTTACTGGACCCCTTGGGGTAAACTTATCACCTGGAAACCATTTTACATGGACGATTTGACTTTCATGTGGTGTGTCATAATGCACCCTAGATGGAAATCTAAAATAAAATATCTGGACTACAACCTTCCTCTTGGTGGAATTTATGATCCCCTCAGTACAATAATTTTGAAAATTGTATCCCTTAAGCTACAAGACTTGATATATTATTAACTGCTTGAATTGAAGAAGCTTTCCAATAGGCTTACGTGCTATCTAGAGGCACGGATTAATGTCTATGGAACTACAAGCTTATCTCAAACTGTTTTTCCGCGGTCTAAACTGCCAGCTTCATCTTCTTCCTAGGACAGAACAGAGTGTCCATTTCATCTCTGGAGTCTCCAGGATGCGCTGCTTTTAGGAGAGCTCTTCCAGAAGATGGGGACCGTGGATCCACTAGAGAATTGGTTGTGTTCAGTCCATTGCACCCCAGGGAGGCTGATGTCCACTTGGGGCTCTTATCTTTCTATTTCTCGTGGCATTTTCTGGTTTTAATTCTAGTCTGGCCAGACTGAACTGGTGAACAGAGAATGCTGGTAGGAGGCAGTCTGGAGGGCACTGTTTTCAGGGATTTAGAGAACAGCTTTTCTTCTTTAACTTGAAGGGCCTTGTATTGCTGGGCGGGGGGAGAAACTGTTCAACTGTCCTCTGCTTGCTTTTAGTGTTCTTCTTTTCTTATTATTGATGCTGAGCCTTGAAAGTCAGCAATGACCATGAGAACCACTAGACTGTCCAAGGGCAGAGAGGGCCAGGAATCTTTCTGCAGGGCTCATTCTAAGAAGACTCGTTTTCCTTTCAGTCATGCCAAAGTTGAGTCGGGAATGCATTTAATTATGTTTTATAGTCACCTCTGTATATTGTAAAGATATTACTAATCATCCTGATATAAGGACAGCTTCCATAAACATTATTTCTAGGGACACCAAAGTGCAGGGCTTGAGAGCACATTGCCATAGAAACCAGTGTGGCCTGTGGCCATAGGTACTGGGAAAACATGGAAGTATTTAGGATCAGTCACTCTGCAAGAAGACTTGAAATTTTACAGCTTGTGTGTGAAAGAAACAGATTGAAGTTTTCCCCAATTTGACAACAATTCCAAAACCTTACGTGACATTATCTGTAGCAAGTTGCCGAGGTGAAATAAACTTTTATAAAAACTGTCAGTAATAGGGGCGCCTGGGTGGCTCAGTGGGTTAAGCTTCTGCCTTCAGCTCAGGTCATGATCTCAGGGTCCTGGGATCGAGCCCTAAATTGGGCTCTTTGCTCGGCAGGGAGCCTGCTCCCCACCTCCCTCTGCCTGCCTCTCTGCCTACTTGTGATCTCTATCTCTGTCAAATAAATAAAATAAAAATACTTAAAAACTCGTAGTAATAAAACTACATTTTTATCACCTATCTTAGAGGATAGACTAAAGGGGTTGTCAATTGTAGGGGAAATTTTTGAGGTGTGTAGCCAGCCAATCCATCTAAGTATGTTAATTTTGTGGCCTTTGTGAGGTTCGTAATTTGTTGTGATATTTCCCCAACCTTAGTAAATATCAATAATTTTGTATTCTTTTAAAGAGGGCCCTCCAGGGACACCTGGGTGGCTCAGTGAGTTAAGTGCCTGCCTTCATCTCAGGTCAAGATCCCAGATCCGGGATTGAGCTCCATGTCGAGCTCCCTGCTCAGCGGGGAATTTTCTTCTGCCCCTCCCCATGCTCTTTCTCTCTCTCTCTCTCTCTCTCTCTCTATCTCACAAAAGTAAATAAATAAAAAAAGTCTTTTAAAAATAAGTAAAGAGGGCCCTCCAAATCAGGTAAGCTTCAGGCCTTGTAATACCTGGATCCACCTCCAGGTGGGGTTTAATCACGTTTCTCAGAGCACCCAATGCCAAACTTTGGTTAGTATAATCATCTTTAAAAACAAAACAAAACAAAACAAAAACAGATTTTATTTATTTATTTGACAGAGAGATCACAAGTAGGCAGAGAGGCAGGCAGAGAGAGAGAGGAGGAAGCAGGCTCCCTGATGAGCAGAGATCGGGATGCTGGGCTTGATCCCAGGACTCTGGGATCATGACCTGAGCCGAAGGCAGAGGCTTAACCCACTGAGCCACCCAGACACCCTATATAATCATCTTTTATGTGTATAATTTGATCAATTACCATGACTAAGCATTTAGAATTTAGAGTTTTAATATCTTTCTTAAAGCTAAGGCATCTTATGTATCTCCAGAAATCATTTTAAGAGAATATATTGAATATACAGCAAGTTGACACTGGGATTCTTTTTTCAAATTAGCATAATAGAGTCCTCTGGAGGCTCTAAAGTTCTCTGTGAAACACAAATATTTATGGTGACTTTCTAAATTTCCCTTTTTTCTTGCTAGCTATTCAATTATTTATTAGTCATCTTTAATCATCTCTGTTAGAAAGTATGTATATACCAAGGATTTTGTTCAGGAGTAAATGTTCATATGTCAGGTTTAAAACTACATTGAGAATTAGGGACCTGGGCATTTGGGTGGCTCAGTCATTTAAGCATCTGCCTTTGGCTCAGGCCATGATCTCGGGGTCCTGGGATCGAGTCCTACATCAGGATCCCTGCTCATTGGGGAGTCTGTTTCTCCCTCTACCCCTCCCCCTACTATTCATGCTCTCCCTCAAATAAATAAATCAAATCTTTTTTTTTTTTTTTTTTTAATTTTAAAGAAAGGGAAACCTGAGTGGTTCAGTCATTAAGCATCTGCCTTTGGCTCAGGTCATGATCCCAGGGTCCTGGGATTGAGCCTCGCATTATGCTCCCTGCTTGGCGGAAAGCCTGGTTCTCCCTCTCCAACGCCCCCTGCTTGTGTTCTCTCTCCTCTGTCTCTCTCTCTGCCAAATAAATAGATAAAATCTTTTAAAACAATTAAAAAATTGAAATAAAAAAGAGAATTAGTGACCTGACTTATTTAATAAGTAAGTCGATGATCAAATATACTCAATCAGTAGGAATCAAGTCTGTTACTTAAAGATACTATTTAAAAAAAAAAAAGATACTATTTTTTATGAGAAGATCCAAAGTTATCACTTCGGTGATCATCATTTATAGGAAAATGTTCTCCTTGAGGGAGCTGAGGGCTGATTGGCAAGGTGAAGGTAGTGTTTGTAGTTGTATGGCCTTCCCGGCAGCCAATATACAGCAGGCCGTTTCTAAACAATCTCTGTGCTGCATGTGGGAAGGGAGCCAACAAGCACCCTGATTGATGTAGGGCCAAAATTGGGGGCATATTGGAGAGAAACCCATCTACTTCCTCCAGACAGCGTGGGGGACACTTGCCTGGGAGCAGTGCAGATGATTCCAGGATGTGTCTCTTGCCAGCCGTGAACTACAAGCCACGGGCTGTGGGGCCAGGAAACAATGGTGGGCCCTTGGGAAATTTCTGGGACTTTCTGGGCTATGGTAATCTCCCCACTCATCTTTCAGCCAGGCTGTGGGAAAACGTCTTTGAATATAAAACCTGGAGCTTCTTTTGGCCCTTCAAAGAAAGGTTGACCCTGCAGCAGACGACAGACATTCGAGAAAGCACCATACAGTCACTTCCCTAGGAGACTCCTTGGCACACATTCCTCTTTGTTCGCTGTACAGAACACCCAAGTTTGCAGTTGGTAACTTTAGCTGTCACAGAGCCTTTGCATTTGTAGAGCATTTAGCTTATTGACCTAGATGTTCTCATGTTTAGGGATAAAAAAAGTAGTTTAATTAATTCACAATAAAAATTCTCCATTTCATAGAAGATAAAACTCATATAACCCAAACAGAATTGAATGTGCGATCTGATGCAATCATCAGCATGCAGCAGCCTTAAAAATTACAATATCTGACCTTAATATGTGTGAATCTATCAGGATTCCATTGTCGACATGTATATTTTTCAATATTCTTCTCTGAGCTGAAATCATGTCATTTATATGCAAATGACCACATCTTCCGCAGCTGCTGCTTCTCTGTTGAAGCCGAGGGACTTATTTGCACTTAATAAAGCCTCATAAATAGGTTTTGCCTCTAAAAGGGTGGGGGAGCAGGAAACCCATCGTAGCCTTTTACAGTTACAAGCTTCTTTTTGTTTTGAAAGCTAGGGGCCACCCCTAACAGGATGGTTCTCAGTTGCCAAAGAAATACGGATCCTCACCCAGCCAGTTGCCCCCCTTCCCTCCTTAGAAAACAAGTGTTCCTGTCCTTTATGAGGCCTTCTTCCATTGAAGCTGGAGGCAATGTCCAATCTCCAGCAGGGGTTGCGATTTCACCCAGACTTCAGTGCAAGGAGGGCTGCCATGTGAGAAGAAGCTCTTGCCAGGCACTAAGAGCAAGTGCCTGCTCCTTCAGGGAAGAACTCCTCAGGCCTCCTCAGGCCGTCCTGTCTGAGGGGAGGAGGAGCTGGGGAACTTCTGGGCAAGCAGAGAGGAATTTTTCCTTTCATGAGTTACCAGTTTCCCTTTTAAAACACTCTACTTAGGGGTACCTTTGTGGTTCAGTCTGTTAAGCATCCGAATCTTGATCTAGCTCAGGTCTTGATCTCAGGATCGTGAGTTCAAGCCCCGTATTGGAATGCCCAGCGTGGAGCCTACTTAAAAAAAACCCAAAAAACAAAAAACACTCTACATAGAGAAGGGACAACATTGGGGATTGTACGCTCTGACGGCCCAAACAGCGTTAAGACAACATTGAACACATCTTCATTCATGTGAGTAGTACAAAGCATCTCTCTTCCTCCTCCACCCACTCCCATCTTCCTAGCTTGCCATTCTTTTTCAACAGAATTGGATGACAAAGGACGATCGATCACCCGTTTTCTCTTAATGCTCCTATAAAACCACCCAGGCTTCTACTTTGTGGTCAACAGAAGCATTGCATTTACCACTTAAGACCATTTAAGACATACTAAAAAAAAAAAAAAGAAGAAGAAGAAGAAGAAGGAGAATATTATGGGATAATTGTCTCCCGCTGTTAGATGCTAAGACAAACCTGAGGCACTTATGAAAAATAAATAATCATGGGAAGCAGGGTCATTTATTTTTAAAGCACTGTGTTGCTGATTTGGTAATAATGACCTATTATCCTTGTCAGAGTAATAGACTGTTCCTGGAGCTTCATTTCTGGTGTATGAGCAACTGACATAGTAGAGATGATTATACTGTCTGATAAATGTGTATAATCATCAAAGACACTGGTTGACAATACTATCATTAAATTGTCACCAGCTTGGCAGAGAGACAAACATCCTTACCACATCAACCTATCAGAGATGTTTATAACTGCAAAAATGTTCAAGCACGATATTAGTGCAGATAACTGAGATCACACACCCTGAAAATCCAGCCACTAGGAGCAACTTGTGGCCCGGGAAGAGCTGGAAGAGGGAGATATCTGGCCCTTGAATCAGGAGTCCTGGGCTCCCCTCTGTAAGCCTCAGCGTCTTTCATTTTAAAAATAGAGATATCTATCCTCTCCATCTCACAATACTGAGTATCAACATTTTAAAAGATATAAAATACAAAATAGTAATAATAGATTCCATCTTTTTGTATGAGGTTGCTCTTGATATAATTAAGATTTTATATTGGTTTACTTTTTAAAAAAATGTGATACATTTAATATAATTAAATTATATATAATAAATCTATAATAATTATATAATAAATACATATAATATTATCATCTTAACCTTTTTTTTTAAAAGAGAAAGATATAAAGTGGTGGGGGGTGCAAAAGTCAGATGCTTAACCAACGAAGCTACCAGGTGCCCCTCATCTGAACCATTTTTAAGAGTACAATTCAGGGACACCTGGGTGGCTCAGCCTGCTAAGTACCTGACTTCCACTCAGATCATGATCTCAGGGTCCTGGGATCAAGTTCTGCATCAGGCTCCCCACTCAGCAGGGAGTCCACTTGTCCCTCTCCCTCTGTTTTTCCACCCACCCCCCAAACTTTTGCTCGCTCGCTCTCTCTCAAGCTAATAGATAAATTAAAAAAAAAATTTAAAGAGTACAATTCAGTGTTAGGTATATTTGTATTGCTGTGCAATCATCACCACCATCCATCTCCAGAACGCTTTCATCTTGCAAATGTGAAACTTTGCACCCAACAGATAATAACTCCCCATTCCCTCTATCCCTCCAGACCCTGGAAATAATCATTCTACTTTTTGTGTCTATGAATTTGACTACTCTAGGTGTCTCATGTGTAGAGTCACACAGTGTTTGTTCTTTTATGTATGGCTGATTTCACCCAGCATAATGTCCTCAAGGTTCATCCACATTGTAGCACATGTCAACATTCCCTTCCTTTTTAAGGCTGAATAATAATCCATTGTAGTTATACATCACATTTTTAAACCATTCATCCACTGAGAGATACCTGGGTTGCTACTATTTTTGAGTTGAGAGTAGCACTGCTATGAACATGGATAAACAAATATCTCCTTGAAATTCTGCTTTAATTTTTTAAAAAGATTTTATTTATTTGTTTGACAGAGAGAGAGAGAGGCAGAGAGAAAGCATAAACAGAGAGAGCAGGAGAGGGTGAAGCAGGCTCCCTGCAGAGCAGGGAGCTTGAAGTGGGGCTCTATCCTAGGATCCTGGGATCATGACATGAGCTGAAGGCAAATGCTTAGCCAGCTGAGCTACCCAGAAGCTCCAAACCGAGCTCTCTCTCTCTCTTTATATATGTATATGTATATATATATATATATATATATATATACATACATATATATATTTAAAATATTTAAATATTTTATTTATATTAAATATTTTATTTAAAAATAAAATTTACTTAAATAAAATAAATAAAAATTACTTAAAAATTATATACATATAAAATTTTAAGTTTTATTTATTTTATTTTTTATTTATATTTATTATATTTATATTTATATTATTTTTATTTATTTTTTATTTATTTTTAAGTAATCTCTTCACCTAAAGTAGGGCTCGAACTCACAATCCCAAAATCAAGAGTTGGACGTTCTACTGACTGAGTCAGCCAGATGTCCCTAGAAAAAACCTTTAAAAAAGCAATACAAACTGCTTGGACCTGTACCCTATACACTGCTTACAGAGTTTGATATTAGACTAAAGTAAAAGACTAGAATTTAGTGGATAAATTCCATACTGTTCCATAGTTTGTCTGTTGTTTGGGTCATATGAGAATCTTTTGAATCCCAGCATTCTTTCACTAATCAGCATGCTGCAGATGTTAGCATGAAAGTCATTAGTGAAAATGTTGAGCGATTTAGGACTGAGGGGCCAACCTCTAAGTTATTCTTCCCAGAAACCTTCCTCTGGAGTTATGAAATTTCTTAAGTAGGACTGTTAGGATTATTCAACAAGTTAAAAACCTTCCTAACTGAAACAGCCAGTGTACAGTTCTTTCATAAGGGTATCACAAGATTCTTGGTGAGGCTGAAATTCCAATACTCTTTGTCTATAAAATGTCCCTGATTTCCAGTACATACAAACCCCTTCAGAAAAAGGAAAATACATTTAGGTTGGCATGACCTTACCAAACCTGTACTATTCCTAGAGATCACTATTTACACTGGAAACTGGTAAAACCATCTTTAATATAATTAGTTCTAGGTTTACTGACTACTTATTCACAATATTTAATCTTTATTCACAATTTCTTAAAGATTTCTCTTGTCAATTCAACAATTTAGTCTATAGAAATAATAGCGATACCACAAATAGCCACTGTGCGTCCAGTATTATGTGCCAGGTACTGGTTAAAGGGCTTTATGTTGAATTATTCCCCTGCCAACGAGGTAGACTATTATCCCGGTTTTACAGCGGATGAAACTGAAATTTGGAGCTGTTAAGTAAATTGCCAGGAGAATAAATTAGATGCTAGGTGTATCTGACTCCAAAGCCCATTTTCCCAATCTATTATGATCTATTATATTACATTCTCTTGAGATACAATTGTTCAGATGTGGAATCTTGGACAAGCTGGGGCTCCAGTACTTTTTACTAACATTTGTTCCATCCTTTCATGTCAACATTCCAGTCTTCTTACCCAGAAAAAAAAGGTAGTAAAATAGGATTGGAGAAGTTCTTTTCCTTACTGCAACTATATGCTAACTTAGCATCATTATTTACAAGCTGAGGCTTTTCCTTTCCCAGAATTCCTTCTGCTCTAAATTTTTAATTTTCTTTAGCATTTTACCCGTTTCTGGACAATAGTCTTCCTCTAAAACATGAGTTACTCTAAGACCTTGGGTATGTGTCATCCTGTTTACCATTCACCCACGTCCATCAGAAAACTTGCTATCCAACCAAAAGCTTGCTACCTCACTGGATTCCTCCAGCTTTTCTTCCTCACTGGAACCATTGCAATAGTCAGAATCAAAATGTGCACTTATTCATTTTCATTGTTTGCCTTTCTTCTAATGGAGTCACAATCATGTCATCAGTTAACAGGCCTTTCCCTTGACACCATCAGAACTGTGTGCTTTAGAGAAAGCCAACTCTGCACCATACAACCTGCCCATTCTTTGACTGAGTTTGGCAATAGCACTTTACATGGTGTTGTATGTGACATACACATTTCCTCTCGCAAATTCTCACTGCATTCTGAAGAATTGCTGGGGTGGCACACTCAGAACATCAAGAAAACAACAAATCTGCCATGACTCTGTTATTTAGGAAACTTTCCAAGTGATAGGCAGGGAAGTTCTGATGTGAAGAAGGGACATGGAGTAGTGGTTAACAGCTCAGGCTTGGAGTGGGGATGGTGCCATTTCTTCAGCTTAACTTTCCTCAGTTAAAAGTAGGGATGTGGGCACCTGGGTGGCTCAGTTGTTCAGCATCTGCCTTTGGTCAGGTCATGATCCCAGGGTCCTGGGATCCAGCCCCGCACTGAGCTCCCTGCTTGGTGGGAAACCTGCCTCTTCCTCTCCTTCTGCTTGTGCCCCCTCTTTTGCTGTCTCTCTCTCTGTCAAGTAAATAAACAAAATCGTGTAAAAAAAAAAAATAGTGTAAAGACAGATCCTAGTCTTTCAATCTGTCATTAAAAAAAATAATAAAAGTAGGGATAGTAAGCATGGGATAATTGGATAATGTTACTTAATAGATGTAAGTGCTCATTAGTACAGTGCTGCTCATAGCATCATTTTTTTTTTTTAATTTCTTGGCCCCATGTAAGATTTTGATCAGGTGATCAAAGCTCCTTCCCATTCTACACTATTAGCCCAACAGCATATCCAGTCTATTGACTCCAAGTGAAGACACATAAACATTTTCTAAAGGCTTTGTGAACACTTTCTTCATCCTCTAAGTGGTTCATGTTTGTTTAATTTTGAGTACAGAACAGAGAGTTAACAGGCATTGTTTATAGTTGAAAAGATCTTTTTAGAAAATATCTTTGGGTTTTAAAACCCTAGAAGAGGGGAATTAACCCATGACAGGACTGATTTCTTCCCAACTTAGGAAGCCCTCACTCGTGCTCCATCTCTCTAAAGGCCTCAGAATAAGTTGGAGCAAAGTGAGCTTGGGATGAATAAAAGGCAAAACAAGAGCTTCTGCAGCGGTGCTTCCCTGGTTTATATCATAGCTCTGACTTGGATTATAGGTACAGTTTGGGAAAGTCATTTCAACCCAACTAAAATGACATCATTGCAGCTCTGTGCCATGAGCCTAAAGGTGACACATTAGTTTCTCTTGCTGCTATAGCAGATCACCACAAACTCTGGCTTAGAACAAGACAAATTTATTACTTACATGTCTAGAGGTCAGAAGTCCAAAAATCAGTGTCACTGGGCTAAAATCAAGGTTGCTTGATTTTAAAATCCAGGGCTACATCTCTTCTGGAGGCTCTAAGGGAGAATTCATTTCCTTGACTTCTCTAGAAGCCACCTACATTCCTTGACTTGTGGCCCTTTTCTCCACTATTGAAGCTAGCAGTGTAGTGTCTTCAAACCTATCACCCTTTCTCTATCTCTGGCCTTTGCTTCCAGCCTTCCACCTCCTTCTCTGACCCTCTTGTTTCCTTCTTTCATTTATAAGAACACCTATGAGTACATTGGGCCCGCATGGATGATCCAGGATACTCTCCCCATCCCAAGACCCTTCACTTCATGTTCAAGGTTCCTTTTGCCATGTAATTTGACATATTCACAAATAGGGAAGATTAAAACATGAATATCCTTGGGGGCTTTATTTTGCCTACCGCAGGTGTATTTTATACATTCTTTCCTCAGTCATAGGGCCCAGATATTATCAGTCCCAGTTTATATTTGACAGGCAATACTTCAAATGGAACAAGTTGGCATTCAAAGAAGCTAGAGTTAATCAAATAAAAAGCAGGTATCAGCATGCACTTTATCACATCACCAAGAGAATCAAAACAGTATGATAGTAAATTTGACTTCTTGTCATGTTGAATTCTTCTTTTGGTGCTACATTATCAGAAAGAGGTAGTATTGTTATAATGTAATTTATATAGTGCCTTCCCCTGAGTGATGAACAGAATATTCCTCAGAATCCTCAGAGAATTAGTCTATCTCTTTTTATCCCAGCTCAGACACTCCAGCAATATAATATGCAGCAATATTATATCTGTGTGCAAGAAATAAATCAGACTCACTAAACTTAAGGATGTTCACTTAAAGAAATTCTTTTTGGAGTTCCTTTCCGCTCCCCCTCCCCCACTTTCATTTGAAAATGTTCTTTTGGTAGTATAGAGCCATTGACCCACATTAGATTAATTAGGTCAATTAGCCTTTATGTAGTAATTGACACTCAGGAGTCAATTCCTTTTAATACAGACGTGCCTTGAAAAGAGATTATAACTTAAATTCCTGCCACATAGTAGCATTAAGAAAACATGCATTTATCAACTCTTTCTGCAATATGGCTTTGGGTATAGCAATGATATTGGGTAGAAAAAGCTTAAGGATTTTACCTTGATGAGTTGATTATTCACATCCACACATTGTTAAAAGCCACATGTGTATTTTCCATTTGGACAGGCTGTTGGTAACCCTGAATGCTGAGCCTAATTCAGAGCAACTCCTTTTCTTCTTCTAAACTTGTCAACATTAATTTCTACATTTTCAAACTTACATTGGCCCTAGCATCTAATCTTGGACTCTCACTGGCAATCTGGACTTTCTGAATTTTTTTCCTGCTTCTCTCCTTCAACATCATCCCTGGAAGCTTTTTATCTCTCCTTCTATTTTCAACATCATCCCCATAGCTTATCTTAGTAAGACAATAGCTACCACTTAATGAGTATTTCCTAGGTACCAGACATTTCATACTCATTATTGCTAATTGTTACTTTCAGTTAACTAACAAATATTTGTTGAAATATATGCTCTAGATCCTGGAGATACAGCCCAGTGGATATCCTTATCTCCATGTAATACTTACATACTTACTACATAATACTTACATACATACTATAATACTTAGGAAATAGAGACAGAGAAGTTTAGTGACTAGCCTAAGGCCCTGCTGCTTTAAAAGCAGATTATAATCCCATAATAAAGCGTGTTGGGGGGGCAGTCTGGGTGTGAAAGAGAGAGATCTGGATGGCTATACTCCAAAATACGCACTGTGATTATTACTAGGTAATGGGATTGAGGGTGATTTTGAATTTTTTGTACTTCTGTATTATCTGAAATTTCTTCTTTTACCCCCATTTCCTACTTAGATCACTCAAACCATCCCCCACTGACGACTATGCTAATGCATTTGGTGTAAATCTTTCAGTTTGTTTGTAGTCCTAAATTTTTTTTTTACAGGTATTTTAAATTTACTTAGATGGTATCACATTCTTTTCTTACATTTTCCACCTAATACTATGGGTTTTAGATCTATGTTGCTACCTGTACAAGTCTATTGCGTGTAATTGCTGAATAATTTTTATAATATAGCTATTGTAAATAAGCACGAGCCTTCATAATCAGAAAGAAATCTAGCAAATCTCTTTTTATTGTGAAGAAATAAAAAAACAATCTTTCTTCTAACATAAGAGCATGAAGACATAAGTTGCTTTACATAACTTTGCCACAAAAATATCCCAGTGGAGAAATATTTATTATGTTGCCGATTCTATTTTACTAAACACCTCTACTTTATAAAAGTGCTTGGATACATGGAACTCTTTTCTATAAATATAGAAAAGTAAAAGAGAAAAGAGACTCTTTCTGTGAAGTCTCTGAAATGCTTGACTTATTTTAGGAAGCAAAAATTTCAAAAGACAAAATTATTTTGAAACTGAAAAGAGTGAAATGAACTCATTACAGTATGTTCTCACTATATATTAAAAATGAAATTAAAATCATTTAAAATAAAAGAAATATGACATTGTAATGCAAACAGAAATTGAGGAATATCCCAAAAGGATAGGAAATAGTTGGTTGATGGACAGCACAGGAAAATGAAAAGACAGTCAGGAGAAGTAATAAAGTCTATTGGGAAAAACCTGAAGTTTATATATTGAAAGTTCATAATTTTTAACATAAAAATCTAATAATAACTGTTAATCCCTTTTCTTTCTTTAAACTTTAATTTAAGGATAAAAATAGAACTTCAAGTGTAACTTTATTCAGTCATATTTTTCATAAGATAGATATCAAATACTCTCAGTAAAGGCTTGTGTTTAACTTTGAAACTTTTCTTCAAAACAGTAGACTCCTAGATGGGAGGTGTGAAAAAAATTACATATAACTATGTATTATGGGGAAAAATACCATGATGAGAGTCATATTCCAAGCAGATATGACTGAAATATTGTGATCCCAGAAAAGGTTACAAAACAGTGCTTCTTCTCTTTCTATTTAAGCTAGTTTTTGCTGATAGCAACGGAGAAGCTTTATAACATAGCACTGGCAGACAAAACCAATTTGCCCTTACTAAAAACA
This sequence comes from Lontra canadensis, assembly GCF_010015895.1. NCBI lineage: Eukaryota > Metazoa > Chordata > Mammalia > Carnivora > Mustelidae > Lontra > Lontra canadensis. The sequence goes on from NW_022631027.1 coordinate 5,190,254, forward strand.
GGGCCTCCTTTTTTTCCTCTCTCTCTCTCCAAAATATTGGGTTTCAGGATGAAGTCACTGATCTAATGACTTAAAGATAAATAGCTTTTAGGGAAGGCAGGTCAGAAAAGGAGATTAAAATACAGAAGTTTAAGTGTGAAAACTAAAAACAAAATAGTGACCTGAAGTTTCAGAGCCAAACGGTTAGAAAAGATGTCTACTTACGTTGATAGGTGACCTGCCCAAGGGAAAGGCCTCACCCAATGATCAGATGATCTATGGAAAAGGTCATAGTAGCCTTGCTTCTCTGGAAACTAGAGTTAAACTGGAGACAGAGACTGGAGGATGAGTCTTGGCTAAGAGCCCTCTTGAATTTGCCTTAAATTCTCCAATAGAAAAACTCTAAAGTTTAGGGGGAAACATGGATTTTGATGATTTGATGTAACTTTAAAGATGTAGTATTTCAGTATTTCAGTCTAAGACAGAATGGCATAATGATTAGGCAAAAGGTTCTCCAATCACATAAAGTTCAAGCTTTGCAAAATTTGGCAATTTATTTAGCTTTTTCATGTAAGTATTACCTCATAGGACTACCGAAGGAATTAAATATGCCATCCACTAGGCTTAGGGCAAGGTCCAGCATGTAGTACATATTCAGTAATGGCAGCTAGTACTGGTAGTAGGTATGATAGGAAATTTTTTTTTTTTTAAAGAGGTACGTTTACCATTTGAGCATTTATCTGATGACTGAGATTCAATATCAACACCAGTTGATATTAATATGTTGTATGGTTTTTACTAATCAGTTCTTACTAATATTAGGAAAGGAGACTTCTTTCACAAATCTATCACTATTGATAACATAATGGGTCCAAGTTTCAGTTCATAAGCTCAAGTATCCAAGAAATGTTTTCATTCTATTTCAAGCCTCCATTCCACTAGATGTTGGGAAAACAATCTCAGTCAGTGCAGTTTCCCCTCCTCTTACATTGGGATTGCCTGTATGTTCCAGGGGGCTATCACCTGTTGTCAGTTGTCATCAGCTCTTTGCTACTATCTGGTGAGGTACACCCTCTGGTCCTGACTAGCTGTCCACAAAGTTTACAGCTACGTCCTTCTTGTGTTGGACACCAGTTTCTGTGACTTTTGGGAGACTGAGAAAAGGAATGGAGCACCAAGAGGCCCTGCCTCATCCCTGTAGTAGACTCTGACTCATGGGATATGCTTCTGCTGCTCTGCATACACTCCTGGGGCACAGAGGCTACCTCAGTCACACCCACACCACCATCTCAACCCTATTGCTCTTGTGCCATTGGCATGGGGGAGTGAGGGAGAATTCTGGAGTCTTGACACCTTCTCAAAGTACACTGGAAAAATGGCATTTCTTCTGCTCTCCAATTTCTAAAATTACGCAGAGAGGAATGCTCTCTTTTTCCCTAAACCTTACCACACCCGACTTCAGAGCAAATCCAAGAGAAAGGTGAGCCCAGGTTTTTTTCTCAGGTACTCAGCATTTGAGCTCTTTTCTTTCCCTCTGACTACCTTCCTTTTCCCCAAGTCTAGAGAATCTTCAGTCTTGAGGACAGGAAAAATGGGTTTTGATCCATTAGGTATTTTTCTAATTCTTTCGTCTCAAGTCTGGATCTTAATCTGAGATGTTTAAAAATGGGGGCACCTGGATGGCTCAGTTGTTAAGTGTCTGCCTTTGGCTCAGGTCACGATCCCAGGGTCCTTGGATCAAGCCCCACATGGGGCTCCCTGTTCAGTGGGAAGCCTGCTTCTCCCTCTCCCATTCCCCCTGCTTGTGTTCCCTCTCTCTGTCAAATAAATAAATAAAATATTTTTTTAAAATGAAGGATTTGATAACCCTTCCTTGAGGAACATCTACTTTATGTCTCAGTGAAAGAGGCAACAGGAGAAAAAAGAAAAACAACAAAATAAAAACAACCAAAAACATTGGTTAATACCCCAGAAGTACATCAAAGCAGGGAGGGATGTATGTTTTATCACTTCCATCCAAAACTACATTTTAAATACTTTAACTTTCCATAATGAATAAAAAAGTCTTCCAACTAAAATATTTTTCTTTAGTCAGAAGCATGGCTTACTTTATACACTGTTGAGAAGTGCTTGATTTTATAATTTCCTTTCAGCCCAAATTGTAAATATTAATTACATACCTTATATGCATGTAAATGGTCCTAACTCCACTCTGCTAGTTGTAGAAACTCATTTCTTTAGTTCCTTTATCCCCTTATTTTCTCCTTCCAGAAAGTGCTGAACTGTTCCCTCCGTGATCTTTCATCCTCTCCAAATTTACTCCATCCTCTAACTTCATTCTTTTAATAATCCAATACCCAAAAGAATGTGTAGCTTTCTTTTTCAAAAAATTGACTTTGTCTGCATGTTATCTCCTTAAGAAGTCTAGACACTACAAATCTTATGTAGAGTCTAGAAAAATTGTTGATAATATAATTTGATGGTGATTATATTAATTTTTTAAAAATCTTGGGGTGCCGGGATGACTCAGTCAGTTAAGCTTCTGACTCTTGATCTCAGGGACATGAGTTCAAACCTTGCCTGTTCTTCAGGTTGGGCAGGGAGCCTACTTAAAAAACAAACAAAAACAAACAAACAAACAAAAAAAGCAAAAACAAAAAGCTTTGATAACTTTAAAAGTCCTACGTTTTTGTTGCATTTTGATCATTGTTACCTGGATCATCTATGGGTCCCTTGAAATATGATCTGCTCATATTCATCTAAGACTTGTTCATGACATAAGAAGTAGTATAAAACAGCTGTTCAATCACTATATTTAATGAAAGAACAGTAAGATATTTGGTCATTTTCAAACACGAATGCATAGCAAAACCATTCTAATCTACATACACCATATTCTACAATACTTACATGTGCAATATTTTAAAACTCTAAGTATAGCAACAGCTATGGGTAAAATTGTCTCTAGAATTGAACTATTTTGATTTATAGCTAGAAAAGAATTCCTTAATACATTTAAGGAAGAAGAGAGCAGAATAGAATTTACATTTATAATGAAAGATAAAAAGTTTACAAAAGTGGGCATGAGTTTTAACCCTTAGTACTAGGAGCTAAAGTAGGAAAAGTATGGTGCCAATCCTGGTTCAGTTCTAGTTCTGCCAAGGATTAGCTGAGAAACTGTGGGCAAATAATTTAGTATTTTCATGGGCTGTTCTCCAGTTCTGTAAATTGAACTTTTGAAATAGAATCTAAGGGTTTTTTTTTTTATTGTACCATTAAATTATTTCCGTTATAAAAATGCATCAGATAACAATGGAAAGAAAAAAAAATTAAAGTAACTTTTAAAGTAAAATAAAATTTATGTAGTGAATTAGTAAAAATGACTGTAGTCATGGGCTTCAGTGCCTTTTCTGGGCAGCTGTAGATCTGAAGTGCTTTAAAGGATAGAACCCCAAGAAGAAGTAGTGTACCTACCAGTACAGGAGTGAAAGGATTGGATCAGTTGTCCTTGATTGAATCAACTTGTCCTCCGTGTTCTCTATTTAAAGACTAAAGTATTAGAGCCATTGGAACAAAGATTCAGCATTCATTCTCATTGTTCTGTGGGTTATTTGTTTGTTTGTTTGACTTTGCCATTAATAATCAACCTGCTGGGAGAGTTGTCTTTGAATTTTTTCTGATATATTCCCCCAAACATGGGATAAATTTTATTGTCTTTTACAGGTAAAAAGGGGTCAGGGAAATTAACTCAGAAGCCATTATATTGTAAGAGTTTTCAGTTTTGGAGCATTGTCAAAGATTTTATGGTTCAGATGGTAACTTCAGTGAAGAAAATTAAGGAGAAGGGAAACCTATTAATGGAGGGTATTTTGAAGATAAGAGTTCCTCTGTTAAACACAACAGAGAATCTCTTTTATCAGTGACAGGGGAAGGATAAAAAGGTTCATAGTTCTTCATAACCATAAAACCAACTCCTCATTAAATGGGTATCATATTGTTTTGGGGCAAGTGAATTCTGTTAAGGAAGTTGTGGGAGAGAGAAAACCAGAAAACAGATGCAGTGAGCAAACCATTTGCTGAGATACTCAGCTGTGGAGAGCTAATTCTCAAACTAGAGCTAAGAAAGAAGAAAAGGCATAAATCCTCTTCCTCTTCCTCATCCAGTGACTCATACAGCTCAAAAGATTCTCAGTCCTTTACTGATTCTGAAAGTACTTCTGAAGAGAAAAATTTGTTTTTTGATTTTTTAAAAAAATTTTATTTATTTTAATGATGAGTGCAAGCAAGCACAGGTTGGGGGAGGGGCAAAGGGAGAGAGAGAATCTCAAGCTGACTCTGTGCTGAGCATAGAGCCCTATGTGGGGCTTGATTTCACAACCCCAAGATCATGACCTGAACCAAAACCAATTCTGATGCTTAACCAACTAAGCCACCCAGATGTTTCTGAAGAGAAATTTTAAAAAGAAATAAAGAGGGCACCTGGATGGCTCAGTTCTTAAGTGTCTGCCTTTGGCTCGGGTCCTGGGATTGAGGCCTGCATTGAGCCCCACGCTGGGCTCCCTGATCCCTGGGAAGTCTGCTTCTCCCTCTCCCACTCTCCCTGCTTGTGTTCCCTCTCTCGCTGTGTCTCTCTGTTAAATATATAAATAAAATCTTTAAAAAAAAACAACATAGGAAAAAAATTCCCAAATACACACACACACACACACACACACACACACACACACAAAAGCAATTTAAAGCACATTTAGTGAAAACAAGGCTGAAAATCTTAAAGCACAACACCAGTATATTGTACATTGAAAGAGTTCCCTCCTATACCTGAAAATAGATTCCTAATTAGAAAAAGTGTGCCTAAAGCTGATGACAAAGAAAGGAAAAACAGAGAGAAAGAGAGAGAGATCGATCTACCTAACTTCCAACCTGCTTCCTATCAGAAGAGACTTTCAGTTACTAGGTCTAGCAAAGAAATTAAAGAAATATGATGAAGGATTATCAATTTCCCTCCAGATTCAGATCAAGGGATCATTTCAGACATAGTGAGATGGCTTCACATTGGAGGCAAGAGATTCCGAAAACCCAAAGAATGAGGGTGTCCAGTGGTGAAAGTTGAATCAAAGGTGCTTAAGAGTGAGTAAACAAAAGAAACTGAAACAAAACAAATCAAATAAGTCCAGCTAGAGTAAAAGAGAAAAACGTAACTGATCAGAGGCATGTGTCCAAGAGTCCAAACAGGAAGAGGAAAAGAAAGTTAAAACAATTAATATAACAGTAAAGAGAGAGACATTAGAAAAAATTCAGAAAAAAAGATGATAAATATAATAAAAACAAGGTGAAGAAAGGGGCCAAATCTAAAAGTGGGAGTAAAAGCAAAAGAAGTCAAAGAGTTAAGAAAAGCATAATATAAAAATAAACATAATACAAAGCATAATGGAATGAAGAAAAGAAGATGGGAGTCAAGGAGTAAAGAAAGGAATCGTAAGAATGTTAGAGAAAAACCGAAGGAAAAAGATTAGGAAAGGGGTAAAATTAGAAGTTTAAATAGAATCAAAGAGCAATGAGCATGATCATAATAAAAATAAGGAAAAGAATAGATGCACAGTGTAGAAGGGAATGGGATATAACCCAAGGCAGATACAATGGTTCTCACTCATCAACAGCTACTTGTCTGTCCTCACTCATCTAGCAGCCTCAGCCCACATCCCTGTACCTTACTCTCATCTAGAAGGAATTGGGCTCATAGACAAATATGTAGGAGATAAAGTGTCCAGCAGGATTCTGAAAAAGAAAAAAAAGAGCTTTTATTCTCCTCTCTTTTTCCATAGTTGAGGGGAGATTGAAATGTAATAAAATGGTCCCATTTTTTTCAGCAAAAATTAATTCTGCCAGCTACAAGAAAACTTGTATACGAGATGCCACTTCTCAATAGTTTAAGAAACACATGACCTGGAGAATCACCTCAATTTTGTCACCCATAGAGTGAGGTTCTTTTATCTGACCTCAATATCAAAGGGATACTATAAGAAATATTTATACAATATTTTTTATTAAAATATTATGTACTATTTGTTTCAGGGGTACAGGTCTGTGATTCATCAGTCTTACATAAATCACAGCACTCACCATAGCACACACTGTCCCCAGAGTCCATCACTCTGCCACCCCATCCCTCCCATCCCCTTCCACTCCAGCAACCCTCAGTTTGTTTCCTGAAACTAAGAGTCTCTCAAGGTTTGTCTCCCTCTCTGTTTTTGTCTTTTCCATTTCCCCTCCCTTCCCTTATGATCCTGTTTTGTTTCTCAAATTCCTCAAACCAATGAGATCATATAATTGCCTTTCTCTGATTGACTTATTTCACGTAGCATAATACTCTCTAGTTCCAACCATGTCGTTGCAAATGTCAAGATTTTGGTTTTTTTGATGGCTGCATAATATTCCATTGTATATCTACACCACATCTTCTTTATCCATTCATCTGTTAATGGGCATCTAGGCTCTTTCCATAGTTTAGTTATTGTGGACATTGCTGCTACACACACTAGGGTGAATATACCCCTTCAGATCACTACATTTGTATTTTTGGGATAAATACCCAGTAGCAAGATTGCTGGGTCATAGGGTAGCTCTATTTTCAACTTTTTGAGGAAACTCCATACTGTTTTCCATAGTGGCTGCACCAGCTTGCATTCCCACCAACAGTGTAGGAGGGTTCCCTTTCTCCGCATCCTCACCAACACCTGTTTTTTCCTGACTTGTTAATTTTAGCCATTCTGACTTGTGTGAGGTGGTATCTCACTATGGTTTTGATTTGTATTTCTCTGATGCCGAGTATGATTGAGCACTTTTTCATGTGCCTATTGGCCATTGGGATGTCTTCTTTGCAAAAATGTCTGTTCATGTTTTCTTCCCATGTCCTGATTGGATTATTTGTTCTTTGGGTGTTGAGTTTGAGAAGTTCTTTACAGATTTTGAATACTAGCCCTTTATCTAATATGTCATTTGCAAATATCTTCCTCTATTCTGTCAGTTGTCTTTTGGTTTTGTTGACTCTTTCCTTTGCTATGCAAAAAAAGAAAAAAAAAGCTTTTTATCTTGATGAAGTCCTAGTAGTCATTTTTGCCCTTGCTTCCCTTGCCTTAACGATATTTCTAGGAAGAAGTTGATGTGGCTGAGGTCAAAGAGTTTGCTGCCTGTGTTCTCCGCAAGGATTTTGATGGATTCCTGTTTCACACTGAGGTCTTTCATTTACGTTGAGTCTATTTTTGTGTGTGGTGTAAGGAAATGGTCCACTTTCATTCTTCTGCATATGGCTGTCCATTTTCCCAACACTGTTTGTTGAAGAAACTGTCTTTTTTCCATTGGACATTCTTTCCTGCTTTGTCGAAGATTAGTTGACCATAGAGTTGAGGGTCTATTTCTGGGCTCTCTATTCTGTTCCATTGATCTATGTGTCTGTTTTTGTGCCAGTACCACACTGTCTTGATGATTACAGCTTTGTAATAGAGCTTGAAGTCTGGAATTCTGATGCCATCAGCTTTGTTTTTCAGCTTTGTTTTTCAACATTCCTCTGGCTATTCAGGGTCTTTTCTGGTTCCATACAAGTTTTAGGGTTATTTGTTCCATTTCTTTGAAAAAAGTTGATGGTATTTTGATAGGAATTGTGTTAAATGTGTAGATTGCTCTAGGTATCATAGATATTTTCACAATATTTGTTCTTCCAGTCCATGAGCATGGAACGCTTTTCCATTTCTTTGTGTCTTCCTCAGTTTCTTTTATGAATATTCTATAGTTTTCTGAGTACAGATTCTTTGCCTCTTTGGTTAGATTTAATCCTAGGTATCTAAAGGTTTTAGGTGCAATTGTGAATGGGATTGGCTCCTTAATTTCTCTTTCTTCTGTCTTGTTGTTGGTGTATAGAAATGCAACTGATTTCTGTACATTGATTTTATATCCTGACACTTGACTGAATTCCTGTATGAGTTTTAACAGTTTTGGGATTGAGTCTTTAGGGTTTTCTTTTCATTTTTTAAATTATTTTTTAAAGATTTTATTTATTTATTTATTTGATAGAGATCACAAGTAGGCAGAAAGGCAGGCAGAGAGAGAGAGGGAAGCAGGCTTCCCGTTGAGCAGAGAGCCCGAAGCGGGGCTCGATCCCAGGAACCTGGGATCATGACCTGAGCCGAAGGCAGAGCCTTAACCCACTGAGCCACCCAGACGCCCCTCTTTAGGGTTTTCCACATAAAGTATCATATCATCTGCAAAGAGTGAGAGTTTGACTTCTTCTTTGCCAATTTGGATGCCTTTTATTTCTTTTTGTTGTCTGATTGCTGAGGTTAGGACTTCTAGTTCTATGTTCAATAGCAGTGGTGGTAGTGGACAGGCCTGCTGTGTTCCTTATCTTAGGGGAAAAGCTCTTAGTTTTTCCCTATTGAGAATGATATTCACTGTGGGTTTTTCACAGATGGCTTTGATGATATTGAGGTATGTACCCTCTATCCCTACACTTTGAAGAATTTTGATCAAGAAAGGATGCTGTACTTTGTCAAATGCTTTTTCTGTGTCTATTGAGAGGATCATACGGTTCTTGTTCTTTTTATTAATGTATTGTATCACATTGATTTGTGGTTGTTGAACCAAACTTGCAGCCCAGGAATAAATCCCACTTGGTCATGGTGAATAATCCTTTTAATGTACTGTTGGATCCCATTGGCTAGTATTTTGGTGAGAATTTTTGCATCCATGTTCATCAGAGATATTGGTCCATAATTCTCTTTTCTGATGGGGTCTTTGTCTGGTTTGGGGATCAAGTAATGCTGATCTCATGAGTTTGAAAGTTTTCCTTCCATTTCTATTTTTTGGAACAGTTTCAGGAGAATAGGTATTGATTCTTCTTTAAATGTTTGGTAGCATTCCTCTGGGAAGCCATCTGGCCCTGGACCATTGGGAGATTTTTGATTACTGCTTCAATTTCCTTACTGGTTATGGGTCTCAAGAGGCAAAGTGGTATATGGGGTGAGATATAAAATAAAGTATCCAAAAATGAAAAAAAAAAAAAAAAGGTAGTTACAAAGTAGAACAAGAGAAAGAAGCAGGCTTAGGGGAAGGAGAGAAGGATGTGATCTAGAAGCCATGACAGAACTGGCAGAGAAGCATGGAGTACCACAGATACAGAGAACAGGAGTACAGAGGAGAAGCCCAGAAAGTGGACAGAGAAAAGCAACATCAAGAAACAAAGTTAGGAGGGAAAGGAGAAGAGATTCCAGAGCTCAGAGAGAGAAGAAGTCAAAGCAGAAACAATGAAAAATATAGAAACCAAGAAAGTTCACCCTGGGAAGAAAATGCTGAAGGTAAGAAAAGAATAAGAACATGATCATAAGAGTTTAAATAATAACGGGGGGGGGGGGAAGGCTGATAGAGCTTAAAGTCCATTCTCAAAAGGAAAACAAAGACAGACAATGAAGTCAAGTTCTCCACATTGAAAAATAAGGAGCATGAGAATTCCACATCCTCAATGGAAAAGAAAAACCAAAACTCAAAGGGTCGAGGAAATGACCATGTACATGAGAAAAATTTGAAAAATCGGACATAAAAAAATTTGATTATGAGTCCAGTCCTAAAAAAAAATGAAGACAAAAATGAATGAGTGAGTTGTGGAAAGTTCATTTCCATTTTGTCTCAAATTTTTAGTAGAGACTTACTGATGAACCTCCTTTATGTTCTTTTTCTCCTTTCTTTGTTCTTTTTTTTTTTTTTTTTTTTAAATGTGAACTTCACTTAGTTACTATTTTGGTAACTTGCAACCTGAAAAATTTCTGCCTAAGTTTTAAGTTTTTCAAGTTTAGAAATGAGAAAAAATACGGCAGTAAGATTTGTTTAGATTAAAAAAAATTTAAGTTCTAAATGGTAAAATGTTTACATTTCCAAATTAATCAATACAGAAAAGAAAACCAAAATGAAGACTTTATCCTATGTGTACTTTCTAAAAGACTGAAGCCATCTACTGTCATAAGGATGTGCTTCAGTGTGCAAAATGCTAATATTGGCTGAATTTTCATTCCTTTTTTGATTAAAAAAATGTATAGTTACAACACACATGAGTGCAGGTTTATGCACATTTTTCCAAAATTTTCAGAACACTATGGGGTTTGGGTTTTTTGTTTCATTCTGTTTTGCTGAAGTATGTCTGGAGTTTTAAGGCATATGTTAGTTTAGGGAAAGGTTTCCGAATTGAAATGTGAAAATAAGCAAGACAAAGATAGCTCTTTTGAATTATTGGCTCTTATTATGTTAATTAAAACAAAACTCTATAGAGCATCTAAGTGCCTCTCAGGCTACATAAAAAATACCCAGTTGATGCATGGGAATTATAAAGATAATTTACACAGTTGGTGAAGAAAACAACCTATACTGAAAGGCAATTAAACAAGAGCGATATCACCATATTACATTTAAAATAGGAAATATATGTGCAGAAAACCAAGTAATCATAATTACTCTTATACTTGTCTTCTGGAATGGATTCTCTTACAAATTCTGATATTGCTTCCTTTCCTCTCCTTTCTACCTTAAAAAAAGTGGTTCTCACTCTTTAACATGCATGTAATCAGCCCGGAATCTTGTTAAAATGCAGATTCTGACTCACAAGTTCTGGACTGAGGCCTAAGAACTTCTAAACCTAGCTCCAAGGAGTTTCTTGTATTACTGGTCCTGGGTCAGAGCCTGAATGGCAAGGCCTTTAACTCCTGGCAGTCAGGAATTGACATGCTAAAAGATAAGAAAAACCAGGGTTTCCCTTTCTTTTTGTTTTATTTGTTCCACTAACCAAAACCCACAATGAAATTCTTAGCTTACTCAATTCTAAGCTTAGCTTGGTTTTCTTTTCTTTGCCCCAACTTTCTGCTCACTGGTGTCTTCTCTATTCCCACAAAAGTAGGCGTTCTTAAATATAGACACCTATTATGATCTAAGATGCTACAGGTAACTGTTAGCCATGTAATCCCTAGGCTGTGGGTCGTCAAGGAGTGGTTTCCTACTATCCTTGATGAGGGTGTTTTCTAGAAATGGGGTCATGATAAAGAGATACTTTGTGTGACTTTACTAAGGATCCAAGGAGTAAAGTGTGCAAAAACCTCAAACAGTGAATAAGTCAGCAATCATTTCTATTTGGCTTTAGAATGCATTATAATACAATTTGCGAAAGCTTTATTTTCTACTTACATTTTACTTAAGGTAATATTAAAATAGATTAATATGATCCGACCATAAAAGAACTAAGAGTGCTTTAAGAGGGAACAGAGGTAGAGCAATCTACCTGAAAGCATGAGGAAGTATACATAGGAGGGAGGTCTAAGAGAAAATTTTTTCTATGGATGATACATCTATGGAAAGTCAAAAAGTTAATTTGTCAAGTCCTATGCAACTTACTGCAGTTCAAATACAATTTGCAAGGAAAGATTTTCCTTGACTTACACTTATGATGAGGTTATATCCTAATAAACCCACATTAAGTTGAAAATACCAATAAGCCAAAAATGCATTTAATATATCCAACCTACAGAACATCATAGCTTAGCCTAGCCTCCCTTAAACGTGCTCAGAACAACTACATTAGCCTATAGTTGGGCAAAATCATGTCACACAAAGCCAACTTTATAATAAAGTGTTGAATATTTCACGTACTTTATTGAATACTGTACTGAAAGTAAAACAAAAAACAAACAAACAAAAAAAACCCCAGATTGGTTGTATGGGTACAGAATGGTTGTCAGTGTATGGGTTGTGTACCCTTATGGTCCTGTGGCTGACTGGTAGGTGCGGCTCCCTGCTGCTTCCCAGCATCAAAACAGAGTAGCCTATGCATATGACTAGCCTGGAAAAGAAAGTTCACAGTTGAAGAATGGTTTGAGTTGAATGCATATCACTTTCACACCATCATAAAGCTGAAAAACTTTAAGTCCAAACACTGTAAGTTAGGGACAGTCTGTATTGTATTAGTTCACCCCTTCCAATGAGTTAAAGTACTGCTAAAGATAGTTTTTTTTTTAGTATGAACAACTACCATTTATGAGCATATTTTATGCATCAGTCCCTAAACTAAGAGCTTTCTATGCAGTGGCTTATTCAAGTCCCGCCCCATACTTATGAGGTAAAGTGCCATTATGTCAACAATAGAGGTGAGAAAAAGACAGCCTATTAAGGACCTTTGGTTTTATTTTAATATATTTTTAAGATTTTATTGATTCATGTGTGAGAGACAGAGAAAGTATAAGCAGGGGGAGAGGCAGAAGGAGCCACCCAGGCACCCTATTAAAGACCTTTATAATTGGAAAAAAACAAAACTACAACAACAAAACCCAAACCTGTTGAAAAAAATTGAACCTAACAAAGATTTCTGTGGAAAGCTTTGTTGCATGGTTCATTTAAATACACTTAAAATGTCAGCTACAAAATGGAAACTGCAGGGTTATTCACTCATGGAAAGAATATCCAATGACTGAATTCCTTCAAGTAATCAGTCCATTCCTTAAGGACTACTACACATAATTTTCTAGGTAAACACTTATACAAAGTAAGGCAAGTCTATGATAAAACTTAATTTGCCATTTGTTTTGACTCCTCAGGAAATGAACATACTCATGTGTTTCCAAATTGGCCTGATAAAGAGTAACCTGGAATCTTGTTAACTATAAGATTCCCACTCCCCTCTGCTTGGCAATTCTGAATCAGTAGCCCTTAGGTAAGGTCTAAGAATTTTTATATTTAATATATTATCCACATTTCTTATGATCAGGCAAGTTTGGGAAACATTTGTCTGCCGAGTAAAGCTCAAGTTTCTTAGCATATAAAGTCTTCCACAGTCTGACCTTAAGGTGCACATCTCCTACAGGGGTACCTGGGTGGCTTAGCTGAACAAGCTCCTCTGCTTTCAACTCAGGTCCTGACCTTAGAGTCCTGGATCAAGCCTCAGTTGGCTAAGTGTCTGCTTTCAGCTCACATCCTGATCTCAGAGTCCTGGATCAAGGCCTATGTCAGGCTCCCTGCTCAGTGGGGAATCTGCTTCTCCCTCTCCTTTTGCCCCTCCCTGGTCCCCCCCACCCCCCCTTGTACTCTCTCTTTCAAATAAATGAAATCTTAAAAACAACAAAACACAAAAATCTCCTACAACATTAACATATGTTTAAAATTATCTATTCCTGGGGCGCCTGGGTGGCTTAGTGGGTTAAAGCCTCTGCCTTCGGCTCAGGTCGTGATCCCAGGGTTCTGGGATCGAACCCCCAATTGGGCTCTCTGCTTAGCGGGGAGCTTACTCCCTCCTCTCTCTCTGCCTGCTTCTCTGTCTGCTTGTGATCTCTGTCAAATAAATAAATAAAATCTTTAAAAAAAATTATCTAATCATTATTCCCCAAATAGATACTTCCCTTCGTTGGAGCTTGCTCAAGCTCTTCCCTCTGTTAGAATGTCCTTCTCTCATATACTTGTTCATTAAAATTGTATTCATCTTTCAAGACTTAGCTTAAATTTTAACTTCTCTATAAAGGTTTCCCTGACTCTATGGTCAGGATTATGTTCACTGTCCTATGAACTCCAAGAGCTCTTTTAAACCTCTATTGCAGTGATTCTCAAGGTGTGATCCCCGACCATCAGTATCAGTATTACTTGGGCACTTGTTAGAAATGCACCTTCACAGGCCCAACCCCAGACCTACAGAGTCAGAAACCTTGAGTTTGGTGCCCAACAATCTGTTTTCAAACAAGCCCTCTAGATGACTGCAATACATCCTGAAGTTTGAAAACCACTTCTCTAATGTATTCTATATTTTATTATTGCATTATTATATGTCTTATTTTCTCTACCAGAATGTAAAGTAGGCTCCATGAGAGCAAAACAGTGTTTCATCATTTGCCTCCTTTGCAGTACCAAGCACAGTGCTTTTTGCTTAGCAGATCATAATAAGTCTTGCTGAATTAAATTGCTATTTCTTTAGTGTCAAAGTCTATGTATGCAAGATGAGCAGATTGTAGTGCGCCAATTTTTCATTTTAATGGTGTTTAATAACCTTTAAAGGTTGTAGCATGATTGATTCAGATGCAGAATCATGCCAATTGTAAAGATGACTAAAATAAAAGAACCGGTTGCCCTTCTTTTTCAACACATAATAAAGCTTCTTAGTTTTGTTTTAAGCTTTTTCTCCATGCTTAATACATATGATGCTTCACAAATGTTTACCAATGACAACAATGACAACCTTGTCTGGAAGTTTCTCTTCTTTACATCTCTTGTCTCTAAGGCTCTTATGCTTAAAGAAAGATTCCTAAAATTTAAGTGGGCTTCAACTTCCCCTGTATCTATAAATAAATTAAATAATAAACATTGCTTAGACCGCCTCTATACTACTTACCAATAAATATAAATAAATTTGAGAACAAATTCATGGGAGAATAACATGAAATAGTGTTTGCCACAGTAAAAGTCAATGTAACAAGGTTTTAGAATTCACCACACTGGAAAACAAGCCAAAGGAAAACAACAATCTATATTGATTAATGTTTCATTTATTATTATTTAAAGTTATATAAAACAACAGGTTCAGACAGCCACTGGATTCTTAAAAATCTTTAGTAAAACGAAACAATATTGGTGAATAATCCATATAATAAATTGATCCACTGACCTAACATTATTTTGTTTTCATAGAATTTCTTAATATAAAAATGTACTTTTATTGGTTCCTGTCAAAATCCAATCAAGATACATTTAAGTGCAATTTAATTTTTAGCTTACTGAAACAAATCCACTATAAAAGTGTTTTTCATGAAGCTCCAATAGGAAAATAAATCAATCCAAAAATTTGGTGCAAATAAGTCAACAAAACTGGTCAAATTCAAGAAAAAAACATTTGAACAATTATAAACTACTTTAAAAAAATAAAATGCATGCTTTGTAATTGGGTGTCTATATACCTTATCTTATTAATAGGAGATGAATTTTTTGGTTTCTTTTAGAAAATACCATCAAATATTCCCAGAAAAGACTTCATTTCATCAGCTTCATCATCAGGATGATACCTACTGGAGGGGGAAAAGCAAGTACAGAAATCTATCTAGATTGCTGAGATATTAATGTATCAAATGAACTTCAATATGTATTACCTAGTAATAAGTCCATGGGGGAAAATCAGACTTCATAAACTGTGAGAAGTAGGGATCAAGTCTCTTAGGTATTTCCTTAAGGTTTTTAAAAAGTAATGTCATTTAATCAGTGTGTGAACAAGTCTATAAACTTTGACTATTCAAGGGGAAAGACAGAAAATTCTACAGTTACTCCTAGAAGTGACCAGCTGATGGGGAACTGAGTAGACTTAATCTGACTTTTCATTGAACCTGCAGAATTGTATAAGAACTGGTTGGCTAAAATACAACTTGAACATCTGAAAAATTAGCCAATCTCATTTGGATTTAAGTGATTTTACACTTTATATTATCAACATCTTGTATTCAAATCAGTGAAACAAAGTTTAGTAATACAGTATGTTTTAATTAAAGATATTAAACATATGTTCTCAAAAATTGAGATAGTTAAAATTATGAATTATTTTAAGGAGTTTAGGTCACCAGGGGTCTAAATATTCAATGTTTTTAAGTAAATAAAATGTTTAGATTTTGATCTTTAAAATAAACCAAGGAAAGGGGCACCAGGGTAGTTCACTCTTGATTTCAACTCAGATCATGATCTCAGGGTCATGAGATGGAGCTCCAAATAAACTCCAAGCGAGGCATGGGGCCTGCTTGAGATTCTCTCTCTTCCTCTACCTCTGCCCCTCCCATCCCCTCTCTCTCATTCTCTATCCCTATAATAAAATAAAACAAAATAAACCAAGGAAAAAAGAATACTGAATTTCTTCATAGAAAGTTTTCATTGGCATAGTCTTGAAATGTCTTTAAAGAATTCTTACCTGATATCAACTTCCTCTTTACATTCACTGTTTCTAATAAAGAAATCCACTTTCTTAACAAAATGTGAAGAATTTGGTATTTTTTCAGAGTGAGTAAAGCACAGCTTTTCAATTTCTGGTGACAGGCTTTGTTGTTCTCTTTCTTGTAAATGGACCTATATTTTGAGATTAACAGAAAAAAAAGGCAATCTTTGAAAGTTTAACTATTCAGACAGAATTTAAAAGAAAAACAATGAAGTGCTTCTTACAATATTTGCATTTCCAGCTTGTTGAGGTGATTTTTTCATGGAGGATGCATCAAACTTGAACACAGGAGAATTTGATAAATAAACATCTGGCTTCTCAGGCGATGAAACAAAACTAAAAATAAAAATTAATCATTTGTAAAATATGGCAAAGAGGAGAAACAAACCATTTTAATTTAGATGAATAGTGATTCTTTGGGGAATATTAAATTTTACCATATTCATTACTAAAAATTATGCTGTTTTTTAGACTCATGGAAAATTTGGTGTAGCTCCTTTCCTTTAGACAAAACACCAATTACTATATTCCAAATTAGATAAGAATACTATTTTTAAAAGCCTACAGAGGTAATCATTCAGTAATTTTCTTTAAAATTGAGTCTTATGCTTAATTTTCTATTACCTAGCAGTCTGTAAATCTTTTCTAAATCCCACTTTGCTTAACTTTTAATCTCCTTTCCCTTCCAATCTCACTGTAGAGAGATAACTTGACTTATCTTCTTATGTAAAACTACACTAAAATTCACCTTCAATCTTCTGTATTAAATTCATTCATTAAAAAACATTTATTATTCACTACCATATGCCAGATATTGTACTAAGAGCTAGGTATAAAGAGGTAAACAAATCCTCAGGGAGTTATCATCTAGTAGAGGAGCAGACAATGAGTAAATAATAAATATACATAATTATAGATCCTGAAGTGATATGAAGGAAATTGAGTAATATTACAGGAAATAGTGTGGAGACACAAACACACTTCAAAAGGTGGTTATGAATGCATGTCTCTCTGAGGAGGTGACAATTTAAGTTGACACTTATAGGCTAAAATAGGAGTAAAAAGCAGTGGGTGCAAGTAGTAGAGTAGAGAAGTACATATATTGAGAGGATTGAATCTTTTTGTCTTTGATTAAAGACAAATCAAAATAGTAAAAAGGGGTATAAAATGAAAAGCATGACTCCTTTCCACTCCAAATCTTCAGGTCCTACAGGCCTTCTTTTCAGTATCAACTTCTGGCACAATTTTTCTTTAGAGGCTTCTTGATAAGGATTCCTTTTTAAATCCACTTATCTTCTGTTCATTACTTTTAAACTCTCCATAAATTATTTATAGTTTCTAAAGATATGGCCCACAAAACTGTCTATGTGCTTTGTTATTTTCCTACTTGTATCTTTCTACTTCCTACTCAATTTTTTTGCTTCTTTACACCCACAGCTTTGTTCTCCTTTGATGCTTCTAATCTGTTTATTCTGTATGACTCAAAGTTAGAACCAATGAATGGAAATAGTAAGAAGACAAAATTTAGGCAAATAGTCTTAAAAGCTATTGAATGGTCTGAGAGACCCAAATATGGAACAAGCATGTTGGAGTGAATGAGCTCCTGGTTACTAGAGCTGTCTTGGTAGAGATGGCATGAATACTGGCCAGTGATGTTGGATGGTGATTCACGCATCTGGTGATGGGAACACTAAATGATGCTTATTATTAAGCACCTTGCAGCTCTGGAATTCTCTGAAATCTGTGATTCTGTCATGCCAATAATCAGTAAAATGACTAAGTAATAACAAAAATACCAAAAGATACCACAAATTTCTCATATTTTAAACTAGGAGAATAACCAGAGGAGTAGTGATTGGCAAAATAGATAAAGAGGATTAAGATGTACAAACTTCCACTTGTAAAATAAATAAGTCACAGAGCTGAAAATTACAGCACAGGGATATAGTCAATAATATTGTAATGGCATTGTGTGGTGACAGATGGTGACTAACTACACTTATTGTTGTGAGCCTTGAGTAGTGTATAAAATTGCTGAATCAGTAAGTTGTATACCTGAAGTTAATATAACATTGCATGTCAGTCATGCTTCAAGAATAAAAAGTAAAATAAAAATAAATAAAAGAATCAACCACTACTCAGCTCTAAGCAGTTGTTGCTGTGTAAGAAATAAATTAGTATTGTCAAATATTCTGATTAAAAAAAAAAACCTAGAAATCTAAAATCTGATGTGACATCTCCTGACTTCTAAATTTTAAGAACTAATTTTTAAAAATGTAATACAGTTGGGTGCCCTGTTAAGCGTCTGCCTTCAGCTCAGGTCATGATTCCAGAGTCCCGGGATGGAGTCCCACATCGGGTTCCCTGCTCAACAGGGAGTCTGCTTCTCCCTCTGCCCCTCCCCCCAGTGGTATGCTTGCTCTCTCACTCTCTCTCCTGCAAAAATAAATAAATAAAATCTTTAAGATAAGTAAATAAAATAAAATAAAATGTGATACAGTCTATAGCCACTCTCCAGCTGTAACCTAGTTTTTGATGTCCATGTAAGCAGTAGGAAGCTTTCCAAGATACTTAAGCACAGGATAAACAATTTGATAAGACAAAAATTATTCTAGTGATTTGTAGATTATATATAGTGATATGATATATATAGAATGAGTTGCAGAAGGTGGGACCACAAGAGACATTGTGGCCAGTACAAGATGCAGCCTATGGTGAGGCTAAACTAGAGCAGAGGTAATGGAAACTGAGAGGTAGAGTTGGATTTTTGAAACAATTCATGGCACATACTAGATTTAGCAATAATTAGGATACAATAGTCAAGGAAGAGGGAAAAATAAGTGGCAAGTGGGTAGATGAAGATGTTATCTGAAAATATAGGACATATAGACATTTGAAAAAGAAAATAGTAATTTTAAAAATGTTCAACTTGAGGCACCTGTTTAAAACAGCTCAGTGGGTAGAACATGCGACTCTTGATCTAAACCACCACTCCTCTGGTAACCATCAGTTTGTTCTCTGTATTTAAGAGTCTGTTTTTGTGTTTTTTGCTCATTTGCTTTGTTTTATTAGATTTCAGATCTAAGTGAAATCACATGTCTGGCTTATTTTACTTAGCACAATATTCTCTAGATCCACCTATGTCATTCCAAATGGCAAGATTTCATTCTCTTTTATGGCTGAGTAGTATTAGATATACATATAGCTCACAACTTTAGTCATTCATCTATTTCTATCCACAACTTGGAGTGCTTCTATATCTTGGCTATTGTAAATAATGCTGCAAAAATACAGGGGTGCATATATCTTCTCAAATTAGTGTTTTTGTTTTCTTTGGGTAAATACACAGTAGTGGAATTACTAGATTGCAGGGTAGATCTACTTCTAATTTTTTGAGGGAACTCCATACTGTTTTCCACAGTGGTTGCACCAATTTACATTCCCCGCCTCACAGTGTACGAGTGTTCCCTTTTCACTACATCCTCCACTAACACTTACCATTTCTTGTCTTTTTGATACTAGCCTTTCTGGTTTGCATGAAGTAACATCTCATGGTTTCAATTTGCATTTCCCTGATAATTAGTGATGTTGAGATCTTTTCATGTGTTTGTGGGCCATATGTATGTCTTCTTTGGAAAAATGCTTATTAAGGTCCTCTTTCCATTTTTTAATCAAATTGGTTTTTTGGTGTGTATTGTATAAATTCTTCATTTATTTTGGAAATTTATCCCTTATTGGATATATTATTTGCAAATAGCTTCTCCCATTCAGTAGATTGTCTTTTTGTTTTGTTCATGGTATCCTTTGCTATGCAAAAGCTTTTTATTTTGGTCTAGTTCCAAATAGTTTATTTTTGTTTTTGTTTCCCTTGCCTTAGGAGACATAGCCATAAACATGTTGCTAGAATCAATGTCAAAGAAATTACCACCTATATTTTCTTTTAGGAGTTTTATGGTTTCAAGTCTTATACTTGGGTCTTTAATCCATTTTGAGTTTATTTTTGTGTATGGTGTAAAAAAGTGGTCCAGTGTCTATTTTTGTGTCAGTACCATACTATTTTGATTACTGTAGCTTTGTAGTAATCTCGAAATTTAGAATTGTGGTATCTCCACAGTTGTGCCTTTTTATATGGGACACTCTTCAGTTGCCTTTGGCCCACCAAATCCTGAAGGTAGTATGAGTTTTTAACCACCTTCTACAGGATACAGTTAAGTTGTCTAAATACAGCATTCAAGGCTTTTTAGAATCAGACCTCAGCACTCAGCCTTAATGCTGTGGCTCTACTGATGCTTTACTGACCCTTGAGCATAAGATACCTTCTCAGGCCTTATACCTTTACACATGCTTCTTCTACCAGGAATGCCTTATCCTCTTCTTTTCTACCTGTCAAACTACGATTCAGTTTTCAAGTCCTTTGAAAAGTAAAAATTCCTGGGCTCCAGCCCCAGAGACCATGATTTGGTAAGTCTACTACTGTAGGGCCCAGGAATGTGCATTTTTAATATATTTTAATACTTTTGAAGTAGGTGGTTTGTCAATAGCACTTTGAGAAACACAGTTCTAAAAATAAGAGGTTTCAGGCTGGCTAATACCTTATAGTTTCTTTGACATCTAATAATTCAATCCCCATCTCCAATTATGTGTCAGAAGGATATACAGTTGTAAAGTATTCCAAACCAAAATTCTAAAACTTGCCTTTTTGCCATTTCTCCTTGGAATTTGCTCTTTGACTCCTGGAGGACTATCTTATTTCCTTTGATACTTGAACTCAAAGTGTTTCCAAGTCCTATGTAAAGAGATAACATTTTGAAATTAAATGGCAAGAAATAGATGAAAGGATCTTTTCAGAAGTTCTACAAGGGCTCTCTCCAATAGATATGATTCTGATTAAAGAAGAAATGAATAATCCTCTCAATTATCAGATTTAATTTACATAGAGAAATAAGGGAGCAAAGTTAAGGGAGTGAAACTATAAACAAATAGGTTAGCTTATCAGTTACTATACTAAAAGGTCCCCAAACCACTTTTACTTACTTATTTTAACTCATGTAAATGATCAAGTTGAATTTCATTCAATATTTTCAATAGTCTGCATAAAATTAAGTTCATTTAAAGTGCTCTATACACGGCATTTATGGAGACTGATTTTCCAGCATCAAATTACGCCCTCACATGATTAGGCTACCTCAAAGAATCACTACAAACTGCCTCTTAAATTGCAATACACAATGACTTTTAACTTTGAGCTAGTGACTAGTAGCTGTCCACTGATATAGGAAATTGTGCCTACAGGCTCCACATCATAGATTTTCCTGGCCTATTTTGTGAAAGTGGTCAAATCCTATTCCTTCTGGAAGGAATAATAGTTCTCTAGATATTTCTTTAGAATCCTGAAACAATAATATTTCAACTTCTAATAGCTTCCCTTAAAAAGATTTTTTAAAAGAGCATTTGGGTGGGAAACATTAAAAGGTAACTATAATTCTGGGAGACTGATTTCCTCCTGTCAGCCATCATGGGAGAGAGTACCTCTATTTTGCTGCCTTCGCATACACTTATCAAGATTTTCATTTTCTGTTTTAGTGACATAGAGTAAATCTGCCAGTAATTCAGAACACTAAGTCCCGTTATTTTGGAGTTGTAAATGATTTAAATATAATATCTAGTACAGAAGAAACTAATCCTTTCTTATTATTTATTTATACCTGAAAAAAATCAGTATGTCTACTAGAAATAAAAGGTATCTTTCATTTTCCTGGATAGCAGATGAATACTTTTATAAATTGAATAATTTTAGGGCCACCTGGGTGGCTCAGTCAGTTGGGTATCCAACTCTTGATTTTGGCTCAGCTCATAATCTCAAGGTCATGGGATCAAACCCTGTGTGGGGCTCTGTGCTCAGTGCAGTCTGTTGTCCCTCTCCCTCTGCTCCTCTCTTGCTCACACATGTGAGCATTCTCTCACTTACTTTCTCTTTCAAATAAATAAATAAAATCATTTTTAAAAAATGGAATAATTTTGTCCTTCACAAACATTAGGAAATGTGTGATCACAGAATTGAAAGCTACATAGTCTATTTTATGAGGGAAAATTCAATAAACATTTTTTATTTAAATAGAGTTTTTAACAAGATAGGGGAGCAATAGAATAGAAAAAGCTCATGTGCTGTATCATTATCACGGAATAACCTTGAATTCTGTCCTTAGGAGGAAATGTGATTTAGGGAAGGGTCACATTTTCAGTTTTGCTAAAAATTATAATCTTAAAAAAAACAAAACTAATTAAGCAAACATTAAAAAAAGGCAAAGAAAATTAGTCCCAGAAACTGAATTGAAAAATATTCGAAGAATTTCTCATGAAATTATTTCAGGCTAAAAGACAATTTTACCTGATGTTTTTGTCTTCTCAGTACTGGCTGAAAAACTGGTAACTTCTAATAAGTTCTCATCATCAAAATCATCCCAAACTTCATCTCCCAATTCAAAGTTCACATTCAAAACTTTTGAGAATGGAGTATTACTTTTGTCCACATCTTTCAAATTCTGGTTTCCAGATGCATTAAGATGTCTGTTGAACAGCACTGTTTGAGGGGCTTTCTCATCTGAAGTTATAGGATAGTTCCATCTAGAGAAATCTGTCATGTGTATGTATAAAAGAGTATAGGTACTTTTAAAATCATTAACATAATTTCCCACTGATATATCAAATACATCTTTCAACTACTAAACTGAAGTTTGAATAGTAGTTTTCAAAAGTATTGAGTTAAGCATTGTTGAATATTGTTTTCAACCAATTCTATTTACTATTACAAATACTGATAGTTGCATTAAATTTAATTTTCAATGGATTCTTTTAGAGAGAATTATATTTTCTCTCTTAATTCCTATAGGAGAATAACCCTACTCTAAAATGAATTTTATAATTTCTTTTTTTTTTTTTGAATTTTATAATTTCTAAAATGGTCTTCCTTCCTCCAGCTCTTTTTTCCTACAAGTGAATCTTGAATGTTATTATGAAATATGTTCTTCCAAAATATATCTTAATTTTTCTCCTGCTAAAAAATCTTCAGTGTTATCCATTGTTTATAGACTGGGCTTAGGGCCAGACTAATAGGTGAAAATTCTACTTCTCTCACTTACTAGTTGTATAATCTTAGACAAGTAATTTAAAGTCTCTGAGCCTTGTTTTCTCCTCTATGAAATGGGAATAATAATAGAATCTATTTCATAAAATTGTTAGGGGCAATAAATGCCTTTAGTTTTGCAGTTTTCCATAGCAGTGTGCTAACAAATGTCTAATAACTGCTTCTCCAAATGTATGCATATATATATATATAAATATATATAAATATATATATAAATATATGCATATATATATATACATACACACATATTTATTATATTTATTTATTACGGGTAAAGGATATGTAACACACAATTTATAAATAGTAATAAAATATATAGCCCGCTTAATTGTAAATTTCATATATTTGATTTTCACTGAATGTTTCATTGAGTTTTACCAAACTCTTATATCTGTAGCCAACTTATGGTTGCAGTTAACAAAAGAATATAGTTCTCACATGAATGCTGCTTGACATTTTTGTTGACTGTAACAACTAAGGTGAAAGCAAAATAACAGAGAAGGATGTTGGGACTTGACTCATTCATTCAGTTGACTTAGGCAACTCCTTTGCTAAATTAGACAACAGTTTTCAAATACTAGAAGAATATTCCCTCACCTTTTTGTGCTACTCACAATGTCATAGCTATAGACAGAACACAGTTAAAATTTACTCTGTACTATTAACATTTTTTCTATCACTTTCATAAGTCTAAGCAATAAATCAAGTCCTAATATGCAGTGTTTACTGATTTCCATGGTATAAATATTCCCATTATGATTAATTTCAAGCTACCAATGTGACATCTCTGAATGTAGTTCAGAAGAAATGCATAGTAACACACTATTAAATAGTATTTCTACCATATAGATATAAATAAAAAGGAAATACTCTCAAGAACACAGTAATATGTTACTACATAATAGAAAGTGATCAATTTTGAATATTTACAGTCTTTGTTTTTAATTATTTGAAAGTTTATACAATTAAACTTTTAATAATGGCTGAAAGATTCCCAAGAATTTAATAATAATCTCTCACAAGCCAGCACAAGCTTGCTCCAGTGCACCACCAAGATTTCTTCATTTTAAATATTCTCAGTACTTTACTTCACCTACCCAAATCCTACTTTATCTTTCAATTGTACCTACAAGTCCAGTTCATATTATTCCACTTTTGTTCACTGATACACACAAAATATATATATTAAAAATAAAAGAGATATAAAGTGTAATGGGAATGCAAAGGGAACAGGACCTAAACCTACAATGGAAGTCAGAGTGGACGCCCCTAAGATGGTAAAATGGTAAGAAGATAACATTGGAATTTGAGCTTGGTAGAGCTGTGAATATGGAGCAGGGGAAGGGGGAAGGCAAGATACTCCATGAGGGGAGCACAGTATGTGAAAGACATGGGAGTATGGGAGACCAGAGAATGTTTGAGAACTATATGTATTCAGGATTTCTGGATCACAAAGTAGGAGAAGAAGGGCCCACTTAGCCTGACAGGAAGTTAAATGCCAGATTATGCTGATGCTTATTTTCTATGTTGAAGAATTCACTTTTTCCCCCTTTATAGGCAATGGGTAACTACTGAAGATATTTTAGCAAGAGGTTTACATGATCAGAGATACCTATTAGATTCCCTGGAATAGTTATGAATGGGATGATAATGAGACTGGAAGAAAAGAAAGCTATTGTAATAAATGAGAAACAATGAATGTCTGAGCTAGAGTATCAGCAGAAAGGACAGAGAAGAACAGATATGAGAGATGTTTAGGAGGCAAAACAGATAGGACTTGGCAATTACTTGCAGGTAAGTTAAGGTATTTAAGATGAATCTTTTCCTGCCTTTAGTAGCTTGGAAAAGAAGAGGGTTCATTCACTGACCTAAGGAGAAAAGAAAAGGAGCAGTATGAGGTACAGAGAAGATAGAAAGAGTTCAGATGCAGCTATGTTAACTATTAGGTAGCTATATCCAGAAAGATGACTGTATAGTTGGGTCAAGGCCAGATAGAAAGAAAGAGATGGCAAATGCAGATGTAGAAATCATCTGAATATAGTTAGTAGTTGTAGACATGGACTTGGGTGACACTATAAAAGAAAAGTTTATGAAGTAAGACGAATAAAAAAGTAAAAAAGAATCCTTTGCAACATCAACAGGAGAAAAAGCCTAAGCAGTTCAAGAAGTAGTAGTAGAACCAACAGAATAGTTTAATTGAAATCAAAGGAGAGATTTCCGAAAGAAGGGAAATACCAGATGTGTCAAACACAACAAAGGTCAAAGAAAATATAAGTTGAAGAGTTCACTGAATTCAGCACTTAGGAGATCACTAAATGGTCTAAGCAAAAGCAGTTTCAAAGGAGTAGAGAACCCAAATTTAGGTGAATGAAAAAATGACTAGGAGGTAAGGAAATAAGCACAGTGAGTATA
Organism: Lontra canadensis; assembly: GCF_010015895.1. Classification (NCBI taxonomy): domain Eukaryota; kingdom Metazoa; phylum Chordata; class Mammalia; order Carnivora; family Mustelidae; genus Lontra; species Lontra canadensis. The sequence goes on from NW_022631027.1 coordinate 5,215,768, forward strand.
ACTCGCCCTTTGAAGAATTTCTGTTTGATGGGAAAGCAAGACATTAAAGTATATAAAGACTTTGGTGATTCCGTTCTTTGCCTGACATACTTCCCCTTCTTTTAATAGGAGCATCTTTCCTGTCCTTTGGTGAAACTGCCTCCACACATTCCATGTAATCCTGGTGAGGATGTCATTTATGGTACCCTGGTCCCAAGGGCTACAGCAGAGGAATGAATGACCCAATCCCCAGGCTACAGGGTTTGATGGCGGGATGAATACAAGACTCAACTATGAACTAGAATGAACTCTGCTCTGCCAAACCTAACAGGGAAGGCTGTTTTTCCACTGAGACTGTTCAACTAGGAAGATGTGAGTTAGGGGCTACCTGCCATGTGAAAAAGCCTTTTGAAAAAAATAAAGCCAATTAGCAACAGGCATAGCTAAAAAACTGAGAGAAAGCCAGAGGCACGACCAAAATTATTTGAGTGCCTGGATCTAGCAAAATTAAAGCCAGATGCATGTCTGGACTTACAAGTTTACATGAATGGTCTCCTATTTTTTTTGTGATTAAGTCACTTCGAGTAGAATTTCTGTCACTTATAATGAGAATAGTCATGACTAGCTTGATGAGGATAGGGAGCTGAAGAAGGAAGAGATTTGAGCATATTTATATGGTGAAGACAAATAAGGAGGAGAGATTAAAAATTTAGAAAAGAGAGGGGTAACTGGTCTCCTAAAGCCCCAAGGGAGGCAGGATTAGAAATTTTAAAACTGTAGGTGGAGAGAAACCTTGAGTAGAAGAAAAGAGAAATCTTCTTTAAAAACAAAGTTAAGGATGATACAGAGATAGAAATACACAGTTGCAGGGTAGAAAGTTGAAAGAGTTTATATAGGTTCGATTTTCAATTCTCCACTGACAACTAAAAGTCAATTTCATTTTATAGAAATGGCACTGAACTGGGAATCAAAAGATATAGAATCTATTTCTGTCCTTGCCACTAATTAGATATGTGATTTTGGGCGAGGCATTTAATCTCTCAGAGTCTTGGTTTCTTTCACTATAAAATTGCATAACGGTCCCTTACAATTTAAATTTTATGATTCAACATACTTTCTGATATAATTTCTGATATTTTTCCTTCTCCTTTCTTGAAACTGGAGTACAGATGACAAAAATTGGCATGTTTTTCTTAAAACATTCTCTAGAGCAATATTTGAATACAAATAAAGTATGTTTTGCCACCAAAAACTAATTGTGAAAAGTATAATGAATATACTCAATTACTACTAATAATGGTACAAATACTATGTTAAGAGCTTTATGAATATTATCTCATTTAATACTAAATCCCTAAAACATAAGCAGATGAGGGAATTGAGATAAAGTGGGTAGTACATTATAAAAAGTGACAAAACTACTAAATGGTAGAATTTGAACCTAGACAGATTATTCTAAGCACTTTTCTTTTAGTAACCTCCCAGCCCAACATGGGTCTCAAACTCATAACCCCAAGATCAAGAGTCACATGCTTTACTAATTGAGCCAGCTAGGCATCCCAAACAGATTATTCTAGATCCTGTGAATTTAACTACTACACTACACAGCTTCTTCTTCTTTAAAAAAAAAAAAAAATGTGGCCCATTTTTAGTAAAACATGAATACAATTATTATTGGGGGTTAAAGTATCTAGATGAGACTTTAATATAATATAATTGGATTTGGAATAGGGGATAGGAAAGAAAGAAAAGTAGGAAAACTGCAAAAACAGCATCAAAGGGGGTTCCTGGGTGGCTCAGTTGGTTAAGGTCTACCTTCAGCTCAGGTCATGATCCCAGGGTACTGGGATCAAGCCCTGCATTGACCCCTGTATTAAGCTCCCTATTGGGCTCCCTGCTCAGTAGGGAGCCTGCATCTCTCCTCCCCACTTGTGCTCTCTCTCCCTATCTCTGTTTCTCTCTCTCAAATAAATAAAATCTTAAAAAAAAAACCAGCTTGAAAGTAATCAGAGGAATAAACTGTGGTATGTAGAAGGGCAGGGAACAGAGCAGCAGAACAAAGAATAAGTTAGAGGGCTATAGGTTGAAGAGAGATAAAAATTAAGAAGCCGACAATGTAACACTTCTCCCCACACTGTAATGATACTAGACTTTGAGCAAGTTGGATTAATGCTCTGATGCTCTGAGACTGGGGGACTTTTCTTATTTTTATTTGGGTCAAAGAGGTGGTGGGCACTCCAGCCCTTGCCTACTTAAGATCTTAAATTATGGCTAGAGGAAGCATAAAGTGACAGAATGAAGGAAAGAATATCAATAGATGCTATGGTCACACACATGAAATTATTTGTGGAAAACCTCAAGTTTACCATTTCTACATATATCAATAGAAACAAACAATTCTATGGCCAGGATTATTTCTCACACATTTTAACAGACTGGTTATTAATGGCATGACCCAGACAAATGATGCTATTAATTACAGGATCCAGAGTAATGATGAATTGGTCCCAGTGTTGAAGAACTATATGCTTTATCTCATTAATTTCATGACTGACACAGAAAAAAAGCAAATCTAGATTACATATGAGCTATAGCACACAAATTAAGTTATATTCTCATATTATCAGAGAAACTGTAAGAATCTTAGGTTTAGAAACTGGAGAGGTATTAAAGTTTACCTAAATTAACCCCCTAATTTTAAAGATAAGACCAAGACCTAAAGAAGTTAAATAATTTTTCCAAGTTCACACAGCTATTTTATAAAACTGGACTAATTTTATAAACATAATATTATTTTAAATAATTTTAAAGACGTATAAAAGTAATAGTTCAGCATTTTAATACTTTGTGTATCTTGAGGTCTCTTATTTTCTCAGTTTTTCCTCATATTATCTTTAAATAAAAATAGTCAACACAACGTAGAGAAGAGACTTCTAAAAAAAAATCTATAACAAACATAGCAAGTCCATCTGAAACAACAGACTTAAGAATTTGAAATTGGACCAATAACCCAAGAGAAAAATGTTGTAACTTAATAATCATAGTAATCTCAGATGTTGGTTTTTCAGTAACATTGTCATTCTGAAGTAATGATAAACCATCTTCTCTTTCAAGGTAATAACAATGGTAATTCACCTTTACCTTGATATTCTGATGGTTCTTCTTGAACTTCCACACAGATTTCATGTTGATCCCTCTGCTCCATTATAGACAATTCAGGTATGTTTAAACACTCTGACCTTTATAAAGATAAATAAAACCATAAAATGTTAAATATTAAAATTAATCTGAACTTGAAAACCAATTATGCATATAAATAAAAAAAAATGGTTGATCTTCTCAACACTTCTATGATAAGCTGCATTAGCCTGGGTATTAAAGAGTAAAAAATAGGTGTTTATTGGAAGATACTTAGTCATCTTTCATGACCCAGATATGTAGATATCTGCCATCTGTGTATAGCCTTAAAAATCTATTGCTAATGCAACTTTCAATTAGATAATAAAAGCTAGGATCTCTAGAAGTAGTGTTGGCATCTGTTCTGATTGGTCAGTGGCTGTTCTCTACTGTTTATTAAGGATAGTAAATGTCATCCTTGCATATAGAATACCCTTATCTGGAAGGGAAATGACATATACTACTGCCTTCTAGCCATCATGATACAGGAAAAGAATGCTGAGTAATCATCTAGAGCCTTCTGCTTAATAACTAGGAATATGAACTGCGGTTATTTTATCTATAAAATAGGACAGAAATACCTCATTTTATGAGGCAGGACGTGGTTAAGGCCAAAAGAGATAATACAAAATGTGCAATTTTAAAATTTAAATTATTCTATAAATATTAAGTGTTATTAATATAGAGTGGGCCCCTAAATATAAAAGATTATACTTTGTACAGCAACATGATTTTTCTTTTTAAAGTATACTTTTGTGGAACGCCTGAGTGGCTCAGTTGGTTAAAGCCTTCAGCTCAGGTCATGATCCCAGGGTCCTGGGGGTCCTTGGGATCGAGCCCCGCATCAGGCTCTCTGCTTGGCAGGGAGCCTGCTTCCTTCTCTCTCTGTCTGCCTCTCTGCCAACTTGTGATCTCTGTCAAACTAAAAAAAAAAAAAAAAAAAAAAAGTATACTTTTGTGACCTGTTAAATTTAGAAAGCAGAGAAGGCCTGAGGGCATGACATATAGGAAGGATAGTTTCCCAGGAAAGAGATGATTCAATGAATTTTAAAGTATTCTCTAACTGCAGAGTTCTAAAATTTAGATAACCAAACTCTTATGATGTCATTACTTCATTATGGAACTAAATGATTACTATGATTTGAATGTAGTTAGTGTTCACCTTTCCCTGAATAAATGATTATTTGGAGAAGCAAAGAGTTTCTGATGATTATTCTACCTTGGATATTAACATTATATTTGTACCTTGATATACTGGGGAGAGAAGGTTTTGGAGTAAAACAAAATTCTTTAAGGTCCACACTTTGAGACTTATTCATTTGCATCTATTAATGAAAAAAAAAAAGTTCAACTGTCAATTTCACAGCAACACTTTTTAACAAATAAGCCAAACAGCAAAACTCTTGCTGGTATACAAAGTCCCAAAACCAATGGATTATGAGAAACTCAGGCTAGTTCTCAAATCAAATCTTCTCAGGAACTTCTTAAATGTTGATATTCTTCAGGTTCTTTACTAGGCCTCCTTCTTCTCCTCTCTCTTTACACATTTTCAAAGATCTAATTTACTTCCATGGCTTCAATTATCATCTACAAGTGAATGACTCTCAAAATATATATTTCTAACTCAGCTCCTTTCCCTGATTTTTGAAGAGTTAATCCAACTTTCTGTAGAACATCTTTACCTAGATATCTTGCAAGCTTCGAAATTTAGTGTTTTCCAGATTGAATTTACTGTGTATTTACTTCTCCATACTTGCTTTTCCTTTGGAGTTTCCACCCTGGTGAGCCCTCCACTTTTTTCCTACTTGCTCAATCAAGAAAGCTGGTCATCATATTTATTCCTTTTACTTCATCTGTCATAAGCAATTAAATACCAGGGTAGTTGATTCTATCTCTGAAAAATGTCTTAAACCTAGCCACTTCTTTCTACTGCTACTGCTACTATTAAACTAAACCATTATCTTGCCTGGATTATTGCAAAACCCACCTAATGAGTCCCTATGTTCCTTTTCTATCATCCTCTAATCCATTCTCTACATTGCAACCATAGTGAAATTTAGAAAATGCAATTCTGATCATGTCACTCATTAAAACTCTTCAGTGCCTTCCCAGTACTTTCACGATAAGGTCCAAATCTTTAAAATAGCAAAAATACCTTCATTATCTAGCTCTTACTTACCTCTTCAGCCTCATCTCTCACTATTTCCTTACTTGTGATTGAACTCCAGACACACTGTATAACTTCAATGTTTTAAAAGATGTCTCTCTTTCTCAGTGCTGGACCACTTCATATTTCCTATGTCTGGAATACTCTTCTATCCTTCTCCACCACCACTCTGGTGCCTATCTCTCCATTTATGACTTATGCCTAGATATTCTTCAAGTCTCAGTCATATTTATTTGGAATCCTCTCCTGGCCTATCAAATCTGGACTGAGTACACTTTGTATTCAATTTCAAGTTATCTTACACCTCTGTCACAGAATTCTCTATCACCGAAAAAGCCTATTTAGTTATTTATCCTTTACTCAATTATAAGCTCTATGAGGACTGGGACTAAAACTGTCTTATTCACTGCTGTATCTTAGCACCTGTCACAGTACTTAGCATATTGTTGGTGCTCAATGAATGTGGAAGGAAGGCACCCAGCTGACTCAGTTGGAAGAGTGCGAGACTTCTGATCTCAGGGTTGTGAGTTTGAGCCCTACTTTGAGTGTACAGATTACTAAAAATAATAACTTTCTTTTTTGAGAGAGGGAGAGAGGGGCACCAGGGTGGCTTAGTCAGTTGGGCATTTGTCTTTGGCTCAGATCATGATCCCAGGGTCCTGGGATCAAGCCCCACATCTGGCTCCCTGTTCTGCGGGTAGCCTATTTCTCCCTCTCCCTCTGCCTGCTGCTCCTTCTGCTTTTGCTCTCTCTCTCTGTCAAATAAATATTAAAAAAAAAAAAAAAAGTAAGAGAGGAAAAGAGAAAGGGAGGGAAAGGGCATAGAGTGAGGGAGAGATATAATCTTAAGCAGGCTCTTCAACCAGTGTGAAGCCCAACAAGGGGCTCCATCTCAACCCTGAGATTATGACCTTAGCCAAAATTAAGAGTCAGACACTTAGCAGATCACCCAGATGCCCCAGTTAAATAAACTTTAAAAAAAAATGAATATGGAAGGAAAGAGGGAATAATATGGAATGGAGAAGGAAAGAAGGAAAAAAGGATAAAAGAAAGGAAGGAAAGAAGGGAGAGGGAGGAAAAACTTGGGCTACTAAAAAATTAGTATCTCTGAGAAGGTGGTGGCTGTTTCGACATGCATGCCTCTCCATTTCCCAGTATTCCCCTTATTTTAGCCTCATGACTTAAAATCTTCATTCTTATTAAAGCTCTAGAAAAGGGCTTTTCTTACCTCTTTTCCGTGGCCTGATCAATTATTTTGCCCTGAACATGATGAGGTAGGCTTAGAATAAGTCTGCTAGTGACCAGCCTATCAACCAGTAGGAACAACCATTCTTTCAGGACTTGGAAAGAAGGCTCTTGCTCCGTACTCATATAGCTACATGAATCAAAATCAACTTCAGACTTTCCATACCATTCCAGCACAGACAGAACCAGGAAAGAGCAAGTGTGTCTAGTTTTAATTGCCGAACTAAGCCAAACTACATATCCCTCACCATTTCCTTCTTCTTTGGTTTAAAAAAAAAACAAAACAAAAACCAAAAAACTAATAAGGGGTTGTAGAACTATGTCCCAAAAGTAGATTTACAGACTAATTATTAAGAACTACAATATTTTGGAGCACCTGGGTGACTTGGTTGGTCAAGCAGCTGCTTTCAGCTCAGGTCATGATCCCAGGGTCCTGGGATTGAGCCCCGTATTGGGCTCCCTGTTCAGGAGGGAGTCTGCTTCTCCCTCTGCCTCTGCCCCTCCCCCTGGTTGTGCTCTCTCTTAGTACCTCCTCTCTCTTAAATAAACAAATAAAATTAAAAAAAAGAAAGAACTATAATATCTTTCCTTTAGAACCAGTATTTTGAAAAATGGCCATACTCCTAGGCAAGCCCTCAAGTAACTAAAGTATACTTCAGATACCTACCTAACTGATACATAGAATAAAAGAATATTCATATACCTTAAATTACAAAACAAGGGCTAAATGTTATTAAAACTAACCTTGAGACGTTTAACAGGAGGAAGTGATAAAACAGCATTCCTGTTTCTTAAATCAGATAAATATGAAGAGATTGTTGGCTCTTTCATCTCTGACCTCTGTGCAACTCCAGTTTTACCTAAGGAAAGAAATTCTCAATTCTTTAGGTTAAACTTTAGGTAATGTTCATGTAAAGCCAAATTTATTCATAATTTCTTTTTCTAAAAATTTTTTTATTTAAATTCAATTAACTTAACATACAGTATTATTAGTTTTGGGGGTAGATCTCCATAATTTCTAATCTAACTTTTTTCATGTTATCCACAAAGAAAGAAAATTATTTGAGTTATAAACTACAGAATATAAATATCATACATAGGCAATTAGGATGTCATTACTATTCAAAGGCCGTTCAATTTTTAAAACCTGAAATAAACTTCTTTTATGGAACTCACAGCAGTCATGTCCACATGTATGTTTATTTTTACAGTGATGATTACATTCTCGATTCCCAGGTTTTTTGCAAGCAGTCATTCCTAAATTAATATAAGAAAAACAAACCTATTTTTTACTGTACTTCATTTCCTTTTATAGAGTACAAAAAGTTCGATTTTCACAGTTTTTCAAAATGTTAGCCCATTTTATATGTAATTTTTAAAATGATACTTCTGACAACAGCTAGTCCCTGCCGGGTTATTAACCCAATCGCAGCTCCTCACAAGGAGCGTCAACACACCTATAAGCTTCTCTTTACCTCCCTGACATAAACAGAGCCAATTACCACAGAATATCAGTAAGTCTTTTTTTAAAGATTTTATTTATTTATTCACAAGAGACAGAGAGAGAGTGAGAAAGGCAGAGGGAGAAATAGACTCCACGCTGAGCAGGAAGCCTGATACGAGACTCAATCCCAAAACCCCAGGATTATGACCTGAGGTGAAGGAAGACTCAACCATCTGAGCCACCCAGGCACCCAGGAATATAAGTAGCTCTTATCTTGAATGAGGTAAGAATAAGAAACTTCTCTGCTGCTTTATACTTACACTTAAAGTAGAACCTGGAAAGAAGCAAACATAACAGCATTTTGATGGTATCAATGATAGTTTCTAGTACTTAGGACATCATACATATTTAATAAATGTTAGAAATATGTGTTTTGGGGGTATAAGAAATTTTCTGTAGGAATTCACAGGAAAAAGATTGCTTCCAGCTTGACCCCCCAAGCTAGAACATCCAAATATATAATTTATTCTTCATTTATAATATTTTAAGTAGACTTTTTCTTGATCTTAGAAACAAGAGGGAAGGAAGAGACATCTGAACTGACGATAGGATCTGGACACGAGAAGGGGACCAGGGGAAGATGGTCCAGGTAGAGGGCATAATATTCAAAGACAGCAAACCACAGACTAGAAATAGAAATAACTTGACTTTTGTTAGAGCATAGATTTTAAGTGAACTAGAAATGTTGGAGGGACTGAAGAGCTTTGAAAACCTTTATAACATTTTCTGGTCCTTTACTCTTCATTTTTCAGTGCTGTTACTCAGACAACTCTTTTCAAGACATGGCACATTTAGATAATAATAATATTTGTATAGCACCTGGAGTAAATGGATAAGGCTGCTCACTCTATGAGGCAACTGGCTACATGCCTTAAGGGGCAAGCAGATCAATGTATTGGGTAGTGATAAAGTAACGAAACATCCCTGGCAGCTGGAAGCTGACAGGCTGAACCACAGTGTTCCCAAGTGAATATAAACAACTTTGGCAGAATATAAACAATACTCAGGTAAGGCCATTCTGTGACTATAGTAAAGATCGAAATAAGACTACTGTGTAATTATCTCTGAAACTTGAGACAAGGACACTCAAGAACCACAAAAATAACTAAACATCCCCCTCTTCTGGCTAACACAAATGACTACTATTTCCATAATCTTCCCATATCTAAGATAAAATACACCAAAATACCTAATACTTCCCTTTTTTAAAGTATGTAATCTAGAATTGACCTCTGCTCTCCCTAAACCCTGCTAAGAATCACCAGCACAAGCTAAAATCCTATAAATAATCTTTTCCCAACCCCTTGAGATAACCAACAGCTCTACCAGAGCTGTGATCTTTTGCTGTAACAAGTCCAAAAATACTTAACTTTCCTCAACTACAGGTGTGCTCCCAGTGGTCTTTAGATGAAAGGGTTCAATAATATATTTTGCAAGGTTTGCCACGGATTACTGGTTAGAAGATTTGCCCCAGTTCAAAATTTCATCTCTCAGTTACCTAGTATCCTTGTCAAGTCCTACCATATTACAATTTATTATACATGCTGTTGTTTAATTAGTCCTCCTGAAGTTCAACTCTGGTCAGATCATTTGTCCACCTAGAAATGTTAGTTACTTCCTGTGCCAGCAAATTAATTCCATATTTAAAGTCCTCCACAATGTAATTCTAGCCTCCCTTTCTGGAACCCTAAATACTAATCCTAATTCATCAAAATATATTTGGTTGCCATTATTCAAATCATCTCAAGACATTCTATAACTTTGATATTACCTCTTGTCTTAGAAGCCGCTCACTTTGTCTATCAGAAGCTTATCGACTTTCAAGACCAATTTAAATGGTACCTCTACCATGGAGATCTATTCTTATCACCCCATCTGAAGTTATTTTTCTCTTCTTTGAGCCCCTATGGCATTTTCTTTGTCTCTCTTTACTCACTGCAAGCTGCCTTATATATTCACATGAGAAACACATGGTGAGGTACAGGGCACCTTAAACTAAAATAAGAAAACATAAGTTTTAATATGGACTCTTATCTGTAAAAAAACAGATTAAAAACAATATCTGTTTTGTTCACCTCATAGAGATGAAAAGATAAAATGAAATTAAGTATGTGAAGGCATTTCTAAATTAAGTGATAAACTAATATATTAGAGCATGCATTATCTCTATTATTACTTGAGGATTATGCAAGTAACTATAAAATTAAAATTGTTTAGAATCCTATGAAGGAGAGAAACACAATGCTATATGATAATTGGAGGCACCATCCTAGGTAGGAATGTCTTGGAAGGCTTCCCTAACTTCCCTAACTCAACTGAGTTGAGGACAAAAGAAAGAATGGGAATTAAGAAGGCAAGGAGGCAGGAAAAAGAGAGCATGGCATATGCAAAAGCTCTATAAGGGAAAGCACGGCATATAGGAGAAATTGAAAGAAGGTCAGTGTGATTAATACTCAGCAAGTAAGAGAGAGCACACAAGATGAGATTAGTAGAGAACTGCCAGGCTATATTTGTAGAATGGCTCCACCATGGAACCCTGGTAATTCCATGTCTCTATATAGGCCATATCAAGACTTAACTATTTATAGAATGCCCTCTGAACCTCTTTGGGACATGTCAAGATAGTTAGTCTTGGGAGGTGGTGCTAAAAGAAATTTCTCATCTGCCTCCTTAGCTTGCATGAGACTGCCATGAAGCAGTTTCTCATCTGCCTCTGGTTCCGGTAAGGCACTGGTCCTTCCACCTTGCCTCTTCCAAGGTACAGATGCAGGCTATAAAACCACTTAACTGCAGCCTATAGTTGATGCCTCAAAAACAAAGCAATCCACCATTGTGTTATCTGATCAGTGTTATCCTGTGGGATTAGGAATGCAAGCAACTGATAACATGCTGATCTTATTTTGCTGTCCACATAAGTAATAAACTGTCTAGGTCCATTTAGGTCTCTAGTGTCCTTAACCAGCCAATTCTATGGAGGTGAGACAAGACTACCTAGCAACTGCCATCCCACTGTTGCTTAGGAATTGACTGACCACGTGACCTAGTAGGGATGTTAATGATTGGATCTTTTATTCTAAGGCCTAGGAGGAGACACTACAGTGATTTAATCAAGGAATGAACATAATTAAATTCACAGTTTGAAAAAAAGGCTACCACAGGAGTCTAGGCAAAAAAATGATGGTAATTCAGTCCAGAGTGATGATACTACTAGAGTCAGAGAATGGGCTGATTTGAGAGCTAGACAGAAAGAAAAAATATCTTTAATACTGAATCAAGTGAAGCACTTTTCTTTCTTGAGCAGCTGTATTGTTTTCCCTGAAGTTTTGCTGCCTTTCTTTTAGTCTTAAATTTCTTTAAGTGTATTCAATATTTCAGAGACAAAAATAAATACATGGAGACACCACCTATTTATTCCCCCTTCATAGCTACCTCCTTTCTTAAGCCTTCCATCCTCCTCCTAACATACTGTAGGCCTGTCCTACAACTGTCATCCAGAACTACCTTTCATTAAGCTTCTTGAGTGAATCTACTATTCTTGGATTCTTTGGCTTCTTTTTTGGTTAACTGCTTTGTTATATTGTGCTCATACTCAAGCAACTGCCTCAGAAAAGCTGTGTGTGAGTTCAACTTTCTAAATCCTTGGATGTATTAAGATTACTTTACTTTCACACTTAATAGTTTGGCTGGGTATAGAACACAGGATTGAAAATCATTTTCTCCTGGACTTTTAAGTCTATTGTCTTCTACCATCCAGCGCTGCTGATAAAGATGAACAAAATTTCAATTCTTGTTCCTTGAAAGTGTTTATGATTTTCTCTTTATGCATGATGTTCTGAAATGTTGCAATTATGCCTTCTTTGTAGATATTCTTTCATTCATCCTAACTAGCACTGACTAAGCCTTTTTGATATGCAGATCTATATCTCAAGTGTAGAATATTTTCTTAAATTATTTCTTCTGATTTGTTTGTTGTCTCTTTCTGGAACATTTATTAGTCAGCTACCAAACTCCTAGATTTCCTTTTATCTCTTTTATTTTCTGTCTCCCTAATTCCAAAGAATCAAGACTATCTAGATAAGAAATAGCAAATCTGAGTTTCTAGCTAGGTAGTCTAATTCCAGAGCCCGAACTCTCAACCACCTTGTCTCCCTCAAATAATGCATTTAATTTATTTAGGGAAGAAATCAAAGGATTTGGGGGGTGGGAAGTCAGGAGGAAAAGCCTTGTAGGTTGTTGTTTTGCAGTAAGGAATAAGGAATTGCTTTGTTCCTTAATCCAACTCCTAATAGATGCATTTCTAAACATCACCACAAGATGGTGTCCAATGACTATACACATTTATTCCCAGTGGTTGAAAACTACCTACCATCTGGCAGTTGAATTTTAAAGATTCTGGAGACTCGCAAATTTCAAGGCAGAGTTGGCAAGCCTTGCTGGGAATGAAGACTGTATACAAGTTTGTTTATAGAATATTAGCAAATGGATATTAATTACCTAAGTGACAAAAACTTTCTCTGTTAGAAATGGTACTTGTAAGTGCTCTTCCATCCCTACACCACTACCCATATCCTGATAATTGTCTGATTTTGTCTTATTAACAAACATAAAATTACAGAGATTGATAATTGGAAAAATTAGGTTCTCAAAGAAAATTGACCTAAGCTGTACTCTTAGGTATAATTTAAGGTTAATAAATCCCATATTCCCATTACTATAATAATCTGAAAGGCATATATTATCATAGTTCTGTCACATATAGATTTGTATGTTTTTAAAGCCCCAATTCTAATTATTTAAAGTAAAACGAACTTATTAATGTCAACTAGAATTGTATTTAAGGAAAATATTTAAAATTACTTTAATAGGGTCAGTAATGGCTGGTGGGAGGAAGGGTTAGTTGTTTCAAAAAAACAATCAAAGAGGGTGCCTGGGTGACTCAGATGATTAAGCACCTGCTTTTGGCTCAGGTCAGGATCCCAGGGTTCTGGGCTCCCTGCTGGGCAGAAAGCCTGCTTTCCTTCTCCCACTCCCCCTGCTTATATTCCTGCTCTCGCTGTCTCTCTCTGTCAAATAAATAAATAAAATCTTTTAAAAAAAATCAAAGAAAAATTGATAGTAGTAGGCACATAACACCTGACACACTTAGCCTTGCATCCTAATTACAAATTTAAGTAATTGGTCTCTGTATAGGCTACTGAAGTTAATATTTTTTTTCTTTTTTTAAAGATTTATTTCTTTATTTTAGAGAGGAGGGAGAGAGAGATGAGAGGGAAAGTGAGAATCTCCAGCAGACTCTGTGCTGAAGGGGGAGCCCGACTCTGGGGCTTGATACCACAACCCCAAGATCATGACCTGAGCCAAAATCAAGAGTCAGACAGGTTAACTGACTGAGCCACCCCGGCACCCCTGGGGTTAATATTTCTAAAAGAATATTACTTTGATTTTTGCAGTTCCTGATTTATGTTAATCAGATTTATGCACTTTATGACTTTAAATGAGAGAGCATCCTCTCTTAATTTTTTGTCAAATATACTATCATTTTGTTATTTATTTATCAAGAAAAAGGTAACACTAATGAATTGGAGTCCACAGTGCTCAGGCATTTCTTTTATCCTTTCGTTTTTTCAAATATTTAAAATTTTCAACTCAGAATGGCATAGCAACTGTAAATGAATTTACTAATGTCAAATCAATTTTCTTCAAATTAAACAAAGTCCATACCTCTTACTGAGAATCTATTTAAAGAATCAAAAGTTTAAATGCCCAACTCATATATTAAGAATAGGCCTGAAAAAATTTTAAATACTTTGTAGTCGAAAAAGTATATTTTTCACATTGTCATATCTTAAAAATAGCAAAAATATTTTTTCCTTAAATTTTACAAAATATTATCTATTTGACTATATAGATGAGAAACTACTGCTAAAAGGATGTTTTCAAACACAGGAAGCATGAAAATAACTTTTAGTTATATTATATAAATTAAAGTACATACTTCTGTTTTTATATATGGCCCCATAATTTGATATTACAATACTAAAGTATGTGAACTTTCAAGCACATTTAGAAACAATTATTTAGCAACTATAGTCTCTGAACTGAATATTAGTTTGTATCATTTAATAACATGGTCCGACAGGAAGTCAGAAAAATTGAGATTTGGATTGTTTTGAAAAAGTCAAATTTTGTTGTTACAACCTTAGGAGGATATAAATCTATGACCCCTTCATTGTGTCACATATTGAGAAAGGTGCAGATAGGATATGTATGTTATATTTAAAGGTGTAAGTATGTAAATTATTTGGGGATATATGAATTTGCATATAAGAACTGAATTATATAACTGGAATATTCACAAGATTTGGGATGGTTGAAAAATATAGATTTGCAGGAGTACATGCAACCCAATATTTATAGCAGCATTATCAAGAGTAGCCAGAATCTAGAAAGTGTCCCAATGTCTATCAACTGATGAATGGACAAGGAAGATGTGGTATATATATGTATATACACACACACAAACACACACAATGAAATATCACTCAGCCATCAAAAATAGTGAAACCTTGTCATTTGCGAAGATGTGCGTGGAGCTAGAGTGCATTATGCTAAGAGAAATAAGTTAGTTAGAGAAAGACAAATACCATATAATTTCACTCCTATGTGGAATTTGAGAATGAAAGAGATGAACATGTGGGAAGTGTGGGAAAAAAGAGAAAGGGAAACAAACCAAACGAGACTCTTAATGAGAGAGAACTGAGAGTTGATGGAGGGAAGTAGGGGGAGATGGGCTACATGGGTGATGGGTATTAAGGAGAGCACTTGTTATGATGAGCACTGTGTATTGTATGTAAGTGATGAATCACTGAAGTCTACTCCTGAAACCAATACTGTACTGTATGTTAACTAACTAGAATTTAAATAAAAATTTGAAAAAAAAAAAAAGATTTGGGATGGTATATGTGAAGGGTGTGTGTGTGTGTGTGTGTGTGAGTGTAATAAAATATTATTTGTTTCATAGAAAGCATCTTTTACCCATTTTCAAGGATTGTGCAAAATACATAGGGAACTTTTGCCCTTATAGAAGATTCATACTCTCAGGAAGTATAGTAAACACTCCAACTTCTCATTAGAATTTTAAGTAACAAACAATTCAAGCTATTTTAAACAAAAAGAACTGGTGAGTGGGGGAAATGTGTTACATGAACACAGATATGTCACAGAATCCAAAGCAGCAGTTCAGCGAGGCATCAGAAGGGACTAAAACCAAGAAACAGGAAGTCATCAGAATCCCAGCTCTGGCATTTTCACCTTTGCACCTCTCTGTACCTCTGCTTTAGTTTTCTGTTTCAAAATCCAGCTTTCTGTGATCCTTTCTGCATGTGGTAAAGGATGGTCAGCTGATGGCTCTGAGTTTATATTATCTTCATGCAGCTCTAATTCTAAATTGTCTTTTTAAAACTGATTTCTGATGCTACTATAAATGGCATTTTAAAAAATGATTTCTATTCCTTTTTTGTTTGCTTGCATATGGTAATACTATTGTTTTTCAAATTTTTTAGTTGAAATATAACTCATACCATAAAATCTACTCTTTTAAAGTGTACAGTTTGCTAGGTTTTTAGTATATTCGCAAGGTTGTGTAACCATCGCTATATCTAATTCCAGAACATTGTCACCTTAAAAAAAAAAAAAAATCACATAGCTATTAGTAGTTACTCTTTAGTTCTTCCTACACCCAGCCTCTGCAACAACTAATCTACTTTCTAGCTCTATAAATTTGCCTATTCTACACTTCCCATATAAATGGATCCTAACAATATCTGACCTTTTGTGAATGGCTTCTCCCATTAGCATAATCTTTTCAGGGATTATCCATGTATCAGTAGTTTATTCTTTATGGCTGAATATTCCATTATATGGTTATACTACATTTTACTTATTCATTCCATGAGTTGGTAAACATTTGTTGTTTCTATTTTTTGGCTATTATGAATAATGATGCTATAAACATTCACATGCTAGTTTTTATATGTTTTCAATTCTTTTGGATATAAACACAGAAAAGGAACTGCTGGGTCACATGATAATTCTATGCTTAACTTCTTGAGGAACTGGCAAACTGTTTTCCAAAGCAGCTGCACAATTTCACATTCCCATAGCAGTGCTATGAGGGTTTCAATGTCTCTACATCCTCACCAACACTTACTATTGTTCATCTTTTTGACTAAAGTGGGTGGAAAGTAAGTGTCACATTGTGGTTTTGATTTGCATTTCCATCTTGACTAATGATGTTGAGCAACTTTTCATGTTTGTATTGCCCATTTGTAGCTCTTCCTCGCAAAAATGTCTATTCATATCATTTGACCAGTTTGAATTTGGTTCCTTGCGTTTTTATTTTTGGGTTGCAAGACATCTTTGTGTATACCAGATACTACTCCTTTACCAGATATGTGACTGGCAAATATTTTCTATCACTCTTTGGGCTGTTCTTTCCACTTTCTTGATAGTATTATTTGAAGCACAAAGGTTTTTAATCTTTTAAAAAAAAAACTTTACTTATTTGTTAGACAGAGAGAGAGAGAGAGCATGCACCTGCACAAGCAGGGGGAGCGGCAGGCAGAGGGAAAAGCATCAGCAAGATGGGAGACTCAATTCCAGGATCCCAGGATCATAACCTGAGTTGAAGGCAGACACTTAACCAACTGAGCCATCCAAGTGCCCCCAGAAGTTTTTAATCCTGATGAAGTCCAATTCATCTTTTTTTAGTTGCTTGAGCTTTAGGTGTCATACCTAAGAAACTATTGCTAATCCAAGGTCATGAAGATATAAACCCATGTTTTCTTCTAAGAGTATTACAGTTTAACTCCCACTTTTAGGTCTTAACACATTTTGAGTTAATTTTTACATATGGTATGAAGTATTTATAGTATGAAGTAATACCATATATTGTATGAAGTAATTATGATATAATGAACTCAACTGACTATTCAGTTGTCCAGCTCTATTTGTTGAAAGGCTATTCTTTCCCCCACTGAATTGTTTCGACAACTTTGTTGGAAATCAACTGACCACAGATGTATGGGTTTATTTCTGTACTCTTAAATATATTCTGTTGATCTATATGGCTATTATTATGCCAGTACCACATTGTCTTGACTACTGTGGCTTTGTAATAAGTTTTGAAATCAGGAATTGTGAGTCCTCTATCTTTGCTCCTCCCCCCACCCAAGACTGACTGGCTAATCCGGATACTTTACATTCCCATATGAATTCTATCTATCTATCTATCTATCTATTTAAATTCAGTTAGCCAACATATAGCACATGACTAGTTTCAGATGTAGTGCTGAATCAGTTGCTTATAACAACTGGTGCTCATCACACCATGTGCCCTCCTTAATGCCTATCACCTAATTACTATATCCCAACCACCTCCCCTCCAGCAATACTCAGTTTGTTTCCTATTTTTTGTTTCCTATAGTTAAGAGTCTCTCGGGGTTTCTCTCCCTCTCTGATGACTTCCCATTCAGTTTTCTCTCCCCTCCCCTATGATCCCCTGTGCTCTTTCTTATATTCCACATATGAGTGAAACCATATAATTGTCTTTCTTTGACTCATTTTGCTCAGTGTAATACCCTCCAGTTCCATCTATGTTATATGGTAACTATATATAAGGTAACTATTCATCCTTTCTGATGGCTGAATAATATTCCATTGTATATGTGTGTGTGTGAGCATGCAGGTAAAAAAAAAATATATATATATATATATATATATATAATATGCATATAGGCATGTAAAAATATACATTTTTACATGCACGCACACACACATATAAAATGGAATATATATATATTCCATTGTGTGTGTGTGTGTGTGTGTGTGTGTGTGTGTGTGTGTATTTCTTCTTTATCCATTCATCTGTCAATGGACAACTTTGTTCTTTCCACAGTTCAGCTATTGTGGACATTGTTGCTGTGAACACTGGGGTGCATGTCTTTGGGGTAAATACAAAGTAGTGCAATTGTTGGATCT
Organism: Lontra canadensis; assembly: GCF_010015895.1. Taxonomy (NCBI): domain Eukaryota; kingdom Metazoa; phylum Chordata; class Mammalia; order Carnivora; family Mustelidae; genus Lontra; species Lontra canadensis. Next base: position 5,233,878 of record NW_022631027.1, read on the forward strand.
TAGGGTAGCTCTATTTTTAACTTCTTGAGGAACCTCCAAACTGTTTTCCAGAGTGGTTCTATCAACTTGCATTCTCACCTACAGTGTAAGAGGGTTTCCCTTTCTACACATCCTCGCCAAAATGTGTTGTTTCCTGTCTTATTAATTTTTGGTGCAATTGTAAATGGGATTGATTCCTTAATTTTACTTCCTTCTGTCTCACTGTTAGTGTATAGAAATGCAACTGATTTCTGTGCATTGATTTTATATCCTGCCACGTTGTTGAATTCCTGTATGAGTTCTAGCAATTTTGGGGTGGAATCTTTTGGGTTTTCCACATAAAGTATCATGTCACCTGCAAAGAGAATTTGACTTCTTTGCCAACTTGAATGCCTTTTACTTCTTTTTGTTATCTGAGTGCTGAGGCTGGTACTGTATGTTGAACAACAGTGGTGAGAGTGGGTAGCCCCGCCATGTTCCTGACCTTAGGTGAAAAGCTCTCAGTTTTTCCCCATTGAGAAGATTAATTGTTGTGAGCTTTTTTTATATGGCTTTCATGATATTGAAGTATGTTCCCTCTATTCCTACACTGTGGAGAATCTCAATCAAGAAAGGATGTTGTATTTTGTCAAATGTTTTTTCTGCATCAATTGAGAGGAACATATAGTTCTTGTCCTTTATTATTATTATTATTATTATTAATGTGATGTATCATGCTGATTGATTTGTGAATGTGGAATCATCCTTGCAGCCCAGAAATAAATCCCACTTGGTTGTGGTAAATAATCCTTTTAATAAACTATTGGATCCTACTTGCTAGTATCTTGGTGAAAATTTTTGCACCTATGTTCTTCAGGGATATTGCCCTGTAATTCTCCTTTTGTGGGCTTTTTGTCTGGTTTTGGGATCAAAGTAATGCTGGCCTAATATTAAAAAAAAAAAAAAAAAAAGCTAATGCTAGTCTCATATGAGTTTGGAAGTTTTTATCCCTTTCTATTTTTTTTTTGAAACAGTTTCTTCTTTTAATGTTCGGTAGAATTCCCCTGGGAAGCCATCTAGCCCCAGACTCTTGTTTGTTGTGAAATTTTTGATGACTGCTTCAATTTCCTTACTGGTTATGGGTCTGTTCAGGTTTTCTACTTCTTCCTGTTTCAGTTTTGGTAGTTATAAGTTTCCAGGAATGCATCTGCCTAATTTATTGGCATATAGTAGAGTTCATAATATGTTCTTCAAATTATTTGTATTTCTTTGGTGTTGGTCATGATCTCTCCTCTTTCATTCATGATTTTATTAATTTGGGTCCTTTCCCTTTTCTTTTTGATAAGTCTGGCTAGGGGTTTACCGATCTTATCAATTCTTTCAAAGAGCCTGCTTCTAGTTTCATGTTCTACTGTTCTTTTGGTTTCCATTTCATTGATTTCTACGCTAATGTATTATTTTTCTTCTTCTGCTTGGTTTAGGCTTTGTTTGCTGTTCTTTCCCCAGCTCCTTTAGGTGTAAGGTTAGCTTGTGTATTTGAGGCCTTTTTAATTTTTTGAAAAAGGCTTGTATTTCTAAGATCTTCTCTCTTAGGACCGCCTTTGCTATATCCCAAAGGCATTGAAATATTATTTTTTCATTTTCCTTTGTTTCCATGAATTTTAAAAATTCTTCTTAATTTCCTGGTTGACCAATTCATTCTTTAGTAGGATGCTCTTTAAACTCCAAGTGTTTGAATTACTGACAAATTTCCTCTTGTGATTAAGTTCAAGTTTCAAAGCATTGTGCTCTGAAAATATGCAGGAAATGATCCCAACTTTTGGTACCACTGAGACCTGATTTATGACCCAGTATGCGATCTATCCTGGAGAATATTCCATGTGCACTTGAGAAGAAATGTGTATTCTGTTGTTTTAAGATGGAATATATCTGTGAAGTCCATCTGGTCCAGTGTGTCACTCAAAGCCCTTGTTTCCTTGTTGATCTTCTGCTTAGATGATCTGTCTATTGCTGTGAGTTGGGTGCTGAAGTCCCCTACTATTACTGTATTATTATTGATATGCTTCTTTAATTTGATTATTAATTGGTTTATATAACTGGCTGCTCCCAACTTAGGACCATAACTATTTATAATTATTAGATCTTTTTTTTTGGATGGACCCTTTGAGTATGATATAATGTCCCTCTTCATCCCTTACTACAGTTTTTGGTTTAATATCTAATTTGTCTAATATGAAGACTGCTACCCCAGCTTTCTTTTGACGTCTATTAGCATGATAAATATTTCTCCACTCCCTCACTTCCAGTCTGGAGGTGTCTTTAGGTCTAAAATGAGTCTCTTGGCACATATCTCAATATTATCAAAGCCATCTATGAAAAACCCACCGCAAATATCATTCTCAATGGAGAAAAATTGAAAGCTTTTCCACTAAGGTCAGGAACACGGCAGGGATGTCCATTATCACCACTGCTATTCAATATAGTACTAGAAGTCCTAGCCTCAGCAATCAGACAACAAAAGGAAATTAAAGGCATCCAAATCGGCAAAGAAGAAGTCAAACTATCAATCTTCACAGATGATATGATACTATATGTGGAAAACCCAAAAGACTCCACTCCAAAACTGCTAGAACTTGTACAGGAATTCAGTCAAGTGTCAGGATATAAAATCAATGCACAGAAATCAGTTGCATTTCTCTACACCAACAAGACAGAAGAAAGAGAAATTAAGGAGTCGATCCCATTTACAACTGCACCCAAAACCTTTATATACCTAGGAATAAACCTAACCAAAGAGACTAAGAATCTATACTCAGAATACTATAAAGTACTCATGAAAGAAACTGAGGAAGACACAAAGAAATGGAAAAATGTTCCATGCTCCTGGATTGGAAGAATAAACATTGTGAAAATGTCTATGCTACCTAAAGCAATCTACATATTTAATGCAATTCCTATCAAAATACCATCCATTTTTTTCAAAGAAATGGAACAAATAATCCTAAAATTTATATGGAATCAGAAAAGACCTCGAATAGCCAAAGGAATATTGAAAAAGAAAGCCAAAGTTGGTGGCATCACAATTCCGGACTTCAAGCTCTACTACAAAGCTGTCATCATCAAGACAGCATGGTACTGACACAAAAACAGACACATAGATCAATGGAACAGAACAGAGAGCCCAGAAATAGACCTTCAACTTTATGGTCAACTAATCTTTGACAAAGCAGGAAAGAATGTCCAATGGAAAAAAGACAGCCTCTTCAACAAATGGTGTTGGGAAAATTGGACAGCCACATGCAGAGAAATGCAATTGGACCATTTCCTTAGACCACACACGAAAATAGACTCAAAATGGATGAAAGACCTCAATGTGAGAAAGGAATCCAATCAAAATCCTTGGGGAGAACACAGGCAGCAACCTCTTCGACCTCAGCCGCAGCAACGTCTTCCTAGGAACATCGCCAAAGGCAAGGGAGGCAAGGGCAAAAATGAACTATTGGGATTTCATCAAGATCAAAAGCTTTTGCACAGCAAAAGAAACAGTTAACAAAACCAAAAGACAACTGACAGAATGGGAGAAGATATTTGCAAACGACATATCAGATAAAGGGCTAGTGTCCAGAATCTATAAAGAACTTAGCAAACTCAACACCCAAAGAACAAATAATCCAATCAAGAAATGGGCAGAAGATATGAACAGACATTTCTGCAAAGAAGACATCCAGATGGCCAACAGACACATGAAAAAGTGCTCCACACCACTCGGCATCAGGGAAATACAAATCAAAACCACAATGATGTATCACCTCACACCAGTCAGAATGGCTAAAATTAACAAGTCAGGAAATGACAGATACTGGCAAGGGTGCGGAGAAAGGGGAACCCTACACTGTTGGTAGGAATGCAAGCTGGTAAAACCACTCTGGAAAACAGCATGGAGGTTCCACAAAATGTTGAAAATAGAACTACCCTAGGACCCAGCCATTGCACTACTGGGTATTTACCCTAAAGATAAAAACGTAGTGATCCAAAGGGGCACGTGCACCCGAATGTTTATAGCAGCAATGTCTACAATAGTCAAACTATGGAAAGAACCTAGATGTCCATCAACAGATGAATGGATAAAGATGTGGTATATATACACAATGGAATGCCATGCAGCCATCAAAAGAAATGAAATCTTGCCATTTGCGAAAACATGGATGGAACTAGAGGGTATTATGCTTAGCGAAATAAGTCAATCGGAGAAAGACAACTATCATATGATCTCCCTGATAGGAGGAAGTGGAGATGCAACATGGGGGGTGAAGGGGGTAGGAGAAGAATAAATGAAACAAGATGGGATTGGGAGGGAGACAAACCATAAGAGATTCTTAATCTCATAAAACAAACTAAGGGTTGCTTGGGGGAGGGGGGTTCGGAGAGGGGGATGGGGTTATGGACATTGGGGAGGGTATGTGCTAAGGTGAGTGCTGTGAAGTGTGTAAACCTGGCGATTCACAGACCTATACCCCTGGGGATAAAAATAGATGTTTATAAAAAATTAAAAATTAAAAAAAATAAAATAAAATGAGTCTCTTGTAGATAGCATATGGAAGGGTCTTGCTTTTTTATCCAATCTGATACCCTGTGTCTTTTGATTAGAGCATTTAGCCCATTTACATTCAAAGTAACTACTGAAAAATATTAATTTAGTGCCATTGCATTACCTGTAAAGTCCCTGTTTCTGTAGATTGTCTCTGCTTCTTTCTGGTCAATGTCACCTTGGGGCTCTCTCTTCACTTCAAGGATCCCCTTTAATATATTTTGCAGGACTGGTTTAGTGATCACAAATTCTTTTAGTTTCTGTTTGTCCCGGAAGTTCTTTATCTCTCCTTCCATTCTAAATTACACCCTTGTTAGATAAAGTTATTCTTAGCTGCATGTTTTTCTCATTTAGTACGCTGAATACATCAGCCAACACTTTCTGGCCTGCCAGCCTAATGTTCCTATCCCTGTAGGTTAAGAATCTCGTCTTGAGCTGCTTTCAGGACTTTATCTCTGGAATTTGCAAGCTTCACTATTATATATGTCATGGTGTTCATCTATTTTTAATGATTTTGAGGGGAGTACTCTCTACCTCATGGACTTGAATGCCTATTTCCTTCCCCAGCTTAGAGACGTTCTCATCTATGATTATCTCAAATATACCTTCTGTCCCTCTCTCACTCTTTCTTCTTCCTCTGGGACCCCAATAATCCTAATGTTTTGCCTTATGATTTCACAAAGACTCCCCTCACAGTCCATTAGTTGTTTTCCTCAGCTTCTTTCCCTTCCATCAACTTGTCTTCTATGTCACTCTTTCTTCTGCTTCATTGACCCTAGTTGTTACAGCATCCAATTTAGCCTGTATCTCAGTTAAAGCATGTTTAATTTTGGCCTGATTAGATTTTATATCTGCACTAAGAGATTCTCTAATGTCTCTTCTACCTTTTTCAAGCCCAACTAGTAAGTTTATAATTTTTATCCTGAATTCCAGCTCTGATATTTTACTTATATCCATATTGATTAGATCTGTGGCAGAGAGTATTACCACTGATTCTTTCTTTGGCTGTGAATTCCTCCTCCTAGTCATTTGCCCAGAGGAGAACGGATGAATGAGAAAACAAAATTAAAAATATCAACCACGACCCAAACAAAATATACACTAGGCAAATCCAAAGAGGTCAGAAACCAAAAAAGAAAAGGAAAAAATAAATAAATAAATAAATAAGGGGGGCGGGGAATATAATCTCCCAGGTGGACAAACAAGGTGATCCACTTGGTCCTGGGTGTATTTTGGTCTGTTTGTTAGAAGACACTAAATCCCGAAATTGTAAAGAAAGCAAAACTGATATATATATATATATATCAGGCATATATATATATTTGAATACAGTGAAAGGAAGCCAAAAGTGAAGACTACACCTACAATATGTAAATGTAAAAAAGAAAGTTAAAAAAGACTTAAAAACAAAGAGTTGATAAAATAAGAAACTAGTTGAAAAAGAAAATTATAAACTGAAAGATAAATGAACCATGAGAAAAAAACCTCAAATTCTATATACTAATTTCCCCTATCACTGGACTTTTGCAGTCCTGTCTGCTCTGTAAACTTGGTGTTGGCCTGATGTTCCAGCTGGTCTTCTGGAGGAAGGGCCTGCTGCACTAATTCTTAGGTATCTTTGCCTGAGTGGAGTTGCACCGCCCTTGCCAGGGGTCCAGGCTCAGTAAAAGCTGCTTCTGGTTGATCTATGTAACTTTGTTTCCTGAAGGCTTTCTACACCTCTTTAGAGGATGAAAATAAAAGTGGCTGGGCCCTGATCTCCAGCCCCAGAGCTGAAAGATCACAGCTCCCGCTCTTCAGTAAACCCTCAGGGATAAGCAGTCTTCACTTTTGTGTGTGCCAAATTCTAGACTCCTGCAGCCTGCACCTGTACTGATCCTCCCAGGGAAGGCAGAGGGTCACGACATTTCTGCCCATTTGTGCTGTGGTTCGTGGTTTATGACAAAAAGAACTGAGAGCCCCCTCCTGGTCTCACTAGCTGTAATCAATTTCCCCATTCCAATGCTTGGGAACTCTGCTGGCTCAGGCACCCCCATTTTTTCTGTGAGCCAGGGAATCCTGAGACGACACTGTCCCACCTAGAATTCTGCCCCACATTGCCACCTGAGCACCTATCAGGCAAGGACGTCTCTTACTAGAGCAGACTTCTAGATTCTGATTTTGTGCTCTGGGGCTATATCACTTTCCAGCAGCTGGCATATGGAGGCTCCCTCCCACTCCCATTTATCTTCTGATACATCCCCTCAGATTCACTTCTCAGCCTACCTTGCAAAAGGTAGTTTTTTTGGTTGCTTTCCTATTTGTAGAATTCCAGCGATTCTTTTCTTACATCTCAAGTTGAATTCATAGGTGTTCAGAATGGTATGATAGTTATCTAGCTAAATTCAAGGGACCAGGTGAAACAAGGTCCCTACTCTTCCACCACCTGTCTCCCTCTTCCCCTATGAATTTTAAAATCAGTTTGTGAATTTCTGCCAAAGCAGAGCTAGGATTTTGCTAGCTGTGGATTGATTTGGAATTTTGCCACCTTAACAATATGAAGACTTCCAATCCATGGACATAGGATATCTTTCCATTTATTTAGGTATTCTTTACTCTCAGTGATGTTTTGTAATTTCCTGTGTTCACATCTTGCACTAATTTTATTAAATGTATTCTTAAATACTCTATTCTTTTTAGTGCTATTGTAGTTTTTTTATATTGACTCTGTATCCAGTGATATTTCCAATTTTATATATTAATTCTAACAGTGTGTCTACAGTCTTTTGGACTTTCTAGGTATATAATCATCTTTTTTTTTTTTTTGACTTTTACTTATTTATTTAACACACAGAGAGAGAGAGAGAGAGAGAGAGAGAGAGAGAGAGAGAAAACGAGCATAAGCAGGGGGAAAAGGAGGCAGATGGAGAAGGAGAAGCAGGCTCCCCACTGATTAAGGAGCCTGATGTGGACTTGATCCTAGGACCGGGATTATGACCTGAGCAGAAGGTAGATACTTACCTGACTGAGCCACTCAGGTGTCCCTATAATCATGTTGCTTTCAAGTAACAACAGCTTATTTCTTTCTTCCCACTCCTTATCACTTTTATTTCTTTTTATTATATAACTGTACTGACTAGGACTTCTAGCATAATGTTAAAAAGATATAGTAATAGAGAACATTCTTGTGTCATTCTCCATCTAAATAGGAAAGTTTTTAAACTATTTCACTACTGTGCACATTTGTTATATATATATATATATATATTTTTTTTTTAAATAAAAAATGAGCATTGAATTTTTGTCAAATTTCTTTGACCTCTATCAAGAGGATCACATGGGTGGTTTTTTTTTTCTGTTAATGTAGTGAAATACACTGATCCATCCTTGAATGCTAAGGCACTCTTACATACATGGAATAAGCCATACTTAATTGTACTGTAGTATGACTTTTAAATATATGGCTGGATTCTACTTGCTAATATTTTGTTATGAACTTCTGGATCTATTTCCATGACATACACTGGTGAATAATTTCCCTTTCTATTAATGTCCTTGTCAGGTCTTGAAATCAAGATCCCCGTGTTGGCTCTGTTCAAAAAAATTACAGCATTAGAAACTATTTTTTCTTTTTCTATTCTCCGAAAAAGTTTAAGTTTGATACTATTTTTTCCTAAATGTTTGGGGAAATTCACCAGTGAAATCACCTGATGCTCTGGATTTCTTTGTGGAAAGATTTTTAATTGCTTCAATTTCATTACTAGTATCAGACCACTAAAATTTTCTATTTTTTCTGTCAGTAAGTTTTGCTTCTCGAGGGTTTGTTCATTTTTACCCAAATTATGTCAAATTTATTGATATAAAATCATTCACAATAGCTTTCTCTTTTTGATGTCTGTAGTGGTATCCCCTTTTTCATTCCTAATATTGTTAATTTGTATTTATCTCTTTATTAGTCTTGATAAGGGCTTCTCAAATTTATTAATCATTTCAAAGAACCAAATCTTAGCTTTGTTGATTTTTCTGTTGTACATTACATTCTATATTTCATTCATTTCTGCTTTTCTCTTTATTATTTCTTTCTATATTCCTTATATTTGATGTGTTATAGTCCTGAGGTAAGAGCATTTCTGATTTTAATTCTACATATATTTAAAACTCTACAAGTCATTTCAATTACTGCTGTGCAATAGCCAATTGAGTTTAATTTATAACAGTAAATTTAGCCATTTATTTGCCCTTTCTACTGTTTTTCATTCCCTCCAGCATTTCTGCACCTTCATCTGTGGTCATTTTCCTTTAAGGAACTCCCTTTAGTATCTCTTTTACTGCAGGCCAATAAATTTAGTGATTGTGTTGGAGTGCTTCAGTTTTGTTTTGTTTTTCCTCAAAATATCTCTATTTCACTTTTATTTTTAAAGATACTTTCACTGGGCACAGAAATCCAGGTTAGCATCATTTTAATACATTTTGAAGCTGTTGGTCCATTATCTTCTGTTTCTATCATCATCACAGTTGATAGACCAGCTGTCAGTTTCACTGTTACTCCTTTGAAGGTAATATTTCATTTTTCCATGTCTGCTTTTAAGATTTTCAGCAGTTTTGCTACAATGTGCCCAGTTGTGGTTTTCTGTGCATTTACTTCCTAGGGTTTGCTAAAATTCTGAATCTATGAGTTGATGTCTTTCATTATTTTGGAATGTTCTCAGCCATTGTCTCTGAATATTACATTTGCCCCATTCTTTTCCTTTTCTGCTTCAGAGATTTTAATTACGCATATTTTAGAACTTTTTGAGTATTATGTTTTGTGTTCTTTCCATTCTCATATCTCTGGGCTTTAATTTGAATATTTTTTCTTGTGATGTCTAACAGTTCACAGATCCTGAGTTTGGCTATATCCAATCCATAATTTTTTTTTAAGATTTTATTTACTTATTCGACAGAGAGAGATCACAAGTAGGCAGAGAGGCAGGCAGAGAGAGAGAGAAGGGGAAGCAGGCTCCCTGCCAAGCAGAGAGACCGATGTAGGGCTCAAACCCAAGACCCTGAGATTATGACCTGAGCCAAAGGCAGATGCTTACTTAACCCACTGAGCCACCCAGGCGCCCCTCCAATCCATTATTAAACCTACCAATAAGTTTTTCACTTCAGATAATGTATTTTTCAATTCAGGAAAGTCCATTTAAATCTCTGTGTGGATTATAATTTTCTGGTGAAACTTCTCAGCCTTTCATACATTTTTTTTCCTTTATTTTTTTGAAAATACTAATCATAGTTATTTTAGAATCTTTAAATGCTAGCTCTCTTATTTGAATCATCTACAGAGTGCTTCACTTCCTTTATACTGTTAATTATAAGTCATATGGTCTTGCCTCTGTGAATGTGTTGTCAGTTTTTATTATACGGCAAACATTGTATCTGTAAATTCCAAATTATATTATACTACATCAAAGAAGGTTTCCTTTTTCCTGTGTTAGGCAAACATGGTTAGTGGCTGATCACATAAATCCCTTTTGAGAGCATAGCATACTTAGGCTTTTAATTAAGAGCCTACAGGTCCTTGACTCCTCAGCCCTGAAATGGTTCTCCCTCTGGAATTTTAGTCCCTTTAGTCTGCTTTCACAGATGTCCTAAAAATTGTAATATTTATAACTTAGGTAGGCTTTATAGTTGTTACTGTTGGTACACTGGCCTGCCACAAACTACTGCATCCTACCCAGAAATGGGAGCTCTTCTGTGTTTGTTTGTTTTTTTAATTAACTTTATTTTTTATTTTTTATTTTTTTAAAGATTTATTTATTTATTTATTTGATAGAGAGAGAGAGAGAGATAGATCACAAGTAGGCAGAGAGGCAGACAGAGAGAGAGGGGGAAGCAGGCTCCCCACTAAGAGAAGAGCCGATGCAGGGCTTGATCCCAGGACCCTGAGATCATGACCCGAGCTGAAGGCAGAGGCTTAACCCACTGAGCCACCCAGGTGCCCCCCCACTTTTCTAAAGACCTTAGTTATTTGAGAGAAAGAGCACATGAGAGATATGAGCATGCAGATGGGCAGAGGGAGAGGGAGAAGACTCCTTGCTGAGCAGGGAGCCCTGATGTGGGCTCATATGTGAGACCATAACCTGAGCCAAAGACAGATGCTTAATCAACTGAGCCACTCAAGCACCCTACTCTATGTTCTTTAAAGAGGTGGAGATGAGTGTTCATGGGTTCACAGAATAATTCTCTAGGTGCTCTTCCTGCCTTCTTCCACTGAAGTTACTATTTATTTTAACTACCAATTCAGAAAGCACAACTGTTTAGGTTACTTTGATAGGAGCTACTGCTTTCACATTCCTTAGTACCTCTTAGTTACTCCCCTTACATATAAGGTAATTAGCAAGCTGAATATTAACTCAGTATTGGATGATATTAGTTACTATTAGCTTTTTATATGTAAGAGTAATATATTTATGTTTTTTCTTAAATCCTCACCATATACAAATATACACTGAAACACAGAGGATATAACATGATTTTCTTTAAAATATAGAAGGGGAAAACTGAAGAGAGGTACAGATGAAACAAATAAGCCATGAGTTGAACATTGTTTAAGGTAGGTAATGAGTACATAAGGGTTCATTATACAGATCTGTCCACTTTTGTGTATCTTTGAAATATTCTGTAACAAAAAATTCTTACGTTCACTGTCACCTGATTTGCCTCATCAAATCTATAAAGTCTTATATATCATTTGCTCTTCCCCAATAATGGCTTTTAGAAAAAAAGGGGCACTGCATATCAAAAACTAGTCAAATAAACTGTGCTCCAAATATCAAACCAATTTGACAAATATTATTTATAAGAAAGAAATCCTACTATATATTATTAATGTAATTATTATGAAGCTTAAACATCTAATTCCCAAGTATCTACATCTTGAATGAAGCAGTACTATAACACTGATACTCCTCCCTAGCTATAACTTTGCTTTAATGCAATACAGTAATAAATATAGCTATTTACCTTTATTGGGTCCTGCTATCGTAGATCTATTTGAATGTTTAGAATGGGAAATCTCTGTTTCTGATTTTTTTCGCATAACTATTTGATTTGCAAGCCTCTTCGGTCCTAAGTAAAAGACTGTAAATTTCTGCTGAATATCTAGTCCAACTAGAAAAATGAAAAGAGTATACAAGTACTTAAGTCCTATAAATCTAGCCATGAGATCATTTATTTGTTTTTATATCTTTCACATTTCTATACCTCTTGAAATAAAAGAGCTAACAAGTCCAGGAAATAAAAATATATATAAAAAAACAAGAGTTAAAAAATATAACAAGTTAAGGGGGGTGGTGGGTTAGGTGAGCCTGGGGGTGGGTATTAAGGAGGGCATGCATTGCATGGAGCACTGGGTGTGGTGCATAAACAATGAATTGTGGAATACTGAAAAAATTAAATTAAATTTAAAAAAATAAGTTAAAATTTATACATTTATCATCATAAAAATAAAAATCAATGTTCCTATAACAATTGAAATTTTATTATCTTGGAAAATAAAATACTTATAATTGAACAGATACAATTTTAATTTTGTTATCTTAGTCCATGCTATCTTTCACTTATCTGAATATATGAAACTTCCTTTAAAATTACTCATATTATTTAAATAGATTATTTTTACACAATATCATTTAAACTGCTTTTCTGTTTCAGCATGAAGGAAATTTTTAAATGCTATCATATTCTTTACATTTATGTGTTCATTACTTCAATGAACTTACCATATTCAGAACTAATTAGATTTATGCTAAGATCTTCAGAATTAAAAGCTCTCTTCACATCAATCTTTTTAGTCCAATTTCCAGCTTTTAGCAAAACAGAATCCCTGAAAAAGAATAACATCATTTAAATTGTAATTGGAATACTTAATGAAATAATATATTAATCATCAAGGGCAGACTGACCCTTAGATAGGTCCTATCTGGTAGTAAACTAAAGTCAGTACTGAAAATTACTTGCTGCCAATTCTGAGGAGGAAGAAATGGAGTGTCAATGGGGCTGCCACAACCATAATTTTCTAACTACACATTGGCCAAACAGCTGACTCCAAGTTAAATTGCTTCATTTCAGGTCCACCTGAATACATAGTTGATATCAACAACCCATGAGCTTGCCCCTACATCACTACCACTTTCAAATGGCTATATATAAGTTACACGAATTTGTGAGAACTTGATTAGTATCTTTAAAATTCATATAGAATAGTCTGCGTCCAATAACATCACAAACCAGCAACCAATTTTGTGATTGAATTTATTTTAGCTTTATATATACAAAACTGTCTTCAGACTTATCGCAGAAAACAAAGATTTGTACAATGACATATTCTCTATAAATGTGTCATAGCTGCTGCAGTAAAGCAGTTAACAGTGAAAGGGATGTTCTATTAGGCAATGTAGTCCCTTTAGGAACCTTGCATAGATGATTTTGGGAAGATATCTTCCAGTGCTCTGGCAACAATGAGGAGAATCCCATTTCTGAGTCACTGCTAAACCTGAACTTACAAGTAAAGTAATACAATTAGGAGCATAGGCTCTGGAGTAAGACTGCTTGGGTTTAAACCCAGACTTTGCTATAAACTACCTATATGACCTTAGACAAATTGATTAAACTCTCTGTCTCAATTTCTTCCTCTATTAAGACAATGATAGCTCCTGTCTATACAAAGATTAAATAATTCATTACCTGGAACCTATGAAGAGCTCAAAAAATATTAGTTATACCTATAACTGCTAACCTTATAGAGTTTGCCTAAGGCATCTGGGAGAAATAACACAATCAGAAAAAAGACTAATGTAAAAATAATAGAATGGCATGCTAGAGAACCAGGTGTAAGGGAAGGTACCTTTTTTTATATATATTTGATCTGGTTGCCTGATCCTACAATGGAGCTATAGTAGTTTGCTGGATTTTATTTTGGAAATATTAGATAAATCTTGAAGGAGCAGGAGGAAGATAATGAAAGGGTAGTAAGGTTGTGAATGACCGGAGAAAAGCAAAAAATAAGAAACTTCAACAACAGTGGGCTATAGCTACTCCTAAAGGTCATTTATTCACTTGTTAACAAACAAAACAAAACAAAACAAACCATGGTGATAGATTTCACACTGTTCATTTGGGTACTGATAACAGACCCAATGTTAATACTTTCTTTAACAGACAAGAAACTACCCCATTACAGCATAAGGAAAATGTAATTTAATTAATCCCAGAGTGATTTTGCTACTCTTTCTCAGCAGAATTTTTCTTTTATAGTATATGCTTAGAAATAGAATCAAGTGGAAATAGTATACTTACATAATTCTGTGCTTAAAAACCAGCTGATTATCTGCATCACCTATGATTAAGGTAACATAGTGAGAATCTGGTGCTGTTCTTTTAGTTTGTAGCTGTTCAAAATTTCTTAATGTAATGGTCACTAATATTTCTGCCATGGTGTCACTATATCTTGCAATCTTTAAAAAAAGAATAGGCATAAAAAGTGTTATAAATAACCTTACTACTCTTATTCAGCTCCAAGTCAGCTATGGGTAGCTTTATTCCTGAAAAGACCATGAAAATACCTTTAAAAAAAAATTTACCTGTTCCACTTCAAGTTCATATTTTGGCAGATACATCACTGTTTCTTTTATTTGCGTTCCAAAAGGGGGGTGTCTATTTAAAATCTAAAAACATTTATATCATTATATTCTTACCACAAGGCTAGAAGTTCTTTTAGTAAATACTTTTCAGTATCAATAGTTTTAATAATGCTTATTCTCAAAACCTTAAGTTAAAATACTTATGACTATGAGAAGGAAAAAAAATTTTTAGAAGAAAAAAAGATATAAAAGGTAGTCTTTAAAATTTAGATAAAATTCAGGTAACATTAGGAATAAGTGAATATTAAATACCAGTTCAAGTTCCCTTGCATCTGTTTCTTCTATTTTTTTAAAGGAGGTCAAACCTGCATTTACCATTGCATTTGACAATGTTATACCTGTGGAAAATTAATCAAATAGCAGTTTTTAAACAACCCATTTTACACTAAATCTATACTTAACTTTTCAACATTAGTAAAAAATCTGTTTTAAAGATCCAGATTAACAACTAATTTTTGAAGTTTTTTAAAAAATTTTTTCAGTTGGATTATTTGGACTGTGACATTTATTCAATTGTTATATTTATTTTTTCAAAATGAAATAAAACATGTATTTGCTTTATAGAAGAGAGAGGAACTCTTTGGTTCACAAGATGATTCAATACTTATTTTTATCATATGCCATCCATAAAGTACCAAGTGATTCCTACTGTTACATGTTAACTATAACATGTAACATGTTTGAAGAGAAGACAACATGACTTATGGATGGGAATATTGCTTCATAAAGCTACAGCTCTCTGAGCATTTCCACCTTAGAAAGAGAGTTCTGTTTCTGTACTGAAACCAGATAATTTTACTCTTCTAAAATTTCCAATTCCTTTCCATTGCATTCTGTATAAAGTGAAAATTTCCTACCATGACCAAACTCCCTTACCTATCTGACTTGACCACAGTCTCCCTGTCCCATTTAATTTCCTACCATTCTCCTCTTGCTGACAACTCTCTAGCCACATTTACTTTAATTTTGTTCTTCGAGTTCACTTCTATTTTTACACCTTCTCTGTTTCTTTATGCTTCAGGAAACTGGAATTTAAAATTCTTACACTCACAAATGAATTTAACCAAACCCCGAAATAGGAGATACTATCAGAAGTATAAAATTCCAAAATATTACCGTCTTGCCTAGGGCACATATATTACTGGTGGGGATATTACACTATTTCTTTTTCCATACCTTTAACTATCTTTGAAAATATCTCTTATTCATTCTTAAGATATAACTCCTAGTATTAATAATTCCTTCATGTTCATTTCCCTCGAAACTTTTCCTGAATTTTAATTTTTTATAAACGTTGTTGAAAAATCAATTTGTATTCATCATTCTTTTCCTGATGCTCAGGAAGAATGTAGATTTTCTTTTTCATTTAGATTCTCCCATTTTCCAGTGTATGAATTGTGCTGGGCAATTTTTGCTTCCTTCTCTTCAGCCGTACTGAGTTAGTATAAAAAACACATTAGTGTTCAACAACTTGGAAAAGATAGAAGCAAATGATGCCTGATTGACAATATTCTAGAAAGTCAGAAAGACTTTTTCAAATATAATGAAAATTTTCTTAATCGTTTAATCTAACTTCAAAATACTCTAAGTTGTTATTTCCCAAATGTTATATGGAACCTCCTTCCCACTTTAGAGCTCATCTTTTTGAGATGGGTACAGCATCTGGTTTGCTAGGACTTCAGTAGAAAAGTGAGCCTTAATGTCAAGAACCCCTCCTCTAATTTGACCTTACTTTCTTCCACAAGCTAATCCCCATCTTCACCGCAGTTCCCAGGACTGGTCAGTCCTCTGCTATCCCACTGATTTCAAACTTCCAGGAAATAATAAAGCACTTCCTCACAAAATAGTTGGAGATCTTTGTTCTAAGGAATAATGAGACAACCCCTAATAACCTGTTACGTATTTTTTTTTACCTGTTACATATTTTTTAATGTCCCCAAAATGCATATAAAATTATAAAGCTAACAAATCTGTTAGTCATGGAGTAACAATTCTCTTCTTAGAGAGGAGGAGGAGTAGGATCACAAAATCAAAGGCACCAAATTGGAAAACTCTAGAGTATACCTAGTTATACCCCAGTCTTTGTAACTGGTACCCTCTAGAGTTCTTCAATACATAACTTGAGCTACATCTGAATAGATAAGAAGTGATTATGCAGAATCTTTTGTCTACAGAATCTCTATGAAGATGAGTGAATATTGTCCTGTTACTGAAAAAAAAAAAAAAAGAGAAAAAGTTAAGATATAAATAAGTGATATAATTCTCTGTAATGAATTAGGAATGGCCAGGATTGCTAGCTCTGTACCTTGTCATTGAGATCAAAACAAAATAATCATAAAAGTGGAATAGAGAACAACACATGGTTACCTAATACTAAAATGAAATTTCACTCTTGGTTTGAGAACTAATTTAAAAATAAAAGTATTCATTTTTAGTAGGGGGTACCTGAGTGGCTCAGTTGGTTAAGTATCTGCCTTTGGCTCAGATTATGGTCTCAAGGTCCTGGGATGGAGCCCCACATCAGGGTTCCTTGCTCAGTGGGGAGTCTGCTTCTCCCTCTGCTCCTCCTCCCTGCCCTGCTCATGCTCTCTTCCTCTCTTTTCTCCATCTCCTCTTCCCTCAAAATATTTTTTAAAAAAAGAGCATTCATTTTTATCAGATTTCCCAATTGATTTCAAATAGAATCCTTCAATCAGGAGAAAATGAAAATCCGATTTTCAAGAGAAGTTCAGTACCTTATTTAGGCCTACAAACACATTTTTTCTTAAAGTCTATAAATACCATAGAATAATTTTCCCAACAATGAAAAACAAAATAAACTGCAGACATTGACAAATTGTCTGCCTGTATTCAGTACCTACCAATTTTTTCCAGCTGTTTGGATACATGTAGAGAGTTTTCCCAAAGTCTGCATCTAAAACATTTAGCTAAAATCAAACTGTTCAATAGTACAGCAAACTTCTTTTCTTGAACAGCCACAAAATCTGATAACCCTAAAAAGAAGTTTCCAATGTTAAATCTAGTATAATAGTTTACTGGAAAATACTGGGAAAAATAGTGAAAATCCATTAATCCTATAACATACATCTTGTAATTCGTGAGCCATTTCTGAAAATCTTTGAGGTATCTTGTGTCAAAGCAAAGTCTTGTATTGGAATGCATCCTAGCTGAGCCTGAATAAGACTGAAGGAAAGAAGAAATTTCATGATTTCCTTGTAAAAACTATTATCTCATAATATTTTACATCACTGATTGAAGTATCTCTTCTTAAAATTCCTTTCTATATTGATCTCTGTGACATTAGATGATTCTATATCTTGCACCATTGTTGTTACAAGTCATTGTTAATTTCTTTCCAACCTCTGAAAGTTTTCTTACTTCTCTACTCTTCTTCATTCCCTTCACACTCTCTTTTTCTCAAAAATCTCATTTCTTCTCAGGATTTTCATTTTAATTTCTAGATTGATAAATTTCAAATGCTTACAGGACACTCTCTTTAACCTCAACACATTTAAAATTGTTGTCTTATTCTCCTCTAATAGAGTACTTTTAGCTCTACATCAATAAGTTATTATAGAAAAGCAAGGCACTTTATGTAATAAACAAATATTTATTAAGTGCCTATCAGTGGCAAGCAGAGTATTAGCTCTTAAGATTCAGTTCAACATATGAAGGTCGGTAACATATTAGTTGATTATTAGAAACCAGCAGTTGCCTAGCTACAAAATTTGAGGAATGGGTGGTAAAAAGGGAGAAAAGGAACTAATATACATTGCACCTACTATATCCCATTTTGTCTGCACTTCCCTAACCAGACGAAGATGTGCAACTCATCACCTTATGGATCTAACTAAAATTATCAGACTTATATTAATTTTTTAATAAGTCAGGTATACAAAGAAAGTAGAATAATAGTTCTATTTCATGTTTTAGTTTTAGTAAACAATATGTGAAAATAGAAGGTAGTAACCAACTCACTTCTCAGAATGGGTGCATATATCTGAAACTAGAAACTATTTAATTCTTTTGGCTATCGAATTATATAATTCTATATAATTCTTTTGGCTATCGAATTTTATAATTCTATATAATTCTTTTGGCTATCTTTGGAAAGTTATTTTATATTATCTATTAAGAAACAGTTGTAAGAATAATCTAAAATTTGTATTGAACCACAAAAGACCCCGAATAGCCAAAGCAATCTTAAAAAAGAAGAACAAAACTGAAGGTATCACCATCCCAGATTTCAAGATATACTACAAAGCTATAGTAATCAAAATAGTATGGTACTGGTACAAAAACAGGCATATAGATCAATGGAAGAGAACAGAGCCAGAAAAAAACCCATCATTATATAGTCAATTAATCTTTGACAAAGGAGGCAAGAATATGCAATGAGAAAAGGACAGTTTCTTCAACAAATGTTATTGGGAGAAACTGGACAGACACATGCAAAAGAATAAAACTGGACCATTTTCTTACACCATATACAAACATAAACTCAAAATGGATTAATTTTTTATTTTAATTAATTAATTAATTAATGACCTAAGCCAAAGGCAGAGGCTTTAACCCACTGGGCCACCCAGGTACAGTAATAACCATTTCTTGAATACTTACTATATTCCAGGCACTACATAAGATGCTTTGCATACCTATGAGAGAAATTGCTAGCTGACTGTCATATTCTCTCTTCTGACCTATACACAAAGATTCTATTTCTCACTCAACTTTGTAGCTAGATGTGGCCCTGATACTAAGATAAGTTAGTAAACTAATAAAAATGATATAAGAACCTTCCAAAAGACTTCTGTATCCTGGCCAACTTCGTAAAGGAAGGATTTTTCAGAAAAGATCTGTGTATAAAGAACAGAAATCCCCCAAATGAATCCCAACTCAGGTACCACATCTTAATCTAGACCAAAGTAGCTATTTAGTTTTGTTTTCAAGTTTTAAAAAGATAGATTTCCTTTTCATCATTTCAATTAAAGACTATAAACAAGAACAATAATAACAAAAGAAATCCAGCTAATGAAGGAAAGTTAAAGGTGTATTATGAAGCTGCACAACTCTTTTGAGAGGAGAAGAGTTATTCTGCAGCCATTTTTTTCTGCCTAAACATACAATAAGAATGCCCAAAGAAACATCTGAGACAAAAAATCAAGTTAGCACATGGAGCTTTCTATGTACTTACTCTTCCTCAAATTACATGAAAGGATGAACATATGTATATGTGTGTTTATATGTTTATGTCTCTATCCATAAAACTACAGGAGAGCAAAAAAGCATGCCACTGGTAGACAAGAAAGTTTAATGTTAGAAATAAAATCTATGGGGGCGCCTGAGTGGCTCAGTGGGTTAAGCCTCTGCCTACAGCTCAGGTCATGATCTCAGGGTCCTGGGATTGAGCCCCGCATCAGGCTCTCCGCTCAGTGGGGAGCCTGCTTCCCACTCTCTCTCTCTGCCTGCCTCTCTGCCTACTTGTGATCTATCTCTCTGTCAAATAAATAAATAAAATCTTTTAACAAAAAAGAAAAAAATAAAATCTATGAAGATCAAATCTGTGAGAAAAAAGCCGAAGGAAATTATCCATAACATATGCAGAAGAGTCAACAGACATAATATTGTAATAACTGGCAACAGAGGGTAACTACATTTATCATGGTGAGCATCATGTAATGCGCAGAATTGTTGAAATCACTATGTTGTACACCCAAAACTAATTTTATCATTGTTATGTCAACTACAATTTTTTAAAAAACTCTTTCCTTAAATAAAAAAGTCAACAGATTAAGAAAGACAGTCCTGAGATATTTCTCTGAGCAATTTATTGAAATGCTGTATTTTGAGCAGGTAAGTTAGTCTGCCGCTGCCACTCTCTCATTAGTGGAAAATATTAGGCAGTTTTGGTATGTATTAAGGGCTAACACAGGAGTATAGACATTAAGGTCAGAGAGGCAGGTCAGCAGTGATAACAAACACCCAGAAGAGGTAATGAGCCTTTATTCTTTTTTTTTAAAGATTTTATTTTTTTATTTACTTATTGGAGAGAGAGAGAACGGGAGAGTGGGGTGGGGGGTGAGGAGCAGAGGGAGAGGGACAAGCAAGACTCTGCACTGGGAAAGAAGGTGTAAAAAATGTCAGCAGAGAGTCAGAAGTTCCAGCATTCACCTAGTAGGAGTTCCAGAAGGAGGGAACAGAGAGAATAAAGGAGAAATAATTAACTTACAGAAGAAAACTTCCCAGAACTGAAGAAAGACACGAGTCTACATATTAAGAGAGTCCCCAGAGAAAAACTGAGAGCTTTTCCCCGAAGGTCAGGAACATGGCAGGGCTGTCCACTATCACCACTGCTATTTAACATAGTACTAGAAGTCCTAGCCTCAGCAATCAGACAACAAAAAGAAATTAAAGGCATCCGAGTTGGCAAAGAAGAAGTCAAACTCTCATTCTTTGCACGTGATATGATACTCTATGTGGGAAACCCAAAAGACTCCACTCCAAACTGCTAGAACTCATACAGGAGTTCAGTAAAGTGTCAGGATATAAAATCAATGCACAGAAATCAGCTGCATTTCTATACACCAACAGCAAGACAGAAGAAAGAGAAATTAAGGAGTCAACCCCATTTACAACTGCACCCAAAACCTTTATATACCTAGGAATAAACCTAACCAAAGAGGCAAAGAATCTGTACTCAGAAAACTGTAAAGTACTCATGAAAGAAACCGAGGAAGACACAAAGAAATGGAAAAATGTTCCATGCTCATGGACTGGAAGAATAAATATTGTGAAAATGTCTATGCTACCTAAAGCAATCTACACATTTAATGAAATCCCTATCAAAATACCATCAATTTTTTTTCAAAGAAATGGAACAAATAATCCTAAAATTTATATGGAACCAGAAAAGACCCCAAACAGCCAGAGGTATGTTGAAACAGAAAGCCAAAGTTGGTGGCATCACAATTCCAGACTTCAAGCTCATTACAAAGCTGTCATCATCAAGACAGTGTGGTACTGGCACAAAAACAGACGCATAGATCAATGGAACAGAACAGAGAGCCCAGAAATAGACCCTCAACTCTATGGTCAACTAATCTTCGACACAGCAGGAAAGAATGTCCAATGGAAAAAAGACCGTCTCTTCAACAAATGGTGTTGGGAAAACTGGGACAGCCACATGAAGAAGAATGAAAGTGGACCATTTCCTTACACCACACACAAAAACAGACTCAAAGTGGATGAAAGACCTCAATGTGAAACAGGAATCCATCAAAATCCTTGAGGAGAACACAGGCAGCAACCTCTTCAACCTCAGCCACAGCAACTTCTTCCTAAAAACATCACCAAAGGCAAGGGAAGCAAGGGCAAAAATGAACTACCAGGACTTCATCAAGATAAAAAGCTTTTTTGCACACCAAGGGAAAGAGTCAGCAAAACCAAAAGACAACTGACAGAATGGGAGAAGATATTTGCAAATGACATATCAGATAAAGGGCTAGTATCCAAAATCTGTAAAGAACTTCTCAAACTCAACACCCAAAGAACAAATAATCTAAACAAGAAATGGGCAGAGGACATGAACAGACATTTCTGCAAAGAAGACATCCAGATGGCCAACAGACACATGAAAAAGTGCTCCACATCACTTGGCATCAGTGAAATACAAATCAAAAACCACAGTGAGATACCACCTCACACCAGTCAGAATGGCTAAAATTAACAAGTAAGGAAATGACAGGTGTTGGCGAGGATGTGGAGAAAGGGGAACCCTCCTACACTGTTGGTGGGA
This sequence comes from Lontra canadensis, assembly GCF_010015895.1. Lineage (NCBI taxonomy): Eukaryota > Metazoa > Chordata > Mammalia > Carnivora > Mustelidae > Lontra > Lontra canadensis. Next base: position 5,255,881 of record NW_022631027.1, read on the forward strand.
GTGCAAGCTGGAGCAGCCACTGTGGAAAACAGTATGGAGGTTCCTCAGAAAGTTGAAAATAGAGCTACCCTATGACCCAGCAATCGCACTACTGGGTATTTACCCTAAAGATACAAATGTAGTGATCTGAAGGGGCAAATACACCCTAATGTTATAGCAGCAATGTTCACAATATCCAAACTCTGGAAAGAGTTTGAATGAATGAATGAATGAATAAAGAAGATGTGGTATGTATGTGTGTGTGTGTGTGTATGAATATTATGCAGCCATAAAAAAAAAAAACCTGAAATCTTGCCATTTGCAATGACATGGATGGAACTAGAGGGTATTATGCTAAGCTAAATAAATCAATCAGAGAAAGACAATTATCATATGATCTCACTGATATGAGGAATTTGAGAAACAAGACAGAGGATCATGTGGGAAGGGAGGGAAAAATGAAACAATACAAAACCAGACAGGGAGACAAAACATAAGAGACTCTTAATCTCAGAAAACAAACTAAGTGTTTCTCAAGGGGAGGGGAGTGGGAGGGATAGGGTGGCTAGGTGATGGACACTGGTGAGTGCTGTGAGTTGTGTAAGACTGATAATTCACATATCTATACCTCTGAAACAAATAATACATTATATGTTAATAAAAATAAGAAATAAAATAAATAAAATTTAAAAATAAATAAAAAGTTAATAAAAATTTTAAAAATTAACCATATATTAATCCACAAGTAAAATCACAATATATATCATAAAGCAGAACACTGATAGGTCACATTCTCCAACTACAACCCAGTAAAAGTAGAAATTAACAATAAAATACTGACTTTAAGAATTTTAAAAAACAATTTTAAATAATTCTTAAAGAGGAAATTAAAATTACCATTAAAAATAATAGAAATAGATTTAGAAAACCTATAGAACAATGTCAAAGTGGTACTTACAAGAAAATTTGTAGTCTTAAATATTTTATGGAAAAAAGAAAAACAAAATAAATGGAGCAAACATATAGTTTTTTAAAAACTACAAAAAAAGAAAGTAAAAGAAAATAAAGATAAAATCAGAAATTAATGAAATAAAAAATAAATGGCTTGCAAAGATCAAAATATAGAAACTTCTGGAAAATCCAATTAAGAAAGAGAAGAGATGACACAAATAATATTAGAAATTAGAAAGCTGACATTACATTTTCAGAGGAAACTTTTAATTTATTAGAGAACAAAACACGTCATAAAACAATCTGGATGAAAGTAATGCTATCTCCAGAACATATAAATTAGCAAAAATGTACTCAAGAAAAGTTAGAAACCCTGCAAAAACCAAAAAACATAAAAGACACTTTCAGATTCATTATAATGACAACCCAAAATAGGTTGCTCTCTACCATGAACTCAAACCTGTTTTTACGTGTAAGTGAGGAGGAGGAATATGGATCCCAGAACCTAATCCCAAAGGTGTGAGGAATTCCTTGATGGTGTGACACTGGATGCTTGACACCTAAAAATAGTAATGGGACAAGAATGTTTGCTCTGAAACTAAAGACAGTATATTAGAAGTTTCGCCTACAACAAGTTAAGAAAAAAAAAAAAAAACAGAGTTTTAACTATTAGAAATCAAGAGATAAAACTATTCCTCTTTATAGATATGATTGTCTATCTAGCAAATCCCTGCAAATCAAATGAAGGGCTTCCAGTACTCTTAAGAGAGTTCAGTAAGATAGATAAAACAATCAAAATTCAAAAACCAGTAGCCTTAAAACAAAAACAAAAACCCAGTAGCCTTCTTATATACCATCCATACCTGATTACAAAATACAACGTTACACAGTTTTTAAAAGGACTCTGCAATATCATACTCCATAAAATACCAAGAAGTAAACCTACGAAGAAATATAAACCTAAATGGTAAATTACAAAATGTCACAGAAAGACATACAAACCTGAATAGATGGAGAAAGATACCATATTCCTAGACAGAAAGATTCAGAACTGTAAAAACAAGAATCTCCCCCATACTAATCTATAAAATCAATTTCAACAGGACTTTTTACAGATCTTGATGAACTGATTCTAAAATTCATATTTTTAGAAGAAAAGGAGGAATTTGTCTTACCATATCACAAAACTTCCAATAAATGAAAAGCAAATAAAACAATGTCATACCATCACAGCAACAAAATAAATAGACTAGACTAATAGTTAAGTGTCCAGAAACAGATCATTAGGAAGTTACTTTATGAGAAGACAGCATTTCAAATCAGTAGGCAAAGAGAAAACAACAACATATTTATCAAATATATCTGACTACCTTTTGGGGATTAATATAAAATCCTAACTTTCAGCATATAAAACATTAACTCCTTATAAGGCTGCCTTATAAGAAGCCTAAGGGTAAAAATAAAATGGTTTGCAAGTATTAGAAGAAATGATAGAAGAAGTCCTATAATCTTAGGACATGTGGCAGAGGCTGCTTTGCCTACTTTCCTTCTTAATAGCAGAACTCCAATTTTAACCTAGGCACACTATCAACAAGATATTTCCCAGTGTCCTTTGCACTTAGGGGTAGTCATATAACTAGGTGCAAACTGTTATCAGGACTTCCAAGAAGTCTACTAAACGAGGGAAGATACTCAAATGTATGGCTGAAGCCCCTGCAGTCATTTCGGACAATAAGGTGATCTTGAAATAGAAGTTATGTGGGATGACAAAACTGAAAGATAGAAACCCACATATTGATGATACCATGAAGCCACCATATCTACCTTAGAGTATCCACTTCGAGCTATCTCTTTGGTAAAAGAATAGTAGCCTGTCTTCCTTAAGCTATTGTTAATTCACTTTATTATATAGTTTTCTAATCCTAAGAAATACAGGATGGAAAAAAACTTCCTAAAAGACACAAAATCTAGAACTCATAAGGAAAAGATAAGTATGCATGATTTTATAACAATTTAAAACTTCTGCGTAAACCCAGATAATACACATATTTCCTCCAAATAATCAGGGACATACAAATTTTTAAATATAATTTTCATCCATTAGATTGACAAAAGTTTATTATTTTTTTAAGATTTTATTTATTTATTTGAAAGAGAGAGATCACAAGTAGGCAGAAAGGCAGACAGAGAGAGGGGGAAGCAGGCTCCCTGCTGAGCTGGGCTCTATCCCAGGACCCTGAGCCTAAGGCAGAGGCTTAACCCACTGATCCACCCAGGCACCCCAAATCGACAAAAGTTTAAGGATACAAAACAAGTATTAGGATGTGTGGAAACAGTCACTCTTTTTACACTGTGAGTGGGAATTGTAAATCAGAGAAGCCTTTCCAAAGGCAATTTAACATTATATATTAAATCTTCTCATGTATATATACTTTCACCCAGAAATCATTGAAAAATATGATATAAACACCAAAAAGCTCATTTCAGCATTACTTGTAATAGTAAAAATTTGTAAGCCATCTAATTCTTCATCAACAAAAGGGTGGTTAAAAATTATATTTATAATATTGTATTTTATAATATTATATTTATAGAATACATTATTAAAGTATACATTGCTGTTAAAATAAGGTTAATGTGTATATGTACAGAAATAGAATCTTTTATTTTATTTTATTTTATTTTTTTATTATTATGTTCAATTAGCCAACATCTAGTATATCACTAGTTTTTTTTTTTTAAGATTTTATTTATTTATTTGACAGAGAGAGAGAGAGTGCGTGCACGCATGCGCACCTGCACAGAGGTAAGGGGAGGGACAGAGGCAGAGGGAGAAACAGACTCCCCACTGAGCAGGGAGCCTGCCAGGGTTCTATCCCAGGACTCTGGGATCATGACCTGAGCCAAAGGCAGTAGCTTAACTGACTAGGTCACCCAGGTGCCCCATATCCAACATATTTGTACACTGTGATGCTTCTTCGCATTTTCATTCTCTTTACTAACTCTGGTTTGTTTTTCCTCCTTGGGCTTAATTACTTGCATTTCAAGTACTCATTACTATAAGAATAAATCCACTTAATGTTTCCTAAATTCCTCAAAAATAAACATATAAATGTCTGAATATATAGTAGTCTAAGCTATCCAACCCCCAAATCAGATATTCATTCAGCTAATTTATGTAAGCACCCTTCAAAATCAAATTCAAATTATATTATACTGAACACTCTATAAAAGAAGATGACTAAAATAAATTAGCTACATTGTTAGTTTTTGATGTAATGTTCAACGATTCATTAGTCGAGTATAACACCCAGTGTTCATCACAACACGTGCCCTCCTTAATACCCATCACCTAGTTACCCTATGCCCTAACCCCCCTCCCTTCTGTAACCCTCAATTTGTTTTACAGAGTCCAGAGTGTCTCATGGTTTGTCTTCCTCTCTGATTTCTTTCCATTCAGTTTTCCATTCCTTCCCCTCTGGTCCTTAGAGCATCACAAGAACAATAGTTATGATTTTTTTGGTAGTAGACATTACATATGTTTATTAGCACACATATTTGTGCTAAATAAACTGGAAATTGGAAGGATGCACAGCAAACTACTGGTAATAGCTACTTCTGGGGAAGAATATGGGAGGCCAAAACAGATCTTACTTTTTGATTTATAAATTTTTGACTCTTTAAAAATTAATCCATGCCTTACTTATATAATAACAAGAAACAAATGAAGAAGAGAAATCACTGATTTGAAAATACATCTTACAAGTTCACTGAAAAATACCAGTTAAAACAAACAGAGCTAGTACTGAGTACAAAAGGTCTAGGAATTAAAGTACTGAAAAAATTTTTTAAAAATCCTTAAATTAAAGGTCAGAAACTTGGAAGGATAAAAGTTTAAAATTAAGAAGATTAACATCTACTTAAAAAAAATCTGAAATTCAACACAGTAACAGGGATATGAGAGACACAGAAAAGAGGTAACTATTAGCCATTATTACCTACCAAAACACCATACATTTTGGATTAAGAAAAGATTCTACACAGTTTTCTCTTCCTGGTCACACTCGAGTAGATGAAAAGTAGGAAATTATAATAGGAAACTAAATTATGTATTTTTAAAAAAATTATAAAATCATCAAATCTAAATCTGACAGCCCCAATTAAAAGAATGTATGACCCAATTTAAGAGAAGGTAAATGGAAGCATTAAAGCTGCCAATAAAGTGTTCCTAAAAAGATGCTTGTGGAAAAATACTCTGATTTAATTTGACCCAATAGTTGATGCAACAGAGTACATTGGGGAAAAAAACTGACAGAAGAAAGAGACCTGGGTTGTAGCTCTAGCTCAGTCTCTAGTATTGCAATAAAATCTTGGGAAAGTCACAGTTTATCTGGGCATCACTTACTTCATTTATAAAATGAAAGGACTAGACTATATGGTCTCTAAGGGTATTTGAATTTCTAGAAAAATAAAGCTAAGAAACAGAACATTAACTTCTGCTGTGCAAGCTGTAATCTGACTGTTGAGCTGTATAAAACTGTGAGAAGTTGGTTTCTGAGACTTCAAGGCATGTGGGAGATAAAACTCAACAGAATGTAAGGAAGTATCCCAGAGAGAGAGTGACCTCCTCTAGCTAAAGAGGAAAAACAAATTCTTTGAATAACAGGTTTTATCGAAGTACATAAAAAAGTCATTTCACATGAAATCAAAAAAGTTTAACAGTAAGAACAAAATACTCCGAAAATCAACCACTAGGCAAGCAGAAAAGAATGTCATTGTATTTGTGATTGTGATTGCAAACAATTTACAGTGTAGTCTTAGTTTACTCTTCTAATTACTATTCCTCTATACAAACTTTCCATTCTCAGTAGAATAGACATTCCACTGTCATATATGCATTCACTCACTCATGTTTTTACTTTTACTATTTGTCTCTCCCAGAATGCCACTATCATTCAATATACATTTATTATATGTGTTTCCATACTGTCCATTATCTTCATACACACGGTTCTCATTGTTCTCATTCAAGCTAACTTGAAAGCTCCTGATGATGACAAACTTAACCTTCTTTTCTATCATTACCTTGCTTCGGCAGAACACTTTCAAAAAATGTTTGTTGATTTAAAAAAATTCACAAATCATCTATTTTAATTGAAGTCTGAGAGTTTTGGGACATTAATTTGACATCCATATTCTGACACCTTACTTTTATGTAAATGTGTCCTTTCTGGTATTAAGGAAAACAAATTATAGTAACTCTTAAAACTAAAAAAAATAAAATATGAATCGCAAATGGTAGTATTTTAAGACATTTAATAATCATCTTTACCAATTTACTTTCATTTCTCTTGTTTTAATTCTTCCTTCCATTGGAAATCTATAAATAAAAACACAGGGCAAAACTTTTATTATTATTACTCATTTTAACTAAATAGAACCTTTAAAAAATTATTTAAAACATATTTAATTTCCATACCTGATTGTTACCCGATTTGGATCTTTGTTCAAAGTATTCAGTGTTTTCTTTTCATTTATCCTTAACTGCACATCTACAAATTCCTTGCAGCTGGCTATCATTGTGACCTATAAAATTTCATCATTTGCCCATTTACTTATGTCTCTTTTTTTTTTTTTTTAAAGATTTTATTTATTTATTTGACGGAGAAATCACAAGCAGGCAGAGAGGCAGGCAGAGAGAGAGAGGAGGAAGCAGGCTCCCTGCTGAGCAGAGAGCCCGATGCGGGGCTCGATCCCAGGATTCTGAGATCATGACCTGAGCCGAAGGCAGCGGCTTAACCCACTGAGCCACCCAGGCACCCCCTTATGTCCCTTCTTTACTTCTTTCCTTCCATCTTCTTTCTCTATATTTACTTATTTTCCATGCTGCCTTTTAAAGCATGCCTATCACAGCTTTATCATTTAAGATGTGTAACAGAATTAAAAATTCACTTTATACATTTTGCTTCTTTAAGAATTCATTCATTCACTAATAAGTGTTTACAAACACTTGATATATGCTAGACATTACGCTAGACACTGGGACTACACCAATAAGATCATAAAGATTAACAAAATAAAATTTAAAATATTCAGTCCTGTGCCTACCACTTAGTAAGCACTCAATAAATGTAGCTGTCATTTCTACTACTATTATAATATTATTTATCCTTCTGTAGTTTGCAAATCATTATCCTGATTGAGATTAATTTTGTAATGGAAAGAATGCTTTAGACATTAAGAAATTTGTATTACAGAGCCTATTCTGCCAGATGATTTTGAGCAAAGCATTTTTGTGCTTTGGTTTCTCACATCTGTAACATGAAACTAACATCTGTTCTAATCCTCTTACATACTTGCTGAACTCAAAATAAGATTAGTTAATGTTAAATTAGTAGTTTTTTACTCTTGATTACCCTTAGTTAAGAATAATATTTACATAAAAATAGAAGCATTCTAGTTTTCATCAGTTTTTGTGCAATTTTTGTTTTATAATCTCATTACAAAAATCAACCTAGATATCTTAAATAAAAATTAATAGTTAAATTTGAGAATAAGAATAAATATCTTGTTGCATATTTATGTCCCCTGTAAAGGGAGAAAGGACCAATACGGTTCTCAAGTATCATCAACATGACTATGGTTCTACTTACTGCTATAACTATAAAGTTGCCCTCACAGTTGATATCTTAGTATAATCTTGTTTTCACTCCACTTCTCTGCAATCACTGCTTTTTCTAGTCTATCATGAATCCTATCCTATTTCTACTATTTTTCTGATGCAAAAAGTTTAGAGAAGGATTGCAAGTACGTGGCACACATGTCCAACATTGTCCATCACTCACAGCAGACTTGCCTAATATATCATGACACATTATCCTGGTCTTTCTCAAAAAAGTACACTTAGTGGCCACTACCAAAGTAAATAGCATTATCATTTAAATTGAAAGAGAGTTGCCCTCCCTATTTTGGGTATGTATATAAATTTCCTTAGCCTTGATACAGAGATACAATTGAAAATTTATTGTAAAGAATAATATTCCATATCTCATGATCAAAGGTATGTAAGATGGAGAGACATAAGCACTACTAGAAATGCTTTCTTGTCTGCTCACTCATTCTTAAATTGCATGATATGCAAATTAGTTGTTTCCCCAATATTATTTTATACTATATCATTACATATTTATTTTCTAGTGACAACTAATTTACCAGATCTAATAAAGTCTCCTTTCCACTGATAGTACAAAATTTCTTCACTGTCTCAAATGTAATGTAATACCAAGCCATCAATCTTCCTGCCTCTGTGAAAAAAGATGAAAAAAGAAACATTCACTCCATCAGTTGAAACAACGCGCTTTTTCATCAGTTTAACAAACATTCTTTAATTTCTATTCTGTGCCTGTAACAGCATCAGGTACAAAGACACATCAGAAAATTGAGAAGACACAGTTTCTAGAATTTATAGGTTGGCTAGGGAGATAACTATATACAAAATAGCCAGACTAGAGGACAAAATCCAATTAATGATAGTATTTACATATACAAGGGGCACCTGGGTGATTCAGCTGGCATCTGACTCTTGATTTTGACTCAGGTCATGATCTCAGGGTCATGAGATGGAGCCTAGCGTTGGGCTCTATGTTCAACCTGAGTCTACTTGCGATTCTCTTTCCATCTATCCTCTGCCCCTCCCTACTCTCTGCACACACTCTTTCTTTCTAAAAATAAATAAATAAATCTCTAAAAATATATTTACATATACAAGCTTAAGTACAGAGGATATTAAACCTAAGAGAATGGTCAGTGTGGGATGCCTTAGTAGGAAAATGAAGCTTGAACAGGATTTAAAAATGAATAATATGCCTTGGCAGAAAAGAAAAGCTGTCATGACCTCAGTGAAAAAAAATCAAGACTTATTTATCAAAACTGTAAAGTTAAAGGTTATCTTTAGGGCCTCCTGGGTGGTTCAGTCAGTTTAGCATCCAACTCTTGATTTCGGCTCAGGTCATGAGACTGAGCCCCACGGTCAGCTAGTGCTGGGCATGGAGCCTGCTTAAGATTCTCTCTCACCCTCCACTGCCACGCTCTAAAAAATTAAAAAAAAAAAAAGACTATTTTTATAATACCTTAATGAGAGATTTGGCTTGATAGTAACTATGAGTTCAGGCCAAACTGACCTTCTTCAAGTCACTGCTCCATCACTTAGTAGGTAGGTGATCATATGCAGGTTATTTTACCAATATCTTAATGTAACTTGGGGATAATAGAAGTATATATCATATATTTGTTGTGAAGAGTAAATGCAGTATTACATGTATGGTACATAGCACAGTGCCTAACATTAAATAAATGTTGCCTACTTTTATTACCAAAACATGATGAGTAGTAGACTATGAGGGCCCGAAAGAGCCTTGAAATGCTAACAAAGGAGTTTAGATTTTGAATTTGATTTGTAAAATAACAGAGGACCACTTAAAATTTTGAGCAATATTTGATTAAACTGAAGTGTGAAAGTAAATTGTTTTGGAAATAGAACATTGAGTTGGCTGGAAGTAGCAGTATGGGTAGAGCAGGGGTAAATAAATGATTAAATGAAATTCATTTGAAAAGTTACTGGTTTTAATTATAAGTTGTCAAAAACATTATAAAGAATGTTAAGCCTTATGAGCACACACAGGAAACAGCTGGGAAGAAAAAACTGCATACTGCTTCTCAAGCAAAGGGCTAACATTTATGTATGTGCTACAGGTTTGCTGAAGAAAGGAGAATTAGACATTCCATCAGACATACAGGCATCAAGGCCATGGTAGAGTAGACAGAACTAAGAATCAGGAAGAGAAGTAGCCAGGGAAGCTTAAAAGCCACTTTATCAATTAAGATCCTGGTGGATATGTTCAACCGAAATGCAGGAGATGCTGTGGTTCATAAAAGGGAGCTTCTGAGAGCAGTGTGTGAGATACAGAGAATATGGTTACCATGGGAACTAGTATGTTAATCTTTAGGATATATTTAAAGATATTCCTCTTATCCTAGATGTTTATAAACTAATATAAGGTTTCTCCCTGCTAGAGAAAATGAAAGGTTTGAGAAAAGACTTGATACTCTCTGGCTTATTAGAAAGGATGAAAGATTCCTAGCCAAGGTATAAAATAATTTAGAAAGGAAGGCATGAAGAAATTGAGTCAAAGTAGAAGGGCTGGAAAAAATTTTAAAAGATTTGCAAGTGAAGGTGGAAATAAAGATGCATCTTTCAATCAATATGGTGTTGAATGATAAATATTCTTAAAATACCAAATTCAGGAAATTTCAAAGTAAAGGCCATAGGATCACAGGGTGGGGTAGAAAGTAGAGGCCATGAGAATACACCTCCGATATCTCTTCCTACCAGAAGTGACTGACTGATGGCTCAAGCTAATATGCTCTGAACCTATCACTATGTTTACACCAAGGTCATACTCCTCATGAGATACTCCAAACCAATGACTACACATGGCAGAAATATTAAGATAGGCCTATAAAATAGGAACTCCTTGGATAGGGAACTTTGAACTTAAAGATTCTTCGTCAGCTTTGCTGAATGGCCTTAGGACTGCATTTTACGTTAAAATTCTCTTTCCTTCTTTGAAGCCAACAACTGAACAATTCATGCAACCTCATAACAAGAATACTAACCTCAATAATTATCCTAATAAAAATATTAGCACAGTTTAAAAGACATGTTACATTCCTCATAAAATTATATATACATACATAGACACATGCATGCATACATACATAAATGCTTTGTGGGTTTGTTTTTTTTTAATAGTTTAATGGTATCAGGTGCAATAAGAGTTGAGGCTACTGAGTTATAAACACAAAGGGCAGTATGTTCAGAGACTGGACATTGGGTAATATGTATTTTCAATGCAGAGTACATGGCCAATCTGGGCCCAGAGGAAAACCAGGTAAAAGGGCATTATGTGCAGTGCTGTATTATTCTGAATTCAACTACTTTCCACTAGATTTGTGTAGTTTATGTTAAGCTGCTCTGATGGTTAATTTTAGGTGTCAATGTAACTATCAACTAGCTATAGAATATCCCTATACCGGGTATTTGACTCTATACTGGGTCAAATACTATTCTGGATGTGTCTGTGGGGATATTTTTGGATAAGATTAACATTTGAATTGGTAGCTGATGAGTAAAGCAGATTGCTTTTTTTTTTAAGGCTTATTTTTAAGTAATCTCTATATCCAATGTGGGGATGAGCCTACAACCCCAAGATCAAGAGTCACAAGCTCCAACTGAGCTAGCTAGGTGCCCTGTGGATTGCCTTTCCTAATGTGGGTGAACTTCATCCAATCAGTTGAAGGCTTAAATAGAACAAAAAGACTGACCCCTCTGGTGTAAGAAGGAATTGTTCTGGTGACTGCTTTGAGCTGGGAAATGGGTCTTTTCTTGACGTTGGACTGGAACTGAAACATTAGCTCTCCTTGGGTCTCAAGACTGCCAGCATTACACTGGAATTTATTCCATCAGTTCTTCTGGTTCTCAGGCCTTCACACTTAGACCAGAACTATATCATTGGCTGCCTAGATTTCTATCTTACTGACTACAGATCTTGGGACTTCTAAGCCTCCATACTCATGTGATATTTACAGTAAATTTTATCTATCTATCTATCTATCTACCTATCATCTATCGACTTTCTGTGTGTGTGTGTGTGTGTGTGTGTGTGTGTACATATATATATGTATAGCCTGAACACGGAATGGCACAGGAATTAAAGAGAAACCAAAGATATCAAATATTTCATAATTTTAAGCTTGACAAAATAGTTATGCTACTGAGAATGACAGGCAAATATATAGACAGAGATATATTTTTCTAACCTTGGACAAAAGAGAAGAACAACTCATATTTATAGTAAAAATTTTTACATTGATTATTCCATTTGATCATCATAACAACCCAATAATGTAAGTAGGACATATATTCCTGTTTTGTAGATGAATAAACTAAGTTTTAGTGAGCATAAGGTCACAGTTAGCAAGTGGTAGAACTGGGAGTGAAATCCAGGTTTTGGAACTCAAATTTTATGTTCATTCTATTTCACAGTATTCCACGTCATAGTAACTGTTACATGCTTCTAGATGTCAAGTTTCATGTTATTTACCTAAATAAAGACTTTCAACAGAAAATTGAGCAGTGGGCATCTAAAAAAAAAAAAAAGAAAGAAAGAAAAGAAAAGAAGAGAAAAGAAAATTGTGCACCAGATTTTGTAAAGAAGGTGAGAGACTAGAATCAAACTTAGAGTTTTGAATTCATTTATGGAATGACTACAGCTAAAGTTTGAAGGTAGATCATGTTTTCAAGAAAATAATCAGAAACTGGGAATGAAAGTCCAAGGTCTGCAACTTCAAGAAACCCACAGTAAAGCAAAATGGTCAGCAAAGAGAGATTGATTAAAGCAGAGGAAAACTAAAAGGTTACCAAGAATCGGAAAATTAGTCAGGTAGTATTCACTGATGATGGAGAATGATCACTATAGATCATTTACTTGGTATATTTAAGAGTAGAAGGAATGGTATCTGTGTATTCAAGAAGTTCCACAGGAAAGGAATGACAGTGGAAATTAGATCCTTGAGAGAGAAAGTACCTAAAGAATAGATGAAGTTACATTAATGATTCTCATGCCCCATCTAATGAGACACCCTAGAATACATAGAAGATAAATGATAAACAAAATTACGTTTATCAAAAAGACCACGGGAGAAGGAAAAAACAGTTATAAATCTAGGGATAACAGTAAGGGCAATAAATTGCTTTAAAAACTTAATCTTATATAAATAGATGAAAAGAGCCAATCAGAGATCAAGAGCACAATAAATGAAATTAAGAACATACTTGATGGAAAAAATAGGCTAGATGAAGCAGAGGAACGAATTAACAACCTGGAAGACAGTAATAAAAAGTAACCAAGCCGAGCAAAGGAGAGGAAATAAAATTATGCAAACTGAGAATAGTCTTAAGGAACTCAGTAGACTCCATTCAACACTTAGCAAAGGTGTAATAACATTTGCATTATAGGCATCTGAGAAGAAAAGGGAGAAAAGGTGGCAGCAATTTATTTGAAGAAATATGGCTGAAAACTTCCCTAATCTGGAGAAGGAAACAGACATCTGGATCCAAAAGGCACAGAGATCCTCCCAAAAATTCAAACTGAAGAGGTCCACACCAAGACACACTGTAATTAAAATGACCAAAAAATAGAGATAAAGAAAAAATGTAAAACCTGACATTAAATACAAGTAAAAACATGATACAAAATTATACATTTCTAAACTATGGTTGCAAATGTATAAAAAATGCATTAAAAATGGAAGGATATTTGTCAAATGCTAACAATAGGATCCTGATTTTTAAAAAACTTTTTAATACCTCCCAACTTCTATTAAGGATTAATTTGAAATAATGAAGTCAGTATTTCCCCTAAGAAACTTCTAATCATGAGTCCTAAAAACTACAAACCATTCTTTGTCTCTTGTATTATACTCTAAATAGAATGAAAAAGACAGAGAAAGAGAGAGAGAAAAGGAGGCAAAGTAACCATGTGGATAACAAATGTTTGAATAATTAATAACTAGCAAAAGGGTACCTACAAGAATTCTAAGAGGTTTAAAGTGACCCAAAGATTTCAATATTTCAATTCTCTGCCCAAAGTCACCAGAATCAGTGAAGACAAAGTACCTGTCAAAAACAAGCTCTATAGGGGCACCTGGGTGCCTCAGTCATTAAGCATCTGCCTTCAGCTCAGGTCATGATCCCAGGGTCCTGGGATTGAGCCCCCCATGGGGCTCCCAGTTCAGCAGGAGGCCTACTTCTCCTTCTCCCATTCCCCTGCTTGTGTTGCCTCTCTAGCTTTCTCTGTCAATTAAATAAATGAAAAAAAATCTAAAAAAAAAGTTCTATAATTTTATAAATAGGACTCTTACATAAATATATCATGCTAATAATGATGATACCCTGTTGAGACAACTGAGATTATAATTTAATTTTAATATCATCTAAATTTTCGTAGAACATATTTTAAAGATTTTATTTATTTATTTATTTATTTATTTATTTATTTTATTTGACAGACAGAGATCACAAGTAGGCAGAGAGGCAGGCGGAGAGAGAAAGAGAGGAGGAAGCAGGCTCCCTGCTGAGCAGAAAGCCCGATGTGGGGCTCCATCCCAGGACGCTGGGATCATGACCTGAGCCGAAGGCAGAGGCTTTAACCCGCTGAGCCACCCAGGTGCCCCTGTAGAACATATTTTAAAATTTAGTCTTAGCCTTAAGCAATTGTTAAATTTACTAACTAATGGAAAAATTACCAGTTGGTTTGAAATTAACATCTTCATCCATCCTTATCAAGTCCAGAGATGATAAATCATTCAGATTCTTCAAACATAATTCTGTCCAATAATAAGAAACATTTTTATTTTAGTAAGATAAAGGAACAGCACAAAATAGAATTTATAATCAAACATGCTAAAGGTCTGTTTCTCTATATTTGCTATGAGAAAACTGTAGTCCCTACTTAAGTGGTAAGGAAAAACTCATTAAATAAAAGAGCCAGTGAACAGGCTAAAAAGATTTTCTAATAGTAACAATAATACAAATTACCAAATAAGTGATGAAATAACATTTACGACTTGGAACTTTTAATTTTAAATGAGAAAATTTGGGGCACCTGGGTGGCTCAGTGGGTTGGGCCGCTGCCTTCGGCTCAGGTCATGATCTCAGGGTCCTGGGATCGAGCCCCGCATCGGGCTCTCTGCTCAGCAGGGAGCCTGCTTCCCCCCTCTCTCTCTGCCTCTCTGCCTACTTGTGATCTCTCTCTCTCTCTCAAATAAATAAATAAAATCTTTTTAAAAAGAGAGAGAAAATTTGCATTACCTCATTTAATTTAATTCTCATAATAACATAACAAGGTAGGTACTAATATTATTTCATATACAAGTTAGGAAATAAAGAAATAGGAAGCTAGGTTACTTGCTCCAGTTGTATTTAACCACCCTGCTATTTGACTTCCAGTGTGGCGTGGTTTGCTTTTTCTTTTTCTTTTTTTAACTTTTATCAAAGATACATACATACAAAATATAAAGAGTCAAATAGATCTACAAAGATTGTCCAAAAAAACACCAATCTTTTTCCTCCTCTGAGTTTGCCACACTCTCGAGGCAACCACTTGTGACTATTTCAGCTGATGCTTTTAGTACTTAGTTCAGCATAATTAACATGTTACTATTGCTACCTGGAAGGAACCTCTGAACAGGAAGTAACGCAAGTTCACCCCTCACCGACTGCTGAAGATCAGAGTGAGTATAGTAGCCTGCTGCCCACTGGACTCCCATTGTTCCATGCTATAAAGCCCTGAAGACTGTAGGTAATTCAGATCACAGAGTGGGAATGCCACAACATGTTCAATCTTTTTTTTTTTTTTAAATATTTTATTTATTTATTTGACACAGAGAGAGAGAGAGAGAGATCACAAGTAGGCAGAGAGGCAGGCAGAGAGAGAGGGGGAAGCCGGCTCCCCACTGAGCAGAGCCCGATCTGGGGCTTGATCCCAGGACCCTGAGATCATGACCTGAGCTGAAGGCAGAGACCTAACCCACTGAACCACCCAGGCACCCCCAACCTGTTCAATCTTAAATAGAGTAGCCACTCACAAAAACATAACCCTTAACAGGCAAAATTCTTGGAGAAATACTTCAGTTTAAGCAACATTGCTTAGGCAGCTTGATAAACTTTTAAGTATTTGGTTAATAAGTAAGGCTTTTGAAGTCTTTGCTAATTTTCTTAATTACCCATGATTAACATGAGAGAAGTTAAACAGTCAAAGAAGAATACTTACTATATTACATTACTAAGCACTATTCTAAGCTTTGGGTTTACAGCAGTAAGCAAGACATGGCTCCTTCTCTATAGAACTTATATTTTATGGAAGAAAAGAATCAGTACAGAATTTAATAATAAAGTTTCAGGAACTGAAATGTACTATGGAAGAAAATAAAGCAGAGAGAAAGGACCTAGAAAATAAGAATTTTTTTTTAAAGATTTTATTTATTTATGTGACAGACAGAGATCACAAGTAGGCAGAGAAGAGGCAGAGAGAGAGGAAGAAGCAGGCTCCCTGCTGAGCAGAGAGCCCAATGTGGGGCTCGATCCCAGAACCCTGGGATCATGACCTGAGCCGAAGGCAGAGGCTTTAACCCACTGAGCCACCCAGGTGCCCTGAAAATAAGAATTTTTAAAGATTTTAACTTTTCATGTATTTTTGATATAAAGCTATGTAATATCTGATTTAGTAAGGATATGTTCATCCTAATTTTCAACATAAGCATATCACCTTTCCAACAAAAGGAAAATAGCAACAATATCGTGGAAATTGTTTTACCATCCTCTCTAAAGAGGTAGATTTAATTAAGGTAGTCCAGAAAGGCCTCTCTGAGGAGCTGATATTTGATCAAAGATCTGAGTGAAATGAAGGTGGAGACCACAAGTAAAAAATATGAGAAGTGTTCCAGGAATAAGGAACAGAGTGGAAGGACCAGATGTGGAAACAAGCTTGGTGTATTTAAGGAACAGCAAGAGATCCAATTTATAAACAGCTGAGTGAAAGAGGGAGAAAGTAACAAGAAATGAAGCCAAGGCAGGATGATACTAAAGAGGATTTGTGGGCTCTGGTGAAAGTTTGTTTTTTATTCTAAGAGTGAGGAAGGAACTACTAGAGGATCATGAGCAAGTATAACCAAATTTAGGAATGCTAAGGATCCTTCCTAAGAGATTTAAGGCAGACCTCCAGAGATACCAAAATATTAAATTCAGTTATATAATAAACTTGGCTATTCTTTATAGGCAAAATCTAGCTATCCCATAATGACTAAAGATAAGGCAAATATGAACTATGGTTCTGCTAATTTAACAAAAGTTAAATCATTCCAATTATCAGAATGTAGCAAGACTATATTGGACTATCTTGGACTATCTGATTTCTTCTGTGTATTTGATTATGATCAAAATATGTTTTAAAAACTCCATTACAAAATTGGTCAGTAAATAAAGAATAATACAACTATTTTATATATCTGTTTCTCAATAGCAGCATTATGAATATATGCTATTGCTTATCACCTTGTTTCAACAATATTTTGTTCTTTAGTCAAGATAATTTTACTGCTTCATCCTTAACTCTGCATCTTAATATGCCATATGTGTATATCCAAGTAGAGAATAAATTAAAATTGGCTAAATATTTTCAGGTCTACAGTTTACACTACAAGTGCTCCTCCGTATATGCATGTCTACGCCTTTATCTTTTTTTTTCCCCTTCAAGTTATCTTTGTACCACCCAGTGTGAGGCTCTGGGGCTCAAACTCACAGCCCCAAGATCAAGAGTTGCATTCTCTACCAATTGAGACAGTGAGGTATCCCAAAATTGGCTAAATATTTTTGGTGGATCTCAATTTTTTCTTTCACTGAAAGAGAATCTCAATACAAAGAAGAGCTAATACCTTCTAACCCTAATAAATGCTCAACAATTTTTTGATACTTGAAATGGCAGGTAATGAACTATTAATTAACTGAAAAATTAAGCTTGGATTTGATGGGAATACATCATTAGCGCAGGTAAGGATAAGAAGCCCATAATCAAGGTAGGCTTATATATTCAATTAAAATTAAACTAGAAAATGAAGAGTTGTATATCCATAGGCAATATTTTCAAAGATGAGGGTTATTTTTAAATAAAAACAAAGTTAACATTCTATAAAGGAAGATATTCTGATAGAATCAATAAATTCATTAATTCAGAAGAAAAGTACCTATGCTAAACTTTATTTGCATGTGAAAAAGAAATACTTCATATATTTTTTTCTGGAAACAAGTTTACTTTTTTAAAAAAATAATTTACCAAAGAGTATTCTTACTTTCACACTAACTGATTTTTTCATTAAAATTTATAAAATATAATTTTTTACAAGGAAATGCATCTAACCTTGTAATTTTGCTTCAATTCCATCTTTGTTCAATCCAGATGCAAAACCTATAAAAGTTATGAAAATTCAAAAAAAGTTAAAATAGAAAGGACTTAACTCATATTTATAGGCCCAATTTATACCCAACTTAATTAGAAAAGAGTAGTCTAACTTAATCTTAAATAGGGGGAAAAATAGCTTAATGAGTTAAAACAAGGCTTACCTATCTATAGAAAATAACCACTGTTGTAAACAATTGGTTATCTTTTGCTTTTTTATTGTGTAACTATGACCATGCATACTGTATTTTTTTCCCTTGGAGAGCTTAAAGTTTTGAACCTGTGTGCATTCAAATAATACTGCAATAAATCAGGTTTTAATTTGATATTCAGCAATTCCAAGTATTTTTACTTTATAACATGTACCATATGAAAGAACCTTCTAGAAGCAATATAACCAGATGTGTGTTAGCTTTAGAAGCAGGATGCACATTCCAGCAGCAACAGCAGTACTATATACTTTGATCTGAACACTAGTTCAGAAAAAATTCAAGAATCTTTTTACTTTAAAAAAATAATTTTAGGCATTTTTATTATTTTTATTTGAGTTAATTTTTTCCTAAAAGGTCTATATTTAATGGTGCCAATTTCAAACCTTATTAAAAGACTAGAAGTAAAACAGATAAAGGTTTCTCACATTTTTCTACTCTTGTTGCTAATGTATTTCTGAATGTTATTACTTTTTATTTCTGCTACCAATTACTGTCTATAATCTATTCTGTGACTTAAAAGTATAAAAATAGACTCAACTGGCTTGAAAAATTTACTACTTTTTCAAATCAAAGTAACAAACCATAATGAGATGGATTTTTCAAGGCTCTGATATAAAGCAAAGTTGATCGTATCCATTCCAAAGCAATATTCACATCTGTGATGGTATGTAACACTATCTCTGCATTTAAATGTTCAATAAGATGTCTGTGTAAACTAATAGAAAAAAAAAAACCTTTGTATTAGTAATATTTATTTTAATGTCATAACCTTACCTTTTTAAACTGCAATAATATTTTTAATAATTCAATAATTAAACATAATTAAAGAATATACTCATTGTTATATTAATAACTCATGAAAAATAACTTAATTTTCAAAAATATAAGAGAAAATCATAAAAAAAATCAGTTCAACTGTTAAAAAATTATAGACTTTTCTCTATCTCATGGCTCCAGAAGACATTATTACATAAAAAGAGTAGAGACTGAATATTCTCTCAGAGTATTATAATCATATACTTTACTAAAGGTTCCAGATTGCTATCTATTATTAAACAAATTTTAAAGATGTAAAAAGATGTTTTAGTCTTATTACTAATTTGGCCTTTTATAACAAGGATACATACTACCACATGCTAGGAAACTAGTGAATAAAAATATTACACTGTCCTTTTTAACTCTTAGCTTCTTAAAAGGACACAAACTTTCTGCTTAGATTATTAAAAAGTTTTAAGACAATGGTCTTAGACAATCTAATCAAATTTGCTTTTAATATGTGAATAGGAAAAATATTAGCAGTATTAACAACATTTTAGAATATTTTTTGAATTACCTGCTTTCTATAGTGTCACTACAAGCTAACATCTGAATATATTTCTCTTTTGTACTTAACCGAGTCATAATAACTGCAGTAGCTGTAGTGTCAAACTGGGAAAAAAAAGTAAATAAATAAACACACACACACATAGAGAAATGTAGTAAAAAAGAGTACATGTTGGTACCAGTCCTCTTTAAGAATTCATAAATTTCATTTTATATTAAGCAGTGCCTGTCTTAAACAACAGGTCAAAAACGCCTTAAAAATGTTTCTGAATTTGAATGTTCACTGAAAATTTAATTTAAAACCTTCCAAGAGTATAGATGTAAAAATATTACTTTAGTTTCAATGTAACAATTTTGGTAACAATAAAATCAAAACAAACTTAGGCAACTGGATAAAAGTTCTAAGATTTGGTGTAGTTTACATATAATCTAATTGATCTTATAAAAACTATGATTTATATAATATAATATTTTGACACTCTTTGAAAAGATAATCTTCCTAAATATTCCCCTACTAACTATAAGAATGACTTTTTTATTTAAATATTTGCTAGAGTAGGACATGTTTCTTAAAGTATATAGGCTAGTTTTTAATTGTCACAATACCTGGGGACCGCTATTGGCATTTTGCCTTAAGACCTGGGGATGCTACACATTCTGCAATGTATGACAGTCCTAAACAATGAAAAACTGTCCCATATAAAATGTGAATAGCATCCTCATTCAGAACAAAAAACAAAAACCGAAAAAACCTCAAAACCAAAAAAAAAAAAAAAAAAAAAACCAAAAAACCCACCTTTGATGGTATATACACATTCATCAACCCAACCAATAGCCTAAGGAAACTCAGAGGGCACAGAGGCAGCATCTCTCCTTCAGTGAGATTCATTTTATTTCTATGTCTCCATTAAAGCAGATTTTCTATTGCATTTAATTTTAAACCTAATCTGAATATGAAATGCTGATCTGTTTAACAAAAAACAGTTTTTGCTTTTTACCTTATTTTAAAACAAGTTACAAAAATAAAATATTGTCACTTACTTGAGGTCGACCAGCTCTACCAATCATCTGCAGAATATCTGTTTCACTGTACTCTTCAAACATTCCTCCAGCATAATGCATCGTAGATTTTATAACTACTAGGTGAGCAGGCAAATTTACTCCCATAGCTAAAGTACTGGTAGTAACTGTATCAGATTAAGAAATAACAGTTTCAAGCCATATAACTCTATTGCTTCAGTAGAGATCTTCTTATAAAATATATACTCTTATAAATATAATAAAAACTCATATATAGGGAATTTAGGAAAAACAAAGAGGAAAAGAACATCACTATGTAAAATAATAACACATCTTAAAATCAAAAAATTATTGGGGCACCTGGGTGGCACAGTGGGGTAAGCCTCTGCCTTCGGCTCAGGTCCTGGGATTGAGCCCTGCGTCAGGCTCTCTGCTCAGCAGGGAGCCTGCTTCCCCCTCTTTCTTTGCCTGCCTCTCTGCCTACTTGTGATCCCTCTCTGTCAAATAAATAAATAAATAATCTTTAAAAAACAAAAACAGAAACAAAAAACTATTAAATTCTTACTCTTCAGGTAGCACTATTCAGTAGCATGATAACCAAAACTGCCAGAGTTTACTGCAACATGTGTAAGTATGGGTAATTACATGATTTTAGATTCGTAGAAGAAAAGCAGAAATGAGTCAGAATACTTGAGCTTTTTTTTTTCTCTTAACAAACAGTTTTCCAAAATATCTTATAATAGGCACAAGAATATGTTTTACTTACAAAGAACTGGTAGATCTCCAACAGTGAAAGCTCCTTCAACTACTTTTCTATCTGACAGCTCCATACCAGCATGATGATAAGCAACACCATGTATTAAGATATCTGTAATAGAAATGTATCATCTGTTATATGCTGTTAACATTCCATCCATAATTGACTCCTTTTATGTATGGCTGAAAATCCTATTCAGAAATAATCTCTAAACTTACCTCTCAGTTTCAAATCTCTTATGGAATATGCACACTTCTGTAACCTATTTTTAAAATACCATAAAATTATTAACATAAAAGCGTAGTTTATTAATCATTTTAACATAAAAACATAGTTTATTAATCATTTTGATTAATCATTTTGAAGCTACAGATATTAGAATATTTTCACAATACCGTTGTTCAAAAATCACCTTTAAGAAGTAGAGAATACCTACCTTTCATATTCAGAAGTCCCTAAATTTATAACTCAGCAAAACAAGAAACAAGTTAAAAATGGGCAAATGACCTAAATAAACATTTTTCCAGTAAATTTATACAAATGGCCAACAATACATGAAAAGATGCTCCACATCACTAATCATCAGGGATAAATGAAGTCAAAATTACCTCACAGCTGTTAGAATGGCTAGTATGAAAATGACAGGAAATAACAAATGCTGGTGAGGATGTAGAGAAAAGAGAGCCCTTGTGCACTGTTGGTGGGAATAGTAAACTAATATGGACCACTATGGAAAACAATATGAAGATTCCTCAAAAAAAATTAAAAATAGAACTATCACATTATCCAGCAATTCCACTTCTGGATTATATCCAAAGGAAACAAAATCAGTATCTCAAAGAGATACCTTTACTCCTAGGTTGGTTGCAAAATTATTCAGAATAGCCAACATATATAAACATATATGTTTATATATAAACAGAGACAGATGAATAGATAAAGAACATCTGATACACACACCCACACATACACACACACAAACTCACACAATGGAATATTATTCAGTCTTTAAAAAAAAAGGAAATTCTGCCTTTTTCAACATGGATGAAGTTAGCAGCCATGTTGCTAAGTGAAATTAGCCAAAATGGTAATAATATGGTAATAATAATATGGTAATATGATAGTCAATTCTCATGTTATCCCACCCTTGATTAAGAAACTGAAACTGAAAAAAGTAATGTGCCGGATGGTACATGGCTAGTAAAGTGGCAGCACTGAAATCCAAATCATGGTCCCTAACTTCACACTGTTTCTATGCTTTTTCTTTTTTAAGACTGGTTTCTTTATTTTAGAGAGAGAACAGTGGGGAATGGGCAGGAGAAAGGGAGAATCCCAAATCCTAAACAGACTCAGAGCCTGACGGGGGGCTCCATCCCATGACCCTGAGATCATGACCTGAGCCAAAACCAAGAGTCAGTTGCTCAACAGCCTGCACCACCCAGGGTGTTACTAACACCAACATTTGTTTCTAATACCAACATTTCATTCCTGGAAAATCAGGAATAAAAAAGGGGGGTGGAGGCGGGGAGGGAGAGACAAGAGTGAAATGAAAGATGAGAAATTTTCCTTGAGTAACTAGGTAAAGAGTGGGAAGTAAGAAAAGGAGAAATATGATATATGCTTCTGTATAAGAAAATGATTATCTAAAACAAAATTAGCTAAGTTGGGTGCAGCAGACAACAGGGGAAAAGGGAGAGGATGGAATGGAAATTAGTTTCAAGTTTGCATTCAGGTTACCTATTTCAGTTTCTTACTCTTATAGATAGGTTCAGGTTCAAAATGCTAATTATTAAGTATTCATCTTAGGAAGTTGTATAATCAATTCTATATGAATGATGCTACTATTACACAAAGAATTCTATCAATTTTTATTAAAATTTCCTTCAGAGTTAGTTTTTGAGCAAGAAAGTAAGGCTCATTGCTTGACAACCATATCTGCTTCTGACTAAAAGTCACATGGCCCAACTAGATCAACTAGCTTATTCACCCAAGTAGAAGGTCCCAAATTACTCATTGCTACTTACTGTCTCCTCACTCTATAACTATACTTTTTTTAAAATTCCAGTTTACGTTTATACTATTACTAGTTTTATAATGACCTGGTCAATTGGTTTTTGAAACCCCATCTTTGCTAAAAACACTTAGAAAATTAATAATCAAGAATGTTAAAAAACCAAGTCCAGCTGGTATGGAAACTATTAATTGCAATTTAATTATAGAAAAGGATTTTGCCAGCAAAATGACCTAATGGATGCATACATTTTCCCAATATACTTGATCACTGCCTTAAGTAGCCAGGAAGTTTTCTGGATTAAAACCAAAGGCTCAGACCAGGTGATTAAAATAGAAACTTTAAAAAAAGGCTTAGGAAACATTCTCATTACAAGAATACTACCAATTAACTTCCTGAAGTTAACTAAGACATTCCAAAATACAGAAATATTTTGTTATTTGAGTGCATTATATAACAGAAGAAGTATTTAATAAAAAGCTAAAGAAACCAGAGTACAAAATAGCTGAACATGTTAGATTTAGAAACCTTAGTAACAGAATCTGGGGCTTGATGGGCAAAAAGAAGTCTTGTAGGATTTGCAAGAACATGAGTGGGCAAAGGAGAATTGAGTCTCTTTTCCTGGTCTACACCAACTCAAAATGGCATCCCATTCATTTTCATTCAATATATCCAGAATAGAATCATGGTTCTCTCAAACCAACTCCTCTTCCAGTGTTTCCCCGTCTTAGTTATACAGCACTCCCTGGTTGTTCATGCCATGTTTATCACTGACATCTCCCTCACCTTCCTCCACATAGGAAATCAATTACCAAATCCTATTTATTTTTACTTCTAATTATATCTCAAATATATCATTTTATCTCCATCAACACTGTCACCTCCTTAGTTCAAATCACTATTAGTTTCTAATAGTTTGAAATGCTCATACATATGCAGTTGGAGATGTCAGTTAGGCACGGACTATAGACTAGAGTTCAGAATGGAGCTATAAATTTAGGAACTGACAGACATATATAAATACGAGCATACATATATTCTTTGAACCCATGTGATAGACACAAATACCCAGGAGTGTGGAATTAGAAAGAATGAACCTTGGATAGAACCTCCAAAATGCCAACCTTTCAGAGCTGCATAAAGAGGATTGAGAATGAGCAGCCAGCAAAGTAGGAAGAAACTTGGTAGAGGATGATCACGGAAGCACAGAGTCCAGAATTTTGAAGTAAGGTGGGAGGGATCAAATGTATTAGAGGCTCCTGAGAGATCAATAGCAAGATTAGCTTTAGTGAAAGATTACAACAGATACCAAATTCAAAGTGGATTAAAAAAAAATAATGAAGACAGCAATGTGAATAATCTTTCAAGAAACTGGCTAAGAAATAAAGAAGATAGGATCAGAGTGTCACTAAGATTCACTCTCTCACTTAATCTTCCAAATTACTCTTATCCTTAATTTATACCTAAGGAAACTGAGGCTTAGAGAGGCTGATTAACTTGAAAAGGTGAAAGAACAAACCCAGTTTTCTCATCTCATCTAGATAATCCCTAAAAGTCTTCCCATCTCTAATAACAAAAAAAGAGAAAATGTACCTTTGTTTCTGTTCCATAGCCATGATAAATTTAGCATCTTTCACAAGAACAGAAGCAGCCTGTTGTACACCTTTCCTTGTTGCACAAAACTGAAAATAAATGAATAATTCTTGGATTGATCATATTAAAAACTGAACATTACACTCAAAAATAAGCAACTAAAAATCCATACCACAAGTGTGGGTTTCTGATCAGAGTATGTTTGTATAACACTGGCAATTTTGTAGTTGAGGGTTAAATCAAACTTAAATTCAGTTTGGTTACTTCTGCAGGGGAAGCCAAGAACCACTTTCCGAAGTTTCACCGGCCTATGTCTCTCATCCATTTTCAGGCATACTGCAGGTCTTTCACCATCTGAAAGCCATTCTGCAATCTTTAAATGACAGAAACATATATTAAAAGTTCTTTCTAGTCAAGTTTTATGGCTAAACAACGCAATAACAGACCACTTTTAAAGACAAGGTATAAAAATAATTAAGCTGTCTTTTTCAGTATTACATATTCCAGTGATACTATTCTATTTATATATTGGTAAATATTATCAGTAACAGTATTTTAAGATTATTCCCACCTTTCAATATGCTAAACTCCCAATTAATTATTATTATTTTATTTTCCTTCCCAAGAGTCCAAAATAAAATTAAAATTGATTTTGGCAAAGAAACTGAATTTCTCACTATCATTATTAACCTTCCTATTTTTCAGAACTATGCCTAGATATGTATGACAGCTCTTTTGAGTTGTGCTAAATAATAGCCAAGGAGTAGCAAAGTAATGGTTGGCTTAGATTAGCAAGGGTTGACAATTTTTAAACAAAGAGCAAATAAATGTTTAAAAGATAATAGTGCTGAAAGTACATTTCAGACTCAATGCCTGAGTCATTTGTTAATTTCTGAAGCTGTGGTGAGCAATCCTTATCTTCGTAAAACCTGGTTAGTAATTGGGCTTTATGCCTGCTCTGAAACTGACCACTGCTTTGACAGGAAGATGGATTAATGAGTTTTAGTTGCAGGGGAAAGAAATATTAAAACATTTCAAGGTTAAAGTGTATGCAAATAAGGTAACACAAGAATTTAATTTAAAAGGAGCAGAAGGCCAAGGGTGAAGACCCTAATTTAGGAGAAAATTGACACAGAGGATTTGTACAAAGAGATGGGAAAGTAACATACACAGATGTGGTGATTATCACAAAGGGCAAAAGAATTTCAAGAATTACAGAGTACTGATATTTAACGACTGCTTACAAATCAATAAGAAAAGCTTATTATCCCAATGTGAAAAAAAGGGTAAAGAACAGGGGAGAGACAAGATGGCAGAGGAGTAGCAGCCTGAAATGACATCAGAACCCAGGAGTTCAGTTAGATAGGTATCAAACCACACCTACAAACTCAACAGGAGATAGAAGAGAAGAAGAGCAGCAATTCTAGGAACAGAAAATTGATCACTTTCTGAAAGGTAGGACGAGTGGAGAAGTGAATCTAAAGTGATGGAAGATAGACTGCGGTGGGGAGAGGCTGGATCTGGGCAAGTGGTGGAGCAAGGGAGCACAAAATCAGAACTTTAGAAGTCTTGCTCCACTGAGGGACATCACTCCAGAGGCCAAGCGGGTGTGGAGTGCTCGTGGGGACAGTGTGATCTCAGGTCCCACGGGGGTCACAGAAAGGTCAGGGGTATCTGAGTGTGGCAGAGCTCCCAGGTATCAGAGCAGGGAAGCCGACTACAGAGACAGAGCCAAAGAATGAGCCTTCAGATCAGGGTTACCTTAAACCGTGATCCAAAGCACCGTCAGACCACTGCTCTTCAAACAGGAACCCCAAAAGGGGCAGATCCAGAGAGGCTCAACTTCCTGCTCTGGGAGGAGCAGCGCGGCAGGAATCTGCTGGGTTTGGAGACTCCAAATAGGGTCATGTGCCAGAGACAGAAATGCTCAGTCACAGGCCAGGTGAGCTTGGGAGTGCGGCTAGTGACCAGAGAGACAGGAGTGATTGACTGCTTATCTCTGAGAGCCACTGAGGAGTGGGGTTCCGGGCTCTCGCCTCCTCCAGGAAGAGATTGGGAGGCCACCATTTTCATTCCCATCCTCCAAAGCACTACAGAAAGCATTCAGGGGAAAAAAGCTCCAAGAGTGAACCTAAGAAGATTACTTAGCCTGGTCCCTGGCAAGGGCAGCACAATTCCGCCTCAGGCAAAGACATTTAAGAATCACTACAACAGGCCCCTCACAAAGATGATCAGCAAAACATCGAGCCAAGACCAAGCTCACCTATCGAGAAGAGCCGAACTCCAGAGCTAGGGGAAAGCAACACATAGAATTCAGGGCTTTTTCACCATGATCCAGTAGTCTTACAAAGTTAAATGTTTTTTAATTGTATTTTTTCTTATTCTGTTTTTTTAAATTTTTCCTCTTTCCTCTTTCAATGTTTTCTAACTAGTTTATCTTAACAATATCTTTCTTAAAAAAATCATTTTAAACATTCATTGTTACAGTCATATTTTATCCCTTCATTGTATTTAACCTTGTTTTTTGTATACATATAGGTGTTTTTTTTCCTAAAAAATTTTGGGATACAATTTCTTCTAATAGATCAAAATATACCCTAATCTAGCATATGACTTTGTTCTAGTCTCCAGCCTGAGCACAATCCCTCCTCTTTTTTTTTTCCCAACCAACTTATCAATTCCTTTTTTAGAATTTTTAAAATTTTCATCTTTATAGTCATATTTCATCCCCTAATCATGTTTACCCTTATTTTTGTATATATATAAGTTTTTCTTTCTTTAAAATTTTGGAATTGTTTCTTCTAAGAGACCAAAATACACCCAAAATCAAGTGCGTGGCTCTGTTCTATTCACTAGTCTAATATATATATATATACACACACACACACACATATATATATAATTTTTTATTTTTTAATTTTTATTTCGTTTTTCTCCTTTTCTTCTCCCCCTGGTTTTGGATCTTTTCTGATTTGGTTACCATACTTTTTTCTGAGGTCTTTGCCACCTTTTAGTATGTATTCTCTCATTCATACATTCTTATCTGGATAAAATGACAAGGCGGAAAAACTCGCCACAAAAAAAGAACAAGAGGCAGTACCGATGGCTAAAGACCTAATCAATACAGACATTGGAATATGTCAGAACTACAGTTCAGAACGATGATTCTCAAGGTGCTAGCTGGGCTTGAAAAAGGCATGGAAGATATTAGAGAAACCCAGTCTGGAGAAATAAAAGCCCTTTCTAGAGAAATAAAAGAACTAAAATCTAACCAAGCTGAAATCAAAAAAGCTATTAATGAGGTGCAATAAAAAATGGAGGCTCTTACTGCTAGGATAAATTAGGCAAAAGAGAGAATTCATGATATAGAAGATCAAATGATAGAGAATAAAGAAGCTGAGCAAAAGAGAGACAAACAACTACTGGACCACGAGGGGAGAATTCGAGAGATAAGTGATACCATAAGACGAAACAATATTAGAATAATTGGGATTCCAGAAGAAGAAATAAGAGAGAGGGGGCAGAAGGTATATTGGAGCGAATTATAGTAGAGAATTTCCCTAATATGGCAAAGGGAACAAGCATCAAAACCCAGGAGGCACAGAGAATCGCCCCCCTTAGAATCAATAAAAATAGGTCCACACACCATCATCAAATAGTAAAACTTACAAGTCTTAGTGACAAAGAGAAAATCCTGAAAGCAGCTCGGACAAGAAGTCTGTTACATACAATGGTAGAAATATTAGACTGACAGCAGACTTATCCAGAGAGACCTGGTAGGCCAGAAAGAACTGGCATGATATATTCAGAGCACTAAATGAGAAAAATATGCAGCCAAGAATACTATATCCAGCTAGGCTATCATTGAAAATAGAGAAATAAAAAGCTTCCAGGACAAACAAAAATTAAAAGAATTTGCAAACACCAAACTAGCCCTACAGAAAATATTGAAAGGGGTCCTCTAAGCAAAGAGAGAGCCTAAAAATAGTAGACCAGAAAGGAAGAGAGACAATATACAGTAACAGTCACCTTACAGGCAATACAATGGCATTAATTCATATCTTTCAATAGTTACCCTGAATGTTAATGGGCTAAATGCCCCAATCAAAAGACATAGGGTATCAGAAGGAATAAAAAAAAACAGAACCCATCAATGTGCTACCTACAAGAAACTCATTTGAGACCCAAAGACACCTCCGGATTTAAGGTGAGGGGATAGAAAACAATTTATCATGCCAATGGACATCAAAAGAAAGCTGGGGTGGCAATCCTTATAACAGATAAATTAGATTTTAAGCCAAAGACTATAATAAGAAATGAGGAAGGACACTATATCATACTTAAAGTGTCTTCCCAACAAGAAGATCTAACAATTTTAAATATCTATGCCCCTAACATAGGAGCAGCCAACTATATAAACCAATTAATAACAAAATCAAAGAAACACATCGACAATAATACAATAATAGTAGGGGACTTTAACACCCCCTCACGGAAATGGACAGATAATCCAAGCAAAAGATCAACAAGGAAGTAAAGGCCTTAAAGGACACACTGGACAAGATGGACATCACGATATATTCAGAACATTCCATCGCAAAGCAACAGAATACACATTCTTCACTAGAGAAGACGGAACATTCTCCAGAATAGATCACATCCTGGATCATAAATCAGGTCTCAGCCATTACCAAAAGATTGGCATCATTCCCTGCATATTTTCAGACCACAATGCTCTGAAGTTAGAACTCAATCACAAAAGAAAGTTGGAAAGAACTCAAATACATGGAGGCTAAAAAGCATCCTACTAAAGAATGAATGGGTCAACCAGTAAATTAAAGAATTCAAAAATTTCATGGAAACAAATGAAAATGAAAACACAACTGTTCAAAATCTGCGGGACACAGCAAAGGCGGTCCTGAGAGGAAAATATATAGCCTTTCTCAATAAAATATATAGGCCTTTCTCAATAAACAAGAAAGGTCGCAAGTACACAACCTAACCCTACACCTAAAGGAGCTGGAGAAAGAACAGCAAAGAAAGCCTAAACCCAGCAGGAGAAGAGAAATAATAAAGAGAGTAGAAATCAACGAAATCGAAACCAAAAGAACAGTAGAACAAATCAACGAAACTAGGAGCTGGTTCTTTGAAAGAATTAGTAAGATTGATAAACCCCTAGCCAGACTTATCAAAAAGAAAAGAGAAAGAACCTAAATAAATAAAATAATGAATGAAAAAGGAGAAATCACAACCAACACCAAAGAAATATAATTACAAGAACATATTATGAGCAAATATACGCTGGGAAATTCGACAA
Source organism: Lontra canadensis (assembly GCF_010015895.1). Lineage (NCBI taxonomy): Eukaryota > Metazoa > Chordata > Mammalia > Carnivora > Mustelidae > Lontra > Lontra canadensis. The sequence goes on from NW_022631027.1 coordinate 5,286,116, forward strand.
TGTGGAAGAAATGGGTGCATTCCTAGAGACGTATAAACTACCAAAACTGAACCAGGAAGATATAGAAAACGTGAAAAGACCCATTACCAGTAAGGAGACTGAAACAGTCATCAAAAATCTCCCAACTTGGGGCACCTAGGTGGCTCAGTGGGTTAAGCCTCTGCCTTCAGCTCAGGTCATGATCTCAGGGTCCTGGGATCGAGTCCCGCATCGGGCTCTCTGCTCAGCAGGGAGCCTGCTTCCCCCCGCCCTTTCCTCACTGCCTACTTGTGATCTCTCTCTGTCAAATAAATTAAAAAAATCTTAAAAAAAAAAAAAATCTCCCGTCAAACAAGAACCCAGGGCCAGACAGCTTCCAAGGGGAATTCTACCAAACATTTAAAAAAGAATTACTACCTATTCTCCTGAAACTGTTCCAAAAAATAGAAATGGAAGGAAAACTTCCAAACTCATTTTATGAGGCCAGCATTACCTTGATCCCAAAACCAGACAAAGACCCCATCAAAAAAGAGAATTAAAGACCAATATCCTTGATGAACACAGATGCGAAAATTCTCACCAAAATACTAGTCAATAGGATCTAATAGTACATTAAAAGGATTACTCACCACAACCAAGTAGGATTTATTCCTGGGCTGCAAGTTTGGTTCAACATCCTCAAAACAATCAATGTGATACAATACATTAATAAAAGAAAGAACAAGAACCATATGATACTCTCAATAGATGCTGAAAAAGCATTTGACAAAGTACAGCATCCTTTCTTGATCAAAACTCTTCGAAGTGTAGGGATAGAGGGTACATACCTCAATATCATCAAAGCCATCTATGAAAAACCCACAGTGAATATCATTCTCAATGGGGAAAAACTGAGAGCTTCTCCCCTAAGGTCAGGAACATGGCAGGGCTGTCCACTATCACCACTGCTATTTAACATAGTACTAGAAGTCCTAGCCTCAGCAATCAGACAACAAAAAGAAATTAAAGCATCCGAATTAGCAAAGAAGAAGTCAAACTCTCATTCTTTGCACGTGATATGATACTCTATGTGGGAAACCCAAAAGACTCCACTCCAAACTGCTAGAACTCATACAGGAGTTCAGTAAAGTGTCAGGATATAAAATCAATGCACAGAAATCAGCTGCATTTCTATACACCAACAGCAAGACAGAAGAAAGAGAAATTAAGGAGTCAACCCCATTTACAACTGCACCCAAAACCTTTATATACCTAGGAATAAACCTAACCAAAGAGGCAAAGAATCTGTACTCAGAAAACTGTAAAGTACTCATGAAAGAAACCGAGGAAGACACAAAGAAATGGAAAAATGTTCCATGCTCATGGACTGGAAGAACAAATATTGTGAAAATGTCTATGCTACCTAAAGCAATCTACACATTTAATGAAATCCCTATCAAAATACCATCAATTTTTTTTTCAAAGAAATGGAACAAATAATCCTAAAATTTATATGGAACCAGAAAAGACCCCAAACAGCCAGAGGTATGTTGAAACAGAAAGCCAAAGTTGGTGGCATCACAATTCCAGACTTCAAGCTCATTACAAAGCTGTCATCATCAAGACAGTGTGGTACTGGCACAAAAACAGACGCATAGATCAATGGAACAGAACAGAGAGCCCAGAAATAGACCCTCAACTCTATGGTCAACTAATCTTCGACACAGCAGGAAAGAATGTCCAATGGAAAAAAGACCGTCTCTTCAACAAATGGTGTTGGGAAAACTGGGACAGCCACATGAAGAAGAATGAAAGTGGACCATTTCCTTACACCACACACAAAAACAGACTCAAAGTGGATGAAAGACCTCAATGTGAAACAGGAATCCATCAAAATCCTTGAGGAGAACACAGGCAGCAACCTCTTCAACCTCAGCCACAGCAACTTCTTCCTAAAAACATCACCAAAGGCAAGGGAAGCAAGGGCAAAAATGAACTACCAGGACTTCATCAAGATAAAAAGCTTTTTTGCACACCAAGGGAAAGAGTCAGCAAAACCAAAAGACAACTGACAGAATGGGAGAAGATATTTGCAAATGACATATCAGATAAAGGGCTAGTATCCAAAATCTGTAAAGAACTTCTCAAACTCAACACCCAAAGAACAAATAATCTAAACAAGAAATGGGCAGAGGACATGAACAGACATTTCTGCAAAGAAGACATCCAGATGGCCAACAGACACATGAAAAAGTGCTCCACATCACTTGGCATCAGTGAAATACAAATCAAAAACCACAGTGAGATACCACCTCACACCAGTCAGAATGGCTAAAATTAACAAGTAAGGAAATGACAGGTGTTGGCGAGGATGTGGAGAAAGGGGAACCCTCCTACACTGTTGGTAGGAGTGCAAGCTGGAGCAGCCACTGTGGAAAACAGCATGGAGGTTCCTCAAAAAGTTGAAAATAGAGCTACCCTATGACCCAGCAATCGCACTACTGGGTATTTACCCTAAAGATACAAATGTAGTGATCTGAAGGGGCAAATACACCCTAATGTTATAGCAGCAATGTTCACAATATCCAAACTCTGGAAAGAGTTTGAATGAATTAATGAATGAATGAATGAATGAATAAAGAAGATGTGGTATGTATGTGTGTGTGTGTGTGTATGAATATTATGCAGCCATAAAAAAAAACCCTGAAATCTTGCCATTTGCAATGACATGGATGGAACTAGAGGGTATTATGCTAAGCTAAATAAGTCAATCAGAGAAAGACAATTATCATATCATCTCCCTGATATGATGAATTGAAGAGGCAGAGTGGGAGGTTTGAGGGGTAGGGAAGGCAAAAATGAAACAAGATGGGACTGGGAGGGAGACATACCATAAAAGACTCTTAATCTCAGGAAACAAACTGAGGGTTGCTGGGGGTTGGGAGGGTTAGAGATATATGGTGGTTCGGTTATGGACATTGGAGAGGGTATGTGATATGGTGAGTGGTATAAAGTGTGTAAGCCTGAGGATTCACAAACCTGTACCCCAGGGGTACAAACCTGTACCCCTGGGGCATAATAATAATACGTTATATGTTAATAAAAATAATTTTTTTAAAAGAGTAAAGAACATGACCTAACAAGGTACAAAAAAAGAACTTAAAGTAATTGACTGATATATTAAAAATATTTACTTCAACATGATGCACCCAGCTTTGGTTTTCTTTTTCAACATTTACTTGGCAATTCAGGGTCTTTTCTGGTTCCACACAAATTTTACAATTGTTTGTTCCAGCTCTTTTAAAAATGTCATTGGCATTTTGATTGGAATGGTGTTGAGAAGTATAGATTGCTCTGGGCAGCACAGACATTTTAACACTGTTTATTCTTCCAATCATGAGCATAGACTGTTTTTCCACCTTTTCATGTCTTCTTCAATTTCTTTTGTAATTGTTCTGTAGTTTCTAGAGTATAGAACATTTACCTCGTAGGTTGGGTTTATTCCAAGGTATCTTTCAGTTTTTGGTGTTATTTTAAATGAAACTGGTTCTCTAATTTCTCTTTCTACAGTTAGATTGTTAGCATACAGTAAAGCAACTGATCTGTGCACTGATTTTGTATCCTGCCACATTACTGAATTGCTGTATGAGTTCTAGCAATTTGGGGGTGAAGTCTTTTGGGTTTTCCACATAAAGTATCACATTGCCTGATTCAAGCTATATCACAAAGCTGTGATCACCAAGACAGCATGATACTGGCACAAAAACAGATACACAGATCAATGGAACAGAATAGAGAGCCCAGATATGAATCCTCAACTCTATGGTCAACTAATCTTCAACAAAGCAGGACAAAATATCCAATGGAGAAAAGACAGTCTCTTAAAAAAATGGTGCTGGGAAAACTGGACAGCAATATACAGAAGAACGAAACTTGACCATTCTCTTACACCATAAACAAAGATAAACTCTAAATGGATAAAAGACCTCAATGTGACATGGGAATCCACCAAAATCCTTGTGGAGAACATAGGAAGTGACCTCTTCAACACTGGACATAGCAACTTCTTTCAAGCGAAACAAAAGCAAAAATGAACACTGAGACTTCATTAAGATAAAAAGCTTCTGCACAGCAAAGGAAATAGTCAACAAAATAAAGAGGCAATCCATGGAATGAGAGAGGATATTTGCAAATGACAAGAACTTCTCAAACTCAACAACCCAAAAAACAAATAATCAAGTCAAAAAATGGGCAGAGGACATGAACAGACACTTCTCCAAAGAAGACATATGAATGGCTAACAGACACATGAAAAAATGTCCAACATCATTAGCCATTAGGGAAATTCAGATCAGAACCACACTGAGATACCACCTTACACCAGTTTGAATGGAAAAAATTAACAAGGCAGGAAACAACAAATGTTGGAGACAATATGGAGAAAGGGGAACCCTCTTACACTGTTGGTGGGAATGCAAATTGGTAAAGCCACTGTGGAAAACAGTATGGAGGTTCCTCAGAAAGTTAAAAGTAGAGCTACCGAATGACCCAGCAATCCCACTAATGGGTATTTAGACCCAAAGGCACAGATGTAGTGAAAAGAAGGGGCATATGCACCCCAATGTTCATAGCAGCAATGTCCACAATAGCCAAACTGTGGAAGGAGCCGAGAAGCCCTTCAACAGATGAATGGATAAAGAAGATGTGATCCATATATGCAATGGAATATTACTCAGTCATCAAAAAGGAAGAATACCCACCACTTGCATTGACATGGAAGAAATGAAGGGGACTAAACTAAGTGAAATAAGTCAAGCAGAGAAAGACAACTATTATATGATTTCACTTATATGTGGAAGATATGGAATAACATGGAGGACATTAGGAGAAGGAAGGGAAAAATGAAGGGAGGGTAATTAAAGGGGGAGATGAACCATGAGAGACTATGCACTCTGGGAAACAAACTGAGGGTTTCAGAGGGGAGGAAGGTAGGGGGATGCATTGGCTGGTGATGGGTATTAAGGAGGGCACATATTGCAATGAGCACTGGGTGTTATATGCAAACACTGAATCATGGAACATGACATCAAGGACTAATGAAGTACTGTATGGTGACTAACATAACATAGTAAGAAAATATACCTACTTCAGTAAAAATCAAAGCAGTTCAAATTTTTTAAATAAAGTACATTTTAAACAAGAAATGTGACAACTATTTATTTTTAAAGATTTTACCTATTTACTTGAGAGATAGAGCATATGTGTGTACATGTGTGCAAGGGGGAGGGAGAGAGGGAAGTGGGGAAGAAGACTCCCTGCTGAGCAGGTAGCCTGGATCGCAGGACCCAGGATCATGACCTGAGCCAAAGGTAGATGCTTAACCGACTGGGCCACCCAGGCACCCCAATAACTATTTAAATGTAATAATAACAATAATTTATTATCATATCCAGTGCTGGAATACAGAGAAATGGCTAATGATGGAAGTATAAATGACTATACCATCTACTGAAAGCACTGTTTCCTTAGAGTTTTATATATCCTTTGACTCAGTTATTTCAAACTAGACATCCATCCTAGAGAAATAATTATAGGGCGCCTGGGTGGCTCGGTTGGGCGACTGCCTTTAGCTCAGGTCATCCTGGAGTCCCAAGATCGAGTCCTGCATCAGGCTCCCTGCTCGGCAGGTAATCTGCTTCTCCTGCTGACCTCTCTCCTCTTATGCTCTCTTTCTCTCACTCATTCTCTCTCAAATAAATAAAATCTTTAAAAAAGATTCTGGAAAAAAAATCATGTTTTCAAAGATGTATTAACTTTAGCACCATTTACAATAGCAAAAATGGAAATAATCTTCCATCATTAAAGCAGTAGATAAATTATAAAAGCCACATATAATTAGATAAATAATTTATAATAAAACCACAAAAACTATATTAAAGAAGAATATATAATGACATGGAAATGTCTGTAGGTTACATGCAAGTCATAAAAGAGCACGCATAGTATGATTCTACCTATACATCTAGAAAGACAAACACTGGGTTTCTATTGACTATACTTAAAAATTTTCTGTTATTCTTGAATATGAACAAAATAAGTTGTTAACAGGAAAATGAATAATTTTGCCAAATTAAAGATAAATCAGGCAAAAATTTCCATTAGATTTGACAATATGGAACTATATTTGAAATTTCTAAGTAGTAGAAGAAAAAAGTCCTACTATAGTAGGCTATGAAGTAAATAGGAGTGAGAAAAAATGAAACCATACTATTTTTCAAGAAGTTTGCCCAGATATTGAAAAAAAATTAGAACAAGTATAATACTGCATACAATTATTTATCTGTCTATGTACTCCATTAACCATGAGATCCTCCTCAAGGGCCAGATCTATATGTTTTCACTTTTGTATCTATTATTAGTGCTTACCATAATGCCAGCCACATAGAATGTGAAAAGATGGGCAGTAATCACCTAAGCAATTACTTTCATTCTCCACCATATTTTGCTAAACAACTAGAGTCAGCTGATTACAACAACCATAATAAATTACTAGTCATTATGAGGTATCTGAAACCCATAAAAACCAAGACTTTTAGATACTAGTAAAGAACAGACTTGTAGCAATTATGTCTCATTAAACCAAATTAACCAAATATTAAGGCTTAATACTGCCATACCTATGAGATCTGACTATAACTTTCTACAACATACTTTCCTACTAAATCATTTATGGGATTTATAGGAAAAAACCCTCACTTCCCCCTAAGATTAAAATGACAAAATATTTCACTAGTCATAAAAAAGTCCGATAAGACTAAAATTCTAACTTACATCCTCAGCATTTGGAATTGTTGCAGATACAGCTACAAATCTCATTGGAATAATTATGCCGCTATTTTCAGAAGCAGGAGATAAAGACTGTACAGTTTTCATTCTGCTAACTACAACTTCAAGAGTTGGTCCACGATTTTCATCTTTTATAACATGTACCTAAGAAAGAAACCAAGAAAAAAATGATTAACTATAAAAATAAAAAAACTATTTAATTGATTAAAATCCATAATAATATTAACACTCTTAAGAAAATAAGACTTTCTACTTGAAGGGATAAAACAGAGTTTGGTTGAAAATGTCTTATTTCTTTCTATCCACCCTAGTCATCATTTTATGTTTATCTCTGAAAATAAGTTGAAGTAATGTGTTCACTACCTCATCAATGAGAAAAAGTCTAACCAGCTTGACCAAAGAGTTGTCTCTCCATTTTCTAGTCATGCTATCCCATTTTTCCTAAAGAAAAAATGCAAGTGGTTTAACATAAGAAATTATAATAAATATTATTAAGACATCAATAAAAATCTTAACCTGATACAAAGGATGGGCAATATTTTAATTTATGTCTCAAAAGTATCCTGAAAAAGATTTAAAGATTAAAAACACTTTAAAGAATTTTGATAGTCTTATAAGTGCTTAAAAAACTAAACCCCCATTTATTTTTTACATAACCAAAAATATACAAAATTATAGTTTAAGTACCTTTTTTTAGCCCTACCAAGGTCCTCCCTCTGTAATACATAATACTTGGATAAAAGAATACAAGCAAAAAATATGATTGCAAATTATCCTCAATAACAAATTACCTATTCATATATTTTGTCTATTTTGCCCATTTGGTAGTTTGTCTTTTACTTACTGATAAATAAGTATTCTTTATATAACCTGAATAGTAGTATTTTTTATGTTTGTTTCTTTTTTACGTTGCATATATTTTCTTCTACTTTGTATATTCTCTTAATTTTTATTCATGGTGAAGAGAAACATTTTCTAATAAACCAAGGAAATAACTGAGTATAAATAACACCTACTGGAGTTGTCATAATAATATGGGCATGCTGAATCTCAAATAGGTCATCCATTACTGTATCTCCAGTGAGTTCTTTACAATTCAATCCTATTGGTCCAAATTTTTCTTTCCAATCATCAAAACGCTGACTACACAGGGCTTTTATTGGTGCCACTATAACAATATAAGATATTTATTTTGAATGTCAGTGCAATTTTCAAATTACTTCCACAAACATTGGTTAATAAAATTAAGATCAAACATTGAGGTTTGCCTAGTACTTATAAATTGAAAGAGTTAACAATATAAGCATATTATTTAGAGATATAATCGCCAGGCTGTACTAAAAATAGAAAAACAAGTAATTGTTCAGGGAATTGTAACTAAGAGCAGAGAGAGGTAAGGTAGGAGATTATGCTTTTCATTATAAGACTTTTTGTAATAATCTATCTTTTTTAACCATGTACATAGATTACTTTGATGAAAAATTTTAAATATATATATATATATACACACACACATACATACACACACATATATATATCTAAGAACAAAAAGTTCTGGTTCCTAAGGAAATTTTTTAGAATTTCAAAATGTTTGAATTTATTGTTCTTGTTGTCCTTTAAAAAATAAACACATATTGTCTGGAGCACTGGGTGTGTTGCATAAAGAATCTTGGAACACTGACAAAAAATTAAATTAAAAAAAGATCAAAAGGAGAAAAACAAAACAAAAAAAAACATGTAAAGGTCAAACTCTCAATTCAAATATTACTTTTTATTTACAACTGTGGGAAAATGTGTTTGAAATTTAATGTAACAGACAAGAGCAAATGTGACAGGTCTTCATTAAAAATGTGTGGCAAACCGAATGTTAATTCTTATGGCTTGAACTTTATTTCTTACCTTTGCCTCAATGGTTTTTCATTATTATAATTAATTACTCTTATATAATACTTACTGTAAACAATTTTAATATTTGACCATGGCAATGGGACTTCCATTAATAATCTTGTTATAGCTAGTTCAAACACCACAGTTTTCCCAGAACCAGTTGGAGCACAAATCACAAAATTCCTATCTGTGTAAAGAAGCTAAAAAATAAAATTTAATCAATCATGGGATATATAGAATTTTTCATTCACACTCTCAATTTGTTAGAAAATATGTAAGAAAGACTCTCTGGAATAATAATTCAAATTATTTTTACCTCTAAACTTACTAAAATTCTAACCCTACTCTACATCCACACCCTCCCAAAAAAACCCATTATTAAATAATTTATCATTATGTTTTATTTGTGAAAATAATATGTTAGACCTAGAAGAAAATTTCTTTAGCTTCCAGAGAAATTTTATAAATTTAATAAGTATAAACAAACCCCACCTATGAAAGTCACATACATTCATTTAGCAAACATTTTTTGAGTTCCTATAGTGTACCAGTCACTGAGCATGGCACTGGAAACATAAAGATGAATGTGATCTAGTCCTTGCCCTTAGAGAGTACACAATAAAATAAGAAGAGGCAGATAAATAAAAATCATAATAAAATACTTACATCATCAAAGGCTTTGGATTGTATATAGTTGAAATATGGGAATTCCTTGAAAACACTTCTAAATTTTGCCGCTTAGAATAGCATTAAGGAGTCAAATATTTCAGAATTTTTAAGAATTCTTTACTTTTAATTAACTAATTAATTGGTTACTTTTAATATAAAAATTCAATTAATCAATATTAACTTTGATAATATTTAATGATGAGGCTTTAATACTTGCTGTTTTAACATCATAAGAAAGGAATTAATAGATATAGAGGGAGTGACCAATATGGCAACAAAAGAGGCTCCTGAACCTTCCCTCCTCCCACAGATGCACCAAACATATAGTTACACATGGAGCAATTCGAAGAAAAATCCAGAAATTAGTTAAGTGACTCCTACACACTGGGTGAATGAAAATGCCCACAATGAAATGGGTAGGAAAGGCTGAGACAACTCTTACCCTAACTCCCATCTTTGGCAAAGCACCATACAAACGGAAACTCCCAACTCCCAGCTTCTCCCAGCAAAGACTTTGGATCACACATCTAGAGCTCCCACCCACAGGATAAGCCCCCAACACCCAACTCTGTAAGCCAACAGGGTTTGCAACCATGAGAACCACAGGACTATAGCAAACAAATAAGCAGTTCTTAAATGGGCACAGGAACAACTCCTCTTCCTCTGCAGATATACTCAGGGCAGAGGGAGCAGCAAAAATGTTCATTTCCAGTTTCTACTTTCTCGCTACTACCTCAGGTTCTGGCTTTCAATCAGCCTGCACCTACGTGCTAATTACAACCCTCCCCTTTGGGACACTGATACATTTTAGCTCAACTACTAGAAGCCACTAAGAACAAAGACAGTGAGTTGGGCAATCAGAAAGGTTTGAAAGGGAACTATGAGTTTGGGTTAAGTTAATTGATGAGGCTCATCTCCTAAGAACAGCCTGTCAATATTGGGAGAGGTGGATATTTTATCAAATGTGTAGAAACCAGCATAGAGGTTAAGAAAAATGAAGAAATAGGAATATGTTCCATATAAAAGAACAAGATAAATCTCCAGAAACCAAACTTAACAAAACAGAGATAAGTGATTTATCCAGTAGTTTAAGAGAATACATAAAAATGCTCACCAAGGTCAGGAAAGCAATGCATAAACAAAGTAAGAATTTCAACAAAGTCATAGAAGATATAAAAAAAGTACCAAAGAGAAATCACAAGGATTCAAAATCAGACAGATCAAACAGAAGAAAGAATCAATGAACTCAAAGACAGGGCAATGGAATTAATCCGGTCAGAGGAGAAAAATGAAAAAAGAATGAAAAAAAAAAAATGAAGATAGTTTAAGGGGCTTATTTTACACTGATACCAAAGCCAGGTAAGGATACTACAATAAAAAGAAAACTACAGGCCAATATTCCTAGTGAATAAAGATGCAAAAATCCTCTACAAAATATTAACAAACCAAATTCAACAGTGTATTAAAAGGGTCACAACCACATGATCAAATGGAATTTATTTCTGGAATAGAAAGAAGTTCAATGTCCACAAATAAATCAACATGGTACGCCCATATTAAAAAGTTAAAGATCAGGAGTGCCCAGCTGGCTCAGTCAGAAGAGCATGTGACTCCTGATCTTAGGGTCATGAGTTCAAGCCCCACATTGGGCACAGAGCTTACTTTAAAAAAAAAAAAAAAAAAAAAAAAAGTTAAAGATAAAAATCGTATGATCGGGGCACCTGGGTGGCTTAGCTCGTTAAGCATCTGCCTTTGGCTCAGGTCATGATCCTGGAGTCCTAGGATCAAGTCCCATATCCGGCTGCCTGCTCAGTGGGGAGTCTGCTTCTCCTTCTGCCCTTCACCCTGCTTGTGCTCTTTCTCTCTCTCTCTCAAATAAGTAAATAAAATCTTAAAAAAAAAATCATATGGTCATCTCAATAGATGTAGAAAAAGCATTTAACAAATACAGTATCCTTTCATGATAAGAACGCTCCAGAAATTGGCTAAAGAAGGAATGTCCTTCAATATAATAAAAGCCATTTATGACAAGCCCACAGCTAACATCATATTCAATGGCAAAAAGCTGAAAGCTTTTGTCTAAGATTGGAAAGAGACAAGGATGCCCACCTTTCACTACTTTTAATAGTAGTGGAAATCCTAACCAGAGAAATTAGGCAAGAAAGAGATATAAAAGGTATCCAAATTGAAAAGAAGAAGTAAAGCGGTCTCTATTCATAGATGACATCATATTATATATAGAAAAAACTAGAGACGACACTATAAAACTGTTAGAATAAACAAATTCAGTAAGGTTGCAGGGTACAAAATCAATATACAAAAATCAGTTGCATTTCCGCGCACTAACAACAAAATATCAAAAAGAAATGAAGAAAACAATCCTATTTACAATAGCATCAAAAAATAAAATACTAAGGAATAAAGCTAACCATCCCATTTACAATAGCATTAAAAATAAAATACTTATGAATAAATTTAACCCTTAACTATAAAACAGTGATGAAAGAAACTGAAGACACAAATAAATGGAAGGATATTCAAAAATCAATTCAAAGTGAATTAACCAATTGAATATAAGACCTGAAATCCTAAAACTCCTAGAAGAAAACATAGGGAATAAACTTCCCTACACTAGTCTTAGCAATTTTTTTTTAGATTTAAAACCAAAGGCAAAGGCAACAAATGTGAAAATAAACAAGTATACTACTTCAAACTAAAAAGCTTCTGCACAGCAGAGGAAGCCAGCAATAAAATGAAAAAGCAGCCTATGGATAAAATATTCGTAAACCATATGTATGATAAGGGGTTAATATCCAAAATACACAAGAACTCATACAACTCAATAGAAAAAAACAAATAACCTAATTTAAAAATGGTCAAAGGCCTGAACAATTTTCCAAAGAAGACACAAATGAAGACACAAATGGCCAACAGTAAATAAAAAGTGCTCAACATCACGAATCATCAGGGAAATGCAAATTGAAACCACAATGAGAGATCACCTCACACCTATTAGGATGCCATTTACCAAAAAGACAAAAAATAATGCAGTGAGGATGTGGAGAAAAGAGAACACTTGTAAACTGTAGATAGGAATGTAAAGGGGTACAGCCATTATGGAAAACAGTATGGAGGTTCCTTCAAAACTTAAAAATAGAACTATCTTATGATCCAGCAATTTCACTTTTGGGTACACATTCAATGTGGGGCTTGAACTCACAAGCCTAAGATTAAGACCTAGATGAAATCAAGAGTCAGACACTTAACAGACTGAGCCACCAGGTGCCCTTAGGGCACATATTCAAAGGAAGCAAAATCAGTATCTCAAACAGAAAACTATAATCCCATGTTCACTGCAGCATTATTCATAATAACCAAGATTTGGAAATAATCTTAAGTGTCTGCAAAGAGACAAATGGATAAAGAAAATGTGATGTACATATATTTTATATATATATATTTAATAAATATACATATCACACACTTATACACACATGCCTACACACACAATAAAATACTATTCAGCCTTAAAAAGGAAGGGAATTCTGCCTTTTTTGACAAATTGGATGAACCTGAAGACCATTAGGCAAAATGAATTAAGCCAGAAAGAGAAAGACAAATACTGCATAGTATCACTTATAAGTGGACTCAAAAAAGCACAAAAGATCAAACTCATAGAAACAGAGAATAGAATGGTGGTTGACAGGGGCTGGGGACATGGGAGAAATAGAAAAAGGCTAATAAGAAGGTATAAACTTTCAGCTGTAAGATTAATAAGGTGAGGCTCTAATGTATGACATGGTGACTAGAGCTGATAGCACTGACTTATATAATTTAAAAAAGTAAATATGGAAGATGATGGAGGGTGGAAACTAACTTGATGGTGGCACCTATTATAATGCATACATATGTCAAACCATCATATCGTACATGTGATACAGCATATCAAGTGTACTACTTCAAACTAAACAGTTTGTCAATTTAGACAAACTAAATATATTTGTTAATCACACATCAATAAAGTCAGGAGGGGGGAGAAATTATTACAGTCCCCAGTAACAGTCCATATTCTGAAAAAAATGTCCCGGTGCAGAAACAAGGTTTATATAAGGGTTATAATTTGACAATTAAAATTTGACTATTAAATCTGATGGAAAAATGTAGAAAGTTGCATATTTGCCAGTATATCAAAACTAAGTGTACACTTTATCTTTTTCAGAGTAGTGTTTTCTTATTCATGTTGACTAGGCAATTTTTATATCTCCTTTAAAGTTCTCAATTTCACTTTTTAACTTTTCACTTTTAACTGTTTTAACTTTTCAACTTTAGTTGCCTTTCATTAGCTGAGATGTGTTTCTGGTCACCTAACCCTGAATCCCTTTGTTTTCAATAATTTGGTTGTACTGAGTGGTGGATTTAATTGCAATTAACAGCATATTGGCTCTACAAGAACTTAAACTGTCCTTCCTCTGTAAGAAAACTAAAAAATATTAATAGATATGAAGACTAAACTGTCCCCTCTCCAAGGTGAGAGTCTACTGTCAGCTTGGGAGATACTTGTACTTACGTGGTATTCTCAGTCTGAGTCACATCTATCAACTACATCTATTAAATACTATATGCAAAATACGTTACTGGATTTAGAAAGCTGTGGGAAGCTATAAAAAAAGAAGAGTTCTTACAATGGAGGCTGTTATAATCTATTAAGAAACATAAAACATAATATATCTGAGAATACAAATACACAGTTATTCCAGCAATTTTATTTTTATGAACATATATACAAAAATTGATGGACTGTAGTAAGTGATCTTGTTAAAAGGTTAAATGAGAACATATTACTTCTCTGCTCATTTGCCCACTTTCTCTCAAAGCATACGACTACAAGGCCTTACATGATCTTTGGTCTCCCCTCCATCTTTGTGATTCTGATCTCAGGTCCTACTACTCTCGCCTCTGACTAATCCCTTCTAGCTGTATTGGACTCCTTTCTGTTCTTCAAAAACACCAGCCATGTTCCTGCTGTTAAGGCCTTCCCTCTGCCTAGACTGCTTCCCTCCTTATTTCCTTGGCTCTTTCACTTCCTTCAATTGTTTACATCTCTCCTTCTCAAGAAGACCTACCCAAATTACTCTACTTAATTCTAATCTTGAGCCCTCAATTCCAGCATCCCCAATTTCATCTTCTTTACTCAGTTTCACTTTTTCATTTTCCAAATTACTCATTGCCTTCTAACATACTATATGACTTATTTATACACTGTTAGAATTGTTCAGATCTGTCTTCTCCCCCAACCCCATCCCAAGAATGAATGTTAACCCCTCAAGGCAAGGATTCATTATCTGTTTTCTTAACTGACATGTTCCAAATACCTAGAACAGTGCCTGGCTCATAGTAAGCATTCAATTAATATAGGTTTGAGTTTATTAAATCAAGCAGATAATATGCAAATCTTCATTTTATTTTTACTTATACAGAGTATCAGAATATTTGTGCCAAAACAAAAGTGTAATTTTGAGTTTGTCAATCCATCAAGCTTTTGAAAGAATCTCATTTTTCCTTCAAAATATGTTTCTTCCGATAAAATATTTATTTGTAACAAGTCCACAAGTGGGCCATCATGCTGGTTTTTCTCTCATTAGGTAGTTCCACATCAATTTACATTCACAAAAATGAATCTTTGATTCAGAGTATAGAATTAGTTTTCCAGCTCATGAGAAAACTGAACTACTAACATCATTTATCATTACTATAAACACTTAATATCAAATTTCTCCTTTTGTTCAACAAACTCTCAGCAGTGTCACTGCAATTATATGTTATAACAGGTAGGAAAATGTCTGCAGAATTGAAAATTGTAAGACTACTATAGCAAAATCAATCTGAGCAAACTTTTATTGTCCTAAGGATTCAAATATAATAAAATATTATAAAAGAATTAGAAAATATGCTGTGTCCTAGTAATTCCAAAACTCTTAAATTATCATGAAAAGCATTTAGTCTTCCACTTTAAATACATACTTAGAAATAATAAAAAATAGTTCTGTGGTTTTGACCACAAATGAACTTTTTGAACAACAAATCAATGCAACAAGAGTATGCAGTATTTTTAACTAACAGAGACCTAAACAATAGATACATTTCAGCTGAGCTAATATAGCATTAATATCTTTAAAACACTTTAAAACACTTCATTGGGGTACCTGGGTGGCTCAGTGGGTTAAAGCCTCTGCCTTCGGCTCGGGTAATGGTCTCGGGGCCCAGGAATCGAGCCCCGCGCTGGGCTCTCTGCTCAGCTGCTCAGCAGGGAGCCTGCTTCCCTTCCCCTCTCTGCCTGCCTCTCTGCCTACTTGTGATCTCTGTCAAATGAATAAATTAAAAAGTGTTTTTTAAAAAAAAAAGATCTTTAAAATGCTTCAAAATTTACTGTCATATTATGGCAAGTTGCACTAAGGATAAGAAGACTTTCTCATCATACACATAATGAAACTAACTTTTACCTGTTTAAGACTAACATATTTCCTATGTTCCAACCATATTTAGATCACCAGAGAGAAGAAAGCACAGTAGGATTGAGACACCATGCTGAACAGAAACACTAAAAGCTGACTATATCTGAAGTTATGATATATCATGTAAAATCCTTTATTGTTCTCTTCCCCCATTCTAACTTAGTTCAGTTATCTGCATTGCAGGAATATTTTCATG
Source organism: Lontra canadensis (assembly GCF_010015895.1). Taxonomy (NCBI): domain Eukaryota; kingdom Metazoa; phylum Chordata; class Mammalia; order Carnivora; family Mustelidae; genus Lontra; species Lontra canadensis. The sequence continues at coordinate 5,302,184 of NW_022631027.1, forward strand.
ATTGGTCAGGCAAATATGTTTTTTTAGAGATTTTATTTATTTGTCAGAAAGAGGGAGAACTGCAGGCAGAAACAGGCAAAGCAGGCAGAGAGAGAGAAGCAAATTCTCCACTGAGCAAGGAGCCCCATGCCAGACTCAATCCCAGGACCCTGGTCATGACCCAAGCCAAAGACAGATGCTCAACTGACTGAGCCACCCAGGCATCCCAAGTCAGGTAAATATTTTCTAACCATACCTCAGAATGGACTCAGTCCCCTGAGTACCCTGGACTAGAATAATTCTCCCCTAGATTCCTCCAGCTCAGGAGGAATTCATTTACTGTTTTGCCAACTAGACAATAACTTTTGTGGAGTCTGGAGCCTTACCCAGCTTTGAGTCATTAATTCCATATTCCAAAAGCATGGTTTTGATGATATAACTTGACTTGCTCAAAATACTGCATGGTTTCTCCTCATTGTTCGATAAATTAAAAAGCAAACAAACAAAACCTCTTGACCTTGGTATCCAAGGCATTAAATAACCTGATCCTAGGATACCTTTCAATCATTATGTCCTATTACTCCTGTAAGCATAGCTTTTATTTTGGCCAAACTGGAATGCTTGTTCTTTCTAACATATTCCACACTATTTTACCCTCATCTTGGCTCATAGCTACTCTTTTGTCAGAACAACTTCCTTTACCTGCCTTTCAGTATACTTGGAGATAGGAAGATAAACAAGGGATGGCCCTTCCCTTCAAGGAGTTCACAGGTCATAGGGATGGTCACATAATAGTCACAGTTGCTAGATTATAATAAAAAACAACAAGTATACTGTTATAGACATACATAAGATATCAAAAAAGCAAAGACGATGTTATCTCCAGAATGCACGTATATACTCAAAATATTTATACTGGAAATGCCCAGACATGTAAATTATACCATACGTATAAACTGTAAATTTCATTCAAAAAATGCTAGATTTGTAAAAAATATACCCAATCCACAGAATATGCCATTCTCATTTATTTCCCCTACCCATGTTTATCCCAATATACTATACAATATACTATCCTTAGGAAATGATCTGTATCTAAGGAAACATGCTCAGAATGCAGCCAATAATACAAATCTCATTTCTATACTTATCTTGTCACAAGCTCATAACAAGCAGTTCACAAACCGGCACTAGCCTGCCACACTTTGAGCAGCACTGACTCTCACACACACTGAGTCTCTTACACGGCCCAAAAGATGCACTTTCCCCTCTTTTTCATTGTCAATAAAATAAACACAGACACAATAAAATAACATGCTTACAAATTGTGATTTCAAATATAAAGCCGCTATAGTAAAATAAAGGATACGGATTTCTGTGACAGCCTTCAAGGAATCTATATCATTTTCTGTTACTCCTAAAAATAATTCTACATATTTATATAGGTATTTTTAATCTCTTCCATACTAACTGCCTCAATAAAACTAGTATAACTTTTTATTAAGAGCACAGTTAAATATTAGATCATAGTTTATTTCATTTTTTATTTTTTAAAGTAGGCTCCACACCCAACACAGGGCTTGAACTTATGACATTTACTCCAAGAGTCACATGCTCTACCAACTGAGCCAGACAGGCACCCTAGATCATAGTTTAAAAATGCAATAGATTGAGAAATGCAGAAACTGCATTTTTTATTATTTTTTGTATTTATTTTTATTTACTTTTTCTTTTTTTCATTTTTGTATTCTTTACTTTTGTATTTATATTTTTATATTCTTCCTTATGCTGAGAAATACAGACTAGTTTGTTCTATTATAAAACCAACTGAAAAAAGCAAGGAGTTACCTTGAACTTCATGAGGCTGGGATGCAACTGCAAAAGTTGGTGCTTTGAATATCTCTTCCCTGATTTCAGAAGCAGAAAGAGTATTGCTTGCTGTAAACATGTTAATGTCTGAATATTGATGTTTCTGTTTACTACTGCTACATTTCCATGATTCCCCTTTGTTCATTTCTGTTGGGGCAACTTTCACTGAGCCAATAGGAGAGTCCAAGTTTGTACTGTCATTAGAGTTAATACCCTCATGTATATTATCAGATATTTTAAACAATCTGCAAAAAAAAAAAAAAAAAAAGTTTGCCCTTGAACAGCTGCTTAGAAGGGGGAAAACTAGCATAAAATCGGTCCTTTGAAAAATGCCCACAGATTGTGGTTTATTCAAACATAAAATTAAAGCATTCCCCTAAAATACAACTTGACAAATTTACCACTGAATTATGTCTTTTCACTTTTAGAAGGGAAAACTCAAATCCCATTTGTAGAAGCCAACCTCCAAGACCTGTCTCCTGCTAGTCGCATCCTTTTCAAATTAGGACTTTGAGTCAGGACAGAATTACATGACTAGTAGAGTACTGAGGAAGTACAAGTGCATGACTTCCAACGACAGGTCAGAAAAGATACTGTCTCGGGGCGCCTGGGTGGCTCAGTGGGTTAAGCCTCTGCTTTCAGCTCAGGTCATGATCTCAGGGTCCTGGGATCAAGTCCCGCATCGGGCTCTCTGCTCGGCGGGGAGCCTGCTTCCCTCTCTCTCTCTGCCTGCCTCTCTGTCTACTTGTGATCTCTGTCTGTCAAATAAATAAATAAAATCTTAAAAAAAAAAAGAAAAGAAAAGAAAAGATACTGTCTCTTCTGCATGGGCTCTTGGATCATTCACACTTAAAAGACCTATCCACTACATCTTGAGAATACAAAGGCAACTGGATGGAGAGGCCCATGTAGTCAGGTATTGTGGCTTCTTGTCAGGAACAGCAGCAACTTCCCAAACATTATTCAATAATCACTTTAGTATAATACTAAATAAGTATCACTGTCAAGAACACTTTGCAAAGAAGTATTTTCTTTGCAAAGTTCTAGAAAACAAAGGCAATCTTTAGAATTGCAATTTATTATATTGAACTGATCAAAAGTCAACCCATCAAACTAATTTGTTCACCATAGCCCTAAGATATGAAGTGACCATTAAAGTTCCTAATACAGGGATGCCTGGGCGGCGCAGTCGTTTAAACATCCAACTCTTGATTTAGGCTCAGGTCATGATCTCAGGGTCCTCAGATTGAGCCCCATGTAGGGTATGGAGCTTGCTTAAAATTCTCTCTCTCCCTCTCCCTCTGCCCCTTCCAACCCTGCTTGTGCACATATGGATATGTGTACTCTCACCCTCTCTCTCTCAGGAAACAAATAAAATTTGAAAAGTAAATGTCCTAATGTAATATTTGTATCTTACAAAGTTAAGTATTAGGGATGACAGAAGAGATCAGTCTTACAGAATTCTATAAGAAATGACATCCAAACAAGTATTGTGCAAATACAGAACACTTTCTAAATTATTTTTACTATTAATTTTTAATGACATGTTTCCATATAAGAAAACAGGAGTCTTTAAAAACACTATAGAACAAGAAATACACTTTAGAACAAACTATAGGGTTGTTCTATCCTTCAATGCATCCTTCTATCAATGAAGATGGAAAATTAAAAAGCAGATGATTAGCCTTGAATAATATAGTAGAATCTGATTATGAAATGGTATTGAGGATAAGAAAAACAACTTACGCCACAGGATGACTCCTTGCTATCTGCAGTCATATCAGTTAAAAGCATGGACTTTGGAAACAGACAAACTGGGTTTAAATCCAGAGCTCCTCCACTTTCTAGCTGTGTGACTTAGAGTTTAAAATAAGTTTTGTGAACTATAAAAATATTATCCATGTGCTAGTTACCTAAATTCTCTGGACCTCAGATTCTTCCTAGTTCCTCTAGAACTCACACTCCATAAACTCCCCTATGTCCTCAACTTCTTCACTGATTGCTATAATTACTTCCTGGTCTTAACAAAAATATTGCATTGCCCTGAAAAATTCTTGCTTCTTAAAAAACTTAAGTAGAAATTGCTTATTTTTCCACACCAAATGTACTTGAGGATTGAGAGTCTGTGCCTTCTTCATCCAAAATCTGCATCATATTCTTCTGTTCTCTTATAGAAGTATCTCTGCCAACTAGTTATAACACTTTTTAACCCTCCTCATGGCATATATCATATAGCAACATGTGGTCACTTAAGAATCTTTTCCTCTCAATTCCAAATTCTGCCACCATCTCCATTACTTCAACATTCATACAGATAAGCCATTCAAAATCCTCTCCTCTTCATTTCTTAGGCATTCATCTACAGTGGCTTTCTACTTCAAACAATTTCATTCACCTATTCTCTCATCTTAAACACTGTCATTATCCAGAACTGCTCCTCCTCTCAAATCAATCATTCCAATATATCATTCTCTGACCACAGCTTCTTATTCTTTCAGCTTGTTTACACAAGCTACCAATGAAGTAAAAAAACAAATTTACTTTAATGAACCTCTTTATTTTCCCCCAAACTATCTTCCCTTCTCTTTCTCATCTACCTTTAATGGACTTAGATCCCATGGCCTATCTTTTTGACCATTCTTTTACTAATATTCCAAACTCCAATTCCTCTTTATCCTTTTAACATCCTTATCTTGCAAAACCTCAATCCTAGGTGAATCTACCTACTTTTTAAAATAATTGCAGGTGAGCAGGGGAACACTACTGGAAAAAGCAGTTAGGTAGATGACATAACACTCTGAACAATAAAACTGAGAGTCATCATCAGCAAGACTGTAGATACAAGATCAATATACCAAAATCAATTGCTGATGTTTAAACACTTGCAATGTACAATCTGAAAAAAAAAAAAACTTTTTAATTCCATTTATAAAAGCATCAAAAAGAGCAAAATACTCAGAAATAAACTTAACAAAACAAGTTTGACTTGTCCACTGAAAAAGTCACAACATCACTGAGATTAAAGAAAATCTAAACAAATGGAAAGATAACTCATGTTCATAGACTAGAAGACTTAACATTAAGATGGCAATACTCCTCAAGTTGATCTACAGATTCAATACCATTCCCATCAAAATCCCAGCTGACTTCTTTGCAGAAATTTACCAATGTATCACAACATTCATCTGAAAATGCAAAGAACCCAGAGAAGCTTAAAAAAAAAAAATCTTGAAAAAAGGAACAAAGTTGGAGGACTCACACATCCCAATTTAAAACTTTACAACAAAGCTACAGTAATCAAGACAGTGTGGGATATGTACTCATGCAAATACTGGTCAGTGGAATAGAACTGAGAGCCCAGAAATAAGCGTTTATTTAGTAGATAGTTTCCTAGTTAGTATAATAGGAAATATACATTTGGTCTTTGTTCCCAGTACCTGGCACAGAGCTCCTAAAACCCTTGGAATTTTCTGTGGGATAGTAGTGATAAAAAGCATCTTTGTTATTCATGACAAACCCCTTCCAATCATACCTGAGTTTATACTAATGAAGTGACTCTTGCAGGACCCCTAGATAGCTTCAGGATGGGGGTTAACTGCCAGAGAAAAATAAACCCTAATTAGAGAAGGCTGAACTTTCAGCCTCATCTATGATACCCAAGGAAGAAAGAGGAATGGAGATTGAGTTCAATCACCAATGGCCAATGATTTATCAATCATGCATACCTAATAAAACTACCATGAAGGAAAAACCCATATATGACAAGGGGTTCAGAAAGCTTCAGAGGTGAACAGGGGCACCTGGGTGGGTCAGTCAGTTGAGCATTGGACTTTTGATTTTGGCTCAGGTCATTATCTCAGGATTCTGGGATCAAGCTTCATGTCAGGCTCTGCACTCAGCATGGAGTCTGCTTGTCCTTTTCCCTCTGCTCCTCCCCCTGCTCATGCACTCTCTCTCTCTCTAAAATAAATAAATATATAAGACCTTAAAAAAAAATCACAGACCTAAATGTAAGAGCTAAAACTATAAAAATCTTATAAGAAAATGCAGTAGTAAATCTTTATACAACCTTGAATTAAGCAATGATTTCTTGGCTATGACACCAAAAGCCCAAGCAACAAAAGAAAAATTAGATAAACTGGACCTCATCAAAATTTAAAATTGCTGAGGACATTATTAAAAAAGTGAAAAACAACACAGAGAATGGGAGAAATATTAGCAAGTCATACAGCTGATAAGAGACTTTTATCCAGAATATATAAAGAAACTCTTACAACTCAACAATAAAAAGAAAACCCAATTTAAAAAAGGAGGATTTGAATAGATATTACTCCAAAAGTAATACACAACTAGCCAATAATCACATGAAAAGATGCCCAATCTCATAGGTCATTAGGGAAATGCTAATCAGTGAGATGCCACTTCAAACCCACTGGGATGGCTACAACAAAAAAGACGAATAATAACAACTACTGACAAGGACAGAGAAATTGGAACCCTCACATATTGCTTGTAGGATTATAAAGTGGTACAGTTATTTTGGAAAATAATTTGAAAGTTTCTCAAAAAAGTTAAGTATATAGTTACCATATGAGCCAGCAATTCCAATTCTAGGCATAAATCCAAAATAATTGCAAAAATATATTCACACAAAAACTTGTACATGAATGTTCACAGCAACATTAATAATAGTCAAAAAAGTAGAAATAATTCAAATGTCCAACAATTGATAAATGGATAAAATGCTGCACTGTCCACTGAATGGAATATTATTTGACTATAAAACATGAAGTATTGATATACATTGTAATATGGATAAATCTTGAGAACCTTATGCTAAGTGAAAAAAGACAGACACAAAAGGCCAGACATTGTATGATTCCACTTATATGAAAGTCTAGAATAGGCAAATCCACTAAAAACAGAAAGGTAAGTGGTTGCCAGGGGCTGGAGAGAGGGAAGGAGAATGAGGAGTTGGAAAGGGAAGTAATCAATAATGAATACAGTTTCTTTTGGGGAGATGAAAATATTTTAAAATTAGATAGTGGCGATGATTACACAACTCTGTGAATATTCTAAAAACCCATGAATGTACACTTCAGAAGAGTGAATTTTATATGAGTTATATCTCCTTTTTTTTTAAGATTTTATTTATTTATTTGTTTGAGAGAGTAAGGGCAAGTAGGGGGAAGAGTAAAGGGGGAAGGAGAGAATTTCAAGCATTCCATGCTGAGCAAGGAGCCCCAGGCAGAGCTCAATCTCACGACCCTGAAATCATGACCTGAGGCAAAACCAAGAATTGGCACTTAACCAACTGAGCCACCCAGGCACCCTGAGTAGTATCTTAATAGAACTGTTACAAAAAATTCATAGACATCAACCTCAATTGGGCCCTTTAGAGTGTTCAACAAAGTGCTCGCTTCGGCCGCAAATACACTAAAATTAGAGTGTCCAATAAGCCTACCATTATTCTAACTGGATTGCTTTCCCATTTTTAATAATCTCTTCCACTCTTCTCGTACTTCTTCAATATTCCCACTTTTTCCCCTCAAACTCCACAAATGACCTCATCTCTTATGTCACAGAGAAAACAAAACCTATCAGTTAGATCTCTTCTGAATCTTTAAACCCATACATCCAATTCCCTATCTGGACAATTTATAGGTACTCAAACTCAACATGTCCAAATCTGTACTCATCACCTTCCCCCAAACCTGTTCTTCCTTTATAGTTTTCCACATCATGAAAGGGCACTACCATCCTTCATCATTCTGGTTCAAGTCAGAAAACCATGAATCAGGTGTCATATCTAATAATCATTTAGGTGCTACGGGATTTTTATCTCTTAAATCACTCTGAACTCTCTCATTTCTGCTACCACAGTCTACATCAGTCTCCCATTCTCTCTCACCTAGATTAATAAAAACCTTCTAAGTGACCTTTCACAACGTATTTTAGTTCCTTCTAATTCATCATACTGATTGCCAAAATGCACTTTAAATTAAAAAAAAAAATCCAATTTTACTCCTCTACTTAAAATGTAGAATCTTAGGGGCGCCTGGGTGGCTCAGTGGTTTAAAGCTTCTGCCTTCGGCTCAGGTCATGATCCCAGGGTCCTGGGATCGAGCCCCACATCGGGCTCTCTGCTCCACGGGGAGCCTGCTTCCTCCTCTCTCTGCCTGCCTCTCCACCTACTTGTGGTCTCTGTCTCTCAAATAAATAAATAAAATCTTAAAAAAAAAAATAATGTAGAATCTTAGAATTCTAGCTCTCAAACTTTATTGTGCATAACAATCATCTAGAAAAATTGTTAAAAATGACAATTCCTGGGTCCCCTCCCCACCTTTATATAGACTGTGATTCAACAGGCCTAAGGTAAGACTCAGGAACCCAAATTTCTAACAAGTACTTCAGATGATTCTGATATGGTGGGTTCATAGGCCACAGCTTAAGAAACAGTGCCTTAAGAAAAAGCACAAAGTTTATGGCGGCCTACATGATTCTGAATGACTCGACCTCTCCAAACCTTACCTCTCTGCATTCTCTCTGATTTTACACAAAAGGAAATTTTCTAATGGGCCAAGCTCTGTGCTACTTTGGGTCTTTTGCACTTATTATTCTTTCTGCCTAGAGTACTCTCCTTCATTTGCCCTTAGTTTAATTCTATTCCTCCTTAAGGTTAAGTTTTTGTTTTTGTATTTTCTAAGATGTTATTTATTTATTTGAGAGATAGAGAGAAAGTACAAGAGGTTGGAAGTTCAGAGGGAGTAGACTCCCCGCTGAGCAGGGAGCCTGATGCGGGATGTGATCCTGGGACTCTGGGATCATGACCTGAGCCAAAGGCAGATGCTTAACCGACTGAGCCACCCAGGTACCCCAAAGTTAAGTTTAAATACCACTTCATCAAGAAAGCCCTCCCTGATGCTCCAGAACAGATTAGGACCCCATGTGATATGCTGTAACAGCAATTCTCAAAGTACAGTTGAGACTCTTCAGAGAGTATGTAGGATCAAAACAATTTTCATAATATCAGTAAAGCACTGTTTGCTTTTTAAATTTTTTGAGTTTTCATTTATAATATGGTTAAATATTGATAGACATAACCCATATATACAATAACTGTTGAGAATCCTCAGTAATTTTTAAGTGTAAAGGGTCCTTACAGTAAAAAGTTTGAAAAATTTTGAGACCCTTTGCTCTAACTATATACTTCATCAAAATAATTATTATACTATAAAGTACTTAATCAATTATTTTAAATTATTTGTCCTTTCCCCATTAAGTTGTAGCTCTCTGAAGGCAAGAACCTATGACTAGAATCCCAGAGTTAACAGAGCATTTGGTATTTACTAAACCCTATTTGTTGATGTTTTTCTCATTTAGATTCTATCATACTTCATACATTTGGACATACCATAAATGTTCAACTTTATCACTGAATATTCTGTAATTCATTTAATTAATTACCTTTTTCGGAAGGCTGATGTGCTCTCTCCTTTACCTTCTGCAAAATTAAATAATTTTGTATTATCTGGAACACTTTTCTCAGGTATTATTTCAGTGCTAACGTGATTTTTGTATTTCTGAGAAATACCATATGTCAGCTTGCCAGGAACATGTGATAAGTCATTGTTACCTGCTCCTCCTAAATTCAGATCACCTGCTTCATATTTATTTAAGGAAAAGGCAAACTGGAATTTTTGTGTTGGTGAAATATAATTTGTGTTTTCATTAGTTATCTTTAAATTTGATGGTAACATTTTTGGCTTCTCTTCCTGACCTACAGAAATGGAATACATTAATTAATATATGTTCTCCATGAAGATAAATTCTCAAAATGACCATGAAAAATTTTAACAAAAATTTTCAAACAGCTTACAAGGTAAACATGAAAGTTATTCATACACTAACAAGATAATCTATAACACCAAATATGGTTTTGATTGGTACTGTTATTGTATACTATATCACTGAAGGGCACTCAAATTAAGATTCACTGAAATTTGAAATTTACAAAAAACCTACATTATAAAATAGGTTTAATTTCTGACTCACAGAAATAACCATTATTATACCTTTTAAGTATTTTACCAACTACAAATGATATAATTATACAATTAAGAGGATTTGAATATTTACATTACCAATTTACACATAGAAATATAATGAACAATCATATACAATACTGGATTTGATTCAGTATTAAATACATGATGCAATGCTTTTAACTTTGTAGTATTGCTTCTAAAATCAAGATAAAGGAATGCTTTTATCAGGGTGAAAAAATTTTAAAGGTTTCTTTACAGAGATTTTACAGGCATCTTTGAGGGGTTGGGAGGAATCTGCAGGCATTGTTAGGGCTTAAATTTGTTTTACCATCTATGTATATGTATAGTATATATAAGCCTGTGTATACTATGTATTATTTGGTATATATGAGAATATAAATGTAATATATATTTTCATGTATAAAATATACACAAGTTACAAAGGTTAATAAGATAACATATATGAATTACCACCAAATTTGAAAAATCAAAAATTTTATCAACAATATCACATAAGATCACATATACTGTTTGAATATGCTTGTCTTTAACTTTATAAAAATGTTACCAAACTATATAAAATACTCTGCATCTTCTTTTTTTCAAGAATGTGGTTTCCTAAGCCAGAAGATCCTACCTTTAGTAAAAGGCAAGACAAAAACTAAATGGCAATGACAATTTTAATAATAAAAGGAAACAAATTCATGCAACAGTACATGTTTGTGATAGTGTACTGCATACACACAATATGCATATGTATGTATATGTATATATGGAGAAGAAAGATGTTTTTGATTTTAAGATTTGGTGAGCACTATTATGAATAAAGTCTCTATCATTTTATTTCATTAAAATAAAGGAATTAACATTTTAATGTGTTACTAGATTTTTTTACACTGACATGAGCTGCACAGGTTTAACTTCATAACAAGTATGTGATAGTTTACCTAACAGTTTATGACTTCCTATTTCCTCCTCCAATGCCTGAGTATCTGGAATTTCTGAAATCAATGGAGCAGGTGGGAGAAACCAATCCAATGATTTTTCAGTGTCTGGATAACTATATAAAATATAAAAGTGTGAATATATATGTTAATAAAGTTATATCAGAAGCTATTAATTAAACATTACTCAATTACAGACTCTTAGATAAACAACCTATAAATTAATTTTCTATGGTGACTTTGACGTATCTTTATATACAGCAGTGTTCTCAATCTTTTTTCCCTTGTGTGTCATACGATTAATGACACTGCTATGTGAGATATGCTACCTAAATAATGGCTATAACTCCGTCTTTTTTCCTCTAATTCAACAGCTTGTGACAAGAATCTTAAATCTGTTCCAATGTAAAAAAAAAAAATAGTAAATCATTCTTAAACATCAGCATCTTTACTATCAGAAGTAACAAAATACTTACAACACACTTCACAACAGATCATGTGTCATCAGTGTGTAAATGACACCACTACTGGTATTCTCTATTCTCTAGAGTATTCCTAAAATATTATTACAAATTAATGTCCTAATCCAAATACCCTTGATCCAGAACCACCACAGAAAATCCAAGAAACCAGTTGAAAATGATAATCACTTTGTAAACTTAAAGTAGTTTTTGAGAATTTTGCCACCCTGTTGGCACTGTGAACTGTCTCTCCTTATCTTTCAGCTGTGATCCTATTAACATATAAATTTTTAATGTTTCCTTTTCAATAAAAGTTGATTTGTCCTTCATTAGAGCAAAAAAGTATTGGCTGACAGGAAATAAACCTGAGAAGAGCACCACATACACTGTCTATGACAAGTAGCAAGGATTTTTTTTAATGATTTTATTTATTTATTTGAGAGAGAGAATACGAGAGGGAGAGAGAGAGCATGAGAGAGGGGCAGCGATAAAGGGAGGAGCAGACTCCCCACTGAGCAGGGAACATCCCATGCAGGACTCTATCCTGGGACTCCAGGATCATGACCTAAGCCAACGGCAGTCGCTTAACCAACTGAGCCAACCAGGCACCCGCAAGTGGCAAGGATTTTATGGTATTTTTAAATCTTTTTTATTTAGGACTTTAAACTCTAGAAAGTGAAAGACCCAGTCTTTTACACTACTGCCTTTTGTAGCTCCTAACACATAGCTTCCACAGCTATGTTTTCCAAATCAAAAATCTACAACACATTATCTGACAATGTCTGACAGACTATCTGATAATAGGCTAAAGCATTTGAAATTTAGGACTGTCAGAGGGTCCCCAAGAGCACCCCCAGAGCCAATGATTCCCTGGGCTGATTCAAATTCAACATATAGTCCTATTTGTGACTATGAGGCAAAGTCCAGGGGAAACCAGGCACAAGCCTCCAAAGATCCTCTCCCAGTACAGCAACACAGGACATCTTTAATTCCCTCAGCAACAAGCTATACTAGCATGTGTGAAGTGTTGCTAATGAGGGAGCTCATTAGAGACTCAATGCCCAGTGTTTTTACTGGGGACTAATCATGTGGGCATCCCCTGTCTAGTACATACCTAAATTCTAGATTCCCAGAAGAAAAGCAGATAGTCAGCATAAACCTATCTGTATAAACAGTTTAGGCAGTGAGCCATTCCTATCAGTTAATGGTGGGAACTTTCTTAAAGTTCTCACTCTAGCCAAGGGCCATTCGTACAACCAGGGCCTTTTCAAGGACAGTAGTTCAGGCCTGATGTATTAACTATTTTCTACGCAGAGACTATTTCAGAAAATCTAAGAGAGAGATAAAAAGCACACATCTGGGGCGCCTGGGTGGCTCAGTGGGTTAAGCCTCTGCCTTCAGCTCAGGTCATGACCTCAGGGTCCTGGGATTGAGCCCCGCATTGGACTCTCTGCTCAGAAGGGAGCCTGCTTCCCCCCATTCTCTGCCTGCCTCTCTGCCTACTTGTGATCTCTCTCTGTCAAATAAATAAAACCTTAAAAAAAAAAAAAAAGCACACATATAATCTACTATTCAGCATCCCCATAAAAATCAAATCTCCCTTATGACTTCCCTATTTTCCAGAGGCATCATCATTCTCTCAGTCATCCAGAATTCAAATTATAGCAAAATCTTATACCTATATATCCAGACATATACCAGGTCTTACTGCATCTTCTTTATAATGCTTCTTGAATTCATTTCCTTGTATTTCCACTGTCACTATTTCAATCAAAGCTCTAATCAGTTTGGTTAAGAACAATCATGTCTTAACTGGCCTCACTGCCTCTGGCTTTCTCTAACATATTTTACACACTCCTATCACACTGATTCAGAATTGTTTTCATCATAATTACATTCCATTCAAAATACTTCAGTGGCTTCCAAACAATATCAAACGTCCAAATGGCCTTAGGCTATCTTAGAGTTTTAACTCTCCTACTCTACTTACCTTACAGTCCAGCCTAAAGTGAACTATTTGCATACCAAATAGATAACATATTCTGTACCTCATCTTTATTCAAAAATATTTCTTTTACTCTGACTGCCACTGTACATGACCCTATCCTGTATCTACCTATAGAAGTTCCATTGTTTCATTCCTTCATTAATCTATTCAACATTATTTACTGAGAACTACTTTCCAGGAAATATTCTAGACACTAGAGCTTATGTTCATTCAAAATCAAACTTAGATCCTTCCCTCTTCTGGGTGCCTGGGTGGCTCAGTTGGTTGAGCGACTGCCTTCAGCTCAGGTCATGATCCTAGAGTCCTGAGATGGAGTCCTGCATCAGGCTTCCTACTCAGCAGGGAGTCTGGCTCTTCCTCTGACCTTCCCATGCTCATGCTTGCTCTTATTCTCTCTCTCTCTCAAATAAATAAAATCTTTTTTAAAAAGTTTAAAATTGTTCCCTCTTCTTAAGTACTATTTGAACCAATAATATTTATTACAGTCCTATTGTATTATATGTCTGTGTGTAGATAATACATATATTGCATATTATATATAGGTAATAGAAAGATTGAGGATAGATCAGTCTGATACCCTCCCCAAATCATAAACACATAAAGGTTTGTTTCTAGTTCCATTCACATCAATACTACTTAGCACACTGCTTTACATAATAAGACATATCATCAATAAATGTTTGTTGATTCAGTTCCATGGCTTTTAACACATGGTCACGTCCAAGATCCTTATTCTGGCACTTAAAATCCACCACAATCTATCCTCAGTTTACTTTTCTAACTTTATGTCCCACTGTTTCTCCTTTATGAGTCTCCTATTCCACGAAACTTCTCTATACATTATCACCTAAAAATACTGCGAATTGTCCCACCTCCATTATTTCTTGTTGTTAAACTCTGCCTTTGAATTGCCTCTTCTCTCTGCTTATTAGAATTATCAAATCCTTCAAAGTCTCCTGAAGTCTCTCCCCATTACCATAAAGCCTAACCTGATCAGTCTGCACCAGGTCTCCCTCCAAATCTGAAATTTCATTGCATGAATGTACGCTTATCATTTCCTTCACATCTTTTTTTGACTCTGTATTGTTAGAAAGGCAACCATATGTTGCATTTTGCCCAGACCTGTCCTGATTAACACATGTTGTACAAATGGGATGCACTCTTTCACTCTCAAAGTATCCAAGTCTGGATGATGAATTACAGAGTTATGTTACTTATTAATGACCTTTCCATATGTGTTCTTAATCTCCTTAAATACATTTTAAGTTCTTTTGAAGTAAAAGTCTGTTTCATCCTTCTTATATCCTTTTCTGCATTCAATCAATATTTGAAATAATACTTGAATGAATGAAAAAATTAATGAAACAATAAATACTTTACTCAATACTTCCTTTCTTTAAAAAAGGATAATATAGGGTCGCCTGCTGGCTTAGTCAGTGGAACATTCAACTTCTGATCCTGGGCATGTGAGTTCGAGCTCCACACTGGGTGTAGAGATCACTTAAAAATAAAATCTTAAAAAAAAAGAAAAAAGATAATACAATAGAATACATAGAAAACTTAGAATTGAGAAAAATTTACATGTGAAAATCCATAAAAACCTGTATTTAACAGACTATTCTCTGCTCTTATTCCCTCTGGCACCACATCTTTATTTCCACCCCTACTTCCTGCCTACAATGAATCTGCCCATCACACTTGGCCTTTGGCACACTGCCCATTCTGTTTCCAAAAGGTGTCATCACTCCTTGTCCGTTGCTACTGTTTGACCATTACTTCAAGTTTTTACGTTGGACAAAAATAATTTGAACAAACCAGAAATGCAAATACATGAAAGCCAAACAGGCAAGCGTCTACTCTATTTTTTAAGTTATAACATTTAACATGTTAAAATTCAGATACTCCCTTATATCTGAATTCCATGTTTACCAGTTATATACCTGAAAAATCATTTTGTTGACCCCTCATTTTTTATTTGTATATGTCTAGTGAGAAAATTAAAATTCCTTAAAAATCAAAAATCTCTAAAACAATATACTATGTTATCATTCTTTAAGGCAGACTTACTTTTTAGCTTCACCTGGTTTTTCAAAAAACAAAGTATCCAAGGAAAACAACGAGTCATTTGATTTCAGCATTGTTAAAGACTGGACTGTGTCATAAATCTACAAAAATGTAGAAAAAGTAGTTTATATTTTATTCATAAAGCTGTAGAAAAATATTTCTGGATACATAAACTATAATCATTAATTTCCTAGAATAACCACAGACTCTCTTCCCAGCTGCATCTTCAGCAGCTTCCTCCACAGTGCCTCAATATTCAAATACATTATTCTCTATTCTCCACTAATTCTCCACTAATTCATGCATATTCACATCTGTACCCTTCTCCTCATACTGCACCAATGCTTAGAATGTGCTTTCTTCCATTTCTTCTCTACCTGGCAGATCCCTACACATCCTTCATGTATAGGTCAAATGTCATTTCTTCTTCAAAGGCTTCTCTGAGTTTGTCCTGTTCTTCAAGGCAGAATTAATCACTCCTTTTGGGCTCTTAACACTTTGTCCATACCATTATTTTTGATTTAGGATAATGCATTTTATGGTGAACGTGTGTGCCTCTAACAATATGCCAGATACATATACAGAGGTTTGCTTCAAAATAAATGGGGAAAGGTAAGGGGGAATGATAAAATAAGATTGGCAATGAGTTGATAATTGCTAAAGCTATATAATAGGTACATGTAGTTCATTATAACTTTCTGTCAATTTTGTATATATGTTTGAACTTTTCCAAAATAAAAAAATTTTCAAGTTTAACATATATATGTATGTTTACATTCATATTACATAACATGTACATAGAAATGCTTACATTCCTTTTAAAAAAGCCAATTTTTACATTCAGATATGGTACCTAAATATAAAGGATAAAAACATTTAGCATTGGCCACATGGGACTAGAATAAAATTCTAGGGCTGAACAAAGCCTCAACTTTGATAGGAGACTGAAGAACCATTTCTATAGACACATACATTGTTCCATTCACGTTGCCATTCTTTCCCCTGCATATCCACACCACATCCCAATTTTTTTCCTCAATTCTGTAACATGATAGAAAATTCTATATAACAAAACATGAAATAGATGCACAAATCATAAAACATAAGTCACGCTTCTATTTACTCTGTGAATTTACACTGCAAATCTTTCCTTAGGATAGAAACTAAAATCAAAGAAACTATATGAGTGCCATCTTGTGGAGAAATCCATACTATCAGGTCAGATCATGCCCCTTCAATTTTAAATCCTCCCAAAGGTGGGGATGAGATACCTGTGGGACTATGTGACACCCCTTGACAAAACACTACTGGTAAGAGGGCTAGATCTATGTATATCTTAAGACTGTTCTTAGTTATCCAGAACTTTTGGGATTTTTCATTGTTCTAGTCATTGGCGTTTTTCTCCCTTCCATCTGTTTAACTTAATTGTCCTCTTTTTTTTTTAATTTATTAATCACCTAGTCACCAACCAAAAGAAATAGTGAAGTTGAAATATATTAGCAATTGTTCTAAAACAATTGACTATATTAACAGTAGAAACCCAAGATAACAGGGAGGGAGACAGAAGGGAGTCATTAAAAAATATGTTAAAGGAGTCCTTAACATCTTTAAGTAAACAATTTCAGAACTTGAAAATAATTACCTGATAAAGTATAAATGAACATGCTAATCATGTTGCTATACTATGCAGACAGGAACAGATAGGGGCTCCTGGGTTGGCTCAGTAGGCTAAGCCTCTGACCCTTGATTTGGACCCATGATCTCAGGGTCCTTAGATGGAGAGTGATGCTCTGCACTCAGCAAGAAGACTGCTCCAGAGTCTCCCTCTGCCCCTCTCCCATCCCTCCTGGTTCAAGGGCAGAGGCTCTTTTTCAAAATAAATAATTTTTTTTTTTTTTAAAGTAACAAAATGTTCCCTTTCTCATCTCAGGAAAACTATATAAATTTAAAGAAACAAAAAAAGTTTTCAAAATTAAAACCCACTGGACCACTTTTATATATGGCTTTGCTACCTCAGAATTTACTAGAAAACTGTGTGACTACATAATTTGTCTGTTGAGAAAGCGTGCGCTTTATCTAATTATCTTAGTGACAATTTAGCATTTTCTTATCTTCTATAATGCTTACTATATAAATTTTTCTGATCTATTAGTCATTCCTTACGACTTGTACTCTCAGAAACTTTTTTTTTTTAAGTGCCAAAACTCAGATATAAAATACTGATTTGAAATAGGTAGTGAATGGAAGCCGAGACCAACATTCACTCGAAAAACCAATCATGACAAAGATCGCAGGGAACCTGACAAGGTAAAAGAATAAACAAGAAAAATTACCCTGGTCTCCGAGCCTCGGACAGGGAGGGGTCCCTACCAGTCGGGGAGGGAAGTGGGGGGTGGGCATCTCCATCACCCGCCCCGGGGTACCCGGCGGGCATGCCGGGAACCGAATCAGCCCCCCCCGCCCCAATTCCTGGGGAACACCCTAATTCCAAGCAAACCCATCCAATACCCCCAGGCGCCAGGGAGAAGCCGTCAGGACCCGCGTGTGGCCCGCGCCCGGAGGGCTGGAGCCGGTCGCTCCCCCCCCCCACACCCCCGACGTCTCCTTCCCACCGCTGGAAAACAAGGTGGCTACAGTACACACGCACGCTACACCTGCAGCCGCTCAGGGGGCAAGACACACCCAGACACAAACACAGTGGGTCCGGGAACAACCAAAACAAAAGCGGAGTCAGCCCAGCTCCTTCAGCTCCGCAGACGCGCGGTCCTCCCGCCAGCCCCACCCGCGCGAGCGGCCGCCCCGCCCCGAGCGCCTCAGGCCTCGCCCAGTTCCTGAGAGAAACGCGGCGAGGACCGGCGCGGCACGGGCCGGGGCGGGCTGTCCTCAACTCACCGCGCCCGCCAGTCCCCTGAGAGCGGCTCGGTGATGAAGGTCGGCCGCTGTCGGGACGATCGACTGTTCCACCTCCCCGCGGGATCCCGGGTCTGCGGTCCCAACTTTCCCCCTGGAGACGTCCGGCCCGGCCCAGCTCCTCACCCGGCAGCGGGACTCTCAGTTCTCGGAGCCGAGCGCCTATTCACCCGCCCCTTCGAGGCCCCCCAGACTGGCTAAATGAGCTCCAAGCAATGGATCAGCGGGGGTCTCCGACTTCCTTCCCGCTTCACCTTTTTCCTCCAAAAGTAGTTAATTAGGCTTGAATATATTGCTCTCCCAGTATACAGTGGCCTCTTCTCATTAAATAAAGCGCTTAAGGCTTCCCCCAGCACCTGGTAACTCCTGTGCTACTTGCCCTATGAATGTGCCTATTCCAGGTAACTCCTGTAAGTGGAATCATACAGTATTTGTCCTGTGTCTGGCTTATTTTATTCAGCATGGCTTCAGAGTTCATCATTTGTAGCATGTATCTGAATTTCATTCTTTTTTAAACTTGAATATTCCATTGTGTGTATGTACTACATTTTGTTTATCCACTCGCCTGTGGATAGACCTTGGTGTAGTTTCCACCTTTTGGCTATTGTGTTACAAACACTGGGGTACAGATATCTGTTTGAGTCCCCGCTTTCAGTTCTTTAGATATATACCTAGGAGTGCAATTGTTGAGTCTATGGTAATTCCAAGTTACACCTTTTGAAAAACCACCAGACAGATTTTCCACAGCTGCTGTATCACTCCCACTAATAATGCAAGAGGGCCCAAATTTCTCCACATCCTTGCCAGCAAGTTATTTAATATTTTTTAAAAATTATAGCCATCCTATTAGATGTGAAGTAATATCTCATTGTGGTTTTCATTTTCACTTCCCTAAAGACTAATAATATCTTTTAATGTGCTTAACAGCCATTTTGAATATCTTCTTCAGAGAAATATCTATTCAAGTCCTGGGCCAATTTTTTGTTATGTATCTTTTTACTATTGAATTGTAGGAGTTTTTTAAAAACATATATCTATTATGGCTATTTGTCCCTTATCAGATGTAAGATTTGCAAATATTTTCTCCCATGTAGTAGGTCTTCTTTTTGTTTTCTTGATAGTATCCTTTGATGCACAAAAATTCTTATCATTTTTTTCTTTATTGTCTGTGCTTTTTGTTATATCCATGAAGTCATCGCCAAATCCTATGCCACAAAGATATTTCTGCAATGTTTTCTTCTAAGAGTTTTATAGATTTAGCTCGTAAGTTTAAGTCTTTGATCCTTTTTGCTCCAACAGACCAACAAGTTTTATTCATGTGGATTAGGGTTACTAGAGGGCCTATGTCAAATAAAAGAGTTGGGGGAGGGGATATAGTTTCCAGAAAGATTGGAAGAACTTGAAAGACAAAAGATAGGTGTTCATGACACAAGAACAAAATATATTTCTGCTAATACAACTGATGTCAGGGATTCTGACTCAAAAATTCAACATAACCAAACTTTTTTCTACTTTGTAACCTCCACTCTGTTTAAACTCTGATCAAGAGGAATTGACTTTGAGAAGTTAGTGCTGATGGCTCTAGAGCAGGTGGAACCAAGAAATGTTTCAGGACTATTTTTCTCTGGGTGACAGCCAGAAGTGTGTTCTGCTATTGTCAGACGTGGAAAAGAAGAGGTAAAGAGATCATTTGGGAGAATCTGAAAATTGTAGAATTAATGTCTGAGAAAAGGAAAGAGAAGGGAAGGGAATGGAGAGGTAGGGAAGGGAAGGGAAAGAAAGGAAACAAGTGTAGTCTGATATGACCGGATCCTTGGGAAGAAAGATAACTTTAGGGAGTCATGCATAATTCTGTGTAGCAGAGTCCAATGCTATTTATGCATTTAGTAGGTGCATAACTAGCAAAACGATAAATGAATAAAGACCAAATCAATGGATAACTGTTCTTTAGGGAAAGATGTATTAAATCTCAATGTAACCAAGAAAATAGTAAACAAAAATTGATTAGAAAGTAATTCCTTGGGCACCTGGGTGGCTCAGTTGGTTGAGCATCTGCCTTCGGCTCAGGTCATGGTCCCAGGGTCCTGGGATCAAGTCCCGCATTGGACTCCCTGTTCTGCAGGGAGTCTACTTCTCCCCCTGCCCATCCTCCCATGTGTTTTCTCAATCAATCTCTCTCTCTGTCTTTCTCTCTCAAATAAATAAATAAATAAAAATTTTTAAAAGTCTTAAAAATTAAAAAAAAAAGAAAGTAATCCCTTGAGTTCCAGCTGTTAAGGAGTATGTTTAATGATGATGTACAAGATCCTAAGACCCATATTTCAATTTGTTTGTTTTTCAGGAAAAAAATGACTTGTCCAGCTAAAATGAACTTAAAATATCTTCTGTTCTCCAAAGCCAACAATGTTGATTTTTAATGGGACTGTCAGGCAGGGTGCTCCAGTTAGACCCTGAACTGAAGCATCCCACTGACACAGCCAGCCAGAGAGTATTAGTACAAAGAATATAAGCCTTCCATAGAAATCAGTAGATAAAGATTCAGTATTCAATAATTATTCTTTATGTAATTGCATTATAGTGTCTAAAATATGGTAACATAATCCTTGAAGTAAGAAGTGAACAACCCAGGACAGAAACTTAGGGACAATGAGCAGTATTCCACACTAGAATGAATGATTTCCTAATTAAAAATTGATGCCAGTTCCTAAAAGAGGAGTAAGTGGAAACTGATAACCAGTGTATAGTCTCTATGAATACTTGAATTTAAATTTTTATAATAAACTGCATACACTTTTTCTTTCAGTATGTACTAGATTTAATCTTCTGCCATGGTAATGTCTGTCAGCAAATAGGAATTAACACATTCCTTCAAGTGGTTAGTATGTAAATGTGGTAGACTTCATCGGACTGTTATAATCAAGGTTCTGGCATCCAGAAGCATATAGCATCTTAATGAAACATAGAATATATTATTCCTGAAAAAATATTATTTGAAGGAATTTTATAAGCCATTGTAACATTTTTAAAGATATTTAATGTCAGGAATCAGAGTATAAAACAGATTTTAAGAACAGGCATTCTTTGTTTTTTTTTGTTTTGTTTTGTTTTTTAAGGTTTTGTTTTGAAGTCATCTCTATGCCCAACATGGGGCTCAAACTCACATCCCCAAGATCAAGAGTCGCACGCTCTTCTGAATGAGTCAGCTATGTGCCCCTCTGTTTTGTTTTTTGTCTAAAGACAAAACAATAATTGGCAAGATCTTACAGTAATATAATCAAAAATTAATTAATATTGTTTATATGTAGTTTAGAAATAGGATAATTTCTAGAGGTTATATAATTTTGTAGTTAATAAAGAGATTTGCAATGATACAAGTAATCAGTTAAGATACTAGACAGATTTGGGTATGGACAGAATTAAAGAAATGGGAAACACCATAAAGAAATGCTTCTGCCTAGAATCCCTTCCAAAAAGGGAGTGTGATGGGGGAATTGGTAAGAGATGCTATAGCAACTGGCACATAATTATTCATTTGTGATATATGTCAAGTTATGGTGCATCAAAGCATGGGTTAATCTCATGTTTAAATATGTCAAAGCATTGAGAAAGCACAGTGCACATGATAGCATATATTTTAACATCCTGGATGACCCCTGGAATAAAGTTGAGAGTGCTGTATCCATGTCTGCCCAGAATCTGAAGCCACTGCAAAGAGAAATAGACGAATCCGTTTTCTCACAACAGCTCCCACCGTTAATTATCACCAGAGAAGGAAAGAAAATAAATCTAAAGATATTCTCTAGAAATTCTGGCTGTTCATGGCTCCTGCAAGTTCTGGGAACACAGAATAGATTTCTAGAGGAAGAGTAGGCATATTGAGATACACAAGGAACAATAGTAGCTCAGTGCTAAGGTTAGGGCCCCCTCCGTCCCAGTGCTGGGCACTCCAAGGAAGACTCATTCCCATGGAGGGACCAGCAAACTCAGCAAGAAACAGCAAGAGTAGCCATGGGGATGAGGCTGTGGAGGAGAAGCAGCTCAGCAGTGCTCACAGTGTCTGGCCCCAACGAAGCCATCCAGAGTGAAAGGTACTGCCTTGAGAGAGATCTGCTGGCCTCAGAACAACACGTTGCCCAGGCAGAGGCAGTGATATGAGCAGCAGAACTGTGACCATGGCTTCTGCAGCAGCTCTAAAGTAGGAACTGTGAAATCAGCCAGGACAGTGAGCCTGGCTTATGGAAAGTATATGCTATTTGTGAAGGTTAATAAGACTGATGGCAAAAGCCAGGAGAGTTGATAAAGCCCCGCCCTCCAGCTCTCATCTGGAGACTGTTGGGTGCAACTTGTCAGAGAAGCTGGATTCTGACAATAACGGAACACCACTGCAGAGCGGTAATGTGTTTTGTTGTCTTTGAGGGGGGAAGAATTACATACATTATTACCTTGCTTTATCTAATTCAGATTAGTGACTCATGAAAACACCAGTGTCACAACAAACTTTGCATAGCACCCTACAGTTTGCAAACATCTATTCATTTAACCCATGGGGTTAATATCTGAGAATTCATGCGAATGTGTGTGTGCAAGCCTGAGTGAATGCATAAGAGAGTAGATGCATTGCATGTGTGTGTTATGGGAAGGGGAGTGGAACCAAGTAGATGGAAAACAAATAATATATTTAAGTGGAAGGAATATTATCCTCCCCTAGTCAGTAGAGACATGTGGGTTGAAACAAGTCCAATGAAATTAAAACTCTCAGCCTAGGAAACACCAAGTCAGATAAGTGAGTGATAAATATGAAAGTGAAATGAGGTGATGTGAACTGTTAGAACCTTTTCAGATACCTATGGAATAAAACAGCTGTCAAATTATAAGTTCTTATTGAATACTAGGAACTTTATTCACCTATTTTATGTATTTCCTGATTAACAGAACACTTAAAACATGCTCTCCTAGGGGAAAAAAATTACAGAATTAACTCCGAGAGGAAGTCCTGCCAAGCCCCACAGCCTGTGTTCACACTTTTTATTCCATCCATACGTGTAGAAATGGGCAAGAAACCCGCAGGAAATTTTTTCCAGCAAGATGCTTCATATCACAGGTCATTTAAGGAAGTTTTGACTAAATAAGTTATTTCATAGGCTATGACCTATAATACTGAAGAATTAGAACTTTTTTTCAAAAAATAAGAAATTTTTTTCTAGATAAAAATACTATTTACACAATTTAGCCAAAAATTTCCCCAAATCAGGAAATACCTTAAGAATTAGTATTTGATATCTAACATGGTGAAATTATTTTGCCTGGATTTTCCTATATTTGGTCCCTGGCTCTTTCTACAAACCATACTATTTCCTCTGAACAGCAATTGTTGCTGATTTTTGTTGATGTTGTCATTGTTGTATAAATGTTGCAATTAGAAAATGTATATTTTTTAAATCTCTGGCTTTGAACAAATTCCCATTTATTTGTGTGGGAGGCCGCAATAAGGCTTGAGACGAGGACAAAACCAGGCCCTGACTTGTGCCTCCTTTAAAGTCTGAATAACCTGACAAAAGGTTTAGGACAGGAAAAGTTGAGTAGCACTGAGAAAGGGTCTGTGCTATGTGTTGTGCGCTCGCCTACGTGACTTCCCACACGCTTGCTAAACAAATGAGAACAATTTGGTTGGGGTCATAAGTTCGTGGCTGGTCCTTGCTGCCCTAGTACAGCTCACAAATTACTTTCGGGTTTGCTGTATCAATACAGAACAATTGTACTGGCATCAGCCGTTTGGCGTCACGAGGTCTGCTGATAGTTAAGTATGAAACTTATTATGGGAACTCCTGGTTGTTTAACTAGACACAGATGTATTGCTTCTCCTATTATAATATCACTATATATATGGCCTTAATGCTTTGAATAAACTTAGCACTGTTGGACATCCTCCTCAGTGCTCCTCCTGCCCCCATCTCTCTGCTTCTTGAGTTCTTTTCTTCATCCTCTTACCCTCACGTTCCTGGTCGATTTGTTGCGCCGGCCGCGACATATTTGCTACATCTGTTTAACCAGACTTAAAGTATAAAGTATAAGTATAAAGAAGACACATCTTTCCCTAGACTTCACTCCCAAATAGCATCTTTCTCAACATATTCAGATATATAAATCACATAAAATATAGGTTTGTAGCAATGCATCTTCTAAACAGCTCTGAAATTTTTAATTTTTTAATTTCTCCCAAGCTAACATCTGAGCTGCCATATGATTTGAATTTTTCCAACTCACAGAGATTACATAGCAAGTCACAAACCTGCATGATCTAAAGCACATGACTGGAAAATGTCTAACATCAGAAGTTAGGGGTCATTGATCCACAGGCAAATGGAAAAATGTACAAACCTCCAAAGACAAATCTGATACAAAATTAAACAATTCTTTTCAAGTCACAAAACACTTTTTTAAGCCTCAGTCATTTGTAAGCAGAATGTCTCAGTTGATTTATATTTCCCCTAACTGAGAAAGTTTCCCAGAGATTTTTACCTGTGCTTTCATTTCTAGTTGCTAAAAATGAATAAAAATCATAAGCTATGTTTCTAACTTATGTTTCCAACTTATTGGTACATTATTTTCAGTGCATCTTTATATTTAAAGTGCATGTCTTGTAGTTAACAGATGGTTAGGTCTGCTTTATAAGCCATTATGACAATCTTTGTTTCTTCATTGGAGTGTTTAGTGAATTTACATTTAATGTAATTATTGTTATAGTTGGATTTAAGCCTACTATTTTATTAATAGTCTGTTGTCAATTTTTTTGTATCTCTGTGCTTCCTTTCCTGCCCTCTTTTGAATTATTTGAACATTTTTGAGATGTTCATTTTAACTTGTCTCTTGGCTTCTTAACTATCCCTCTTAATTTTTTTAGTTGGTTGCTTTAGGTATTACAATATACATTAAACTTTTCACAATGCACTTAGAGTTAACATAATACCCTGAAGCTATACAGGTCCATTTACTCCTATCCCTACCATTCTTTATGTTATGATTGTTATTACCTCTACATACATTTTAAATCTCTCAAGACAATGTTCTGATTTTTGCTTTTATTATTATTTTTTAAATGATTTTATTTATTTATTTATTTTAGAGAGTGAGCATGCAAGTGTAGGAAGGGTTAGAGGGGGAGGGAAAGAGAGAATCTCAAGCAGACTCTGCACACGAGGGGGCTCCATCTTATGACACTGAGATCATGACCCAAGCCAAAATCGGATGCTTATCTGAATGAGCCACGCAGGGTGCCCCTAACTTTTGCTTTTGAAAGCCATATATACTTTATTTTTTAAATGATCCTTAATAGACATTTTTTCTTTTTTTTTAAGATTTTATTTATTTATTTGACAGAGATCACAAGTAGGTGGGGGGGGGGAGGTAAGCAGGCTCCCTGCTGAGCAGAGAGCCTGATGCGGGGCTTGATCCCAGGACCCCGAGATCATGACCCAAGCCAAAGGCAGAGGCTTAACCCACTGAGCCACCCAGGTGCCCCGACATTTTTTTCTTTTTGAGAGTGAGAGAATGTGCAGACGAGCAGGGCATGAGGCAAAGAGAAAGGGAGAGAGAGAATCTTAAGCAGGCTCCATGCCCAGTGCAGAGCAACACAGGGCTTGATCTCACAATCCTGAGATTCTTGACCTGAGCAGAAATCAAGAGTTGGATGCTTAACCAACTGAGCCACCCAAGTATCTTTAAAGTCATATATAATTTAAATAAATTAACATAAAAATAGTTTTTTATAGTTACCTGTATATTGAGCTTTTCTCATGCTTCTCATTTCTTCCTGAAGAGCTAAATTTCCCTCTGATATCATTTTCTTTCAACTTGAAAAAACTCTTTGAGCATTTATTGCACTATGGGTCTGTTGGGGACAAATTCTCTTAGGTTTCTGTATCTGAAAATAGGTTTGTTCAACCTTTATTTTTCAAGAATATTTTTTTAAAAGATTTTATTTATTTGACAGACAGAGCACAGGCAGGGGAGCAGTTGAAGGAGCGGGAGAAGCAGGCTGACATAGGGAGCCTGACATAGGGCTCAATCCCAGCACCTTGGGATCATGATCTGAGCCAAAGGCAGATGCTTAACCGACTGAGCCACCAAAGCACCCCAAATTTTTCAATGGATGGAGAATTCTGAGTTAGCAAGTTTTTCTTTCAGCACTTTGAAGATGTTATTGCATTAAACCTGGCCACCATGGTGTCTGATGATACGTTTGTAATCATTTGAATCATTGTTCTCTTGTATGTAACATGTCATTTTTTTCTGCCATTAAGATTTTTCCCTTTGGGTAAATGGGCAAAAGACTGAACAGACATTTCTGCAAAGAAGACATCCATGTGGCCAACAGACACATGAAAAAGTCCTCAACATCACTCGGCATCAGGGAGATACAAATCAAAACCACAGTGAGATACCACTTCACACCAGTCAGAATGGCTAAAATTAACAAGTCAGAAAACACAGGTGTTGGCGAGGATTCAGAGAAAGGAGAACCCTCCCACACTATTGGTGGGAATGCAAGCTGGTGCAGACACTCTGGAAAACAGTATGGAGGTTCCTCAAAAAGTTGAAAATAGGGTGCCTGGGTGGCTCAGTTGGTTGAGTGACTGCCTTCGGCTCAGGTCATGATCCCAGACTTCCAGGATCGAGTCCCACATCGGGCTCCCAGCTCCCTGGGGAGTCTGCTTCTCTCTCTGATCTTCTCCTCTCTCATGGTCTCTCTCATTCATTCTCTCTCAAATAAATAAATAAAATCTTTTAAAAAAAAACCTTGAAAATAGAGCTACACTATGACCCAGCAATCTCACTACTGGGTATTTACCCTAAAGATACAAATGTAGTGATCTGAAGGGGCATGTGCACCCAAATGTTTATAGCAGTAATGTCCACAATAGCCAAACTATGAAAAGAACTTAGATGTCCATCAACAGAAGAATGACTAAAGAAGATGTGAGATATATATATATATATATATATATATATATATCTCCATATATATATATAAATATATAGATATAGATATACACATACATACATACATACATACATACATACAATGGAATACTATGCAGCCACCAAAAATGAAATCTTGCCATTTGCAATAATATGGATGGAACTAGAGGGTATTATGCAGAGCTATTTGAAATAAGTCAATCAGAGAAAGACAATTATCATATGAGGGATTTGAGAGGCAGGGCGGGTGGTTGTGAGGAGTAGGGAGCAAAAAAATGAAACAAGATGGGATTGGGAGGGAGACAAACTATAAGAGACTCTTAATCTCACAAAATAAACAGAGTTGCTGGGGGGTGGGGGCGTAGGGATAGGGTGACTGGGTGATGGACACTGGAGAGGGTATGTGCTATGGTGAGCACTGTGAATTGTGTATGATGGATTAATCACAGGCTTGTACCCCTGAAGCAAATAATACATTATATGTTAATAAAAATAAATTTAATAAATAAATAAAAGATTTTTCCCTTGGGATGCCTGGGCACCTCAGTTGGTTAAGTGTCTGCCTTTGGCTTTAGTCATGATCTCAGGGTCCTGAGATGGAGCCCTCCATTGGGCTCCCAGCTCAGCAGAAAGCCTACTTCTTTTTCTCCTACTCCCCCACTATGTTCCCTCTCTTGCTTGTGTCTCTCTCTGTCAAATAAATAAATAAAATCTTTTAAAAAAATTTTTTTCCCTTATCTTTGGTTTTCCACAGTTTGATCATGATGTGCTTAGACTTAGATTTATTCAAACTTACCCTGTTTAGGGTTCACCAGACTCCCTGAATCTATAAATTCATGTCTCTCTTTACACTTGAGCAGTTTTCTGTTATTATTTCTTCAAATATAGTTTTCTGCCCCATTACTTATCTCCTCTACTTCTGGATTCCAATTGATGTATATCAGAACTTTTATTTTTGTTCCACAGGTCCCTGAGATTCTGTTCAGTCTTTTTCAATCTTTTTTTCCTCTCCCTTTTCTTCAGATTTAATAATTTCTGTTGACTTGTCTTCTACTTTACTAACTCATCTGCCATCTTCATTCTGATATATCCATTGTGGTGGTTAATTTTATGTGTCAACTCGACTGGGCTAAAGGATGCTCAGATAACTGGTAAAACTTATTTTAGTGTCTGTGACAGTGTTTATGGAAGAGGTTAGCATTTCATTCAGTAGTCTGAGTAAAGAAGAGCCATCCTCACCAATGTGGTGAGTCATCATTCAATCCACTGAAGCCCCAAATAGAACAAGAGGTGAAGGAAAGCAAACGAATGAAAAATAGAAATTCTCATCAAAGAAATATAAGATAAAGAAGAACAAAGAGAAATTTTAGAGCTGAAAAATATGACAACTAAAATAGAAAACGCAATGGTGGCATAAACAGCAAAATGAATGGAAAAGAGAAAGAATCCGTGATCTGGAAGATAGAACAATAGAATTAAGCAACCAGAACAACACAGAGAAAACATACTTAAAAAAAAAAAAAAAGAAAGAAGGAAGGAAAGGAAGGGAGGGAGGGAAGGAGGGAGGAAGGGTGAAAGAACCTGAAGAGCCTGGGGAACTATAACAGTTCTTGTATATAAGTCATCAGAGTACCAGAAAGAGAGGTGAAAGTAGGCAGAGATGAAAAAATAATCAAAGAAATACTGGCTGAAATATTCTCAATCTTAGCAAAAGGCATAAACCTATATATTACAGAAGCTGGGAAAATCCCAAATAGGATAAACCCCCTCCAAGACACATCATAATCAAACTTCTGAAAACTAGATAAAGAAAAAAGAAAAAAAAGGCAGTCAGAGAGGAACATCATATAATTGATAGATGGAAAACAATTGGAACGATAGCAGATTTCTCATCAAAAGCCAAGGAGGTCAAAATTTAGTGTCATAAAATTTTTCAGGTGCTGAAAGGAAGGAACTAGAAAGTTGTAATTCTGTATCTAGTAAGAATCTCCTTAAGTTGGCAGTAAATATGGTAGGGGATGCAAGATGTAACAATTTGTCTGTGAAGTTCAGTCTTGTGACTGTGACCCCTCTTTTCTCTATGATAGCCCTGGTTACCTCAGGATTCCTGCCCTGACTTCTCTAGCCAGAGAGATGGTGGATTTTCTAAGGAAGTTTTAGACACCTCTATACCACCTGCCTCCACTGTGACTGCATGGGCCTTGGAATAAAGCATCAAAAATATGGAGACATTTATTTCAGTTATAAGATTAACACATTCTGGTGATTATAGCTAATAACACTATATTGTATAGTTAAATGTTGCTTTAAAAGTAGATCTTAAACACTCTCACCACAAAAAAGAAATGGTAATCATGTGACAGGATGGAGTGTTAGCTCGTGCCTTGGTGGTAATCACTTTCCAGTATATAAATGTATCAAATCAACATGTCAAACACCTTAAGCTTACACAATATTATAGATCAATTGTTTCTCATTAAAGCTGGGAATAAATAAATGAATTTATTAATGAATAAAAAGTTAGTTCTAGGGGCACCTGGGTGGCTAAGTGGGTTAAAGCCTCTGATTTCAGCTCAGGTCATGATCTCGGGATCCTGGGATCAAGCCCCACGTCGGGCTCTCTGCTCATTGGGGAGCCTGCTTCTCCCTCTCTGCCTGCCTCTCTGCCTACTTGTGATCTCTCTCTGTCACATAAATAAATAAAATCTTAAAAAACAAAAAAAGTTTGTTCTAGTTGCATGGCCCAATTTTGCCTCCAAAATCTTTCTGCCTATGTACAGTCTCCAGAATCTTTAGGTAGTGATGCTTTTCTGTATCCCATCCAATTTTACACTGTTATTCATAAAAGGATTGGTTCCTCAAATATTCAACTTCTCCATACCAGAAGCAAACCAGGACTTACCATCTTAAATCTTGCACATGACTAAAATATTGGGCCCAAATATGTTATTTCCTTACATAGACTAAGATTTGTTTAAAACTTTGTTAGCATATAGTTAGTGACAACCCAAAACCAGATAGTAAGATTACTTTTCTGTAGTTATTTTATTCTAAATCACAAAAATCTCACATTCTATATAACACTCTTACACTTTTGGTATGTTAATGTGAAATTTCAAAACAAAATTTTCACAATGATTGCATTAGAGAGTTATCCTAAAAAGGAACTCTTAGCTTCATTCTTTTAATAATAACTGCACCTTTTGTAACATTCAAAGTGTTTGCTTGTTTAAGACTTACAATTTGAATTTAGAAAGGAAGGGACCAAAAAAATAATTAATTAAAGATATAGATTTAGAAATCCTGGCTATTTAAAGGTAAGTAAGAAGTGGGAAGGGTGGCCTGGGTGGCTCAGTCATTAAGCATCTGCCCTTGGATCAGGTCATGATCCCAGGGTCCTGTGATCAAGCCTCACATTAGGCTCCCTGTTCTCCCTCTCCCACTACCCCTGCTTGTGTTCCCTCTCTGGCTTTGTCTCTCTATCAAATAAATAAATAAATAAATAAAATCTTTTAAAAAAAAAAAGAAGTGGGAAGAAGACTCTGAAATTGTAGAGCATATTGGTAGTTTCAAAACAATTGTTATTTTCAGAATTTGAGGATATTTTAAAACAAATGGTATACATAACTCTGATACGAATAAAGTTTATAAGTATGTTGTTTTAATAATATATTCAAAATAATTGTATTGGTTCTGTTTTATTACCTCTACTCTCCCTGGATGGATACTGTTTCATGCCTACCAAGATGCATTTTTCCTATCTTCCATACAAAGAAAGTTACAACATTGGTGATCCCAGCTTGTAGTTAAGTGTAGCCACACGTCTGATATCCTGCCAATGAAATGTGATACAAGGGAAGTGTGTCACTTCTGACTCAGACCTTAACATACACTCTCTTTCTTATCGACTAGAACCCACAGTGACCCAGTTTTGACCATGCAGATGGCAGCAATGCCTCAGGATGATAACACAATGTGGAAGGTAGAACACGAGTCCCTAACAATCCGAAGCAGAAAGCTGTCTGCCAACCTGAAACACTCAGCAGACTGTTATATGACAGGGGAGTAAGTGTTTACCTTCTTAAGAAAATGAATTAATGTTAGGTGTCTTTTTTGCAATAGGTCAGCCTTTGCCTGATTAATATGCCCTGGGTTTGGTCTCAAATCTTTCAGGTAAGAGTATGGGTAAGGAGAACAGTCTAAGCAGCAGACTCTACAATTTCTCTACTCGCCTCCCTTTACACAAGCCACCAGAAGAAAGAGCACCTGTCATTCCAAGTATAAGACTCCCAGACTGCTTTGTTAGCTGATTAGGCAGTAGAATAATGTAGCCAGAAGTTATTGTCTTCAGAAACTTGACCAAGGTCAACAGAAGAAATAATAGACATGCTTCATTCCCAGATGAAGCATTCTCTTTCCTAATAAAGAGAGCTAAAATTAACCATCTTAAAATAACTTACATTCATTCCCTCCCGACCTCATTCTTTGTCTCTGGCAGGAACCTGCCCAACCTCTCCCCAGACTTCTCCACAATAAAGCTAAGAGGCTTGGCAGCTCCATTCAACAACCCCAGAAGCTGCCGTTCACAACAGAATCTAACTACTGTTTCCTACAAGTGTTTTTCCCTATTATAATGTTATTACCATGAAGTTCAGGTCCCAATGCCAGGGACATTAAAAGATGGCTGTAAGGGGTGCCCGGGTGGCTCAGTCAGTTAAGCATCTGCCTTCGGCTCAGGTCATGACCCCAGAGTCCTGGGATGGAGCCCTGCAGCGGACGCTCAGCCGCGAGTCTGCTTCTCCTTCTGCCCCTCACCCCTGCTCATGTTCTTTCTCACTCTCTCTGTCTCTCTCACAAATTAATACATAAAATCTTAAGGAAAGAAAGGGGGGAGACGGCTGTAAGTTTCAGCTTTCCTTGTGAGAAATGAACTCTTCTTGATTAAATTTCTACCATGTTCTTGGCTTAGCTTACTCTTGAGAACAAAAGAATGCAAAATATTCCTTAGTAGTGCCTGCTTTGTCTCCCTGTGTTGTCAGTCTCTTCTTAAAGACCCACTGACCTGTACAATATCTTATGAACTTGACTGAACTCCCAGAGTCTGTTTCATATACTTAACTTTGATACAAACCTTCCTCCAATGCAATAGTTCTCTGTTTTAATTTTCCCTTTAATTAATATCTCTCTTACAACAACCTCTTTCTCTCAAATCATGAAAGGATAGTTCTTTTTCCAAATTAATTTTTATATCTTTTAATGAGATAGGATTCCTGATTAAGATGCCACTTTGTAACTCTTCCTGTTAGAAGTCCCATTCCTCAGCAGCTCCTTTCTGAGCACTTCTATAGTGCTCTGTCTTGGGCTCCAGGACTCAAAGATGCCTGCAGGATAACTAAACTGGTTTCCTCTTCCTTAACACAGAGCATCCTACACTTCCCAGCTGCACTGTATTTTATATAGGACCAAGTGACTAATTCTCGTTGTGTAATTAGAAGGAATATCAGGGCCAAGATAGTTAAAAAGAAAGTATGCCTTCTCTGAAGTCTTTGTCTTTGCTCTTGGCTAGCCAGATGGAGAGGGTCCAGGAGGAACTCAAGATCTTAGAGGAAAGCAGAGCCAGTAGACAGAAGGAGCCTGGGTCCCTAAATATCACATGCTAAACATCTAATTAGACTCATGGAGCAAGAAACAAACTTTTGTTATTTTAAACCATTGAGATTTCAGAACATGGGACAGGGAGGAACATTGTTATTATGTCATAGCAGAGCCTATCCTAACACCAAGTAATTTTTCCTCAGTTATACCTGACTATCTTCTGACTGAGGCTTTAAAATCAAAGTAGTTATGTGAAAATAATTAAATCACACAACAAATAAATTTTAAGCACTTTATAATGAAATATTTAACTTCAGCAATTTCTACTACTAATTTGTCTTTGCAGGTTGCTGTTCAGATTGTAACCACCAGTGATTTCTCAGTAAAGAGAAAAAGAGATTAGGATTTTTTAATTCTTTAAGTAAATGTTTTAATTGAGCTATAAAATCATACATACAAACAGAAAAATACAAAACTCCTAAATATACAGCTTCATGTTTTTTTACAAAGTGAACATCCGTATTACCAACCCTTATCAAGAAATTAAATCATTATCCCTCTTTGATTGTAACTTTTGTAGATTAGTATTGCCTATACCCAAACTTCATATAAATGAGTCATATAATATGCACTCTTACGTGACTGACTTCTTTTGCCCAATATTAGATTTATGAGATTCAACCATGTTGTTGCATAGATTTGTTACTTTTACTGCTGTCTAGTATTCCATTTTAAGACTACATCAAATCTAGGGGACACCTGGTTGGTTCAGTCAGTTAAGTAACTGACTACCAGTATTGGCTCAGATCATGATCTCAGGGTGGTGAGATCAAGCCCCGCGTCAGCTCCACTCTCAATGCAGAATCTGCTTGAGATTCTTTCCTCCTCTCTCTCCTCCCCTTGGCTCTCCCCCCGCCATAGATTAATAAATAAATAAAATATTTTTAAAAAAAGAATACACCAAATTTATTTAAAAATCTTTCTGTTGATGGATATTGAACCAGGAAGTGGGCCTCACCCCAGACATAAAATGTTTGCCAGCATCTAGATTTTGGTCTGTTATTTATAAGCAACTCAGTCTAAGGTATTCTGTTAGAGCAGCCTGACAAAACTAACAGACATTTTGTTTGTTTCTATTTGGGGCTGTTATAAATTGTGTTGCTATGAATATCCATATACATATCTCTTGATGCACTTATGTGTGTGTCTCCATTTGGCACATAACTAAGGGTGGAATTTCTGGGCCATACAATATACACATGCTCAGTTTTAGTAGATAAGGCCAAGCTGTTTTTCAAAGTGGTTGTACTGATTTACAATCCCACTAATTGTGCTACATACTAGATAATTTTTGGTATTATTAATTTTTTTAAAGTCAACCATTCTGGCAGGTGTAAAGTATTACCCCATTGTGGTTTTAATTTGCATTTCTCTTTTACTAAGGAGTGTTAGCATCTTTTCATATTTTTAATGGCCATTTATATGATCTTTTGGGGGGTGTTTTGTATATATGAAATGCCTGTCCCAGTATTTTACCCACCTTTTTTACTGATGTGTAGGCATTCTTTATATACTACAGACATGAGCCTTTTGTCAGTTACATATATTGCAAATATTTTCTCCCAATCTGACTTACCTTTTCACCTCTTAATGGTATCTCTTGATAAAGAGAAGTTCTTTAATGATTTTCAATTTATCAATATTCCCCCTCTTGTTTAGTATCTGCTTTAAGGAATCTTGGCCTAGTTCAAATTCATAACGTCATTCTCCTGTGCTGTCTTCTAAGAGTGTTATTGCTTTGGTTTGCACAAGAACTGATTTTTGTATATTGATTTTTTATATTGATATTCAATTGACTTGATACTCTTTATTGCAAAGAGCATCCTGTTCCCCTCTACACAGCAGTGGCACCTTTGCCATATGCCCCATATGAGAGTAGCTCAAATTCTGCTCTGTTCTATTAGTCTACTTGCCTATCATTGTGACAATACTACACTGTCTCATTATCACTTTACAGTAAGTCTTAGTATTCAGTAGTGAAAGTTTCCAAACTTAATTCTTCTTTAGGACTTTCCTTTTAGGGGCACCTGGCTGGCTCGATTGAGCATGTTACTCTGATCTCAGGGTTATGAGTTTGAGCCCCACGTTGGGTGTAAAGATT
Organism: Lontra canadensis; assembly: GCF_010015895.1. Lineage (NCBI taxonomy): Eukaryota > Metazoa > Chordata > Mammalia > Carnivora > Mustelidae > Lontra > Lontra canadensis. The sequence continues at coordinate 5,337,202 of NW_022631027.1, forward strand.
AAAAAAAAAAAAAGACTTTTCTTTTATAAATTTTAGAATAAGCTTGTCAAATTTTACCAGAACATTTTTCTGAAGTTTGATTGGCCTTGCACTAAATCAATAGATTGAAGTAGAGAGAACTGAAATCTTACAACACTGTTGTTTTTTTTAAGGTTTTATTTATTTATTTGTGAGAGAGACAGAAAGAGCATGAGCAGAGGGAGGGGCAGAGGGAGAGAAACAAGCAAACTCCCCACTGAGCGGGGAGCTTGACTCAACTCAGGGCTCGATCCCAGGACCCCAAGATCATGACCCAGTTTGAAATCAGATGCTTAACCGACTGAGCCACCTAAGTGCCCCACAATATTGTTATTATCAGATGACTTTCTGTTATATCAATTTATTTTTAAGTGCTCTTTGTCTCATAAACTGCGATACAAACTCCATGAGAGTAGAAGCTTTGTCCCTTTTGTTTACTGCCATATCCCAGAGTTTAGAAGAATACCTGGTACACTGCAGGTTCTCATTAAATATTTTTTGTAAGAAGCTAATTAATGTTCTGCTGAGAATGTCTTTGTTATCCCCCTCTCTCCATTTTCTCAACTTATCCTTCAGATCTGAAATCATATGCCATTTCCTCAAGGGAATCTTCTCTGATCTGTCAGCATGGGTCAGGCTCCCCTGCTAATGGTTATGAAACCCTGCACTTCTTTTTTCAACACTTACCTACTTACTATCATTAAGTAATACTAGTTACTATGTAATACTATACGTTATTTGATATCGATCTCCCATTTAGCTCTGTGAGGACAAGAACCAAGCATATCTGAATTTCTTACTCAGTTGGATTCCCCCAGTACCTGGCCTGGTACCATGTACAAGGCCAGTATCAAAAAAAACTATTACATTATTTTCTAAAAGAGGCTTAAACTCTCTCCTTTGTTTCTTAAAAAATAGAAGGTATTATCTTGGCAACACTTTGCTACCCTAACATCAAAAATCCCTCCTCTCGATGTTTCCTGCTGCTTTTATCCTCTGGATTGTTTGGTGGACATTCTCTACCAGACTTCCGGGAGTTGTGAGGGGGGTCCTTTGTGGTCCCCTGTCCCAGATTGGCTGAATCAGAGGACTCCTAAATTGGAACTGGAAAAGCTGCGTTGTTAACAAATTCTGCAAGTAACTGTTGCACTGGTGAGTTTGGGGCCCACTCCCTTGGACGACATTCATGACATGGCTGCTTTATCTCTTTGCACTTCACGATTTTCTTCATACTGCTCTGGGTCCAGTTACTCTTATCGTCTCTGCCTGTGCTGTGTTCTGCTTTTGCTCTCAAGGCCATATTTTCTCTTTGGCCATCTGCCCTCCAAGGACCACTGGAAGGCCACCCTGGCTGCCTAATTAAGAATCTCATTAATCTCATCTTTATCTTTCTGGTCATGCTGACCACCCAGCTTCAGGACCACACACTGTCACAGCTCTCTGATCCAACTTCAGAGACAGTGAAAAGGAAATAGCCCATGATTTAGGGAATCTCGAACTGGGAAACGAAAATTTGCTATCTGTGTGACATTGAAAATATCATTTGACTTCTCACTTCAGTTATAATACCTGCCCTCCCTACCTCAGAAATGTTATGAGAATCAAATGACACAATGCATCATGCCAGAACTTTGTGAACTATAAATGGATGTATGCACATGAACTATAATTGATAACCTCAATCATCCAACTCTTTTTTTTTTATAAACATATATTTTTTCCCCAGGGGTACAGGTCTGTGAATCGCCAGGTTTACACACTTCACAGCACTCACCATAGCACACACCCTCCCCAATGTCCATAATAACCCCACCCCCCCCTCCCAACCAACTCTTTTTTTTTTTAGGATTTTATTTTTAAGTAATGGGGGGTTCGAACAACCCTCAGATCAAGAATCTCATGCTGAACGTGGGGGGTTTGGGGGGTAGGAAAAGAATAAATGAGACAAGATGGGATCAGGAGGGAGACAAACCATAAGAGACTCTTAATCTCAGGAAACAAACTGAGAGTTGCCGGAGGGAGGGGAGTAGGGAGAGGGTGGTTGGGTTATGGACATTGGGGAGGGTATGCGCTATGGTGAGTGCTGTGAAGTGTGTAAACCTGGCGATTCACAGACCAGTAACCCTGGGGCTAATAATACATTAAATGTTAATAAAAAAATTTTTTTTAAATTAAAACAAGAATCTTGTGCTGAACACACTGAGCCAGCCAGTCTTCCACTCTTTGCAAGAAGGGGGGCACGATTTGCACCCTGAGGTGTTTAATGGGAAAGGACATCCTTCCAAGTGCTGTTTTGTTCCTTCTAAGAAATAAACCAACTGGCTAACTATTGTCTTCTCTGGCTTCAGAATGTCACATACATTGCACTTCTGGCTGCAGGGTAAAATCTTTTAACATTTTTGAGCTTTTCTGTGCAAACCTTGTAGCATAATACATGAGGAACTTCTTAACTAATCCCGCCTACTTCACTAGCTACATATGGCCTACTTTTCCTCTTTCTTTCCTCCTCCTTTTTTTTAAAATAAACTTTTAGTTTTAGAATATTTTTAGATTTACAGAATAATTGTAAAGATAGTATGAGGGTTCCCACATACTCTGATCCCAGTGAAACTTATTCTCTTATTTATTGACATTTTACATTAGGATGGTACAGTTGTCATAGTTCACAAATCAATGTGGATACCTTATTTTTTAAAAGATTTATTTATTGAGGTATCTGAGTGGCTCAGTTAAGCATCTGCCTTCAGCTCAGGTCATGATCCTGGGGTCCTCAGATGGAGCCCTGCTTCCAGGGCTCCCCGCTCAGCAGAGAGCCTGCTTCTCCCTCTTCCTCTGCTGCTCCCCCTGATCGTGCTCACTCTTGCACACATATGTGTTCTCTCTCTCTCTCTCTCTCTCTCTCTCTTTTTTAAAGACTTTATTTACTTGAGAGAGAAAAGAGAATGAAAGCAGGGGAAGGGGTAGAGGGAGAGCGAGAGAATCTCAAGCAGATGCTCTGCTGAGCAGTGAGCCCAACACTGGGGCTCAATCCCACAACCCTGAGATCAAGACCTGAGCCAAAATCAAGAGTCATTGCTTAACCAACTGAGCCACTCAGGTGCCCTGATACATTGTTATCAACTGAAGCCCATTCTTTCTTTGGATTTCCTGTTTTTACCTATTTTCTGTCCCAGGATTTCACTCAGCATAATTACATTTAGTCAGCCTCACTCTTGTTTTTATATCTTTCCCTTTCTCTTCCTTCTCTTTTTGTCTTTCCTTATTTATTTATTTGTTTATTCTTTGTGCTAAACACTAAGCATATAAATAAGCATGGCTTTTCCTTAAAAAACCTAGTGAGAAAAACTGAAAGTGAAAATGTAACAAATTGGTTATTCAGGTAAATGTTAACAACACAAGCAGTAGACCAACAGAAGCCACATTTAACAGATCCAGAGTAAGAAGTAATTCCATCTTTTTTTTTTTAAAGATTATTCTTAGTGGGAGTAAAGGTTGTGGCAGAAACACCTGTTAAGGAAACTATTATAACAGTCCAGGTTGGAGATGATAGCGGCTTGGATTGAATTGAAGCAGTAGAGATAGAATTAGAGATATTAACCATATTCCAGAGATGTTTTTGAGGTATAAACCAGAGGGACTTGTTGATAAATGTAGATGTGGAGGATGAGGGACAAAATGGAATCAATCAACAACTTCTCAGTCTAGAGCTTCTATACCCCAGCCACGCTCATCATCATACTCACCATAAGAGCTAAGGTCCTAAGCTCTTAACACTTACTAAATCCTCTGACTAAATGCCCCTTATTATTGGTAAATAACGATTGGTAATTGGTAAATACCAAATAGTTGGTAAATAATTTCTCCTCAATACTCTTTCCTTTTTAATATTCTTCACCACTTCTGGGAAGGCTTCCTCTGCAATGCCTCCCACGACTCCACCTCCTGAGTGAATGGGTTTTCCCTCCTTTCTGTTCCCCTGGGAGCCTGCACATACTTCTCTGATAGCTTGTAGCATCCCATATTTTACTGTTATTATTTGTTTACATATCTGTCCCTTGAAGGAACTGTGTCATTTCATAGCATAGTCCCTGGCACAGAGAGGAGTAAGTGAGTAATATTTAATTGAGTGACTCTTTACTTTCACATAAACAGAAAAAATAATACTTAAAATTTTCATATAAGAAAACCATTATCAAAAGCAATCACTAGTAAATCTAAAATATAACTAATGTCATCCACATTGTACTTCAAACTTCTGATCTTTTGCAAACATATTGTTTTTTAAAACTTGCAGTCTGAATGTCTCTTTTATTCTAAAATATATTTCATAGAACTCTTTATTAAGAGACATCTGTAGCAAAGTCACATTATTTGCAAAGTTTCAGCTAACATTTCTTAATTCTATTACTCTTGGTTTCATGTAAGAACTCTGGCCTCCATTTCTAAAGTTAAGAATCATTCATGTAAATCAAAGAACTAAAGCTCCAAACTTTGAGTCATTGAAAATTTATTATGAACATTACTAAGAGTGTGAATGTATGTGTCATGTGTATGTGTGTTTCGATTCCTTTTCTTTTAGAATACTGGCTTTTGTTTCATTTCCACAAAATGAGAGTATGGTTATGTAGCTTATTTAATCAGCTTGATTTATGAATTTAATCAGCATGATCATAAGGATGTTTTCCATCTCATAAATAAAGATATTTGCCTTGTATTTATTTTCATATTAGAAACATAACCATAAGTTTATCATAGTTTCATAAGTAATAGACAATGCATTTCCTAAAATCAAGAGCAACTTCTTTTTCTTTTAAACTATGCAGTCCATTATGTATTCAGTCTTTGGAAATGCCGAGCTACAGCAAGTGGTTATACAACAACATCCCCAACAAAACTCCCTCCCCTCCTTTCTGCATTTCTTTTTAACATCAGCCGACCCCTTATGTAATGCATTTGTGGGAGCCCAGCCACAGAACTCAAGGGGAAGACTGAAGAGGTAAAGAATTCTGCATGGAGAACAGGTGGTCGATAGGGTTTTCCACTCTGGACTGCAGGGTCCCAGCTTCTGAGGTTGCTAGGAAATAGTCATCCAGGTGACTGAGAGAGGTGTCATCACCATCTGGGTCATGGAGAGGGGCTCGGCACCTTATGGGTGTATGTGGTCTGCCCGTTTCTGGGAGAGCAACTCTCAACAAGTACACTTTGTTCAACTTTTTATAGGTTCCTTTCAAGAGTTTTGGAGGGGACGAGTTCTGTTTAGTCCTATTTTCTTGTCTAATACAACATGTTGTAGTTTAAAATACTCAGAAAGCTTAGAGTTGAGGTTGTACAAATGTAGCTATTTTTTGAAGCTTTTAAGACATCCCAGTCTTAAAAAATACTAGCTAATTCTCTCTGAAGAGACTCCAGCATGGGAGCCAGAAAATTATGGCTTATTTCCAGACCACAAAGACTCAAAGTTGGTCACTGAACTTATGCAAACTATAAATATTTTGCTATTTATTCTGACAATGTGCAGGATACTCCTTTTTATGCTTACTTGTTAGTTTGAGTTAATAATACTATTGTCAACATTTAAATTCCTAGAAGGCAGGATCTAATTCTGCTGAACACACTCTATTTTGTATTTTGGACACTGTTATGTGTATATGTGGATGTTTCTAAGGTAATATTTAATGAAAAAATGATTATTTTCCTTCAGGGAAAACACTTCCTTTCCCCAACATAATGCAATATAGATAAGATAGTCAGAGGGGCATATTCAATTGAAAGTTTTCTTTTAGGGATGTTTGGGTGGCTCAGTTTGGTTGAGCATCTGATTCTATTTCAGCTCAGGTCATGGTCTCAAGGTCAAGAGATGGAGCCCCAAGTCAGGCTCTCTGTTTAGCAGGGAGTCTGCTTGAGATTCTCTCTCTCTCTCTCTCCCTCTGTCCCTCCTTTTGCTCGCTCACTCTCTCTATCTCTCGCGCGCGCACAAGCTCGCTTGCTAAAATAAATAAATAAATCTTTTTAAAGAAGTTTTCTTTTAAATAATCTTTCACTATTAAAGAATTCTGACCTCTGACCCTGTTTTATTTTTAAGAAAAGTTAACCCTTATCTATGAGGGAGTCCTAGCTTTCTAGAAAACATTTAACTGTAGGCTGGACTCCTCTTTGGGTAAAGTTTCCCTGTTGCCACCCTCTCCAGAACTTAGACGGGAAATCTTTTATTTGTATTCTATACTGACCCTTTTTATATTTTACTGAATCAACTATGTCTAAACCAACTCAATAAAATGCTGTTGAGCTTCTATGAAAGATTTTCAGGGCAGGATAATTCACATCTCTAGTGATAACTGTTATTATTGGGAAGAAGAAAGAGAAAGAGGAGAAAAAAGAGATGGGGAGGAAGAGGGAGAGATCCTTAGAGGAGCCTTGAAAACAATGACTCTTCTTATTAAAACATTTTCCCACTCTCGTTAGGATTTGAGAAGATGAGAATAGCAGAATAACAGGGTATGCTCTAATGGCCACTTGAGTTTCCTTAGTGCCACACCATGCCCAGATTTTGTGCACCTTAGAAACTGGGCTTTCACTGAAATGTGAACAATAACAACATCCTTTTCCCATTTTTCCTAAAGATGACTGAGAGCCCCAAATCTGATTTACACTGACCTGGGAGATGAAACTACTTAGAAATGATCCAGTACGACTTCATCAATATGAAGTAGAAGTATTGTGGCCGCCAATGCCTAGAAACATGCAATAAAGGCTGTGTGGTAGAGGTTTGTTATTCAGTATCCATTCTCCCCTTCTTTACTTTGTAATTCAACCTTTGAATTTTAGCTGCTCACAATAAAAGCTACACTTCCCAGACTGCCAAGCAGCTAAGCATAGTTACACTACTGACTTCTGGCCCATGGAATTGGAGTAGTAATAAACACACTTCTCGGTCTGGACTTAAAAGGTAATGATATGCCCTCCATACACTTTTGTGCCAACCGGAATGTAGAAGAGATACTTACACTATAAATATGGGACAATATGTACTTGGGCAATACCTTGTGGCAACAGGATAGGAGTCTGGATTCTGGTACAACCCCATAGACTAAAGCTACCCTTCTAGCCCTAGAACACCAACAGCCAGACTGTTTCATAAGAAATGATGAAACAAATGTCTTCCTTGGTTAAGCCACTGCTGAAACAATCATCTAACATAGACCAGTATGCCAAGTGAGTTAGAAGAATAACCACAGTATCTTAAGACTAGAAAAGCAAGAATGATGTTCAAAAGGATGCAAAGGAACCCAAATGTAATCAAAACACATCACAGGTGAAATGCTGAAATTTAAATTTTTTTTAAAGATTTTATTTATTTATTGAGTGAGAGAGAGAGAGGAGCAGGGGGAGAAGGAGAAGCAGACTCCCTGCTGAGCAGACAGCCTGATGCAGGGCTCGATCCCATGACTCTGGTCTCATGACCTGAGCTGAAGACACACGTTTAACCTACTGAGCCTCCCAGGTACCCTGAAATTTAGATTTAAATATTTTTAAAAGCCTGATATGTCATTTGAGGATTGATGACAGACTACTGAAATTGGTAAAAGTTTGACAAATAGCAAAGAACATTCAAAATCTTAGCAAACATGTCAAAAGAAATCAAAACAATCTTACACAGATGAAAGGCTACATTTCATTTTAAACAAGGAACAATCAGTATTTTGAATTGGTAACAGTTTGCAGAAAGATTTGACATCCCTTCTGCTCAAACCAGTGGAAAGGAAATGAGGATGTCTGGAAAAGATTATTACTATGAACTGTATATTTAATATTTCAAGTAACATTCATTCCTTCACCAACAAAATAGCATAAGGGAAGTATTAATGATCAAAAAATTGACTCAACAACCTTAAAATGCTAAAAGACGGGTAAAGTGAGAAATGACAAGATCAAACACATAATAAATCTCACTACTAATTTCTAGAAATAAACCAAGTTCAAAAATTCTGTTTGAAAAATTGGTGAGAGAATCCTAGCGAATCCTATTGGTAAAATAGAAATGTCATCAAAAAGGGGTGCCTGTGTGGCTCAGTAGATTAAAGGTCATCATCCTGGGATCCAGCCCCAAGTCTGGCTACCTGCTCAGCGGGGAATCTGCTTATCCCTCTCCCTCTGCCCCCTCCCTCTCTCCCAACCTCTCCAAGTGTGTGCACTCTCTCTCAGATAAGTAAATAAAATCTTAATAAAAAAGAGAGAGAGAGAGAAATGTCATTGAAGAAGTTTGAGAAGAAATTGGTATACACTGATTTTTAAAATTAGTATTATTGATACGGGAGGAAAAGGGTGAAAGTGAGACGCAGATAAAGATAAGAATGGGGGCACTGACAGTGAGCAGAGGTATGAATTGTAATTTCAACTTCATATGAACTTTGCCCTTGATTGGGAATGTGGGCAAAACTGACCAGATTTCTTACATTTTATTCTTGCTCAGCACATAGCCGAAGGTTATCAAGATCAATAGTTTCCAAGCTTTCTAAGAAAGTGACATTAATCTGTTTTCAAAGATAATCTTTTGTAAAAGCCGGAAGTACTAAGCAAGCAATAAACAGTGGCTCTACGGCTAAAGCAGAAGCAATTGCCAGCGCCCAGGGCTCCAGCCGCCCAGGCTGGGTGCCTTTTCTGTATCTCTGTTCTCATGCTCCAGAGGATTCTTCAAAGGCAGGGATTCCTTGGAGTCTTAGAGGTTCCAGGAAGACTCATTTAAATGCCATATTTATATTCTTACCAGTTTGCTGCTCTGATCAGTGATACCATCCACATCTGTTTGTCTGTATAGCAAATATGGGTTTCTTAGTGGGAGGAAATGGTAATCCCTTTAACCAATATTTAGTACCCTTCATTTTGGTAAATATCAAGTTAAATTAGGTCCTGTTTTTTTCCACGGTAGATGAGTTAACAGCTGGACATTATTTATTACCCTTTCCTGAATGCAGTTAAAGAATCTCTCCTCACCATTTGAGAAACAGTGTTCAATAATAATAAGTATTTGGTCAGGTTCTGAATAACAAGTTGTTTAAAACTTTTTGGTTCTGGTTTTTAAGAGAGGACAAAAAAACCTGGACATCTTTCTAACTTTTAGTACTTTTTACAAAGATGTCTCTCTTTTTCTCATCCACTTTTAAAAAGTGACTGACAATCTATTGGAAGTTAAGTTCTGAGTCACACAATATATTTCAACCACTCATCCTGAGCTATCCCTGATGTCTTGGGTTCTGTGCTCTGAGGACATTTTGAAGATGAAACTGAACACTGAGTTCTGAACTTGCTGCTACTTCTGGCCTGACCCTGAGCCACAGCGGATATTATACTACAAGAAGGAAGAATACAGGGGAAGGAGTCAAGATGGCAGAGAAGTAGCAGCTGAGACTACTTCAGGTAGCCAGAGATCAGCTAGATAGCTTATCTAAAGATTGCAAACACCTACAAATCCAACAGGAAATCGAAGAGAAGAAGAACAGCAATTCTAGAAACAGAAAATCAACCACTTTCTGAAAGGTAGGACTGGTGGAGAAGTGAATCCAAAGCGACGGGAAGATAGGCCACGGGGGGAGGGGCCGGCTCCCGGCAAACGGCAGAGCAACGGAGCAGAAAATCAGGACTTTTAAAAGTCTGTTCCGCTGAGGGACATCGCTCCAGAGGCTTAACCGGAGTGAAGCCCACGCGGGGTCAGCGTGGCCTCAGGTCCCGCAGGGTCACAGAAGGATCGGAGGTGTCTGACTGTCACAGAGCTTACAGGTATTAGAACGGGGAAGCTGGCTACAGGGATGGAGCCGAGGAGTGAGCTCACAGCTTGGGGTTACCTTGAACCGGTCGCAGGCTCGGTCAGCTCGGAGCGCGGCCGGAGGCCAGGCAGACGGGAGTAATTGGGTGCTGTTCCCTGAGGGCGCACTGAGGAGTGGGACCCTGAGCTCTCGGCTCCTCCGGGCCGGAGACTGGGAGGCCGCCATCTTCATTCCCGTCCTCCAGACTCTACGGAAAGCGCTCAGGGAACAAAAGCTCCCGAAAGCAAACCCAAGCGGATTACTCAGCCCGGCCCCTGGTAAGGGCGGTGCGACTCCGCCTGGGGCAAAGACACTTGAGAATCACTACGACAGGCCCCTCCCCCAGAAGAACAACAAGAAATCCAGCCAGGACCAAGTTCACCTACCAAGGAGTGCAGTTTCAATACCAAGGAGAACAGCGGAATTCCTGAGGAGGAGAAAGCAAAGCACGGAACTCCTGGCTTTCTCCCCATGATTCTTTAGCCTTGCAGTTAATTTAATTTTTTTCTTTTTCAATTTTTTTTCTCTTCTTCTGCTATTTTTTTTTAACTTTTACCCTTTTCTTTTTTAACGTTTTTTTAACTAGTTTATCTAATATATATATATTTTTTCTTTTTTATATTTTTTCTTTATTCGTTTTCTTTTTTTAATGGTTTCATTTCTTTTTTTTTTTTTCTTTCTGAACCTCCTTTTATCCCCTTTATCCCCTCCTCATGATTTGGGATCTCTTCTGATTTGGTTAAAGCATATTTTCCTGGGGTTGTTGCCACCCTTTTAGTATTTTACTTGCTCCTTCATATACTCTTATCTGGATAAAATGACAAGGCGGAAAAATTCACCACAAAAAAAAAAAGAACAAGAGGCAGTACTGAAGGCTAGGGACCTAATCAATACAGACATTGGTAATATGTCAGATCTAGAGTTCAGAATGATGATTCTCAAGGTTCTAGCCGGGCTCGAAAAAAGCATGGAAGATACTAGAGAAACACTCTCCGGAGAGATAAAAGCCCTTTCTGGAGAAATAAAAGAACTAAAATCTAACCAAGTTGAAATCAAAAAAGCTATTAATGAGGTGCAATAAAAAATGGAGGCTCTCACTGCTAGAATAAATGAGGCAGAAGAGAAAATTAGCAATATAGAAGACCAAATGACAGAGAATAAAGAAGCTGAGCAAAAGAGGGACAAACAGCTACTGGACCACCAGGGGAGAATTCAAGAGATAAGTGACACCATAAGACGAAACAACATTAGAATAGTGGGATTCCAGAAGAAGAGGAAACAGAGAGGGGAGCAGAAGGTATATTGGAGACAATTATTGGAGAGAATTTCCCCAATATGGCAAAGGGAACAAGCATCAAAATCCAGGAGGTTCAGAGAACCCTCCTCAAAATCAATAAGAATAGGTCCCCACCCCATCACCTAATAGTAAAATTTACAAGTCTTAGTGACAAAGAGAAAATGCTGCAAGCAGCCCGGGAAAAGAAGGCTATAACATGCAATGGTAAAAATATTAGATTGGCAACAGACTTATCCACAGAGACCTGGCAGGCCAGAAAAAGCTGGCATGATATATTCTGAGCACTAAATGAGAAAAACATGCAGCCAAGAATACTATATCCAGCTAGGCTATCATTGAAAATAGAAGGAGAGATTAAAAGCTTCCAGGACAAACAAAAACTGAAAGAATTTGCAAACACCAAACCAGCTCTACAGGAAATATTGAAAGGGGTCCTCTAAGCAAAGAGAGAGCCTAAAAGTAGTAGATCAGAAAGGAACAGAGACAATATACAGTAATAGTCACCTTACAGGCAATACAATGGCACTAAATTCATATCTCTCAATAGTTACCCTAAATGTTAAATGCTAAATGCCCCAATCAAAAGACACAGGGTATCTGAATGGATAAAAAACAAAACCCATCTATATGTTGCCTACAAGAAAATCATTTTAGACCCAAAGACATCTCCAGATTTAAAGTGAGGGGGTGGAAAACAATTTACCATGCTAATGGACAGCAGAAGAAAGCAGGGGTAGCAATCCTTATATTAGATCAATTAGATTTTAAGCCAAAGACTATTATAAGAGATGAGGAAGGACACTATATCATACTCAAAGGATCTGTCCAACAAGAAGATCTAACAATTTTAAATATCTATGCCCCTAATGTGGGAGCAGCCAACTATATAAACCAATTAATAACAAAATCAAAGAAACGCATCAACAATAATACAATAATAGTAGGGGACTTTAACACTCCCCTCACTGAAATGGACAGATCATCCAAGCAAAAGATCAACAAGGAAATAAAGGCCTTAAATGACACGCTGGACCAGATGGACATCACAGATCTATTCAGAACATTTCATCCCAAAGCAACAGAATACACATTCTTCTCTAGTGCACATGGAACATTCTCCAGAATAGATCACATCCTCGGTCCTAAATCAGGTCTCAACCGGTATCAAAAGATTGGGATCATTGCCTGCATATTTTCAGACCACAATGCTCTGAAGCTAGAACTCAATCCCAAGAGGAAATTTGAAAAGAACCCAAATACATGGAGACTAAACAGCGTCCTTCTAAAGAATGAATGGGTCAACCAGGAAATTAAAGAAGAATTGAAAAAATTCATGGAAACAAATGATAATGAAAACACAACGGTTCAAAATCTGTGGGACACAACAAAGGCAGTCCTGAGAGGAAAATATATAGCGGTACAAGCCTTTCTCAAGAAACAAGAAAGGTCTCAGGTACACAACCTAACCCTACACCTAAAGGAGCTGGAGAAAGAACAAGAAAGAAACCCTAAACCCAGCAGGAGAAGAGAAATCATAAAGATCAGAGCAGAAATCAATGAAATAGAAACCAAAAAAACAATAGAACAAATCAACGAAACTAGGAGCTGGTTCTTTGAAAGAATTAATAAGATTGATAAACCCCTGGCCAGACTTATCAAAAAGAAAAGAGAAAGGACCCAAATAAATAAAATCATGAATGAAAGAGGAGAGATCACAACTAACACCAAAGAAATACAGACAATTATAAGAACATACTATGAGCAACTCTACGCCAACAAATTTGTCAATCTGGAAGAAATGGATGCATTCCTTCAGACATATAAACTACCACAACTGAACCAGGAAGAAATAGAAAGCCTGAACAGACCCATAACCAGTAAGGAGATTGAAACAGTCATCAAAAATCTCCAAACAAACAAAAGCCCAGGGCCAGACGGCTTCCCGGGGGAATTCTACCAAACATTTAAAGAAGAACTAATTCCTATTCTCCTGAAACTGTTCCAAAAAATAGAGATGGAATGAAAACTTCCAAACTCATTTTATGAGGCCAGCATCACCTTGATCCCAAAACCAGACAAGGATCCCATCAAAAAAGAGAACTACAGACCAATATCCTTGATGAACACAGTTGCAAAAATTCTCACCAAAATACTAGCCAATAGGATTCAGCAGTACATTAAAAGGATTATTCACCATGACCAAGTGGGATTTATTCCAGGGCTGCAAGGTTGGTTCAACATCGCAAATCAATCAATGTGATACAACACATTAATAAAGGAAAGAACAAGAACCATATGATACTCGCAATAGATGTGGAAAAAGCATTTGACAAAGTACAGCATCCTTTCCTGATCAAAACTCTTCAAACTGTAGGGGTAGAGGGCACATACCTCAATATTATCAAAGCCATCTATGAAAAACCCACCGCAAATATCATTCTCAATGGAGAAAAACTGAAAGCTTTTCTGCTAAGGTCAGGAACATGGCAGGGATGTCCATTATCACCACTGCTATTCAACATAGTACTAGAAGTCCTAGCCTCAGCAATCAGACAACAAAAGGAAATTAAAGGCCTCCAAAGCGGCAAAGAAGAAGTCAAACTATCACTCTTCAATAGTCAAACTATCACTTATCATATCATTCGCAGATGATATGATACTATATGTGGAAAACCCAAAAGACTCCACTCCAAAACTGCTAGAACTTGTACAGGAATTCAGTAACGTGTCAGGATATAAAATCAATGCACAGAAATCAGTCGCATTTCTCTACACCAACAACAAGACAGAAGAAAGAGAAATTAAGGAGTCCATCCCATTTACAATTGCACCCAAAACTACAAGATACCTAGGAATAAACCTAACCAAAGAGGCAAAGAATCTATACTCAGAAAACTATAAAGTACTCATGAAAGAAATTGAGGAAGACACAAAGAAATGGAAAAATGTTCCATGCTCCTGGATTGGAAGAATAAATATTGTGAAAATGTCTATGCTACCTAAAGCAATCTACACATTTAATGCAATTCCTGTCAAAATACCATCCATTTTTTTTTTCAAAGAAATAGAACAAATAATCCTAAAATTTATATGGAACCAGAAAAGACCTCGAATAGCCAAAGGAATATTGAAAAAGAAAGCCAAGGTTGGTGGCATCACAATGCCAGACTTCAAGCTCTATTACAAAGCTGTCATCATCAAGACAGCATGGTACTGGCACAAAAACAGACACATAGATCAATGGAACAGAATAGAGAGCCCAGAAATAGACCCTCAACTCTATGGTCAACTAATCTTCAACAAAGCAGGAAAGAATGTCCAGTGGAAAAAAAGACAGCCTCTTCAATAAATGGTGTTGGGAAAATTGGACAGCCACATGCAGAAAAATGAAATTGGATTATTTCCTCACACCACACACTAAAATAGACTCAAAATGGATGAAGGACCTCAATGTGAGAAAGGAATCCATCAAAATCTTGAGGAGAACACAGGCAGCAACCTCTTCGACCTCAGCTGCAGCAACATCTTCCTAAGAACATCGCCAAAGGCAAGGGAAGCAAAGGCAAAAATGAACTATTGGGATCTCATCAAGATCAAAAGCTTTTGCACAGCAAAGAATATTAACAAAACCAAAAGACAACTGACAGAATGGGAGAAGATATTTGCAAACGACATATCAGATAAAGGGCTAGTGTCCAAAATCTATAAAGAACTTAGCAAACTCAACACCCAAAGAACAAATAATCCAATCAAGAAATGGGCAGAAGACATGAACAGACATTTCTGCAAAGAAGACATCCAACAGACACATGAAAAAGTGCTCCATATCACTCGGCATCAGGGAAATACAAATCAAAACTACAATGAGATATCACCTTACACCAGTCAGAATGGCTAAAATTAACAAGTCAGGAAATGACAGATGCTGGCAAGGAGGCGGAGAAAGGGGAACCCTCCTACACTGTTGGTGGGAATGCAAGCTGGTGCAACTCTGGAAAACAGCATGGAGGTTCCTCAAAATGTTGAAAATAGAGCTACCCTATGACCCAGCAATTGCACTACTAGGTATTTACCCTAAAGATACCAACGTAGTGATCCGAAGGGGCACGTGCACCCGAATGTTTATAGCAGCAATGTCTACAATAGCCAAACTATGGAAAGAACCTAGATGTCCATCAACAGACGAATGGATAAAGAAGATGTGGTATATATACACAATGGAATACTATGCAGCCATCAAAAGAAATGAAATCTTGGCATTTGCGATGACGTGGATGGAACTAGAGGGTATCATGCTTAGCAAAATAAGTCAATCGGAGAAAGACAACTACCATATGATCTCCCTAATATGAGGGAGTGGAGATGCAACATGGGGGGTTAAAGGGGTAGGAGAAGATTTAATGAAAGAAGATGGGATTGGGAGGGAGACAAACCATAAGTGACTCTTAATCTCACAAAACAAACTGAGGGTTGCTGGGGGGAGGGGGGTTGGGAGGGAGTGGTGGGGTTATGGACACTGGGGAGGGTATGTGCTATGGTGAGTGCTGTGAAGTGTGTAAACCTGGCAATTCACAGACCTGTACCCCTGGGGATAAAAATATATGTTCATAAAAAATTTAAAAAAATTAAAAAAAAAAAGGAAGGAAGAATACAATGCCTTTCCAAAAGTATGTTTATGAATTCCTGGTTGAAGATATCTGCTTCTTTAAATATGAAAAGTATGCATATCTTTTTTATAATTTTTTTAGTCTGAAATTAACATGAAATCTTATATTCATTAAGAAAAAAAGAGTAAACATAATCCCAATACTGAGTAGTAGAAAAACATGCCACATCATATCCATCAACTAAATGTTTCATAACAATGTGTTGGTAAATTACTATCATTATTTAGTATAATTAAGAATTCTATAATAATGTGCTTGCTTTGGCAGCACATATACTAAAAAAAAATTCTATATAACACTTGTTTAACATATTCAATTCAAAATAAAAAACCACCGAAATGGGCAACACTAATGCTGTACAAGTTTTGTTTTGTTTTGCCTGACCATAGTATATTATGATACTCACTGAAAATAGAACTTCAAGGGTTAAGAGAAATAAACAGGGCCCAAAGTTTTCTGCGATTCTATAGCCCTTTAATCATAGTGCTCCTGGAACAGAAGAAGAAGAGTGGGGATAGACCAGAATAGCTTCGGGGAGCTAGCTACTTTGGAACACTAAATCACAGTCGCCGAGCAAATTCCATTTTAACAATAGCCACAGAGTCCTTTCTAAAGTATTGCCTCATCTTTAATATTTTAAACCCAATGCCTTAAGTGATATACTGGTTATTTTCCTCTCTCTCGATGATTCTTGCTTTGATAAGTTACTTTATGTCTTGGGGTTTCAGCACATGGTCTGCTGGGTATGGCAAAAACATTTCACATTGGCCTGCTGAGATTTCTGTGTACTTCTGACAAGCTGTTGGATTTAGGGGTAAAGTAGATTTTCTCTGAATGTGCTTCTTTGTTCTATCTCGGGTTTTAAAATAATTTTCTTATAAATCCTCAACCTTTTTTTCTTATTGAAAGTGAATGAAAGTAAGCAGAAACCTTATTATAGCTTAGTTTGGGCCTAAGCAATACAACAGAAAAGCTTTGAAAATCCATAATCTTCGTGACTGAAAAGGTCATAGTTTTTGGTTTCTTACAAATTAAAGTTAAAAAGATTCAGCTATGTTGTGGAAAAACTATAACTTGAAGTAGTGTTTTCCAAGGTTTGAGCATAGTAGGTGCTTACCAGATTCACATCAATAACTTTCTTATGAGGCTATCAGAAGGTTCTTCCTTCTTCTACTGAAAGAATTATTATTATGCCAGAGTAATCCTTGAAATTCTCACAGACCTGAAATAATTCTGCTTAATGAGAGTCTGATTTCTTTACTTACTATCCTCAAAAATTGGACTTTCATACTCATCATTGTATTTCTTATCGGGAGAGGGGCAAAGGGGAGCATAGCGTGTGGCTAGGAGCATATGTTTTGGTGTTATCCAGACCTGTGTGGGAGCCAAGGCCATCCAAATGAGTCACTGTGCTTCTCTGTACCTCTGTCTCCTCACCTATAAAATGGAAGAAGTAATACCCACCCCTAAAAGTGTCAGTGAAGAAATGAGACTACAGAGAGCTTGGTTCAGTAACTTGCAATGGAAATGCTCAGTAACTGAGTATTGTTATTATTGTTGTCATTATTTTTAAGTGTCTGAAGTGTCAGAGAAGAAAAACAAAACTTAGGTGTTAATATATTTATAATGGTATATCTTCTGTATCTGTACTAAGCTAGCACTTTTTATATGAGATAGAAAAAACATGAGAAACTTGTCATTTTCCAGAGAATATATGGAAGCAACAGATTTCAACATTGAATTATCAAAAATAATTTATTGTATACTTACATGTATATGGAACCAGGACTAGCACTGGGAGGGGAAATGAATAAACAAAATAAAAATCCTGAGACTTTATGTAATATCCATTCAATCCTTTTAAGGTTCTGGGTTCAAAAGCAAATAGTTTAATTTTTCCTCTGGCTTTTAAATATTACCCTGTAATACATTTTGCTGTCATCAGAGGTAAGAAGTTATCTTTTGGAAAGAGCCAAATGAAGGTCATATCAGACTTTTCAATACTCTTTATTTTAATGATATTCTATAAATTTGATAATTAAGTGAAATGAATCAGCCTAACAAGGCTATAAAACCAGAGTAAAACAAAGGACAAGTTAGGAAAAAATACCTTTCTAAAACTTATATATCAATGATAAGCACTATCGCAGTATACCCTTATAATATTACCTTGAAATTTTAATATACTGACTATTGGCTCTTTCTTTCTTTCTTGTAATTAAACTTATCCCATCCCAAATTATGTTTTTTGGAAAAAAACTTAATCCTCACCCCTTCCCCTTTTTCTTGCACCATTCTGCAGCTGCCTTGCTTTTAACTTCTGCCCTGTTTTCTCTAGAACTCCAGTTCTAACATCCAACCCAGCACACCATTGCTTAAAAATCTCCCCTAATTTTCTCCCTTACTTAGGTAACTGGTTTAATTCAAACCTTCCTTATTTTTTTCCTCACAGGATACACTCAGAAAATCACCATATTATTTAAGATTTTGTCATACAAAGGAAGAAATTATAATGTAATAATTGATACAAGGTTCAAATCTTATCATCTTGCTATTTGTTTTCTGTTTTTTTCCATCTATTTTTTTGTTCCCTTTATCCTCCATTCCTCCCTTCTTTTTTTTTTTTTTAAAGGTTTTATTTATTTATTTGAGAGAGAGACAGTGAGAGAGAGCATGAGAGGGGAGAAGGTCAGAGGGAGCAGACTCCCCATGGAGCAGGGAGCCTGATGCGGGACTCGATCCCAGGACTCTGGGATCATGACCTGAGCTGAAGGCAGTCACTTAACCAACTGAGCCACCCAGGTGCCCCCATTCCTGCCTTCTTTTGTATTAATTGCACAGGTTATATTATTATAATTTACCTCTTTTGTCAATTTATTAGCTCTCTTTTGTCTTGTTATTTTAGGGTTGTTTTAGGGTTTATACTGTATATCTTTAACATTTTTAACAGTCTGCCTTCAAGCAATATTTTGGCATTTCACATATAGTGTAAGAGACTTAGAATATTATATTTCTACTTCTCCCCTCCCAGCCTTTGTATTTTGCTGTCATCATTTTACTACTGCTTATTTTTATAGTCATCGTAATACATTATTATTTTTGTGTAACAATTATCTTTTAAAGAGATCAAATAATAAGGAAAAAAATATATTTTCCAATAGAGATGCCCTTTCTACCTGCTCTACATTCTTTTGTGCAGATCTGTATTTCCCAGTTATGTCATTGTCTTTCTGCATGAAGAACTTCCTTGAGCAGTGAAGGTCTGCTGGTGATGAATTCTTCCAGCTTTGGTAAGTCTACAAAAGTTCTTATTTTGCCTTTGTGTTTGAAAGATATTTTCACTGGGTATAGAATTCTGGATCATAGTTTTTTACCCATTTACAGATGTTGCTCCAGCATGTTCTTTCCAGTGAGAGGTCTGCTATAATCTTTGTCTTTGTTTCTTTGTACATAAGGTATCGTTTTTCTTTCACCTTTGGCTCCTTTTTGATGTTTCTCTTTGTCACTGGGGTTAAGCAGTTTGAGTATGATGCTCCTCTGTGTAATTTTCTCTGTTACTTGTACTTTGGCTTCATTGAGCTTCTAGGTTAATACTTTTTATCACATTTGAACATTTTTTGGCCATTATTTCTTCAAATATTTCTTCTGTTCCTCACTCTCTTATCCTTCAGAGACTAATTATATATATATTAGACTTCTTGATTGACTGTTTTTTAAAATTCTCTTTTCTCTGTGTTTCATTTCAGATGGTCTCTATTACTATCTTTGAGTTCGCTAATTTTTTCTTCTGCAGTGCTTGTCTAATCCACTGTAACTCCATCCAGTATGTTTTTATTTTACATATTGCTTCATCTCTACAAGTTAGAGTTGGGCCTTTTTGTATCTTCAGTGTCTCCATTTCACTTTCTGATGATGTGGAATACAATTTTAACAATTGTTCTAATGTCTTTGTCTGCTAATTCTAATTTTGTCAGCTCTGGGTCAATTTCAATTGATTACTTTTCTCCCTATTATAGGTTGTATCTTCCTGCTTCTCTATATACCTGGTAATATTAGATTGGGTGTATCGTGAATTTTAACTTTTTAGATGCTAGATATTTTTGTATTTCCATAATATTGTTGGACTTTGTTCTAGGACACAGGCTGTTACTTGGAAACAATTTAATCTTTTTGTGTCCTGCTTATAAGATTGGTGGACAGAAGCAGAGTAGTGCTGAGTTTAGAGCTAATTATGCCCACTATTAAGGCAAATAGCTTTTATATACTTGCTAGCCCCCTTTAAACCTCGAGGTTTTCCTGTCTTATTGGTGGGTCATGGGCATTATTCCTAACCCTGTTACTTTGAATCCATTTGAGTGGTTCTTTCCCAGATCAAGGCACATGTTTTAGGGCCAAAGGTAGAATTTTCTCCTTTCTTAACTGTGCTTATCAATTTATGGTTGGGTATTTGAGAGGACCCTCTGCAGGTCTCTGGGGTTTTCTTTGTGTATCTCTCTTCTCTCTAATACTCTTTCCTATGAACTCTAGCTGCCTTGGTTTCCCTGGATTCTTCGTTCTGTCTACCTTCTCAACTCAGGGATTCTTCCAGATTCCATCTGATCTCCCCCTTCCTGTGCGTGGCCTGGATATTCTCTGAACATACCATACCCCAAAGCCATGAATGGATCAATAACAATAATAATAGTAATTATAATAACTTTTGGAGTTAATAACTTATGAACTCTGTAACTTATAGAGTTTGGGGTGCTCATGATACACAGAAAGACTGGAATCTCATTCTTCAAGTGGGCATCTCCCTGGGTAGTGGTACTCTGGATTATACATGATCCTACATAAGCATGAAAAAAGCAGTTGGAGGGGTATAGAGGAAAATGATTTTGAGGGAGTATGCATAGCAATAATGCATGAGTTCCCCATGGTCATATATCAGGAGAGTAAAACTTTAGCTTCATCTTGCTTGTACCCCAGCTAGATGGGAATTCTGCTGGTTAAAGTGACTCCAGCAGGAAGAAGCAATGCTGTACACCATTCTTGAGGGTGTCAAGGAAGTGGTTCCTCTGAAGGCTACCACAAATGGCCCTAGTGGAACCAACAGATGGACATCTGTCAGATGGAGGGCACAAATGCCCAGTCAACATTAACCAGAGAAGCAGTGATCTACCACAATTTTAGTAATGAATTCAACTAAATAAAAAGACTGACGGGCTTTTCCTCTCCTCACTGCCCTCAAGCCCAAGAGAGCTTGAAAAAGGAGAGGGAAGGAAGAACAGTAAAAAGGCAGCTCTTAACCTCTGTCCTTGTCCCTCAAGCCACAATCAAGCTGGGGGTGGGGGTGGAGGGGTGGGGGGGTATGGATTGGAGGGAGATGAGATTAGAGTTTTTAACTGAAGTTGACTGGAAAATTTTGTATTTGCCTAAGAGTCTGTTGAAAGATCAGTGATTAGAGAAAAATAAAACCACTACATGTGGTTCCCAATGACTTGAAACTGCTAGAAAATTGGTTACATTTTTATCCCCAGCACATAAAAACTATTTGTTAAATTAATCAATAAACCTTGGTTATTTGGAATTGTAATTTTTAGATGATGTGAGTAAATAATGCAAATAAAAATATATCAAGACTAAATTTTAGGCATTAGGCAGCTACCTGGATGCTCTACCATTTGTTTTGGTCAAAAGAACTCGGTCATATGAAACTGATTGTTGAATATGAAAGTAATTATTTTAAAATTTTCTTTCTACTATCAAATTGGATATTACTTTTGTGTTGTTTTCAATATTTGTGATGAATTTCTCCCTTTTTCTACATTAGAAAAAACAAGATGGTCTTACAAATATCTGTGTGACAGTTCTTTGCTGTAAAAAGATAAATGACCCACTCAAAATAACCCACTCCCTCATTTAGCATCAAATGTTAACCCATGAATTTACTTTCCCATGTGATAGGTAGACTCCTTACCACTAGATGGCCTGATCCTCTCAAAAAAAAAAAAAAAAAAAAAGAATAAGAGCAATTTAATATTAGAGATTCTGACACCAATTGCCTTGTAAGAAAAGAGAACTAAGTTCAAGAAAGTGTATGAGACTGATATATTTTCATTGTAATAAATAAGCTTTGACTTTTCTTGATTTTTTAAAAGATTATTCCCACTTCTAATATATTTTAATTAATTACTCTCCATTTCATCTTTTTCCCACATGGTATTTTTTTTTTCTATCACTTTTTAAAATCCTCAGAATATCCTGCTATGGTAACCATGAGGAATAAACTGTCTAATTCCCATTATCACACATTTTCCCAAAACACATAGTTATAGTTTCATCAGGAAGATACTGTCTATGAAGCATTTCATAAAGGGGGCAAAAAAAAGAAGGCTTCATGGCAAAAAAAAAAAAAATGTCCATTGTTCTTCCATAAAAATCCTTTGGATTCCATAAAGCATTAAAATTATTTAATAAATAAATATTTTTGATAAAATTCTTTTTTACATTCATAGAACTTGCAATTATTCAGGGCTGACCATTAATTCTGTAGCTAATTTGGAGACCTCAAATCCCTGTTCCTCTCTTAGTGCAAGCTGCCTTTAGGTTATTTCCCTGCTCATTAGTACCTCGACCACAGGATGGACAAGGAAAACAAAAGCTCTGCTCTTTTCAAAATGCTCTCCTGGAATATAAATGACTGGGGCTGCAATAACTCATGTCCTTTATTTAGAAAGGAAATAGATAGAAAAGAATTAAAGATGAGATGTGTCAGGCACAGCTTTCAGTAAGCCCCACAGGCATAGCAAGGCTGAGTCAAGTCCAGTTTTTAAAAAAGCAGGAATATAAGTTCTCTTGTCCGGGTTCTTGGAATTTTCCTCCATTCATATTTGTGAGCATGACTGAAACTGCCTGACTTTTGGTGCTTTCCAGGATCGTTCCATTTTGTAAGCTCAGAAAGTGGCACCACCTGTACACAAACAGTATATACGTGTTTCTATGAATCCTCCACTTTATTATATATTCATGTACAGACTGGATACTTCTTATCTTTGCCGGGATTCCAGAAATTGAGCCGTGAAGGGATGCTAAGCTTAGAGCTAGGACAAATGACCAAAATCAGGGTTATTAATCCACGGGGATAGTAATGCCTTGGAGATACTTTGCCATGGAAAGTTAAGGCTACCCTGGCTGCATTCAGAAAGGAAAGCTGAGACTTACTTGAATATTTCTGATTAGTCTATGAGCCACAGATACATAAGATAATAGCAATTGCTTTCCAGAGTTATTAGAGGATATTGTTATTATTAGAGAATTACAGATGCAAATAATGTCCTTAACACAATATCTAGTATATTGGAAGAGGCTCAAAAAGTGATGGCTATTGTCATTACATTGAACTATAATAAAATATAGTCAGTAATGACAACAATCTTCATTAATTATTTATAGTACCTACTAACAAATGTATATTATTACTAGATAATTTAGAAGATATCTCAGAACCTGGCAGTATCTCAAGGTCCTTGGCCCCCATAGCCAGTCAGTCACCATTATCCACTACAGCTCTCAATGCACCCAACAGTCCTATATAAGCTAGCATGAATGGCCCCACCCAAACCCCTTCGAATTTCTACCAAACTTAATCTGCCCTCTCTCTGCCTTCTGTATCTTTTTATGTCCCTTTCATATCTTGATTCCACATCCTTCACTATCCCCACAGATTACTAACCCTGACTTTGGTCATTTGCTTTAGCTCTAATCTTCATCCCTTCAGGGCACAATTTTTGGAATCTCAGCAAAGATAGGAGGTGCCCAATTTGCCACTTTGACCCTTGTGGGAGGCTTGTCTGATGGCGGAGGAAATTCAGGCAATCAGACTTCTCTGATTCTGATGAAAGTAGCAGACACATTTTAAATTAGTTTCTTCCAAAGAATTTATTGACAATGATTCTGACTCCAATTCCAGTGTGGAAGTGGGGAGTCCCCACACCACCCAGCAATTCTCCTATACCAGCTGGGTGTCCTACAATTCAACTCATTTCTTACACTATCCACCTGAAGATAGCATTAGATCCCACAGGTTAGGGGCTCAGTCCCACAGAATGATCCCCCTCCATTACCTTTTAGAGGCCAGTCACGAGCCTTGTTTATCACTTGTGCTTCCGAACAACTGTCTGTAGAAGGGAGGGTTTAATGCCCAATTCCCTTAGTTTCAATTAATTTGTTAGAACGGCTCACAGGACTCAGAGATTAACAGATGACTTACTAGATCACGTGTGTAGTGTGAAACTGAGTAACTCATTTAAAAATGGAGTTAGAAGGCCAGAAGGGGGTGCTTTCGTGCCCCACCTCTTGTGATCAATTGCAGACCCAAAGGAAGAGTACTTCGCATTACCAACATGAAAAAGTCTACTTTACAACTCCAACAGGAAAAAGGAATAAATTCTCCTTGTTTGTCAACAAGCTCAACCTATAAGAAAATAGTACAACTCGGGGCACCTGGGTGGCTCAGTGGGTTAAGGCCTCTCCCTTCCGCTCAGGTCATGATCCCAGGGTCCTCAGATGGAGCCCCACTTCCGGCTCTCTGCTCAGCGGGGACCCTGCTTCCTCCTCTCTCTCTGCCTGCTTCCCTGCCTACTTGTGATCCCTGTCTATCAAATAAATAAATAAAATCTTAAAAAAAAAAAAGAAAGAAAGAAAATGGTACAACTCGCTAATGAGCAATTGTCACCACTCTGAACTCTCACTTTCCCACAATAAACTTTCAAAGCATCTTCTCCTAATTTTTTCCTTTTCTCTATAAAGTAACAGTCCTCTCCTTTGATTATTGACCTTGACAATGGTATGACAGAGCTTGCACCTCTGATTGAAATTCCTCTGTTATTTCTGAATAAACCTATTTTGCCGGTAAAATAACTAGTTGTTTGTTTTTAATTTCTTTTCAGCGTAACAGAATTCATTGTTTATGCACCACACCCAGTGCTCCATGCAATACGTGCCCTCCATAATACCCACCGCCTGGCTCCCCCAAACCCCCACCCCCCGCCCCTTCAAAACCCTCAGATTGTTATTCAGAGTCCATAGTCTCTCATGGTTCACCTCCCCTTCCAATTTCCCTCAACTCCCTTCTCCTCTCCATCTCCCCACGTCCTCCGTGTTATTTCTTATACTCCACAAGTAAGTGAAACCATATGATAATTGACTCTCTCTGCTTGACTTATTTCATTCAGCATAATCTCTTCCAGTCCCGTCCATGTTGCTACAAAAGTTGGGTATTCATCCTTTCTGATGGAGGCATAATACTCCATCATGTATATGGACCACATCTTCCTTATCCATTCGTCTGTTGAAGGGCATCTTGGTTCTTTCCACAGTTTGGCAACCGTGGCCATTGCTGCTATAAACATTGGGGTACAGATGGCCCTTCTTTTCACTATATCTGTATCTTTGGGGTAAATACCCAGTAGTGCACTTGCAGGGTCATAAATAACTAGTTGTTTTACTTGTAAGTTCAGCATTATAGAAAGACCTCAGGATACAATTTAGGAACAGGCAGATGGCAGAGATATATAGGACAAAGTAAACAGAGGGCACAGAACTTCTGTGACTTCTCTGAGTGCACCACTCTCCCCAAATCTCCACATGTCACCAACCTAGAAGCTCTCTGAACCCTATTTTTTGGGGGGGGTTTAGGGAGACTTCATTTCACAGAAATGACTGATTAAATCAGTGGTCATCAGGAACCAATTCAACCTCCAGGCCCCACCCCTTTCTTTTTAAAAAATTATTATTATTATTTTTTAAAGATTTTATTTATTTATTTGAGAGAGAGAAGGAGCATGAGAGGGGAGAGGTCAGAGGGAGAAGCAGACACCCTGCCGAGCAGGGAGCCTGATGTGGAACTTGATCCCAGGACTTCAGGTTCATGACCTGAGCCGAAGGCAGTTGCCCAACCAACTGAGCCATCCAGGCACCCAACTGAGCCATCCAGGCACCCAACTGAGCCACCCAGGCACCCCAGCCCCCACACCTCCTTGCAGGTGGGAACACACTGAAAGCTCCAACCCTCTAATCACATGGCTAGTTCTCCTGGGAACCAGCTCCTATTTTTAGGTGAGGCCAAAAGTGCTGCCCTCAACATTTTTATTTTGATGTAGCCAACGTGGCTTTCAAATTAATACCATCTTTGTTCATGGGAAGATTTCAAACTTACCAGATGTCTCAATCCAATAGCAAATTCTCAGGAAAGGATATGATTGGCCCAATCTAGGCCAAGTGTCCTCCTTGGTGGAATCAGCTGTGGATAAGAAACATACTCATGTAATGCAAATATAGCAATCCATGTTCACTCTTATGTTCTCAGACGAGAGATATATCATCAGATACCCTGAATGGTGTCTTCTATATGATATCTCTCTGATTTTCCCCTTATTTTCTGTTATCATGCTACCATTCCTGGCCCTTCAGGACTAGTAGACTTGCCCATTCGCTGCTCTCCAACACTTCCCTTTCCTTTCTTTTCCACCTCTGACTTCTTTCATTCACTTTCACCTCTCTCATTTTAACTTCTTCGTTCATACCTCAGCTTCTGCTTTTGCTCCTGGTCTGTTCCTGATTTTGTACCCTTTGATCACTTACCTGGCACATTGAACTTCAACTTTCCTCTACAGTTTGTGACTTGGCTTACTTCTCTTGACCCAGCAAATCCACTGACCACCTCAGATGAAGGATTCTGTTAATAATCACTAAGCTCCTTTGAGGTACCAGGTGGCTCAGTTGGTTCAGTGGCTGCCTTTGACTAGGATCATAATCCCAGGGGCCTGGGGTCAAATCCCACAACAGCTCCTTGTTCAGCAGGGGGCCTGCTCTTCCCTCTGCCTGCTACTCCCCCTGCTTGTGCTCTCTCTCTCTCTCTATCGAATAAATAAATAAAATCTTAAAAAAAAAATCACTAATCTCCCAGAACACCACACCCTGGTCCTTTGCCCATGTCAGCAACGCTTCCATATAAGGGGAGAGGAAGAACACAAACCTGTTACTGTTTCCAAATGAGTACAATATTCCTAGAACATTCCTTTGATCATATCATTCCTTGCCTCAAAAATTCTTCCATGGGGCGCCTGGGTGGTTCAGTAGGTTAAAGCCTCTGCCTTCAGCTCAGGTCAGGATCTCAGGGTTCTGGGATCAAGCCCCGCATCAGGCTCTCTGCTCAGCGGGGAGCCTGCTTCCCTTCCTCTCTCTCCCTGCCGGCCTCTCTGCCTACTTGTGATCTCTGTCACATAAATAAATAAAATCTTTAAAAAAAAAATTCTTCCATGATTATTTAGCCTAATAGAGTTAGATTCCAACCTATTTTCCCAACCTTCTCTCTCATTATTTCTTTACATGAAGGTTCTAATCCATGTACATTCCCTAAATGCTTTGCACGAAATTATATTGAGTCTGTTGTATACCTGGCACAGGGGGCTCAATATATACTTGGTGCTACTGACCCTATGGCATACACTGGTTTTGATATTTTTCTTTTTTCATTTTTTGGGTTTTTTGGTTTTTGTTTTTATTTTTAAACCAAAATTCTGGCAACAACATATTTTCTATTTGTCTTTTCTTTTTTCCTTAAAAATAGAGTGTAGAATAAGAAGGGAAAGTATCTTAGCTATTTGCATATGCTGGTTGTTTGAATTCCAAGATAAACAAAAATTTACTGTATTCCTAAATCTGTCCTTTGCTAAATGCCAGGAACTTGAGCTGTATTGTGAAGCCATCTGTAATTTTTTGCCCCTAGGATCTTCTGGGCTCTGGACAATACTGTTGCATATCCTCTTTATCATCCTTAGCCAAGTAAATGGAGACAAAGCCTGTTTTGTATGCAATAAGAGCAACCACTTCAAGTTAAATTCTTTAGAGTCTGTTCTCACATTATTTTCTGTCACAGATATAAAATACCTTGACCTTCATTCTCTAAAATCTGCCTTTTAGAGGTCGTAATGAATCACAAACACTAAAAAATGATTTAAGTGTTCACTTTTTTTGCTAACGTATGAAGATACTCTATTCTCAAAGAGATGTTTTACTATTAAACACTGTTTTAGCTCACCGCATAAACCAAGTGTTACTGTAGCTATCAACAAATGTTTGTTAAATGAATGAATAAATGAATGAAAATAGAAAATCAGAAAATTGTGCATTTCTAGTCAATGGCAGCCACATTTTTTTTTAAAGATTTATTTATTTGTTTGAGAGAGGGAGAAATAGAACAGGGGAAAGGGCAGAGGTGAGGGAAAGAGAGAATCCCAAGCAGACTCCCCACTGAGCTCAGAGCTGCACCTGGGGCTTGATCCCAGGACCCTGAGATTATGACCAGAGCTGAAATCAAGAGTCATTTGCTTAACTGACTGAGCCACCAGGGACCCCAATGGCAGCTACAATAAATGGAGTTAGATACAGGTCAAATTTTAAAAGGCATTAAAGAAAATAAAATATCTAATAGAGTTAACTAAATTCATTCTGTTTTCTTCATTCCATAACTATATTTCTCCTCTTTTCTTTAAAACTGAAATCATATTTTAAAAATTTTGATCTTAAGAATTTTCAATATTAACATTACCACAAAAATTTAAATGCTATTTACTGCTTCTTTTTTAAAATATTTTATTTATTTATTTGACAGAGATAGATCACAAGTAGGCAGAGAGGCAGGCAGAGAGAGAGAGGGAGAAGCAGGCTCCCCGCTGAGCAGAGAGCCCCATGCGGGGCTCGATCCCAGGACCCTGAGATCATGACCCGAGCCGAAGGCAGAGGCTTAACCCTCTGAGCCACCCAGGTGCCCCTATTTACTGCTTCTGTACTGGATTTTTTAAATGCCTTTTATCATAGCATATTGATCTTTGAATTATTTCATTCAAGTTGATAACTATCATGTATGCAAAGTGGGGTTGGGGTAAGGTTGGCATGGTGTCTCAGCCTAAGTTCCTAAAATTGATGCTGCGATAATTTTTGGATGAAGGTTTCTTGGGTTCATTTTGTAGTGGTAAAAGCCTATCTTATTAAAGATAATAATTGCTTGTTTTAAAATAATAACCAAAGTCTCTTAAAAGATTTTTTAAATTCTAGAAAATTTTTACTATATTTGAGGCGCATTCATGAAAACCGTATAATACTAGAAATCATATGGCCAATTATTTTTAATTTATGACATATTTTTGAGCACTTTTAATATATCTACTAATACTAATAGCCTGCTAATCGACTGAAGGTCCTGACCCCATGTCAGATAATTACATTGGGGATTTTATATAAATTTTCTCACTGATTCCTTACAGTAACCCTATTTGTGCCCATTATGTGGATGAAAAAACAGGAATTGAGAAGCAAAGCAAAGTTCTCAAGTTCACACAGTTGACAAATGACAGGACCAGGATTTGAAGCCAGATCTATCTGATGACAAAGCCTCTGGTCTTCAAATCTGTAACATGATGGTGGGGTCCTCTGTTTTTTTCAGAAAAGCAAAGCATTGAGGCAGACCTTTCCTTTGGTATAGCTTCAGGTGTTCAGTACAGATTAGTATTTGCCTGCTTGCCCAGAGACAAATGGAAACCATACAACAGGAAAACAAGTTAATAGCTATTGCATTTTTAGGGTTCGTGCATGGTGGTAGCTACTACAGCCTGGTATACCAGACCCTTCGTCCTTTGGGAAACGAGTTGAAAGCAGCCGTCCTTAATTATGGAAAGAAAAGATGAAAGAGAATGTGAAGTCTGGAGAGCTGCTTTAAATTGTGTGTGAGGAGGAGAGGATGACTGTTTAAGGAAAAACAAAGGGACCCTCTCCATCCCAAGAGGAGAAAATATCTACCACCCTACTGCTCATGGAAGCATCTGGATTTTCCTCTTCACCTGGTCCTGTATGAATCTGACACCTCTGGGAGTTTTTCAAAGTTAACTTGTTCCCAGATGGAATGCAAAGGACCAGCATGCTTTTATATTTCTGTTTGCTGGTTTAAGCCAAGAATGATGCTTCAGATAGCAGTGGGAGTTGGGTATGTGGCTGAGTGCAGCACGTGGTCCCTTAATTTTATTAAAGTTCCATCCCACAGACTGAGGTTGTTAGATGTCATCCAAAGTGAGTGTTCAATATTTCTCAGTTGTGAACTTTGACTTTGATTTAATCTAGACAGGCCATATGTACCTACTCACTCTTAAGCACTGACACCAACATTCCTCTTGTGTCAGTGTTTCAGGTCATACTCCTTGGGCATCAGATATTCCCAGAAACAGTCTAGCATTTCCAAACTTTTTAAAAAAGACATCACTGAAGGCTCTTGGAAAGAAAGACCAAACTAGCATGCTAAAGTGCAATCTCTAAAGCTGAGAATTACAATAGCTTTTTTTTTTCAAGTTTTTATTTAAATTCTAGTTAGTTAAGATATGTTTTAATATTAGTCTCAGGTATACAGTTTAGTGATTCAACACTTCCATACAACGCCAGGTGCTCTCATTACAACAAGCCTCCTCCTTAATCCCCATCACCAATTTTACCCATCCCCCCACCAACCTCCCCTTTCTGGTAAGCATCAGTTTGTTCTCTATAGTTAAGAGTATAAGAACACAATAGCTTTTTATTTTATCTTAAGATTTCATTTATTTATTTGACAGAGAGAGAGAGACAGTGAGAGAAGGAATACAAATAGGGGGAGAGGGAGAAGCGGGCTCCCCACTGAGTGGGGAGCCCAATGGGGGGCTCAATCTCAGGACCCTAAGATCATGACCAAAGCTGAAGGCAAACGCTTAATGACTGAGCCACCTAGGCGCCCCACACAATAGCTTTTTAAAGGGTATTTTGCAATACTCTGATCCAGTTTTCCCCTCACGTTAAGTTATAGAAATTTACATTTCACACACACTCTCTCAACCTCTCTCTTCTGGGAATGAGCCTTTAGTTCCTCAGGCCCCATCATACCAACCCTATCACTACGCTGAAACTGCTTTGTTAATGTCACCAGAAAACTTTATATTGCTAAATTCCAATGTCTCTTTTCAGTTCTTTTGTTGTTGTTAATCCAATTAAGTTCTCCATCCCCTTATTTATAGAGCAAAACATACAACGATTTAGTCCAAAAGAATGTTCCGTTCCATTCACCCTTAGGGGATATTTGCCGTGTGAGGCAGAGGATTTTTCCAGAACTCCTCAAAGTCCCTAATAGGATATGCTGCTGCTGGTGACCATGTCTGCACCAGGTGGAATCTTGCTAAATCCAAGACACTTCACTGAGCAATGCCAAGCCATTTTATACTTGGAACTTACATTACCATTCAAAGCATCTACATGCTTTTCTTTAAATAGTTTCTGGTTTGGGTTTCCATGTAAATACACTCCTGATTTTCCTTCAGCTTTTTTGGGGGGCAATTCTTTCTTAGTCTCTTATGTCAACTTCCCAACCTCTACCAGCAATTAAATGTTGGTGTTTCTCAGAATTCTGTCCTAGACCCTCCATTCTTTGTTCTCTATACTTTTCCCTGAGAAAATATCATTAATTCCCATGACTTCAGTTATTAATACACTGAAAAAACCCACATTTTTATCTCCAGTACAGATCACACTTCTGAGTGACAGATCTGAATGGGTCACTGCCTACAGGACATTTCAAATTGAATGTCTCAAAGGCATTCTCCAATCTTTTAGCCCGTCCAAGAGTCAACTTAGGATCTACTGTTCTTTCCTTCAGTATGTGAGGGTTCCATTATTCATCCTGTTACTCAAGTCATAAACCTCAGGGTCGTCTTTGATTCCTACTTTTCCATCATACCTCACATCCAAGCAGTCAACTTTTTAGACATGATTCATTATTGTCATTATCCAATGGAGAGAGAGCACCCCTGACTCCAGATGGAAGCATCCAAATCCTTGGGGTGGGTGTATCTCCTTTATGGATCACCTATTACCAAGCAGTGAGCTGAAGAAGACCACATCTGTGACAAAACACCCCTCGGCACCTCCGGTGATGGTGGTTAACTGCCAGCTGGCCCAGCTGTAACACCAGCAGCAAGTAACATGCGGTTCCTGACACTAATGCTAACTCCCTCCATTTCTCTCTCACCGATGTATGACACATGAAACTCTCCTTACTCAGATTTCATATTCTAAGCACGTATTCTAGTGTTTGGGATGGTTACTCACATATAATGTTCTGGCTTTTTCCATCAGTCTTTGTGGGCTGATGAATGGGAGCCACAAATGACAAATAGATCTATGTTGTAAGTGTTGATAAAATCCAGTTTCTAAATCTGCAGGGCTGAGAGCCAGATCGTGGGCTGTGGTAAATTTGCCAAGATAATCCATCCTGTGGGGCCTCTTGAAAGGTAGCCAATTGATCTTGCCTGGAGATACCCCTGTGCTTTCCATTTGAAATGTCTCTGAGGTCTTCTTGGGAAGATGCCTAAAGCCCATGAAACAGTAGTTGAAAAAAATACAAAACTCCTTGACTTACTGTAAGACATGCACAGACTTCCTTTAGTGATGGGGATTATTTACAAAAATATGCTGAAGTCTGGGTTAGCAAAGGGAGCTGCTTCACCAGCCGTGTAGAGCACCCGATCTGGTGTTTGTCCTATACTATGAAACATAGTGGGGCACCTGGGTGGTTCAGTTGGTTAAGTAACCACCTTCAGCTCAGGTCATGATCCTGGAGTCCCAGGATCGAGTCTGCATCAGGCTCCCAGCTGAGCAGGGAGTCTGCTTCTCCCTCTGACTCTCCCTCCTCTCGTGCACTCTCTCTCATTCTCTCTCTCTAAAATAAATAAATAAAATGTTCTAAAATAGTAAAACAAACAAACATAGTGGCTACACAGAGAATTAAGAATGTGGTGTTTCTCATAATAGTAACCTAACTATAAATGCCTTTGTTGGGGTGCCTGCATGGCTCAGTCGGTTAAGCATCTGACTCTTGATTTTGGCTCAGGTCATGATCTCAGGGTTGTGAGATTGAGCCCTGTGCTGGGTGTGGAGCCTGCTTAAGTTTC
Organism: Lontra canadensis; assembly: GCF_010015895.1. Lineage (NCBI taxonomy): Eukaryota > Metazoa > Chordata > Mammalia > Carnivora > Mustelidae > Lontra > Lontra canadensis. The sequence continues at coordinate 5,369,987 of NW_022631027.1, forward strand.
TCTCTCTCCCTCATCCTCTGACCCTCCCCTACACCTCCCCACACACACTCTCTCTCTTTCTCTAAAAAAAAAAAAAAAAGAAAAGAAAAGAAAAAGAAAAGAAGGGAGGAAGGGAGGGAGGGAAGAAGGAAGAAAAGCTAAAGAAATCATCTAAAATCTTGACCTTCACCCCAAAAAGGAATAACCACCCTAGGAATCATGCCTTTGAGGTCTGGTTTGTGACAAGTCACCTCAGAGATGAACCAGCCCACATACAGTTACCTCTGGCACATGCAGTGCCTATCCAGTCCAGGCAATTGACTAGGACACCAATTTGGGCTCGCAGAAAGCATCCTGCTAGAATCATTGCAGTTTACACAGAAAAGAATTTCTCATTCTCTCACTATAGCAGGCATTTGAAGGCTTCAGGGACTCCTCCAGTGGCTCCTCCAGCAGAGAATACAAACTGCTTTAGGAATTTAGAAAGATGAGAAATAGTGAGGCCAAAATAGACAGAGGACTTCAGCCTTCCCTGATTGCAAGAGTTCAGAATTCCAGAAGGAGACAGGTTTGAAAGCATCAATGAGCTTTAAAGAGACCGGCCTGCAGAGGGCAGAGTGTACCAGTCAGGCCCTACTTAGGAATACAATTCAAACAGAGGGTTAGTAGCAGGGGGTGCAGGGCATTGAAAGCCAGGAAGAGTTTAACCTGGAAAGAGAACGACAGTCAGGAAGACTAACCAGGTGACTATCATAAAAACCAGGACCTGAGGATGTGAACTAAATTGATTGCTGTAAGAAAGAGAGGCATTCTGAAAGGAAGACGGTGTAGTGGGAAATAACCCAATGCACAGTTATAACCAGCTGTCACGCAGAAGAGATAATGCAGGCCCAGCACCATGAATATCTCGATAGGGTCCATAAAACACGTTCATAAACATCCTCCTTGATTTCATTTCATCACACAAGCCTTGATGCTGGAACATATTGCTGTTCCCTATCTGAGCTACAGAACTTCTTGCAAAAGAAAGATTTCTGGGCTTCTGGAAAATTGTTGGCCCATTGGGCAAGGACATTACCCTCTTCCTCTCTCTTTGTCTTTCATATTTAATCAGTCACCAAGTTCTGCAGATCTGAAACCTTCCTTGTGTCTTCTCTTTACTCTACTGTTTCTGTTTTCATTCCTACATTTGGGTTCCTACCATAGACATCTAGAAAGTCATCCATCTTCTAATCTTGCCCCTTTCCAATCCACCCACCATACTTCTATCAATGAATTGATAATCTTTCCAAAACGCAAGTCTTATTATGTCAATTCCCCCTTCAACAAAACATTCAGTAATTCCCTACTAAGTGTGCTTAGGAGGAAATTTAATCTCTTTGTTTTAACATACAAGGGTTATCATATTTTGGCCAAGATGTTGCAGGCAAATGTATTTTGTTTGGCCACAAACTATTTTAATACATTTGGGAAAATTCACATCAAAATCTATATGTTAGGTTTCTCTTAAAAAAAATTTAAAAAATTATCTGGCAACATAGAGGTCTGCATTCACAGTGGCAATATCAGGCTATGGTAAGGAGTAGTCGCCCATTTGAACACTGCCCTACTCTCTGGTTTGTCACAGTCTCCGCTCTCCATATTGTGTTTTACCCACCTGGTTCACTCACTGACCTCATCTATGTAGCCTCTACAACCATTTTTGTTTGTGACCTGTGGATACCCTCAAAGCATTCCTGTTACTTCTTTTCACATATGCTTAATATACTGAACCACTTCCAGTTCCTGCAATAGGTTCTGTAGCTTCAGGATTGTGTGGTCTTGTAAATATTGCTCCCTCCCTCCCTTTAGAATACTCTGCTTTTATCCCAACCCATCCTTCATCTATTTAACACCAACTTTTCCCTCAAGATTCAGTAGAAGGGCTCCTTCTCTAAACTTCTCTTAGTTTCCAGGCTCATTACTTTTCCCCTTCTCTGTAATTTTTAACATTTATAATCTGACTTCTTCACCCCCATAATACCCTATGTCTACCCTTTCTCTGTACCTATTGTACTATAGATAATATATAGGTATAGGTAATTGTACTGTAGGTAACGATTAACATATTTCCCACCCTAGACGATAAATTCCTTGATGATTTGAATCCATTGCTTAGCATGATGTCTGCTATATAATAAGAGCTAAATAAATATTTGTTAAGTAAATGCTATTGAAAAAGTTTGTTTAGAGGTCATCATAGGCAAAACGAGAGCATATAAAGGAGAGTATAAAGAAAAGGAAAAAGTATGAGTATTGAACAATTAACAGGTGAGAGAATGACTTGTGGAAGGGAGCAGAGAACCAATCTGGAGGAGAATCTGCAATATATACAGTCTTAGAAGCAAAGAGAAGAGAGAGTTTCAAGTTCCAAAGAAGGGACACTCGGGACCATCAGATGCTATAGAAAAACCAGAGATGGTGGAGCAGCATGTTATGCTGAGAAAACCCAGGCTTCGAGCAAACTGAAAAACCCTCTATTCCACCAGCAAGTCACCGCAATTACCAAGGTGGGATTCTAGCAAGTCACTTACTCAAGTTACTTCATTTTTTGAGACTCAGTTTCCTAATTTGTCAAATGGAACCTACTGTGGCAAGAAAGGAACGGAGACAGGAAGTCAAAAACAGAGACCTATTCTCCTTCAAAATGTTATGATTTACTGGAACCCCTTTATCACTGTGTGGCCAATGCATTCTCTATCAATTTCCCACAGAACATCATGTAACTTGGAAACCCTCAAGACTCAGGCAGTCGGCAGTGGTAGCCAATGGAACTGATAGCAATAGCCAGCACAGTCCATGGTTCTTATTAGAAGCAGCCTTGGAGGACAATGACAAGGTCTCACCAAAGCCCTGATGAAGCAGGACAAGCAGTCAGCAATCTGCAACAAGCAGCTCATGCAAGGCAGACACAGGGGGAGCCAGCAAAGACGGTTGTTGGCTGGGCTCCTCTGGGAATGCATGTATAGCCCCATCTGAGAACTCCCAGAAATATTTTGGGCAAAAGAGGGAGCTTTGAAGAACCTTAGTAGATAAGACCAAAAGCCAGAACACCTCAGTTTACATTATCATGGACAGTTGTGGGTATTCAGGTTGTGAGGACTTAGTACATGAAAAAGCATCTTACGGACTGCCTGGCACTTTGTAGGTACTTTATAGGCCCTCTATAGGGATGCAGAAAAGATGACCGGTATTGCTGTCACCAGTATGTTGTCATTATGATTAAAGCTAATCATCACAAAGACATTGTCACATAATCTTCCTTCTACTTGTTTTTTTACAAGCATTAGGCTTTACCTTTTCTTCACCGATGTTTACCTCATTCTACATAATACAACCAAAAGGCCAGGCTTCTTTTGCCTACCCACCCATCTGTTGACCCCATGTGCTCCCTACTTTATTCTTTCTCCTCTCCCAGACTCCAGTGTGCAAATCCATCATTTGTTGGATCAAAATCCAACAAAACTTCACTTCACTTAGCCTATAAAACAACTCTCCCAGGGATGCCTGGATGGCTCAGTGGGTTAAGCGTCTGCCTTTATCTCAGGTCATGATCCCAGGGTCCTGGGATTGAGTCCCACATCAAGCTCCTTGCTCAGCAGGGAGCCTGCTTCTCCCTCCACCTGTTCTTCCTGATCTGCCTACAGCCCTCCCTGCTTCTGCTCTCTCTCTGACAAATACTGAGAGTTTTCCCCAAATCTTTAAAACTCTGGCAACAATCATTTAATGAGAGCCTCATCAGATCTTCACTTTTCCTGTCTCTTCAGTAAGAAATTGAAGTATTTTATTTACTCCACACATGATCTGCAGGAATCATTGAATTGCTTCATGTTTCTAATGGCCTCTAGTGATAACTTAATATCCAAAAGATAACAAAGTATTAGAGTAACATCATTTTTAAAATCACTCATATTATTTTTATATGTTTGTCCTGGTAACAGTTTGATTATAAGTTACATCATCCAGTTTCATTATATTGTTCACAATTTTTAAATATTTATCAACTTGGTCATCTTCTACAACTTCCCCAAAGCAAAGAACAATTACATTTTATTTTTGAAATGTTTTGAAACAAATTAAGAAAAAAATAAGTTATTTCACAATGTTTACAGAATCTCTTAAAATTATTTGGCTATTAGGCCTATATAAATTTGACAGAAATAGAGTCAATATATTTTTCCATCACAAGTGATCTTTGCTTTATGTACAAAACCCAAAAGACTTCACCAAAAAATTGCTAGAACTGATACCGGAATTCAGCAAAGTCACAGGATATAAAATCAATGCGCAGAGGTCAGTTGCATTTCTATACAGTAACAATGAAGCAGAAGAAAGAGAAATCAAGGAATTGGTCCCATTTACAACTGTACCATAAGATACCTAGGAATAAACCTAACCAAAACTCTGAAAGCTATAGATATGAAGAAATTGAAGAAGATACAAAGAAATGGAAAAGCATTCCATGCTCATGGAATGGAAAAACAAATATTGTTAAAATGTCTATGCTACCCAGGCACATGGGTGGCTCAGTAGGTTAAGCAGCCTTTGGCTCAGGTCATGATTTCAGGGTCCTGGAATTGAGCCTGTTCAGCAGGGAGTCTGCTTCTCCTTTTGCCCCTTCCCCCTCAACTCATACTCTCTTGTGCATGCTCTCTCTTGCTCTTAAATAAATCTTTAAAACAAGACAAAAAATGTCTATGCTACCCAAAGCAATCTACACATTCAATGCAATCCCTTTCAAAATACCACCTACATTTTTCACAGAGCTGGAACAAACAATCCTAAAATTTGTATGGAAACAGAAAACACCCCAAATAGTCAGAGGAATGTTGAAAAAGAAAACCAAAGCTGGATGCATCACAATTCCAGACTTCAAACTATATTACAAAGCTGTAATCATCAAGACACTATGATACCTGAACAAAAACAAACACATAGGTCAATGGAACAGAATAGAGAGCCCAGAAATGGACCCTCAGCTCTATGGTGGTCAACTAATCTTCAACAAAGCAGGAAGAATATCCAATAGAAAAATGTCCCATCAACAAATGGTGTTGGGAAGTTGGGAAAATTGGACAACCACATGCAGAAGAATGAGACTGGACCACTTTCTCACACCATACACAAAAATTAACTCAAAATGGATCAAAGTCCTAAAGGTGAGACAGGAATCCATTGAACTCCCAGAGGAGAACACAGGCAGCAACGTGTTCACCCTTGGCCACAGCCACTTCTTGCTAGACATGTCTCCAAAGGCAAGGGAAATGAAAACAAAAATGAACTTTTGGGACTTCATTGAGATAAAAAGTTTCTGGGGGTGCCTAGGTGTCTCAGTTGGTTAAGCAGCTGCCTTCAGCTTGAGTCATGATCCCCGGGTCCTGGGATCAAGTCCCACATCAGGCTCCCTGATCAGTGGGGAGCCTGCTTCTCCCTCTACCTCTTCCTGCCTCTCTACCTACTTGTGCTCTTTCTCTGTCAAATAAATAAGCAAAATCTTTTTTTTTAACATAAAAACCTTCTGCACAACAAAGGAAACAATCAACAAAACTAAAAGGCAACCTACCGAATGGGAGATTTTTGCAAAAGTCTTACCAGATAAAGAGCTAGTATCTAAAGTCTATAAAGAACTTAATAAATTCAACACCCCCCCCAAAAAAAATCCAGTCAAGAAATGGGCAGAAGATATGAACAGACATTTCTCCTAAGAAGACATACATATGGACAACAGACACATGAAAAAATGCTCAACATCTCTCAGCATCAGGGAAATACAAATCCAAACCACAATGAGATACCACCTCATGCTAGTCAGAATGGCTAAAATTAACAACTCAGGAAACAGCAGATGTTGGAAAGGTTGTGGAGAAAGAGGAACACTCTTATACTATTGGTGGAAATGCCAACTGGTGTAGCCAGTCTGGAAAACAGTACGGAGGTTCCTCAAAAGTTGAAAATAGACCTACCTTATTTATGACCCAGCAATTGCACTACTAGGTATTATCCAAAGGATATAAACATAGTGATTCAAAAGAGCACACGTATCCCCAATGTTTAGAGCAGCAATGTTAACTAACAATTGCCAAAATATGGAAAGACCCTAAATGTCCATCAACAGATGAATGAATAAAGATGTGGTATACATATATAATGGAATATTACTCAGCCATTGAAAGGATTAAAGTTGGTCATTTACAATGACGTGGATGGAACTGTAAGGAATTATGTTCAGCAAAATAAGTCAATCAGAGAAAGACAAATACCATGTGGAATTTAAGAAACAAAACAGAGGCACATAGGGTAAGGAAAGGAAAAGTAAAATAAGAGGAAAAAAGAGAGGGAAGCAGACCATAAGAGACTCTTAATTATAGGGAACAAACTGAGGGTTGCTAGAGGGGAAGTGGGTGAGGGATGGGGTAACGGGGTGAAGGGCATTGAGGAGGGCACATGATGTAATGAGCACTGGATGTTATATGCAACTGATGAATCACTGAATTCTAACTCTGAAACCAATATTACAGTGTATGTTAATTTAATTAAATTAAAAAAAATTTTTTTAGAAAGAGTGACCTTTATACCATACAGGTAAAGTGAGACATTTGAAAGAAGAACTATAATGCCACGTGCACAAAAACAGAAGAAGAAAGGGGGTTGTTCTTAACGCTAGATTTAGTTCATTAGGTTCTAGGACACCCCTTGACCTCCAGACTCTCTGACTACTCTTGACAACCTGATCTCCTAAGAAGCCAAGAGGCACTATAGAGGATCTGGGAAGTGGACTGCAGCAGGGAATTTGTGTTTACTGGAAATCATCATGGCTTCAGGTCTCTTATCTTTGGTCCTCAGAATCTAATCAATTTCATAGCACATCAAATACATAAATATACATGCCATCTTTAGGTAACATATACAAATTTGACAATTTTTCTAGAAACATCCTAGGTAGTGGAAGATCACATCAATAGTTGAAAAGTAGAACATTTTAAAAGCAGCATATGTTTTTATTTTACTCATGGATAATTAAAAACTAAAAATGTTGGTATGAAACATAGAACAGCAGATGATTTGAGATTCTCTTTGACACTACAAATTGAATGGGCACAAAGATTAATGAAGCCACAGTGATATATGTGAATATTGAAACAAAGTGGAAATGGCTAAATAGTATACCTTTATTTATTTATATTGAAATTATTATTTTTTATATCAAAGTAACTGTTGACTTACATAGTCCTAGAATTAAAAACAAAGACTCTTTTCGATCTCAGACTCGATGATTTTGTTGATTTCATTATATCAGGAGAAGTCTTGATAACTAAGGCTTTTGGTGTCTCTAGCTTAGCTATAAATGAGAACATTTTAGCAGGCTTATACAAGCTAGAAAGAGGGTGACCATGTAATTTTATCATCTAAGCCATGACAGTTTTGAGAAAGGAGCACTCATCAGATGATACATAAGAAAATGAAGCCTAAAGTCAGAATGTCCCAGGCAAACCAGTGTGGATGCTCCTTCTAGTCTAGCTAGAGGCAAATCCTGTCTCCCATCTCAGCCTTCTATAAGCATTTCTCAGTTTCAGCCTGTCCCACCCCACGTCACTAAGGTAGTATTGAGGGAGAAGTCCATTTTTGATCCCTACCCTAATTTCCCCCCAATTCAAAGAGGCTGGCTTCATCCTCTCTTAGAGAGATTTCTGCATCAGTAACATTCAGCACTGCATGTCCAGCATCAATAAATCAAAAGAATATCAAAATTACACACAACATATCTGTCAACTGGAGAAAAGATAAAAGACTTTCAAAGACTAAAGACAAAAGAGATTGTAGGTTATTGCCTGATGACTCTGTTTAAAATGTGGTGACATAATCTCTATGAAGTATTAATAGATTATTTTTCTTTGACACTTTCCCAACTTTTAGCATTCCCCTCCTTCATTGCCTTAGGGAAGGGGTGTTACAGAAGAAAGCAGATTTTTAAAAGAACCTCTTCCTAGCTTTTGAGTTTCAAAACCTAGGCCCTGAGGAAAACTGAACAGACTCTGGCAGTTTTTTGAAAAGAAAAAGAAAAAGAAGAAAGGAAACAAAGATAAAACCTGGCTTCAGGCCTGGAAGGTAGGAGAGGAGACTCTGAGGAGGGAAGCAATAAGAGCTTAAAAGCTTGGGGTCCTTGAGAAAAGGGCATTTGCACTTCCTCATTTCATCCCTTAGGTTGAAATGAGACCTGCTGGAGTTACAGAATTCTGGAAAGGTTTTGGAGAGTCAAGAATAGACATAAAGTTCTGCAAGGGCAAGACACGGAGAAGAACAATCACCATAGACAACCTCACCCTCCTGCCCCAATGTGGTGCAGAAACCGTGGAATGCCTTGTGTGTGCTCAAAAGGTCACAGAAGTGACGAATGACCCCAACACCTTATAGAATTTTCCACTGCCCAGCATATCATGGGAGCACCTGACGGAGAAGCAGAGTAAGTGCTACTACCCAAGAAGGGGGGCCTGGAACCCAAAGGGCTATAAGAATGAGCTTGAGAAGTGAGTCAACACACAGCCTGCATGGATCACAGACTGAAGACCCAATGAGGTGATGGTAGCTCCAAAGGATATCAGTTTGGCCAGATGACACCAAGGATGTAATGTCTAAGCCCAACCTCACACCCTAGGCCTAGAACCTAAGTACAACCTTGGGAAAGGTGAGGGGCAACCCCTATTTAAATGAGTTACGTGTTTGCCATTCAAGGGGAAGACTCAGAACTTAAATTGAGCTAGAGAAAAAGAAAGACGTTTCTCTTTCTTGCACATCTGTATTTATGGATGAGGTTTGAACCCACTACCTATAGAGAAGGACATGCAAGATCACAGAATCATAGTGCAATCTACTCAAAAAGAGCAATGGAGGAAGAATATAAACCAGATCAGCCTTGAGTCTAGACCTCCTTTACTCACCCAGTGAATTAAAATAACTCCCCTCCCCCACAACTCCTTTTTTTTTTAAACTAATTTATTTATTTCAGAGAGAAAGTACGCATGAGCACAAACAAGAAGAGGGGCAGAGGGAGAAAGAGAGAGAGATAGAATCCTCAAGCAGACTCCCCATTGAGCATGGGGCCCAACACGGGACTCAATTCCAGGACCCTGAAATCGTGACCTGAGCTGAAACCAAGAGTCAGATGCTTAACCTGAGCCACCCAGGTACCCCTCTTCCACTCCTTTAAAACCCAGATTAATACACTTGTTAATACACTCCAGTACCAAGTCCTTTCCATTCTGCTTCCTTGACATCATCCCCTTCTTTCTATTTCCACTGCCATCTCCTTAGCCCAGGCCCTCATCATTCCTCTTTTGCACCAAGATATTAATAACAACAACAACTACAAGCTAACATTTATTTGGACATTATGTGGCAGACATTGTACTATATGCTATATCTCTATTACTTCTTTCAACAGTCGTATCACTTTTTCGAAGTAGGATCTATCTTCATTCCCATTTTGCAGATGAGAAAACTGAGGCACAAAGAAGGCAAGTAAGTTATCCACAGCCATACAACTAGAAAATGATGAAGCCAGGCAATCCAGCCCAGGTTTAAATCACTGTACCACACACCATCCCCCTTTTTTAGTTTCCTCACTATTCTGCATCGGTGTGTCTCCCTTCCACATTATTACTAGTAATCTTTTGAAACCATAAATCTGAATAGATTACATCTTAAATAAAGTATTTTAATGACTACCCATTACTTTTAGCATAAAATTAAACTTTTTAGGAAAACGTACAAGAGCTGACATGATTCATTCCCTGCCTACTTGTCCACTCCATCCCATAGCTGCGTTTCCCTGCCAGTAAAAAAACTAGTTACAATTATTCCCCACCCCGAATGAATGGACAAGATACCCCCTTCACACACACTTACTCCAATTCCTATTTATTCCTTTTAAGCATCCACTTATGTGCCTCCTGGTTTTAGAAGCACCTTTTATCATCCTATCCTAAATATATAGTATTAAATTCTAATCAGTAACTTTTTTCTCTGATCAGTGATTTTCTAAGTTTGGTTTTTTTGCTACCTGCACTGTAAGTATCCTAAAGTCAAGTCTATATTTTTATTGTTTAAACTGGACCAGAATGTAGGAGGTATCCAATACAATTTCATTAATTTATCCAATTAAATGAAATAATCAATCAGAATATCTTTCATATCCTCATCTTTTCTGCCTATCTCAATAACAATTTCACAAATATAAATTGTGCACCTGCTAATTGCCAGGCACTTTGACATATACATTTAAGTTCAATTTTCCCAGCAATAGTGTAAGATAGATGTTATCATTCCAGTTTCAAAGATTAAGAAAACTAAAGCTAAGACATATGTCATATAGAATAGGATGCAAGGGACTCCTGTCCGGCTTAGTTGGTGGAGCATGAGACTCTTGGTCTTGGGGTTGTAAGTTTGAGCCCCACGTTGGGCATAGAGATTACTTTTTAGAAAAAGAATAGAATGCAATAATAACATAATATTTGGAGGATATTTTGAGAATTAAATATAACACAAGTAAGTACCAAGTACCAGATCCTGAACATAGGAGTAACTCAATGACTGGTAATTCTTAGAATTTTTTTATCAGTGGTAAATGCCAAGGTTTATTAGTGTCTCCTAATTAAGTCAATGCTGCTCTAGATCTACCACAGCTGCTCAAACTTTAAAATTAAAGTTTCATCTTCCTCTCTGAAGGCTATTGGCTATTACATCCTTTCCTTGGTGTTCATTCTAATTCTTGGTGCTATCCTCAGTTCCCACAAGGTCCACATGTCTCATTTTGAGAGATCATTCCACAAGATGAGACACAGCTCCCCTCTAGAGACTTCTTGACCTCGCTTTGGGGAATACATTCTTACATTTTTCCCAGCATTTTAAAACAATTTCCGTCCTGGCTTTAAAAAACTGACTGCTGCCCGCTTCTTGTCATTTGGGAGTTGATAAGTTGCAGCCTTGCCTAAGCACTGTCAAACTAGCACAGCTCGGGAATGCTGGGAGAGAACCAGCTGGCTCTTCTCAGATGAACGACGCAAGACCCTCAAATGTCGGTTTCACTTTCCAGCCCCTCTCACTGGCACCTGGAAATGCTCTTGCTCTAATGCTAATGGAGTACCATGTAATATTTCCTTCCCATAGTGGAGTGGGGTTGACTCTGCCCACCACAAATGAGCTGTCCCTTCTAGCATGGCAGTCCCAAACATGCCCAACCCTGGTGGCCTGAGCTCCTCCTGACACTCCCTAGATATTATGGTGAGAAGGGAGGTGGAGAGGAAAACAATCCAAAGAAAAACCACAAGGGATCCCACACCAGCTCATACTCACTCAGAAAAGAAGATCTAAATGTGAAGATCGTAGTGTTAGAGGAAAGCAACTCAAAGCCAATTAGTTCACTGGTGATTAAACTTCTTTAGATGTGGGTGAATTCAGGAAAAATGAAAATGTTTACAGGTGTGGAAGGAATGGATTTTTGCAATTTAACCGACACTTTTTACCCCAAATTTCCTTATACCTTGTAACCCTCTCTTCACTCAGGTGGCCAGTAAAATATGAGGCATGCATTGCCTCAAAGAAAAGATGACACAGCAGGGCACAGATAATAATTCTTGGTTTAGGAGTTTCAAAAGCCTAGGCCTAGGTTTAATAACAATATTGTGTCAAACTAAGCATTTTACATGTTTTCTCTTATTTAATCCCCACGGTGATCCTATTATATGGTATAGACAGAATAATAGCCCCTCAAAGTTCTCCACAGATCTTGGAATATGTTAATGCAGCTGAGATTTAGTTAAGGATTTTGAGATGGGGACATTAGCCTGGGTTATTCAGGTGGATCCAATGTAATCATAAGGGTCCATATAAAAGAGAGAGGGGGTTGGGAAGGAGGGAAGTTCAAGTAATCACTCATACCAGCCAGGATCAGGGAATGTTTGATGACTTTTCTGATTTGGACAAGGTTCATATTTTGTTCTGGCTTGAGTATGGAGGGTCTCGTTTTTACCTTGATCCATCCCAGTTGCAGAGTAGCCTTGACTGATGCTGCTGTTTTATGAAATTGTTTATGTTCAACAGGGAAAAGTAATGCTTCCCCAATAGCACCAGGCTAGCTCTCAGACCACAGGCCCCATCTTTCTTTCTCATTTTTCATACAGTTTGTATAATCACCTATTTGATGTTCCATTCCTTATTTTCCTTCTGTTGGATATGTAAGTTGTTTCCAGATTTTTAGTAAAACTGGAAATTTAGGCCTCAAGTAGGGAGTTCGGTTCTTGCGATTCATGTCAAGAAAATGAAAGACCAGTCACAGCATGGGAGACAATATTTGCAAATAAAATAAAGACCTTGTATATACAAAATACATAAAGAACTCTTAAAACTCAATTATAAGAAACCAACTTAATTTTTAAAAATGAAAAGATTTGAATACTTTTCAAAAGCTGATACACATTTGGCATAAAACACAGGAAAATATGCTCAGTATCACTAGTTATTAAGGAAATGCACAATGAGATACTACTATATACTTAACAGAATGGCTAAAATGAAAAAGACTAACCATACCAAGTGTTGGCAAGAATGTAGCGGAACTAGAACTCTCATATGCAGCTAGTAGCACTTAAAGAGTACAGCTACTTTGGAAAACAGGCTGGCAATTTCTTTCAAAGTTAAACGTATACCCACCATGTTATCCAGCCATTCTACTCATAGGTATTTACCCAAGAGAAACAAATATATGTCCCTACAAAGACCTGCATATAAAATGATCATCGCTGTTTTATTTGTAATAGCCAAAAACTAGAAATCACCCATTCATCCATCAATGTGTTAATGGATATGCAAATGTGGTACATCCATTCAATGGCATGCTACTAATAATAAGGGATAATACTCGGTAATAAAAAGGAATGAACTTTTGATGTATACAACATGAATTTCAAAATAATTACACTAGATGAAAGAAACCAGACCAAAAAAAGTACATCTATTTGATCCTATTTCTATAAAACTCAGAGAATGCAACGAATCTGTAGTAAAAGAAAGCACATCAGTTGTTGGTGGGGAGTGGGAAGGAGCGGGAGTGAGTGAAGCCAAAGGGGCTAGAGAAGCTTCTGGAGGTAACGGATAGGTTCACTACCTTGTTTGTGGTGATGGCCTTACAGGACATACATATGTCAAAACTCATCAAATTATATACTTTACATACATACAATTTATAGTATGTCATTATATTTCAACAAAACTGTTTTATCTTTTTTCAAGACTTAGAGAGAAAAAGAACATGTACACGAACAGGGGAAGGATCAGAGGGAGAAAGAGAGAGAATCCTGAAGCAGACTCCACACTGAGCATGGAGCCTGATGCAGTGCTCAACCCAGGACCCCAAGATCATGACCCAAGCTGAAACCAACAGTCAGCTGCTCAACCTACTGCGCCACCCAGGTACCCTTCAACAAAACTGTTTTAAAAAGCAGGGGGCAAGTAAGGATTGTATTCACAAATCCTCTTTCTTTCCCTTTCTCCACTGTACTTTCTGGCCTGGAAAACAGAGCTCTCTCCATTGACAGGGCATTTCCAGAGACTCAGACCTGAAATTCACCCAAATTGCATATGCACTGGTCATGTGGTTACTTTTCTAACAATCACCAGACCTGGAAACAGAATGTAGCTATCAGGGACCCCTGCTGGGGGTGGGGTCATAAATCTTTTCTGATGATTTTCTTGCAAGAATCTTGGAAGTAGGATTACTGTGGGGGAAGGTACCAAAAAATTTAAGGCTTAACATCCTGGAGGAAAAAGAAAATAAAAGCACACCCCAAGAGGTAATTGAGGATGGTTTAATAAAGGACGATTTACAAAGCGGTAAGAATTAAGGGCTGATGAAACCCCTGGGAACTGACAAGAGCAAGAAGAGTGGGGTGAGGAGTGGGGAAGCTTTTGCATCTTCCAGACCCAAAGGGCGAATGGAGAGCTGTTCTTGAAACACGTGAGAATGGAAGAGGAAATATGGGGGTAGGGCGTAGGCCTTAGGTAGGGAAGACAGTCCCAACCACATGGGGCCTGGTAGGGAAAGAGCCGGAGAAATAAAACCCCAACCTCTCTCCTGGTGCTCCTCCCCTCTCGCTTCCCAGTTCCCCAGCCTCACCGAGACTCCACTAGGTGATGTGGCCCAGACAGTAAAGATCAGCCGCCCAGGGCAGAGAACAGAGTGAGGAAGGGTAGACAGTGGATGTGGAGAGAATATCCAATACAGCACTTCTGGCTAAATTGCTTTCCACAAAGCTACTATTTAAAAATTGGTATTTGCCTTTCTTAAAATACTCCTGGGAGGTGATTAATGATGGACTTCCATGCCCTGCTAAGAAACAGCCTCCTGTCCAACCCTTGCCCCCACATTGTTTGCTGAGTATGTTTGATATTGTCCTACAACTGAAATTCTCTATGAGGCAGGACAGCAGAGCATCTGGCAGAGCCAACAGGGAATGGCTTTTTAAAGGAGTTTTTAAAGGAGCTCCAGTGGCTCAAACCACCTTAATTCCAAAGTCCAGATGCTCTCTTTCTCAAGGCTCCTCACACTTCCCAAATTCATGAGCTGAACAGTTCCAACTGGATAAAACTATAACATATCAGGGCACCTGGCTGGCTCAGTCGGTAGAGCATACAATTCTTGATCTCGGGGTTGAGAATTTGAGCCCCATGTTGGGTGTAGAGATTATTAAAAAAAAAAAAACAACTTAAAAATATATGCATACATGTATACATACATATGTTTGTGTATGTGTGTGTATATGTGTGTGTGTGTGTATAATATCAGTCCCCTTACTTTATCGTTAAAGGAAGTTGCCACAGAATAAAAGAAGATAGGACATTCCACTTGAGAATGAGCCATATTAGGAAAAAGGAAAAGGAAAGCAACTGAGAAAAGATTGTGACTTCCATGTACAACAGAGAGGAATTCCTTTCATTTCCAAGGTTTGGTGTCTATTATAAAGTTATGTTGGTTGTGGTTTTTATTGGAGTAGCAGAGAGCACCACTGAAGCAGTGACCTTCTCTAGACCAGGCTTGTCCGGTTGTGTCTGCAAATCGCTCAGGCCAAATCCTATCAAATGTGGGGTATGGAGCCTACTGGTAAAGAATTCATCCTACATAAGGGAGGGTTTCTCAAACTTCAATGTACATAGGAATCATGTAGGATTGTTTAAAAATGCAGATTCTGAGGGGCACCTGAGGGGTTCATTCAGTTAAGTGTCTGCCTGTCCCAGGGTCCTGGGGTCAGGCTGCATGTAGCATGTCAGGCTTCCCTGCTTCTCCCTCTCCCTCTGCAGTACCCACCTGCCCCCAGCCATGTTCTCTCTTGTTCTCTCTAATAAATAAAATCTTTTTTTTTTTTTAAGATTTTATTTATTTGACAGAGAGAGACACAGTGAGAGAGGGAACACAAACGGGAAATGTGAGAGGGAGAAGCAGGCTTCCCACTGAACAGTGAGCCTGATGCAGGGCTTGATCCCAGGACTCTGGGATCATGACCTGAGCCGAAAGCAGACGCTTAACAACTGAGCCACCTAGGCGCCCTTCACATAAATAAAACCTTTTTTAAAATAACATAAAATAAAATAAAAATGCAGATTCTGATTCAATAGGTCTGAGGTGGGGCTAGAGACCCTGCCTCCTCACCAGCCCCCAGTTAAAGCTGCTGCTGTTGAGTGATGAGCACATGCTGAATAGGAAGGCTCTAAAACAGGGGTGCTGACTCGAAGACCAAGCCAGCAGCAGATGTGTGATGGAGGCGAATACAACATAAATGTTGGGGACTAGTGGGAACTGCGGTGAACTGGGGCATGCACTCTGCCTTCAAGCGTTCAGACAGCAATACTGTGCTCTCCCAACAAAGGCAAGTCTGAAGCCGAATTCCACGCCACCAGTTTCCAGCTGCTGCACAAGGGAAAGCCTGGCGGGCAGGCATGGCCTAGTAGCAAAACCTGAATAATAAACAGGAGGACTCCTTCTTGCTTGCCCAGCATTATTTCAGGCTAGCCCCACCATGGACTCCGGTTTCTCTTGTGGAGAACAGACACTAGAACATTGTATCGAGGTGCTGCATTTAAAACTTTCTAAAAGAGGGGTGCCTGGGTGGCTCAGTGTGTTAAAGCCTCTGCCTTCAGCTCAGGTCATGATCCCAGGGTCATAGAATCGAGCCCTGCATCGAGCTCTCTGCTCAGCAGGGAGCCTGCTTCCCCCTCTCTCTCTGCCTGCTTCTCTGCCTACCTGTGATCTCTGTCTGTCAAATAAGTAAAGAAAATCTTTAAAAAAAAAAACACTTTCTAAAAGACATTTGGGCAGAGTCAGTATACAACTGCTCTTTCTCTCCATATAGTAAAACACAAAAGGATCAGAGCAGCATTCTCCCCTAACTGCAGTTAGCTGTTACATTGGCACTTAGAAGGTCCTTCTGGAGTCACAGAGGTGGCGGTTTCAGGTAGATACTGTTATTTTCCGATTTGAAACAGCAGCCGCCATGCCAGGCGAGGTGATGCTGACAGGAAGGGGGCTGAGGCAGGAGGGAGAAAAGCCACATAGGAACTGAAATGTGTTCATGAGAACCCTGGGAGAACCCCTGGAAATAACAGGATGGTGTAGAATGGGCGGTTTCTGGGAGCTAGGAACCTACATTGGTAGGTGGGACAAGACTCAGCCAAACACAGGTTTCACTAGAAAGCATTTCATTTGTCTTAGATGATCATTTGTACCCTTTTTGTTTTATATTCCATCTTCATTCCCATCTTTTGCAAAAGGCTACACCAGCCCAATTCAATAGAAATATAATGTGGGTCATGTATAAAATTTTAAATGTTCTAGAAGCTATGTTTAAAAAGTAAAAAGGGCACCTGGGTGGCTCAGTCAGGTCTCTGACTCTTGATTTCGGCTCAGGTCATGATCTCAAGGTCATGAAATCAAGCACGCTTCAGGCTCTGTTCCGGCCGTAGAATGTGCTTAAGATTTTTGCTCTCCCTCTGGCCCCCCTTCACAATAAGATAAAATTTTGAAGTACAATTTATTTTAGTAATGTATTTAACCCAATATATCAAAAATATTATCATTTCAACATGTATTCAATGTAAAATTTGAGATTTTTTTCACCTTTTTGTACCAAATCTTTAAAATAAGTGTGTGTTTTATTCTTACAGCACATCTTCAACTCAGACTAGCCACATTTTGCGTGTTCAGTAGCCATAAATGGCTGGGGGCTACCACACTGGGCAGCACAGGATTAGACTATCCTACATTACCTCATGTAGTTGAAAAGCCTCATTTCACATGCATGCTATTATAGGATGATTTCCACAAAACATTAAATATCATATACTTGTATCCTCGAGTTTACTCTAAAATGCACTATAATATAATTTATATGGTTGTTAATCTATTTCAATAAAAATTCATTCCAGATAATACACTTAGCGGTGCCTGGGTGGCTCAGTCAGGTAAGCAAAAGACACTTTCAGCTCTGGTCATGATCTCTCATGAGATGGAGCCCCGCATTGGACTTCATGCTGGGTGTGGAACCTGCTTAAGATTCTCTCTCCCTCTTCCTCTGTGCCCCCCACATTATCTCTCAAAAAAAAAAAAAAAGTCATATATTTATTCACTCATCTTCCTCAATTCCAAGTGCTTTAGTGGAGAAAAGAATATTATGGTCTGATCTTGACCAGCCACAAAGCTAAATGTTAACAGCATTAGTTAATGGAACTTAATAAAATTAACACAATTTTGTCTCATTATTTGTACTGTGTTTTTAATTAGAGGTTATTTGAAAATTTAAAAACTGAAACAAAATACTGTGGAGCTTTAAAGTGTTTTGGAGAGCAGTGAGGCATTTTAAAATTACCTACCAACTTTAGGTAGAGAGAATATTGAAGTAGTAGTTTAAATAAGCTGTTCCTAGAGTGATCATAGGCTCTAGTTTTCCAGGAATAATGCCAGTTATACCAGCTGTCCCATCATAATTATTAATGACTCCCCCTTCCACTCTCAAAATTATCCCAGTTTGAAAAATTTTGTATAAAGCATTACTAGCATGTACAACTTATACTTACATATTTTCTCAAAAAACCCCAAAACCTCCTGTATTGAGTTTTCCTATGTAAAATCTTATACTCAGGATAAAGAAAGAACAAAAAGCATTTCTATATATTTTTAACTCTTTATTCCAAAACCATACTCAATAGACTTAATTTACATAGGTGAATTATAGAAAATTGACCCATGGACGTAACAGAGCCTCTTTTTTTCTGTGTTTCTTTTTTTTTTTAAGATTTTATTTATTTATTTGACAGACAGAGATCACAAGTAGGCAGAGAGACAGACAGAGAGAGATGAGGAGAAGCAGGCTCTCTGCTGAGCAGAGAGCCCAATGCGGGACTCGATCTCAGGCCCCTGGGATCATGACCTGAGCAGAGGCTTAACCCACTGAGCCACCCAGGCGCCCTCTGTGTTTCTTTTTTTAAAGATTATTTCATTCCTGTAAGATGTTCATTTCTCAACATAGCACTCTTCACAATGTGTTAGTATGCAAGTTTTGCAGAAAAGATGCTATATGGATATAAATTATTCTTCCCGCTACTAAGATAATATTATTATTTATTTTTAAATAAAAAAGGGAAATATTTGAAGCAATTTTTTAAAGATTTTATTTATTTATTTGACAGAGAGAGAAATCAAAAGTAGGCAGAGAGGCAGGAAGAGAGAAGGGGGAAGCAGGCTCCCTGCTGAGCAGAAAGCCTGATGCAGGGCTTGATCCCAGGACCCCCAGATCATGACCTGAGCTGAAGGCAGAGGCTTTAACCCACTGAGCCACCAAGGCGCCCTCAAAGCAATTTATTTTAAATCACTACAATTCACCTGGAATAATCTGCAACCAGATGGGATAGTCTAATATACTACCAAGATGGGCTTTCAGTTGTCTGGGAAGGCTGCTTCTGAAAATGATTTCTCTCTCTCTCTCCCTCAGATTATATAGAAATCTATTTGATTTTCACAGAGAGCTCTCAGTATGTAGATTTCCAGATTTTCCTTTTTCCTTCTTCATGTATCACTTTATGGATTCTGTACAAATTTTTTGTCAGTGTCAAAGTTTTTGTTTTGTTGTTCTAATTAGAAGCATATTATTCTGAGATTTATTTAAAAGGAATTTCTTTGAGGTGTCTAGTTGGCTCAGCCAGTGGAGTGTATGGCTCTTGATCTCAGGGTTGTGGTTTCAAGCCTTAAAAATAAAACCCTAAAAATATAAAAATAAATAAAAGGAGTTTCTTCAAGAGGTGTATGATAATAGTCTTTCTTGGGCTATTGTCTCTATTTACTATTCTAATGTTCTTTAAAGTCTTTTCCAAAGGCAAGCTGCCACTTGTCATTTTTGCTTCTGAAAAAATCAAAGTATAACTTATCCAAACAAATAAAGAAACAAAATATATGAAATCGTGTTTCCCACCAGTATAAGTTTGGACAGGTTTCCTTGCACCCCTCAGATGAAAAAACTGAGGATTCTCTGAGTTTCTCAGCTGTTTCTCACCCTGTGTCTGCCATATCCACTTGGACCCACCTCTGAAGTGTCCCACTGGGACTTAGGGGTAAGGGGACTAACATGAACATGAATTTCATGCTTTCTGCTGTGCAGTAAGTAATCAAGTCCTTTGTCTCTGACCAAGAAATCTCATGTCTTCTGCTAGCATCCATGAAACTATGATAGCCTAACTTGAGGGCTAGCAAGTAGGGTAAAATGTGGATTCTTTACAGTTCTTGACAGAGCACCACTTCAAAAACCCTGTCAGCCGCACACTTTAGCCACTCCTGCTGCAACTTGTGCCAGGTAGGTCTCAGCTAATTTTGTGCAGAAGCACTTTGACAGTGCCTTGCTTCAACTTGGGATACATCCCTCTACCTGTCTGCTTTAGGGAACCTCTGATGCCCCTTTGAAGGACACCCAGAAGATCCCACTCAGCGCCCTGGGATGTGCAACCCAGAAGAGAAGAGAAGGTGACCAATGGGGAACAGAAACCAATGGATAGACACTTGTTTCCTCTTTTAACCCCAAGTGGAAAGTTCTGCAGTATATTTGTACAATAAAAGCCCTCTAGGAGGATCATTACAGGCTCATGTACCAATCACCTATAGGGGTAACCAACCCCTCATCATATCCTTGCCTTGCCTTGTTTCATATCCTCTTTCCTGCCTTGTTTGCCTGCTCCCTGGAAACCCACTGTTTAATAAATGTTATTGGTCTTAAGGAGAACCAAAAGATACTATCTTATATGTCTTGGCTTTAGTAATGATTATTTTTCCATAAGTTAACGTCCAGAATATTTGAAGAGTTATTGTTGCATCAGTGTTGGGACTAAGCTATTTAGTGTAGAGAGTGTAAGATCCTGGGTTCTAACTGAATACCGATGCTTTTCAGGTACGTTAAGAAAAATGTTTAGTCCCTCTGTTAATTGCTATTACAGGACTTCCTAATCTCATATTGAAAAAGAGTACATGTAAAATGATAACCACAAAATGGCATGGAAGAGAGAACTAGGTATATCCCAAGAACACATTAGTTTTTAGAACTGGCTACTCAGGTTTCACTAAAAAAATTAAATTAGAAAGGCAGGAAAATTAGAATGCTGGTAGTTAAACCAATTTTATAATAAAGTGCTCCCTTTGCTCCAGCAAAATGTAAAGTTTAAGGGAACTTGTCCTACATTTTTCATAGTCGTAGTGACTATACATGGATAAACTGCAGTGGAAATGTGGTGGAAAGAAAGAATTGTCCAGGGGTCTTGCTACAAGGAACTATCTTGTAAAGTTAACTTGCTTTGACAAGTTCCAGATGTGCTGCATCTTATCAGAATTATTGAGATGCTGGAGCCTAACAAAGATCATGGAGATGTGACTTCTTGCTATATAGAAGATGAGTGATTATATAAGCAGTTATCTACTTATAGCATCTAAAAACAGAATAGGGTTTTTATTTTAATCTTTTTTTGGTAAGGCTGCTGTTTATTTGGGATATTGTGCTTTATACTCACATGTAAGAAGGCACTGATTATTTTAATTCCTGAGCCTTTGTTTTTCCTTTTCTTTTATTTTCTGGTTGCCATGCTCAGCCACTTTCTCAGCATGTCGCTCACTGTCTTCAGCAATGGCTAGTAGGCAAGGGATCCTCTTCAGCTCCCTACAGCATATTCTGAGATCACTCTTACCCTTTTTGAAGAACTACTATGTTTCCAAAGAGGTGCCATAAAAATAATTTTTTAAAAGTTCACGATGTAACTTATTTTAAAGACTTTATATTTTTGAGAGACAGCGAGAGCGCGCATGTGCAGGTGAGCAGGAAGTGGGGAGGACAGCAGAGGGGGAGGGAGAGGGAGCAGGGAGCCCAACACAAGGCTCAGTCCCAGGACCCTGAGATCAGGAT
The DNA here is from genome assembly GCF_010015895.1 of Lontra canadensis. Lineage (NCBI taxonomy): Eukaryota > Metazoa > Chordata > Mammalia > Carnivora > Mustelidae > Lontra > Lontra canadensis. The sequence goes on from NW_022631027.1 coordinate 5,391,481, forward strand.
CAGAGCTGAAGGCAGACGCTGAACTGACTGAGCCACCCAGATGTAATTTATTTTAAATCTCTCCAAATTTTAAGACACTTGTGTTACTCTATCCTTTTCATGTGGTTAAGGGGCGAAAATGTATTAGAACCTTGAGTAACGATGTAGTAAGACTCAAAACTGTTAAGAAAGATTATAATCACTGCTATTGAAGGATGTTGAAGTCATTTTACTGGCTTTCCCACAATTCCCAGCGATGCAAACACAGGAAGAAAAGACTCAGTGGAATCTTCTACCTTCACTTCAAAAAGGCACTGAGCATTTGCTGGCTTCTCCACCCCCCTGTCAACATTCAACACCCAAGTCGCTGTCCATCCATAGTTACGCTGTGAACATTCAATGTATGGATTCCCACCATATATCCTCTATCTCTGCCTTTTGTATTTTTCTCACATGGAAAGGGTACATTGAGGCTCTCCTGTCAAGAAAAAGAAGCTACCATTAGAAAATACTAGGCATAAATCTTAACTGTTGTAATTAACAACACTAAAGTAAGTATTTCCGTCCTTTTTTTCCCCTACATTAGTTGATTTAATGTATGGTAAAAATTTGTCCTGCACTCCTTAGTGACAGTTGTTTAATTTGTATATCCATGCTACAAAACAAGCTGCTTTTCTGATAATCCAGGAGTTGACAAACTTTTTTCATAGTAAATATTTTAGATTTTGTGAGCCACTCAGCTCTGTGGCAACTACTCAACCCTGCCATGGTAAGGCAAAAGTAGCCACAGACAATACATAAACAAATGAGTGTGGCTGTGTAACAATAAAACTTTATTTACGGACACTGAAAAAAATTTTTTTTTAAGATTTTATTTATTCATTTGACAGAGATCACAAGTAGGCAGAGCAGCAGGCAGAGAGAGAGAGAGGGAGAAGCAGGCTCCCCGCTGAGCCGAGAGCCCGACTCGAGGCTCAATCCCAGGACCGTGAGATCATGACCTGAGCTGAAGGCAGAGGCTTAACCCACTGAGCCACCCAGGCACCCCTGAAATTTATTTTTTATACAATTTCATGTGTCACAAAATATTATTTAAATTTTTTCTCAATAATTTAAAGATGTAAAAATACATTCTTGCTACGTGTACAAAAACGGGCGGCAAACTAGATTTGGCACAAAGTATATAATTCATAAAACACTGATGCTCTGATATCAGACTTATTAAAGTTTATCATTGTGTTTAAAGCTTAAGAGTGAATTCTGCTTGTGGCTCCATTTTAGATTACATTTTAGCACTTTGGGGGAGGGGCAGGGATTTACAACCTAACTGTAAAATTCTTTTTTGGGATAAGATTTGGTATTTAAAACCTAAAGCAAAGAAAAAAATTATTCTGCCTCTGAAAAATCACTAACACTGAACCCCAGTTGACATTACTGTATTCAACTATATCTTGAAAAACTATTTTAAAATGAATGGGTGTTTACCCCTTTGAGTTTTTTTAGATAAAACTTGACTAATTATAATCTTATTTTGGAGTTTTAAAACATACAGGGATATTATAAGTTCTGTACAGTATTGATATATCATTTTAAGAATTACTCTCTAGTGTATTTCTTTTCCAGCAAAAGGACACCAAGGCAAAGGCCCTGAACTTGGATTTTCTAGGGATTTTTCAAAACGTAAATCATCTTTAAAGATAACAAGCAATTTGGAAGTCAAATCATTATGACTTCACTGGAGTGAATATTCTTCCCATTAATGGCTAAACTGAAATTGTCAGCCTACTTTTAGAGTGGTACCAGATGCTAGGGTTTCAGTGTCTGGAGATGAAACTTGACACATCACAGGATTTGTTCCTTGACCTCCCAGCCCTACTAATATTTTACTTTATAGTGGAGGCCAGTGAATTAAAATAGAAACAAAACAAAACGAAACTCAACTTTCATAAGTTTACATTTAAATTTTAAAAATATGAATTTGGCCCTATGATTCTCCGAATTTAGTAATAGTGACAAGACTTACTCCAGAGTGTTTGAAATCTATGTTCTAAGGGGAAGAATATGTTTTTTTTCTTTGTATGCTGCAGTCACCTTCAAGTACAGCATGTTTATTTTATCCTATAAATATTTTTTCTTCCTTGTTAGATTTCCAGATATTTCTTACAGAGCTTCCCATTCTTCATATTTTTATTTTTATTTATTTATTTTTTAAGATTTTATTTTTCTAAGCAATGTCTACCTCCAACATGGGGCTCAAACTCACGACCTCAAGCTCAAGAGTCATACATTCCTCTGAGGCAGCCAGGCACCTCTTAATATTTTTAATTTTGAAACTGGGTTACAACTACCCACAGGTTACAACTAACCACAAAGATGGACAGATGAACAGACAGACAAGACAACAAGATAGATATACTAAACAGCTTTGCTTCCTTTAAAAAAGAAAACAAACAGACAAAAACCTAATCCTAAAAGAATTATATCTCTTTAAATTATGCCACAAAATAATAAGACAAAAATCAGTATATTCTTTCTAATATGAAGTATGGAATTATTTGTACTTTCAAGTTGAATTTAAAATTAACTTAACCTGAGCCATTTATGTGCTATGTTGAACAAAACTTTTTTTTTTTTACATGGGGAGAGAGGAGGGGAGGAAGGAGCAGAGGGAGAGAGAAAATCTTAAGCAGGCTCCACACCCTCCAAGCAGCCCCGCACCAGGCTTGATCTCATGACCTGAGCGGAAATCCAGCCTGTTGTTTAACCAGCTGAGCCACCCAGATGCCCTGAACAATACTTTTTTAAAAACATAGTTGAGGTCTCGGTGTCTGGGTGGCTCAGTTTGTTGAGACTTTGATTCTTTTTTTTTTTTTTTAATTTATTTGACAGATAGAGATCACAAGTAGGCAGAGTGGCAGGCAGAGAGAGAGAGAGAGGAGGAAACAGGCTCTCCGTGGAGCAGAAAGCCGATGTGAGGCTCAAACCCAGGACCCTGAGATCATGACCTGAGCCAAAGGCAGAGGCTTAACTCACTGAGCCACCCAGGCGCCCTGAGACTTTGATTCTTGAATGCGGCTTGGGTCATTATCTCACGGTGGTGAGGCTGAGCCCCACGTCTCCCTCTGACCCTCCCCGGCTCATGAGTCTGTTCTCTCTCTCTCTCTCTCTCAATAAATACATAAATAAATAAAATCTTTAAATATATACATATATATTTACATTTACATTTGTATATTTATATAGTTGGCATCTACTGGAAAGACTGAATATCCACATTTGAAAGAATGAAGTTGAGCTTTTATCTAAAACTATATACAAAAATTAATTCAATTGGACCAAAATCCTAAACATAAGAGCTAAAACTAAGTCTCTTAGGAGAAAACAAAGGCATAACTTCACAACATTAGATTTGGCAATGATTTCTTGGATATGACAGCAAAGGCACAGTCAACAAAAGAAAAAATAGCCTAATTAGATTTTATGAAAATGAAAAAAATTTTGTGCATCAAAAGACACTATCCACAGAGTAATAAGGCAACCCACAGAATAGGAGAAAATATTTGTAAGTCATATAGCTGATAAAGGATTAACATCCAGAATTTATAGAGAATACCTAAAATTCAACAACAAAATCCAATTCAAAAAATGGGCAAAGGACATGAATAGACATTTCTTCAAAGAAGAAATACAAGTGATCAACAAGCACTTGAAAAGATGCTCAACTTCACTAATCATTAGGGAGATGCAAGTCAAAACCACAATGAGTTACAAACTCATACCCACTAGAATGGCTCCTATTTCAAAACAAAACAAAACAGAAAATGACACGTGTTGTGAGAAATTAGAACCCTTGTGCACTGTTGATTGGAATGTAAAATGGGACAGCTGCTGTGGAAAACTGTATAGCAGTTCCTCAAAAAATTAAAAATAGAATTACCATATAATCTAGTAATTCCACTTCTGGGTATATACCTCAAAGAATTGAAACAAGATCTCTAAGAGATACTTGGATACCCACATTCATACTAGCATTATTCACAATAACTAAAATGTAGAAGAAATCTAAGTGTCCACCAATGGATGAATGAATAATCAAAATGTGGTATAGGCACATAATCGAATATTACTCAACCGAAAGAAAATTCTGACCCATGACACAACATGGATAAACCTTGAGGATATTAAATAAAGTGGAATAAGTTGGGCACAAAAAGACAAACACTGAATGATTCCGCTTATACGTGATATCTAAAATAGTCAAATTCATAAAGGCAGAAAATAGAATGAAGATTGCCAGAAGCTGGGGGAGGTGAGGAATGGTGACTTACTGTTTCATGAGTGTAGAGTTATAGTTTTGTAGAATGAAAAGAGTTCTGAAGGTGGATAGCGATGTTGCTCGGTGACAATAGGAATGTACTTAATACCACTGAACTGCACACTTAAAAACGGGTAAGATGGTTAAGATCTTTGGGTATTTCACTGCAATAAAAATGTTTTTAAAAAATACAGTTGACGACTAAAGTACATCAACACCTTTGTAGCCGAAGAATCCTAAATTCCAATTCCAGCTCTATCACCTACTGACAGCAATTGAGCTGTTTCTAAAGCTCATTTTCCTGGTCCATAAAATAGGTTCAATAATTAAAGAATTAATAAGATAACATATGTAAGTTCTTAATTCAGTACTTATGACAGCACTCATTATATCAATCATATCAATAATTCAAGCATTCAGAAAATGGGATTGAGAAGCAATTCTTGGAGGTTTCCCTTAATGCACTGTTATTGAACTTTCTTAATTTCTTTTTTTAAAGAGATATTTATTTATTTATTTGGTGGGGTGCATGAGCAGGGGGAGAGGCAGAGGGAGAAGGAGAGAATCTTAAGCAGACTCTTCAGACTGAGCACACAGCCCCACTCAGGGCTTGATCTCATGATCTTGAGACCATGACCTGCATCAAAATCAAGAGTTGGACACTCAACTGACTGAGGCACCCAGGTGCCCCAAACTCTCCTAATTTCTGTTCTTGATGCCTGAATGGGAAGGAAGTTCTGCACTTTGATCACTATAATTATGTCCTTCAATGCCAGAGGAAAATGCCCATTTTCCTCACTATTTTAATGCAAGATTAAGCTTAGTTACTATCTACCTACCTCAACTACAACCACGCCCTGAAGAAAGGGGTACAGGTTGGAATCATTTCTCCCAATTCTCTCTCCACTATTCACCAGCTTCTTCTTTTCTTTTCTTTGGCTCCATGCCCAGTGTGAAGCCCAACACTGGGCTTGAATTCAGGACCCTGAGATCAAGACCTGAGCTGAGATCAAGATCAGATGCCCAAGAAGACTTGAACAGACAGTTCTGCAAAGAAGACATCCAGATGGCCAACAGACACATGAAAAAATGCTCCACATCACTTGGCATCAGGGAAATAAAAATCAAAACCACAATGAGATACCACCTCACACCAGTCAGAATGGCTAAAATTAACAAGTCAGGAAATGACAGATGCTGGCAAGGATGTGGAAAAAGGGGAACCCTCCTACACTGTTGGTGGGAATGCAAGCTGGTGCAACCACTCTGGAAAACAGCATGGAGGTTCCTCAAAAAGTTGAAAATAAAGCTACCCTATGACCCAGTAATTGCACTACTGGGTATTTACCCTAAAGATACAAACGTAGTGATCCGAAGGGGCATGTGCACCCGAATGTTTATAGAAGCAATGTCTACAATAGCCAAACTATGGAAAGAACCTAGATGCCCATCAACAGACGAATGGATAAAGAAGATGTGGTATATATACACAATGGAATACTATGCAGCCATCAAAAGAAATGAAATCTTGCCATTTGCGACGACGTGGATGGAACTAGAGGGTATTATGCTTAGTGAAATAAGTCAGTCGGAGAAAGACAACTATCATATGATCTCCCTGATAGGAGGAAGTGGAGAGGCAACGTGGGGGGGTTGGAGGGTAGGAAAAGAATAAATGAAACAAGATGGGATTGGGAGGGAGACAAACCATAAGAGATTCTTAATCTCACAAAACAAACTGAGGGTTGCTGGGGGGGGAAGGGGGGTTGGGAGATGGTGGTGGGGTTATGGACATTGGGGAGGGTATGTGCTATAGTGAGTGCTGTGAGGTGTGTAAACCTGGCGACTCACAGACTGTATCCCTGGGGCTAAAAATACATTATATGTTTATAAAAAAAAAGTAAAAAATCTAAAAAAGCAAATAAAATTTCTTCATCTTATAGAAAAAAATAAAAAAGAGTCAGATGCCCGAACTGAGCCACAAAGGCACCCGGCACCAGGTTCTTTTTTTTTTTAAAGATTTATTTATTTATTTTAGAGTGAGGAGAGGGAGAGAGCAAGAGAGCATGTGCATGCATGTAGTGGGAGGGGCAGAGGAAGAGGGAGAGGGAGAGAGAATCTCAAGTAGACTCCATGCTGAGCACTGAGCCAAACACAGGACTTGGTCTTATGTTCCTGAGGTCATGACTTGAACAAAATTAAAAATCAGACACTTTCCAACTATACCATCCAGCAACTCCTTGGCACCAGGTTCTTTTTCCTTTTTTTTTTTAAACATATAATGCATTATTTTCTTCAGAGGTATAGGTCTGTGATTCATCAGTCTTACACAATTCACAGCACTCACCATAGCACATACTCCCCCAATATCTATTACCCAACCACCCCATCCCTCCCACCTACCTTCCCTCCACCAACCCTCAGTTTGTTTCCTGAGATTAAGAGTCTCTTATGGTTTGTCTCCCTCTCTGGTTTCATTTTGCTTCGTTTTTCCCTCCTTTCCCCTATGATCCTCTGTCTTTTTTCTCAAATTTCTTATATCAGTGAGATCATATGATAATTGTCTTTCTCTGGCTGACTTATTTCACTTAGCATAATTCCCTCTAGTTCCATCCACGTCATTGCAAATGGCAAGATTTCAGTGGTTTTTGATGGCTGCATAATATTCAATTGTATATCTACACCACATCTTCTTTATCCATTCATCTGTTGATGGATCTCTAGGCTCTTTCCACAGTTTGGCTATTGTGGACATTGCTGCTGTCAACATTGGGGTACACATGCCCCTTTGGATCACTACATTTGTATATTTGGGGTAAATACCCAGTGATGCAATTGCTGGGTCATAGGGTAGTTCTATTTTCAACTTTTTGAGGAACTTCCATGCTGTTTTCCAGAGTGGTTGCACCAGCTTGCATTCCCACCAACAGTGTAGGAGGGTTCCCCTTTCTCCGCATCCTCGCCAACACCTGTTGTTTCCTGACTTGTTAATTTTAGCCATTCTGACTGGTGTGAGGTGGTATCTCATTGTGGTTTTGATTTGTATTTCCCTGATCCAGCACCAGGTTCTTAAAAACAAATAGGCCTAGGGGTCCCTGGGTGGCACAGTGGGTTTTAAACCTTTGACTGTTGGTTTCAGCTCAAGTCTTTTTTTTTTTTTAATTTTTATTTATTTATTTGACAGAGATCACAAGTAGGCAGAGAGGCAGGCAGAGAGAGAGAGGAGGAAGCAGGCTCCCTGCTGAGCAGAGAGCCCGATGCGGGGCTCGATCCCAGGACCCTAAGATCACGACCCGAGCCGAAGGCAGAGGCTTAACCCACTGAGCCACCCAGGCGCCCCTCAGCTCAAGTCTTGATGTCAGGGTTATGAGATCGAGCCCCGCATGGGATGCCACCTCCACACTCAGCACACAGTCTCTGTAAGATTTTCTCTTCTCTTCCTCTCCCTCTATCCCTCCCCGTGCCCTGCCCAGGCTCTTTCTCACTTTCTCTCTAAAATAAATAAATAAATAAATCTTTCTTTAACAGTGAATTCCTTCCTCCTCCATTAAAAAACAAAACAAAACAAATAGGCCTACTAATTAGAGGAGAAGCAGGCCATAAAGGAAGTAGTGCCTCCAGCTGTCAGACTCATGGGACCCCACACCTTGTATATACAGGGCACATCTGTGCCGAATTCTCATAACCATTGACTCCAGAGCAGCATATTCTCTTGTTTGGGCTATTTTCTCAAAGGAGAGGTATGTCTGGAGGCAAGTGCCTTGTCAGTGACTTCTTGGATCAATGACTTTGACGGCTACTAACTCTCATCTTCAGTGGGGCAGCCCAAAAGGCAGAATCAAGGCTCAATCCATCACCCAGACAAAGCAGGACACACACAGGAAGCACCTTCTGTGTCCAGGGCTCAGGCTGTCCCCTTCTCTACCCCTACTCCCAAAAGGACCCAGTGCTCACTCTTCTATCTCCTCCAAAAATGGCTACACAGAAAGAAGGGAAGTATTTTTCATTGGCTAATTTGTTCCTATATTCACTCATTAGAATAGTTGACTTGGTTAATACTGCTTCAACCGTTTTCTCCTGCAAAGGAGACATTGGCAACACTAGAAATAACATTCTTGTGGTCAAGTCAGCAATGATGAGAACAGGGTTGCTACTTTTGCTTTCTTGTACACATTTTAGTTCATAAACTAACTAGAGGCTTGCTCTCCTTTCAACATCCCTCAAGGAGATATAAACACAAATAAAATAGAAATGACTTGAATGCAGCATAAAGCCTCATGAAGGAGGAGACACACACAAAAATGAAGCTTTTCCAAAAAGAGACCATCTCAGATCTATTTCAAGTTCTTGCTCCTGCTGACTCTAAACATTTATTGAATAGGTCCCCCAGTTATAGCCTCTTTCTCCTATAGTTTATTTTCTATACTCTCCCCAAAGTGATCTTAATAAAACTTGGTTTATATTTTTCTTGGCCTTGTTTAACACCTTTATTATCTTGTTATTACCCATTTTGAGAATAGCACCCAAGAAGGTTGGTGATGAGGTCCGTTTCTACTCTCTAGCTCATCTCCCTCTAATCTTTTTCTATTTGTGCTGAAATAACACTAAACAACTTATAGTTCCCTGAACACATTTGTCTGTTTCAGTTCTCTTTCAATGGCTAAGAAAATGCCTCTTCCTTCTCCCTATTCACCTGGTGGTAAACTCATTAATTTTTCAAAACTCAGCTTGGGCTTCAATTTTCCCAGAAGAAGTTCTCTGAATCAGAGTTAATAACTCATTCTTCTGTGCACTTACTCCATTTTGCTCATTCATTCATTTGACAAAATTCAATAACATTCGGCAACTATTTACTGACCTACTTAATACATGTCAAGTACTATGCTAGGGAATCTCATTATCACCTCTGTCTCCCTGGCTAATACCCACATACAGTTTACCATCTGCCAGGCACTGTTCTAAACAGCATACATTTGTTCATTTATTTACCTGAGCAACAACTTTGTGAAGTAGGTACTCTTACTACCACCGTTGTATAAATGAGCAACTGAATCCCAGAGAAGTTCAGTTGCCCATGGTCTCCCTGACAGCCCAGCTTCAGAGCACATGTTCAAAACAGGCCTCATCCCTATTATGAGAGATAACAAGTCCAATGAGGAAGAGCAACATTAACAAGTAACTCTAACAAATTGATAAAAGAAAGAGCACAGGATGCTATGGAAGCATACACTTAGAGAACTAACCTGTTCATCTGGTGAGGTTTCCTTGAGAAAGAGGAGCTTAAAGTCAGGCCATGAAGGATGAATATGAAAACTGCCCCCTTCAGCCCCTAGATAGACTTCAAGCCCCTTATAAGAGGAGTCCTCTTCTTAGTCTCTCTATATGGCAGGACCTATTCTATTGGCTAAGTACAAGTATGAGAAGGTATTTACTGAATTAATAAATTAGCGAAAAGTTTAGGTGTCTTCTACGAGCTCTACCAAGAGCTTTAAATGTGTTATTTAATCTGTGGTGTTAATTCCTGCAAGGCAGTCATTTTCCCCCTCTTTCATTACTAGAGAAACTGAACTTCAGTTCATTCTTTTAAATATTTCAAAAATCCTTGCTGTTCCACTGTAGTTTCAGGCTTGACTCACAGACAGCTCTTTAACTTTTAAATCATTTATAGTTTTTTTTTTTTTAAGATTTTATTTATTGATTTGAGAGAGAGCCAGAGAGAGAACACAAGCAGAGGGGAGGCACACAGGCAGAAGCAGACTCCCCACTAAGCAGGGAGCCCCATGCAGGGCTTGGTCCCGGGACCCTAGGATTGTGACCTGAGCCGAAGGCAGATACTTAACTGACTGAGCCACCCAGGGGCCCTATAGTTTTATTTTTTAAATAGTATTTCCCCATGAAATGCTAAGTGTTTTATCCCACGTATATTTTACAGTGAATGTGTAGAATTTTATAATACGGAGGTTTATTTCGTGTACCTGTTTTGTCTTAGTCCATTCAGGCTGCTATAACAAAGCTACTGCAGATTGGTGGCTTGAAAAACAGACATTTATTTCTCACATTTCTAGAGGCTGGCAAGTCCAAGATCAAGGACCAGACAGATGAGAACATTTTCCTGGTTTTGTTGTGCCCTCACCTGGCAGAAGGGAGGAGGGAGCTCTGTGAGGTCTTTATATAAGGACAATAATTCCAACTGTAGCTCTCACTCTCAGGATCTAATCACCTCTCAAAGGCACGACCTCTTTATACCATCACAATAGGGATTAGGTATCAAAATCAACAGGGGAAAGGGGGTCTTCCAGAAACATTAAATCTATAGCTATCGCACTGAAAGAAAATTTCTGTTCATATTCAAAAGCTGTGTATTTGTTTTATCTTTATCCTAGGTTATCTATCTTTGAGGACTTCCTGGGTGCCTCCACTTAATAGTGGAGGTAAACAAACAAACAAACAAATAAATAAACAAACAAATAAATAAAATGGGAAGGGGATAACACTTCCAATAACTCTTCCTGTCAGTAGGTGCCTCCACGAGGAGAAAGAAAGATGAACAGAGTTCTTTGAATGCTGTGTGTTGTGCTGGTAACTTATTCTGAGTTGACCATACAACTGAGAGGGACTCCCTACTTTTCCTAGAGGGAGAGGTTGCACCCACCTCAAATTTTCACCAGCCTCAAGATGTCCACCTGCTGGGTACCAGATTTTCCCAGATAAGTTGTCTGTAATCACTTAGCATCTGTGTACACACAGATTGCCTGATGCCCAAGTAGTTTGAATCCCACTAAGTTTGTCCCCATGTGTTCCCTATGAGAAATGAGAACAACAGGAAGTCAGGATAACCTTTGCAGCAGCACAGACCCACAATCTCACTAGTAGCAAGAGGCCTGTAGCGTCTCTTGCTCAACACTAATAACTTTTCCCAATAAGTTTATTCCTTATTTCAGACTGTGTAACTCTGACACTATAGAATTCACTCTTAGCCACCTTGGAGGACAGCTCTGAATGATTCCTTATTTGTCAAATAAAAACTTCTGCTTTACTTAGCACTCAGGAATAAAAGATTTTGAGAGGGAGCTGTGTTAAGGGGTAGAGGGTGAGAAGAGGTCTGCTGACAGGGAAAGATTTTTTAACACAACCGGATAAACATAACAGGACTTGGGGCCATATGTTACCCCATGCTACAGCCCAGGTAGACAATGGCTTAATTGTCCCTCTAACTTGCTCACTCCTCCAACGGAAAATGCACAAGCTTTGGGACATGAAGAGCAGAATTCTAAGTCCTGGCTTACCTGCTATTGTGTGAACTTATGAAGCAAGTTCGACTTCCAACTCAGCTGTTCAAAAAACTTGCATTTATTTATCTGAATCCAATTTAATTTGCCTCTGAGACATCATTCTGCTGAGATGGTAGGAAATTCATTCTTTGCATTCCCCTCTAACCCTGGTAGGAATTATGCAAAGATTCCAGGGGGGTATCTTATGGAGCACCAAAGCACTAGGGAGACCACCTCTTAGTGATGAGGTACCCATTGTCCCATTGTACAGCCCACCTGGTCCCTCCCTGCTCCTGTTAACAGGGATGGGCATCTTGCCAGGCCTGGGAAGCTGTCTTCCTACAAACAGTGCTCAGTCATTTCTCCACTCAAGTCTTCCACCTCCCCTTCCAGTGGATAGAACCTACCAACATGGTTGTTCTCCTCTGAAGGACCCTCTGAAGGACCCCTTCCCCATTTACTTTTTCCCTTTTTTACAGGACATCTAGAATAATAAGATTAAAGCCAGCACAGTAGTCTGTAGTTTCATAGGTTAATTCCCTTTTCTACCCACATTCTTTCTTACTTCCCATTTGCATTCCCTAGCTCTTATCTTTGAAGATGAAGAATTCAGAAGGTATTTTACATAGTCATTGTCTTTTCTGTGATACAGATTAGAACCATAGAAGGATCTATGTAAAAAGCCCTGTTGCAGGGTACCTAGGTGGCTCAGTCATTGCATGTCTGCCTTCAGCTCAGGTCATGGTCCCAGGGTGGGATCCAGCCCAGCACTGGGCTCCCTGCTTGGTGGGAAGTCTGCTTCTCCCTCTTCCACTCCCCCGCTTGTGTTCTCTCTCTCTCTCTCTCTCTCTCTCTGTCAAAAAGGTCTTAAAAAAAAAAAAAAGTCCTCTTCTGATATCAGTTGTCTAAAATCGTTGCAGAGCTTTCTCATGCCTTTGCAATAAGACTATTTTCAGATTCCTATTCCAATGTTTTCTGCTTCTGCTTCTTTTCAGCCTCAATCACCAACCCCCAGTTTCCCCTTCTTGGTAATCCTTAACTGTCTCCTGTGGAAGTGGAGGAAAGAGGACAATCTACTGTTACAGGATTTCTTTTCCTTTAGTGCTCACTATTCTTGATCATGCTGTTTCCAAGAATGAAGAGGTAAACCAGATGAAGAGTGGTGGGCAGCAAAGCAGAGTTTAATGAGCAATTGTATCAGGCGACAGTACAAAGCTCCTGAAGAGGGAGGGGACCCAAGAGGGTTGCCCCACAGTTTCTAGGGGTTTTTATGGGCTCATTGATGGGCTGTTTTAATCTGACAAACGCTCCATGTGCCTATCACTCAATCAAGTTGTTATCATTTACCTATCCTGTGGGAAAGGGTGTGGGGGGTGGTTCCAGCTAGGGGGGTGTAAAATCCCTTTAAGGGTGGTTTCTTCTTATGGCAGGGTGGGGGTGGAGGCGGGTGCAGAGAGGGGCTAGTCCCTGCCTTTCTTCTGACTATCCTTCATTACTACTGGTTAAACAAACTCCCTTCCTCAGAATAGGAGTTCTATATATATATATAAAAACTTTAAAAACTCAGTACACACATGATGACTGCAGAAAACATTAGTAAAACACTTACCATGTGGCGAGCATGGAATTAAGTGCTATGAAGAATAAAGGAGATCCTTAGAAGACAAGGTCCTTCTCCACAAGACTGCAGTCAAGTTGGAACATGAAATGCACAGAAGAGCAGTGTACTTCAGAGAACATGAAAGTATATTTAATAAGGAACTAAATTGTTCAACAGTTAATTAGAAAACCAAACAGCAATAGTTTACTTATAGGTGGTCCATAAGGAGTTAACCATGAATTCGGCAAGGGACAGATCCGGAGCTGGGATATCTGAAGAAATGGAATCTTCAAACTTTAGAGGATGCAGAGATATACACAAAAGATAAAAATGAGACACACACACGCACACACCTATGCAGGCTGAATAAACACGCTGTGAAGGAAAAATAGTGAAGGTATTGGTCTGACCCGAAAGACAACTTTGTGTTACATAGTTATCTACATCCCTAAGTAACAACTATTAATTCAAACCACAAGTCAACAATTATTAAATTTTTACTTAATAATTAATTGTCAATTATATGCCTGCCCATTTGTATTATTAAACTGAAATTTATGACTAAAATTCAACAATCATTAAATCATCAAATCATTCTGTTTGCTCCTGGAGATAAAAATGCAAATAGCCATTTAAAATCTAAACTCCAGGGGCACCTGGGTGTCTCAGTCAAGTGTCCAATACTTGATTTTGGCTCAGGTCATGATCCCAGAGTTGTGAGATCAAGCCCTGAATTGGGCTCTGTGCTGAGTCTGGAGCCTGCTTAAGATTCCCTCTCTCCCTCTGCCTCTGCCCCTCCCTCTCCACTCTCTGTCTCTCTCCCTCTCTAAAAAAAAGCAAAAGATTAAAAAAAATAATAAAACCTAAACTCTAATTGTTCATTAATTCCATAGCTGTTTATTGTGTCTCTACTTTTTGGACAGCACTGGGGATAGGACATAGAGAAAGAGGAAAAAATATCAAATATAAATTAAATGAGCTAACATGGGTTTACTTGGCTAGGTGCTTTACATGTGTTATCTTACTCTAGCTTATTCCCTCCAGCAAATCAAGCAAGCATGTTGTCCTTTTTACATTTTTGAAATAGAGATTGAGTGTCTCTCACTCAGATATTGACAAACTCATGCAGGCTACACACCTAACGTAAAGCTTGTAAACAATTTGAGACACAAGATACAGTCATGCAAATAAGTAATTCCTGTGTACAGTGTAAAAGATACAAGGAGAGGTTAAAGACTACAGAGGTAACTGTATGATTAAAATGAGGGGAAATAACTTTGGCAGGGATTATGATAACAAGCTTTACAGATTAAGGTGACCGATATAAATTAGTAGTTTTCACCCTGTTGCACATTGGAGTCAAACAGGGGAACTTTAAAGAAATTTGATGTTTGAACACCAACCCCAGAGATTCTGATGTAATTGATCTGAGGTATAGTCTGGGCTTCAGATTTTAACAGCTTCTCAGGTGATTCTAATGTGCTCGCAATGTTGAGAACCAGTGTTCTAGAACAGCGCTTCTGAGGCTTTAGAGATCATACAAATAACCTGGGGAGCCTGTTTTAATGAAGATTCTGATTCTTTAGGTCTGTGGTAGGGCCCAGATTCCTCATGTCTTTCTATGCCTGTGTGCTGAAATGGCAGCATGCATAAAATACTAATGGAACCCAGAGGAGTGGATATTAATTACTGCTTGGGGAGAAAGTGGATTAGGCAGAATAACTGATATATCCCTGGCCTGAGCATGGGTTTTGGATTCAGGATAATACAATCTTTTTCCACCAAAATAGATCTTTTTCTCCAGCAAAATTAACTACCCTCTCCAACGCTGTTATCTCTGTTCTCTCCAACACTGTTAGTTCACTATTCTGTGCACCATCTACTAGCTCTATCCTTTAGTTCAAGCTTATACTTCAATTACACCAATTCTTAGATTACAGAGAGAGTGCCAACCCATGGTTCCCAGTACTTTTTATCTATATATCGATCTGTCAATCTATATAACAGTATCTATCACCTTCCTATAACCTTTCCTTCCTTCTTGCCTCCCAAAGATTCCACGATGCATCATTACAATCACTTCCTTACAAATACCCTCACTTGCTCCTTTGTGTGATATTCATCCTCAGTTAAATCTAACCATTCTTTTCCATGTCTGCTTTCTCTTGACTGAAGATTAATTGGGAAAATCATACCACTATGCCATCTGGACTCAGTTTAAATTGAAAATAGGCATTCAGTCTAGCTGGCAATATCACAGTCTTTACACAGTTCACCTTCTCCCTCTCAAAATATATCTCTGGTCTTCTCTCCCCTCCATCCTCCTATCCCCTTTTGCCTCACCCTCAGCTGAAGACTTCATCTTATTTTATTAAGAAAATGCATGTGATCTGGTAGGAACTGCACTATCTCCCGCCCATACACAAACCATCTGCATCTGAATTCATCTTCTGTTTTTCCCTCCTGTTAAAAGGATGGGAATCTAGGTTCTTTTTTTTTTTTTTCTATCTACATTCTTTTCAAAGGTACACTTATACTTTGGATCCTTCCTTTCATTCTCCCCTATAATTTCATTCCTTTAAGTATTCCCTTTTTCTCCAACATCAACAATTTCTCTCCGTACTACATCATTCCCACCATAATATAAGCATTTATCTGCCAACACAACATTAACAAAAAACTTCCCTTGCTCTATTTAACCCACTGTAGCCACCATCCTATTTCTCTGATCTTTTACCCTTCACCTCTGCCCCACCAAAAAAACTCCAAGAAACCAGTCAAAGAAACAAAACCTTAAGACTTGTCCATACTTGTTTATCTTTTGTTCTTCAGTACACTTCCGTCTTTCTGCCTCCCACCCTGAAACTATTCTTGCCAGAGACTCTATGATTGCTGTTGCCAAATCCACTGGTCATTTTTGTGTCCTCACTACATGACTTCTATAAAGCATTTGCTATAGTTGACTACTTCCTTTCAATTGTAAAACTTCCTTCTCTTGACTTCTATGACATCAACTTCTTACCTCCCAGGTTGTTCCTTCTCAGTCTCTTGCTAGCTCTTCTTCCTCTGCCCAACTTTGATATGTTGGAGGTTCTCGTAGCTCTGTTCTCTGTCTATAGTCTGCCTAGATAATCTCAAGTAGTCCCAAGGTTTTTGGTTTCATGTATAAACTCTTAACTACCAATTATATGTCTCTAGCCTAGACTCAGACCAATATATCCATCTGCTTACTTGATGTTATCATTTGTATATCTAATACGCCTCTCAAACTTGATTATTGTCAATGTCTACTGACCAAAGACCACTGGGAATAAAACTGTAATTGAACAAGCTGGGTTTATTGTTTTAAGTAGGTGAGAATACATACCATGGAGAACCTTGGACATCTTAGTAAGAGGATGTTATAAATTTGGACTTCTTAGGTGATTTAGGGAAGGGTTCAAGGAAGAAGGAGTTTGCTCTGGATTGGAAGCTGTAGGAGGCAAGACTAATTTTATAATTGGATATTTTAATAAGTATTATCTAGAAGGATTGAGTATTATCTACTGGGCTGAGGCTGTAAGTATAATTGGTAAAGCAGGAGCATTCATTCATATTAGCCAGGATAGGAAAATGTTTGCTCATTTTTGTGGCTCAGACAATGTTTATATTTTGCCTACATTCAGATATAGTTACAGATATAATTACAAAAATAATTTTAATTTTTGTCTTGATTTATCATGGTCATAGAGTGGCTTTATCAGATGTTGATTTTCTGTGAATTTACACCCCCCTTCCTTACCACCTCTCCCAACATACTAAGTTCATTCCTATCCCTGCACTAGCTCTATCCCTTACCTGGCAGTCTCTTTCCCTGTTGGCTCCCATCATGGTGCTTCTTTTCTAGTCACTAACACATCCTTCCACTTTATTTCCTTCAAAGCACTAATCAATATCTGGAAGAAATGTGTTCATCTGTTCGTTTCTTTATTGTCCTCTCCTTACTGGAATTTTGCTTCATACAGGGTTGATGTTTTTCTGTGTTGTTCACAGGTGTAACCCCAGCCTCTAGAAACCTGCCTCACAGCCATGGGCTCAATATGAATGAATGTTTGAATGTCGTTGGGCTCATTTCTGCAACAAAATCATAAACAACCAGCAGTTGCATTTTTTGTTTGTTTTAATTTAGTGGGGCACTCAGCAAAAAGAGGGGAAAGCAGGGGGTCAGGAAAGTGACCATCTTTTATCCATAGAGTGTCCAGTGTCTTGTGATGCCACGGTACGTCAGGATACGCTAGAACCTCTAGAACCTGAGGCCCTTCTGTCTCTGAATTATCTTTCCTGAAGATAGTGCTGGATCCTTAACCTTACGGTTCACTATTTTTTTTAAGCAAAGAATTATTCCCGGGCTTTATTTCTGTAACCGCTCTTTTAGCCAACCACCGCCTAGGGGAAAATACCCAGCCCTCTTGCGCAAGCGCCCAGGAGCAGATTCCGCGACTCCGAGGATTTTCGAGTGCGCATGAGCAATCAGAAGCTGCCAAGCGGGAAGTGTTGCGCAGGCGCGTTTGGCAGACTCGCTAGGTGGGGAGCTCTTGGAGGAGGCGACCCAGGCAGCTGGGGAGCCACAGAAGTCGTATTCCCTTAAACTGTGAGTTTCCGACGGTTTGTTCCATGGCGCGGGATTGTGAAGGATTAGAAACGAATTCTGGGTTGTGACTTCGGTCTTGTAGCAGCGCAGTAAAGCCCCCACCCCTTTCGGATCCCGCTGACCCACGGCGGGAAAGTCCTGCGCCTGCGCACTAAGCAGCCCGTTCGCTCTCGGGTCTGAAGGAGGAAGGTCCTTCCGCGCTGAGCTCGCGGCCGGTGCTCCTACAAGGATCCCATTCATTCCCTTTTCTTTTTCTTTGCCCGGCGCTCTTGTCCTGTATCGGACCAGTTCTCCATCAGCTTGCGTGGGGCTTTGGACGAGCCGCCTGGCGCTCCCTTTGAGTAGTCAGACGATTTCCTCCCTCAGGTCAAACCGCTCTCCCCACAAGGCCTAGCCCAGCCCGTCCCTGCTCCCTCATTCTTCGTCTGGCTCGTGCCGGGACTGGCAGCCGCCCCAATTCCCATCAGCACCCTTTCCTCCACCGCCGGCCGCCGAGGTAGGCGGCTCCCCTGACTCGGACGTTTTCCCCTCGTTACCTCTGCTTGTGTTTCTGGAAGGTGAAAGTGATGCAAAAGGAATCCTGAGAAATGGCCCACAGGTTTCCCACCTTTGGGTATTTATACATATGGTGCACTTTTAAATGTTTGCCCCTTTGGGACAGTGGCATTTTTTAGTGCTTGGTTCAGTGTGTGATTTAAACTTCTCACCTTCTCCAGTATTCTAATTTTCACAGCTGCTTTGTTCCCTCTGTGGACATGACCCCTTAGCTGGCATTTTGCATCCCAGTTGTTTTGTGATGGAGGCGTCTTTGGGGATTGAGATGGATGAACCAGTGGCTTTTTCTCTCCAGCGTGACCAGGTTCAGGCTGATGGCTCGTTAAAAAAACATGAGCAGAATTTTAAACTACCAGGTATGTGTTTAATTCCAAGGATGTGCAGGCAACAGTTCTGTGATTTCGATTTTTTTTTTTTTTTTTAAAGAGAACTTACTGAATGGTAAAGTGAGTTGTATATTTATATGGGAGCATTTTATAAATCAGTAAAACATCCTAAGATCTAGATTTAGGACTGGATTGCTGTTTAGGATTATAGACCATCTATGTCATTTTACAGATGAAGTTGCTAAGGTCTGAATATTGGTGATCATCCAAGAACACAGTTTGTTGATCCCCAAACTAGAATTTTTTTCTCCTAGGCATGTGTTCTTATCTCTACTCATCATATTGCATTAAACTTGGACTTAGAAGTCAACATTGGAGGGATTTTTCAGTTAAAGGATTGAAAAGGAGAATTCACTAACAAAAATAAATGGTTTAGCAATAGTAAAGCATTGTTTCTCTGTGTACATTATGAAGTGTTGTTTGACCCTAATCCAAACCCCGAAGTGAGGAAGAGGGGAACAAACAATACTTGATTTTGTACACTAAAATGTGCACCTTCATTCCTGCTTTAGTAGTGCCTGGGACATAATAGGCATTTAATAAATACTTGTTAAATAGGGGAGTTCCAGGTGACCATTTTTCTTTTTCCTAAAAGGTAGTGAAATCTTCTTTTCCATCTTTGTTTTAAGCATATTTAATGCTTGTCCCAAAGATACTAGCTTTGACTTTCTATTCATGATATATACTTACCCACTACAAAATAGACCTTAACAGTACCCTAGAAGAATTGACATCACTTGCTTTTGCTTTTTGACTGAAACTAAACTCCTCTTTGGTGTCAAAATGAGTACCTTTTCTGATGTCCCTATTTTTGGTGATGAAAGCCACTATTACTCCAGTTACCTGTGTGATTTATGTTTGCTCCCCATATCCGGTTACCCAGCTTTATCTTCTTTTAATATATATGGCATTGCTTCTTTCCATTCCCACATCCACCACAGTGATTTGTTCCCTTATACTTTGCTCCTGAATTGCAGTGAAGTTTCTTATCTAAATTGCCTGCTTTCACTTCTTTTCCATTCTCCAGTTCATCTGGTACACTGCTACTAGAATAATCTTAAAATGCCACTTCATCCACTTTCATGGATGCTGTCTCTTTTCCATTTTTCCTGTTCTTCACAATTCAGCTTTCCTCTATTGTCACGGAGTCATTGTATTATAATTTTTGTATTTTTTTAGCATTCTGTGTTTTTTCTTTTTAGTTATACTGTAAGCTCCTCGAAGGCAGTATCTTAAGCAGCTCCTGGTATATGTTGTACGTTAGACAGAGTGTGTGAACAGATGAATCCAACTTGGTTCTAGTATTATGTTCAAGTGAAAGCTACTGTTCTAATATTCTGAAAATCTGGGAAATAAAGAAAGATGAATTTTGTTCTAAATTCCTATAGTTTTGTGGCTTTTATGTATCAGAACATTGAACCTTATAAGCAGTACCTTTGATAATTCATAAGACATGCTCAAATTTTAGTCATACCTTTTTTCTAATGACTCAGTAAAAGCTAAGGTTATATCAAAAACAACTTCAGTCAGGAGTAAAGCTGATGAGATCCAGGCCCATAACTGTCTCATGATCTAATATGACTTACTTTCCCTTGATGGAATAACTTCTGAAAAAGTGGGAACTTTTTATGTATCTTTGTATTCCTAGAACCTAATAATGTCTAGGACATAGTAAGTGTTTGAAAATACTTGAATGAATGGTTTATTTTCTTTTAAAGATTTTATTTATTCATCTGAAAGAGAGGGCACAAGCAGGGGAGGGACAGTGAGAAGCAGACTCCCCACTGAGCAGGGAGCCAGACTCGGGGTTCTATCCCAGGACCCTAGATCCTGACCTGAGCCGAAGACAGGTGCCCAGTTGCCCCAGAGCCACCCATGTGCCCCCAGGGGGGGGCAAGGATATAAAGTAAAATACATAGTGTAATGAATGAATAACATGATCCCTTGTTTTGGGATATTTGTCAGCTTTTTATAGCTTTTTTTTTTTTATAAAAAATTTTATAGCTTATTGAAGAAAATTTAGAAAGTAGAGAAGGCCAAAATAAGGAAATCATATCCCACTGTACAGATAGTGCCACTGTAGACATTTTATTACAATCCTTTAGTCTTTCTGTGCATATGGAGGTGTATTTAAGAAAAAAATAAATTAGGAATGTAACCAACTTATTTCTAATCTTTATTTTTTTTACTTAGGAATATGTAACTTGAACATTTCTTATGTTATTAAATCTATAGCTTGATTTAAATTGACTGCCTAATGTTTCATTGTGTAGTATGCTATAATTTAATTACCCTTTTAGTTGAAGTTTTGGATTGTTTTCCATTTTTACCTATTAAGAAAAATGCTGCAATGAACAAAGTACTGGGCATAATATTGTATCAAATGTTTATTTTCCTCTGTATTGTTGAACTGTACCATAAGGCATGCATGTGATGTGTTATGTGGATGCTCTTAGCTCATACTACTAAAATGGGTTGTAGTTGCCATATGATTTGCCTGGCACAGATCCAGTTTATGCCTGTTGTCACACTGTCATTATTATTAGTGGCCCTTTTCACTCTCAAGACTGCCTCAGTTTGGACTAAATTGATCTTCCTAGTTCCTAAAATGATCTTCCTAGTTTAAGAGATGTAAGTCAGGGATTACCTGAAGCTCCAGAATAGGCATCGCATATATTCCTAGAGTGTCAGTTTTACTCCTTGGTAAGTAATTTAAAACATTTCATTTATATGAGTAATATTAAATGTTTATTATGTGCAGTTACTTTCTAAGGTGTTGGGATAAATCAATGCATAACAAAAATCAATGCCCTCAGTCTAGGCGAAAGATAGACAATAAAAGAAATATTCAAAAGTGGTTAACACTGTAAAGAAAATAAGAAGGGAAGTGGAGATAGGGAGTGTTGGAGTTGGAGATTGTGATTTTAATAAGTGTAATTGGTCAGAGAAGACTTGAGTGTGATAACATTTGAACTAAGACTTAAAGGTGGTAAAAAAGTGAGCTATGTAGATATCTGGGGGAAAGCATTCCTGGCAGAGGAGAGAGCAAGAGAGAAGGTCCTGAGATGGGAGTGTGCCTAGCATTTAGGAGGAACAAGGAGGTCCTTGTGACTGGAAGCTGGAGGATAGTGGGAGTGATGGCAGAGAGGTATGAGGAGAGGAGATATTCCTTGGCTTTTATATGAAGCAAGTTATGAAACTATTAGTGAGTTTGAGCAAAATAGTGACATGGTGACTTAGCTTGATCACTCTGTGTTACAAATAGATATACAGTGAGTATAGTGGCTGTATTAAAGCCACTTGGTTATATTACGTAGCGGGAAAAAAAATTTTACTAAAAATTTCAAAACAGGGTGCCTGGGTGGCTCAGTGGGTTGGGCCTCTGCCTTCAGCTCAGGTCATGATCTCAGAATCCTGGGATCAAGCCCTGCATCGGGCTCTCTGCTCAGGAGGGAGCCTGCTTCCCCCCTCTCTGCCTATTGCTCTGCCTACTTGTGATCTCTCTGTGTCAAATAAATAAAATCTTAAAAAAAAAAAATTCAAAACAGAAGCTAGACCTTTATGTTTAAAATATAGGCATTTAATTTTTTGGCTTGTAGACTTTTCAGTCTTACTATAATCCTCAAAGTATATATTCATTCATCTCTGCCTTTAGTAGTATTTTCCACTGTTTAACACTAATGCTCTTTTCTGCTGTTTACCCTCATCTCCACTTTAGAATTGAGAATTTTGCATTCAGTTTGGTTGTCAGAAAGTTTTACTGTTGTATAGTGACAGGAAACTAAGCATATTTTGAATTTTGTAACGATAGGTGAGTACACAGCTAATTAGTAGTGAGTGGTATGAAAGTGGTATGCAAGTGAGTGGCTTGTACATTACAGTAGTTCCTTATATTTTTCTCTGATTTTTTTTTTAAGATTTTTTAAATTTATGTATTTGACACAGAGAGAGAGAGGGGGAGCGAGAGGGGGAACACAAGCAGGGAGGGTGGGAGAGGGAGACTCAGGCTTCCCACCAAGCAGGGAGCCCAATGTTGTGCTCGATCTCAGTACCCTGGGATCATGCCCATGACTCTAGGATCATGACCTGAGCCGAAGGCAGATGCTTAACAACTGAGCCACTCAGGCTCCCCTCTCTGTTGATTTCTAATAGTTAACCAGCATCTCTACTACTGAGTGCCAGCTCAAGCTGCAACAGAAGGAAGTTCCAAAATATGGAACTCAGAGACTTGGAAGTAAAGTTTGTCTAATCTGACCTCTTTTGATTTGCAGGTTCAGAAACTGGACATTAATGTGGTTTAGTAATAAGAGTTGAATTTAGGCTTTCTTCTATATCAGCACTCCAGTAGTATCTTTTGTGATAATGGAAATGACTGTTGTCATCTGTAGCTAGAGTGAGGAAATTTTTAATTTTTAAAATTTTAGCTTAAATTTAAATAGTCACATGAAACTAGTAGACAGCACAACTCTGTATCATACTACTTCAAAGGTCTTGGTGTTACCAATCATATATACACAAATAACACAACCTGCACACAAACACTTTTATATACTTAGTAATAAAAAGACTACAAACAGGCCTCTTTTTAAAAGATTTTATTTATTTGAGAGAGAGAGCGGGGGAGGGGGGCAGAGAGAGGAGGAGAGGGAGAAGCAAACCCCAAAATGAGCAGGGAGTCCAATGTGGGGCTCAAACCTAGGAGCCTGGGATCATGACCTGAGCCAAAGGCAGATGCCCAACTGACTGAGCCACCCAGGCACCCCTACAAACAGGCTTCTTAACATATTTCATAATATATAAATATCATTGATTGTCAGATACACCTTTTAATATACTGCTCAGAAATGCTGCCGGTTATACTGACACAATGCTTATCACCTAGGATTTTTTATTTTATACTTTTTGAAAGAGTTCTTTTAGATCTAATGAGACAAATAACTGTATATCTCTGGTACATAATTAAAAAGGGAAACATTTCATATCTTTCTCTTCTGAATCAATTTTAGTACTCAGACTCACTGACATCCTATTTTCCCCCCTCACAATATTGTCCTCTGTACATTAGTGTTGCAGAATTTCTTTGAAGAGTTTTTTTTTTTTTTAAAGCCATTGTTAATGGACTCATAAGAGCCCACTTATGTGGAGTTGGCCTACATTTGATTTCTACTTCACCACCTTTACCACGTCTCCCCATGACCATTAGTGCTTAAGAGTTAAATGTGAATGCTCCTTTATGATTTCTTGGATTTTCTTTAAGGTATTGATACCTGTTCTGTTGATGCTGGCTGACAACTGTAGGTTGCATCCCGATTTTTTCAGAGTTTTAAAAATTGTGTTTCGAAATCAAGGAAATATATAAAATTGAACATATCATTTTAGTATCTTTCATGGTACCTTTCCTCTAACACTGGAATTTGAAGCTGGTTGGAATTGACACTCATAAGGAAAGATTGTAATTGACTGTGGCAACTATGACTGCTAGAAAGCTGTGTTTTCTCCCCAGGCCTTGGTTTTGGTTTTTAGAGTGAAGTAGTGTGGTAGCTGATAGTGAAGTACCTGCTACTGTCTTTGGCTTCACTCTTTTGTAACTTCTCAACTTTCGGTACTGTTTTTTTTTTCCCCTACAGCTATCTCTGAATGCCCATAATGATAGTAATAATTCATTCATTGAACAAACATGCCAGGCACTTCTAACTAGGAGCTAAATGTACTATGGTAAATTACACAAATAGGGAGCTACTGATGGAGCTTATATTCTTGTTATATTCTAGCAAACAGGATGATTTTATACTGGATAAGTACTCTAAAGACAATAAGCCGGGTACCATTTAAATATTTAAATAACATTTAAATGTTATTTTAAATAGGATGTCAGAGAGGACTGACCATTGAGCCAGTCACATGAAATTATATGGGGAGAAGATTTCAAGTAGAGGGAATAATAAAAGCAAAAGTGCTAAAGATCTCTGCCTACTTGTGATCTGTCAAATAAATAAAATCTTTTTTTTTAAGTTCTAAAGAAATAATGTTAATAACAATAATTACAACAATAAGATTACCACTGTCTTTTATTTAATATTTACTATGTGCCAGGCATTGTGTTAAAAGTTTCTCTTATGTATATTATTTCATCTCATCCTCACAGTATCTCATTGGCATGGGTACAGTTATTACCCCTTTTCTGTAGATAGGGAGACTAAGGCTCAAAGTGGTAAGCTGTATCTCAAGGAAGGTCATACTACCTGTTAAATATTGGAGCCAGGATTTTAATTTAGGCCTCCCATCTCCAAAACAGATACATGTAATTATGGGTACATTCTTGCCTCTTATATTGAAACCCATGAAGCTTCTCCACTTCACCTATGAAGTAGATGGGAAATAATCCTCATTTGGATTGATATAGTGGAAAGAATACTAGACTAAATCTTGGCCTGTTAAATAGTTCCAGCTGTATTTTTTAAAAATTCATTTGAGAGAGAGAGAGAGTTTGTGCATGTCATACACGTATTCACACAAGAGAGCGGTGCTGGGAAAGGGAGAAGCAGAATCCCCACTGAGCAGGGAGCCCCAGGTGGGACTTGATCCTAGGAACCTTGGATCATTACCTAAGCCAAATGCAGCCACTTAACTGAGCCATCCAGGTACCCCTAGTTTCTGAAAGCTCTTAGTGTTGTTCTTCCTCCCCCTCAAATTTGTCCTCTACTTACCATCTTCCTGCTTAAAAATTTTCCATGGCTTCACTTGCATTCTCTGTCTTTCCCTTCTTTAGCCACACTGAATGTCATTACTTGCCTTATCCACCTCTCCCCTCAAAATAATCCATATCTTTACATACATAGTTCCTTACATACATGGTCCTAAAATGCCTCATCCACTTTTTCTACATTGTGAGTGCTTCAAAACATAGCTTAACTGTCACCTGGAGCTTCCTGGTACCTTCAGATGCGTTCGTTCCCTTCCCTTCCAACTAGTAATATATTGCATTCCTGTATTATTACAATTACTGTCTTATATTCAGAGTGAGCTTTTAAAATCTGTTCTTTCCAGTAGACTGAGTTCCTAGTGAAGAGGGTTGCACCAATTTTTTTAACTACACATCGCTGAGCATTTTTATAGTGTTTGTTATATGGCCAGATGATTTCAGTACCCTGAGTAGGGTCTTCTTATCTGAAAATCAGCATAATTCCTGTTCTGCCAGTATCTCAGTGCTATTTTGAAGATCTGAAAAGATAATATATGTGAAAATGGTTTGAAAATGCCCTAAACCATTATGTACACTATTCAGATTATTATAACTGAGAAAGTAGCTGATGGTTGGCTTAGATATCATAATAAAATCCAATGACTCTTAAGTATGTAGTTTTCTTTTATATCTAATAGTTTATCACAACTGGTATTATCTGCCTGTCCTTATTTTAACCATGTATGTTTTTGTAAAGAGCTTTTATTTAAAAGTAGCCATGTATTGTATTTGCTCTCAAGGATAGAGGATACTATTGATAGTGGGATAATTCTTTAAAAATATTTCTAACATTCCTGAGAGCTTTAGTAGATATTTCTCTCTGAAGGTACACTGTTGAATATTCAATATATAAAACTTGCCCAAGTGTGTAACATTTTGTGTCTTTGGGGGAGAGAAATAGTTTTCAAGAAGATTGTATTGTGTCCTTGTCATGCCATCTAGTGATCGCAGGACAGATTGTTTATTTTTTTAATTTAGCTTCTTTATTGTGTTGTACTCTATGCAGTGACAATGTATCCGCTAGTATGTAATTCCAGACTAATACAAATTTGGTGTGTGTGATTCTGGGACTTACCAGTTTTATCTATTTGTTCAAGAGGTGTGTGGGTGTGATAGCAATCTAACAGGGTTTTAAATATTTTTATCATGATTTTGAGATTTATCATAGCTTTTTCATTTGTAATTTAATTTTGTTTTAGAATTTATTTCATTGAGTTTATTTTGACTTAAAAGTATAAAATATACTCTCATTAATTATAACTACAAATTCTTCTTCCTTGATAGGTGTTAAAAAAGATATTGAGAAGCTTTATGAAGCTGTACCACAGCTTGGTAATCTGTTTAAGATTAAGGACAAAATTGGAGAAGGTAATATAGAGATCTACTTTATTTATAAGTTTCTTTTCCTTACATTTTCCTTTGCATAATCTTGATTTTTCATTAGTATTTCCTATTGAAAAGTATATGCTTCTTTTCCCCAGAGATTTTATTTATTTGATAGAGAAATCACAAATAGAGAAGCGGGGGAAGCAGGCTCCCCCCTAGCAGAGAGCCCGACGCAGGCCTCAATCCCAGGACCCTGAGATCATGACCTGAGCTGAAGGCAGTGGCTTAACCCACTGAGCCACCCAGGCACCCCTGAAAAGTATATGCTTTTTAAACTTTTAAGACCATGGTCATATTACTAATTATGACATCAGGTTTTTTTTCCCTGGAAAGAGTGAAAGAATAAGTATTTACAATAAAATGAACAGTCCTTTTTTTTTTTTTTTTAAAGATTTTTTATTTATTTGACAGATCACAAGTAGGCAGAGAGGCAGGCAGAGAGAGAGGAGAGGAGGAGGCAGGCTCCCTGCTGAGCAGAGAGCCTGATATGAGGCTCGATCCCAGGACCCTGAGATCATGACCTGAGCCGAAGGCAGAGGCTTTAACCACTGAGCCACCCAGGCGCCCCTGAACAGTCCTATTTTAATCTTTATGCTGTTATACCATTAAAAGTATCGATATACTAATATATCAATAATTATTAAAAATGAGAAATTATAAATTCATATGGAGGAATTCGATCAAGGGAAGTCAGCTCCTTTTCCTTTCTGCATTATAGTTAGGTTGAACTCTACATTGAAACATGTATGAAACCTAAGGTGGCAAAATAGATGAATATAAAGTAGTATGATATTTATACAATAATCAGTATTGGGGTGCCTTGGTGGCTTAGTTTGTTAAGTGTCCAACTCTTGTTTTGGCTCAGGTCATGATGATCTCAGGGTTGAGGGATTGAGCCCTGCGTCGGGCTCCATGTTCAGTGGGGAATCTGCTTGAGATTCTCTCTTTTCCTCCCCTCCCCCCACCAAATAAAGAGAAAAAAAAGGTCAGTATTAACATAAATGTCGTTGAGAGACTTGGAGTCTTGACTGAATGAAGGGTGAATTTATCAGATGTGAAGTGAATGAGAAAGTAAAAGATAATAGAAGGTTTTGGTGGCTATATTGAGGAATACTTAAATAGTTAAAAACAACCTTCCATTTACTTCTTTGTTTGTTTTTCACAATGCAAAGTGTCAGACAAAAAAGGGCTGGGTCATTGGGGGCAGAAGAATTAGAAGAGGGGATGATTTGTGATGTAAGAAGTAGATCTTTACACCTTTTCCTTACTTTTTTTTTTTTTTTTTTTAGAAATTTTAAAAAAATACTTTATTTGAGAGAGAAAGAGCATGAGCAGGGGGGAGGGGCAGAGGAAGAGGGAGAAGCAGACTCCCCAATGAGAAGGGAAGGGAGCCTGATCTGGTACTGAATCCCAGTGTGTTCTGACTTAGTGTTCAAAAAACTGTTCCAGGGGCGCCTGGGTGGCTCAGTTGGTTATGCATCTGCCTTCGGCTCAGGTCATGATCCCAGAGTCCCTGCCTTTGGCTCAGGTCATGATCCCAGAGTCCCAACATGGAGCCCTGCATCGGGCTCAGTGGAGAACCTTCTTCTCCCTCTCTCTGCCAGCTGCTCCCCCTGCTTATGCTTTCTATTTCTCAAATAAGTAGAATCTTTAAAAATAAAAACAAAAAACTCTGTTCTGGAATCCGCTGGTGTCCTCTTAACAAACTGATAGCTATTCTTGGAGGGGGAAGGGAAGAAGGGTGTTCCAAGGCTAAATAAGTTTGGAAAATGTATATATAAGCTCCCTTTTGGTTATTCATGATGTATTTAAAACACATTAAAGCTCTGGAAATTTTTGTAGTAAAGAAATATATCAGTTTGTTTTAACTCAGTATTTCTCAAATTTAACTGGCCGCCAACTCTTTTATGTTTTCTGCTTAGTTTAATGCTGAATTTAAAAGCCTAGGTGTTGTAGGGTTTTTTCCCCGAAGACTATTAACATTTCTGCTTCTAACAGACCTGTTGTAAGAAAGTAATTTCAAGTGACAGTATTATAGAAAAATACTCGTTACCTTGGATTGTGACCATGAGAATATTTTTTTTAACCCAGGCAAACAGATTTACTGTAGATCTTTGGTAAATTAATATACCCTGTAAAGAACTGAGCACAGTTAAGAATTTATTAAAAATTGAAAGTTAGTTGTATTTATAAATGTTGTTACTCTTAATGTTTAATATCATTAAATATATTAATGAATAGATTAGGATAATTTTCTGGGTTCCAAACAGTTTTTAAAATATATTTTAACATCAAAACCAAATATTGAAAAATTTAATAAATTGTTTTACAGGCACTTTTAGCTCTGTTTATTTGGCTACAGCACAGTTACAAATAGGACCTGAAGAGAAAATTGCTCTAAAACACTTAATTCCAACAAGTCATCCTATAAGAATTGCAGCTGAACTTCAGTGCCTCACGGTGGCTGGGTATGTAACTTAAAGATTTTAATTGAACTGGCTGTATATAATTTTTAAGATTTTTAAAGGGATATCTAGCAGAGATGATGAGATTATCCATGAATTGAACATCTTTGAGTGAGGTGTTTCCAGTTTGGTAGCATTTTTCCTTTTACATTGGGATGGTTAATTAAATCTGTATTTTTAGAGTGGATTACCCTTGAGGCTCGGCTTGATTTCCTATTCTCTTACCACTTTTTCTAATCTTCCTGCCAAATCATAAACCATGGTCTAGATATTTTTTTAAATGTAGGGAATTCATATTTCATATCTCCTCAGTATATGATTTATATATATAATATAAATTTTTATATTTAAAGCCTCATTTCATACTTTTATTTTGAACAGAAACATCTGGCATGTCTTTCTCATTGATCTCTCTCTTCTAGGTCATTCCTATCAACAAAGGTACATGATCTAGTATCTCCTATGCCCCTGTACTGCCATCCCTCTTCCGGCTGCTCCCGTCAGGTCTTTGCTTCCCCCCCTCAGCCAGACTTCCCCAAAATGACTACATACACTGTTTTCACTTTCACACCCTACCTTCACTACTCACAGTGTCTGCTGTCCTCTGTGCTAAACTGAAGCTACTGTAGATAGAGTCAACCATGACTTCCTTTTTGCCAGTTTTCTTTTTCTATTGACATGAATGTAGGCAATGTTTAACATATTTTATTTGAATCATTGTCTTTTGACTTCTGTACTGCCACATGTTCCTTGTTTTTCTTTCTGCTTTATTCGGCTTTTCATTTTCAATATCCTTTTGTCAGTTCTTCCTCTCTACCTGACATCTAAATGTTGGAGTGCCTGCTCTTGGGCTTTCTTGCTCTGGACCCTTCTCTAGGTAGTTTGTATTTCCATGTGGCTTTAAGTGTATGGGAATGATTATCTTAAGTATATATCTTGCCTCAGACCTCTTACCTGCAGTTTTGTATATACCCACCTGATCTGACATATCCACTTGAGTACCTAATAAATATCTCAAACCTAATATTCTGTAAACTAAATTTTAATATTCCTTTGGCTACCCCAAAACCCCTGTTGCAACAGTCTGTTTTCATCAGCTCATCTCCGAATCCATCATCTGGTCTTGGCCATTTTACCTCCAAAATATATCTAAAAACCCATCCATATTTTCTTGTCCTCTGAACCACTATCTCAGACCAAGCCTAGATTGCTAAAATAGCCTGCTTCTTCTCTTCCCTCTGAATCCCATTGTTAGAAAACAGCAGAGTGATCTTTAAACATGAAAATTTATATTATGTATATAAATTGTATACTGTTAGTTCCATCACTTAAAATTCTTCAGTAGTTTTCCTTAAAAAAACCCAAAAACAAAAACAAAAATTCAGCCTTATCACATGCCACTCTTCCCACCTCCCTCTCTGTGCTCTAGTTTCTTCACTTCCTCAAATTTGTCTCAAGCTTTCTTCTCTTAGTGTCACTGTCCATACTGTCCCCCAGTAAGACCTCTCCCAGTCTTTGCATGCTGACCTCTCTTCTTTCTGAGCTGAGCAAGAGTGGCACCACTTCAAGGCACCCAAGTGGCTCAGTTAAGCGTCTGACTCTTGATTTCTCCTCAGGTCTTGATCTCAGGGTCGTGAGTTCAGGCCTTGCATTGAGCTCCACTCTAGGCCTGCAGCCTACTTAAACAGAAAAACAAAGATGTCTTCTGAATTAAATCAGATTCACTTATATGTTATTGTCATAGCATCTTTTGATCTCTTTTAAAAACCTTGTAATCTGTCTTATGTTATTTTATTATGTTACTGTTCATTAGATAATAAACTCCATGAGGGCAGAAATGTTCATTTTAATTCACCTTCCCATTCCTAATATCTGACATAGTGTCTGCCAAATGATGTGCGCACTAAATATTTTTTGGATGAATGGACAGGTCAATTTGTTTCACCCCTCCCTTTATTAGAGAAAATAGGAGGATGAGATGACCTCTCTAAGGCATAATTACATCCGTTCTAGTCACTTGAATAAAATTGTTCCTTTTTCCATATTTTAAATATTTTCTCTACCATTTTTCCTTTCCATGTACTTCAAAAAAAAAAAAAAAAACCATGTGCATGCTAAAAAAAAGTCTTTATCTGATCTTGCTTCCTTTCTAGCTCCCACACTGGTTTTTCTTCTTTTCTTTGCCAGATATTTCAGGCAAATTTTATGTTCTGCATCCATTGTATCCTGTTTTCCCTTCTTAAGTCCTGTTTGGCCTCTTCCCTTCCACTTAAATTGCTCTCTGAAAAATTATCAGTTATTTCCTCTTCTGCCAAACTAAAAGACTTTCCTCAGTCCTTATTCTCATGACCTTCATACTGATAACTACTTCATTTAAAACTCCTCATCTGGATGACATTCCTTTGTGGGCTTTCTGCCCCTTCCTTGGTTTACCCTCCAACTTGAGACTTTTCCAAGACTCAAGTTTTCTCTTCTCTCAAATCATTTTCAGAGCTTTAGGTATCACTTCTCCACAAGTACCGTCACTGACCTCTCAATTCTCAAAAAAGATG
This sequence comes from Lontra canadensis, assembly GCF_010015895.1. Taxonomy (NCBI): domain Eukaryota; kingdom Metazoa; phylum Chordata; class Mammalia; order Carnivora; family Mustelidae; genus Lontra; species Lontra canadensis. The sequence goes on from NW_022631027.1 coordinate 5,423,362, forward strand.
TGATTTCGTATCTAGAAATTTTTATCAAAATGATGTCTTGTTTTTCAATGCTTCTTTTCCTGATTTCTCCATATATTCCGTTGGTATCCATGTTGTTTCACTCTTGGGGCTCAGAACCATGAAAGTCAACTTTACCCTATTTTCCTCATCTTTTATGATACAATATAGCATAGCAGTTAAGAGCATAGATCTAGAGCAGACTGTCTGGATTCAAGTCCTGTCTCCATGGCTTCCTAGTTTAGTGTCCTTTGGAAGTTCCTGAACCTCCCTATCCCTCAATTTCCTTAACTGTACAAAAGGTGGAGGAAGTAATAGCATTGTCCTGATAGAGCTGTTGTGAGGATTAAGTGAATTAGTTAATAAATGTGAAGTGCTTACTTAGATCAATGCTTGACATATAGTGAATGCTCAATAAATACTAGCTATATTTTAATTAACTTATTATTTTATTGGCTACTAAGGCTTGTTAATGCATTCTTGTTATTCATGTTGTCCTCATTCTATTACTTCCCCAATTAAAACTGTAATTATCTCATGTCTGAATTATAATAACTTCATAACTAGTGTTTTTGTTTGTTTTTTTTTTTTAGCTTGTAGAAGTCAGTTAAACATGTATACGATCTACAAGTTGTTGGTTTTACGTAGTTTTCTAGCATTATTTATGCATTGCTAAAACTTCATTTTTAAGGAAACAGCATAAAGTTTCAATTCATTTGACCTTTCCTCTAAAGTTCATTATGCATTTTTCCACTAGGGGGCAAGACAATGTCATGGGAGTTAAATACTGCTTTAGGAAAAATGATCATGTGGTTATTGCTATGCCATATCTGGAGCATGAGTCCTTTTTGGTAGGTTTTAATACTAACTGAATTTTTATTGGCTGAGTATTGAATTGAAAACAATTTTATGACCTTATTCATAACTTTATCTTAGGACATTTTGAATTCTCTTTCCTTTCAAGAAGTACGGGAATATATGTTTAATCTGTTTAGAGCTTTGAAACGGATTCATCAGTTTGGTATTGTTCACCGTGATGTTAAACCCAGCAATTTTTTATATAATAGGCGCCTGAAAAAGTAAGTATGAAAAGTTACCAGAAAATAATTACGCTTGAATGAGTTTGTGCTATGCGGTTCATCTTGGAGATACAGAATATACTGCATGCACAGATTTTTTGTTTGTTTCAATTTTTCATTGTGGTTGGGGAATGGAAATAGAGTGAAAGAAAAGATAAAATTGTATTGGTAAAGCAGTGTATATTAGATACAGCATGGTTCAGTAGAAATAGCACTTAACAAAAAGAAACTTAGAAAGATTGCCCAATCATAGCTAATTTCCTGTTTCAATACTAAAGTTTTTGTGTGTTTGTGTGTGTGTGTGCGTGCGCGCATATGTTTGTTTTTTACACTGATAGAGGCATTATAAGCTGAAGACCTAACTTTAATACTGTTCAGTATACAGTGGGTCATACTGACTATGGTAGGAAGTATAGAAATATAACTTCTTTTCTTGAATTTTATACTTCTGAGTTTTTTAACTTTCTTTAATTAAATCAAATTTTAAATCCAAGATTTTAATTCATTTTTTTAAGTTTATTTAAACATTACTGTGATGTCATCTCTGCCATTGTAAGGAAACAAAGGATTGGGCTTTTGTCCTGTTGTCCTTATCTGCCTTGTTAGCATAGGCCATTGGAAAAAGGGGAGAAAGGTATTTTTGTGTGTATGGGATATATCATTCCTTAATTTTCAAGCCTAGTTAACTGCTAAATCATTACCTGGTTGATAAACTCATTTTTCTTGTTTTTTTTTTTCAAGAATGTTATAAATTCTTAATTGATCCTATAAAGAATTAACTTTTTGTATGAATATGAGTTGAATGTATTATAATGTTATTAAGCTTTGATTGTTACAAAAAAGTAAAAATGCTTACTTTTGCCTTAGGTACGCGTTGGTAGACTTTGGTTTGGCTCAAGGAACCCATGATACGAAAATAGAGCTTCTTAAATTTGTGCAGTCTGAAGCTCAGCAGGAAAGTTGTTCACAAAATAAATGCCATATAATCACAGGAAGCAAGATTTCATTGAGTGGCCCAGCAGCACCTAAGGAGTTGAATCAGCAGCCCACCATGAAAACTTCTGTTAAAAGGCCCTATACAAATGCACAAAGTCAGATTAAACAAGGAAAAGATGGAAAGGTTCTGCCTCTTTTATTTCTCAAATACGAATAAGGTTTTAGAAATGTACTTCTTCATCCAACAGAGGGAGATATAATACCAAGACAATACTTGAAATCAAAAAAGTTATTTTTACATTTGTTACATGTTAAATTGATTAGATTCCACTAAGATTTATAATGGATTGTTTTACCATTTCAAAACTGAAATTACTTGGTAGATTTATAATGTCTCTGTCATTACGTTATGTAACAAATATGGAAAATAACAAATTCTCCCTGCATGCTATAAAGTTCAGATTAATTATCCTTTTAAAAGAAAACATTAGTTATAGGGGAAAAATTCTGAAGTGTCTATCTCCATTTTAGCTGCACAGCAAAAATGTAACATCCATGCAGGTGGTTTTTAAATTTTTTAGTTCTTATATTTGTGGATTATGATAACATTGTATGGGTGTTAAAAATTCTGTCTAGACTATTTTCTCCTTTCACAGAAGTGTTTTGGTGCCTGAGAATGACTTGGATGCAGCTGTTTTTGTTTCATGTCACTTAACTCTTTCAAAACTGGCAGAGTACAGCTGGCAGAAAGTGTTACAGATATAATCCTTATTTTCCTTGTTTTTGTTGGTATTGTAGGAGGGATCTGTAGGCCTTTCTGTCCAGCGCTCTGTTTTTGGAGAAAGAAATTTCAATATACACAGCTCCATTTCACATGAGAGCCCTGCAGTGAAAGTAAGTAATGTAGCTTAATAGTGCAATCATCAGTTAGTCGTACACTAAAGAGAATTTAGGGATTAGTAGATTAGTATTTATTATCACTAAGTTTTTAAAAATAGTTTTGCTGTGGCAGACAGTATTACTGCTTTGAGCATCTTGTCAACACTTTTATTTTCTCCATTTTTTTTCCTGAACTTTTCTGGTGGAATTTTTTATCATTTTTGGTTAGCTGGCTGTTGTTACTCTTTTCTAAAGGAACATTTAGAACATTAGGCCTTTTCTCTCATTGGCTAGAACGTGAGCTCCTAATAAATAACACTTTTCTGACACACAGTTAATAGCATAAAAATGTTTGTAAAGTTTACTAAATTGTAATCAGTGTTAAATGGTTTTAAATTGACTTAAGATATCCTGTAACAGATAGATAGCATGAGCAACAAATTAAAACTCTGATTTTAGCCAATGTAATTGTGCAGTTTATAGTTCTGAAATGGAGTTAGACACTAGAACCTAACTGTGTTATACTTTTGTAACATCAGGAAAAGTTGTAATAAAGTAGAAGTCAAGTAATTACCAATTGAGGACTATTTAGTAAATTTTAATGTGTTTATTCAACAGGAAAACCTAAAAAGATCTTAAATACTTTAATAGATAACTGTTTACTTAAAATCCAACAGCCCATTTGGCAGTTCTGAAAGTTATGTTTCTACTGTTATGTTTTATTATACTAGCATTTGAAGGTATCATGTTAAGTATCATGAAAATAGGAAATACAACTTTTCTTTTACAGCTTATGAAGCAGTCAAAGACTGCGGATGTACTATCTAGAAAGTTAGCAACAAAAAAGAAGGCTGTTTCTACAAAAGTTACGAATAGTGGTGTGATCAGGAAAACTGCCAGTTCTTGCCCAGCTAACGTGACCTGTGACTGTTATGCAACAGATAAAGTTTGCAGTATTTGCCTTTCAAGGTAATGTGTTTTGATGGTGCTATAAAATCAGCATGCTATCAAAATCGCATTGATTTTGGTGGGCAGTTGATTTAGTGTGAGGAAAGGAACAACACAGACACTGATCGGAAGAGGTACCTTGAAGAGCAAATGATAACTGTTGTCATATATTGTTCATTTGACATTTATATGCTGTTTGAAAAACACATTTGCTCTTACAGGCAAATAATTTTGGTGGGGGCAGGGGTAGTTTTTTGGAACCTTAGAATCACACATTTCGCTTGCTGATTCAATCTTTTGTTTTCTTTCCTTATTCCCATGTAGAAATAACCAGAACTAAATAGAGTGTCTCTCTCACTCCCACTTCCTACTCTTAACCCCATAAATTCCTCCCTTCCTTTCAAAATTTTCATGAGCTGTCATGAACCTCTCCTAACCTAAGTATATAAGAGAGTAAGTATATCAGAAACTTAGATTTCTGATATCACTCCAAACAAATGAATTTTTATACCTCTGAATTTTGTTATATTCAGTTCTGTTGTATTATGTTTTTCTGTTATGGTCCTTATCATCTACTACCTATTTTTATACCTGGAAGTTACCTTAAAATTTTTCTGGAGTAAGGCCTGATAATTTGTGGGGTAGGGGGGAGAGGTAGAAATAAAACCTAGGATTTTCATCACAATGAATTATTATTTGCTTTATAAGTAACTTTTATTTACATAGATATCAAGGCAGAATTTACTGTAACATAAATAAATGTTACTTTTTGATCTTAAATAATTAAGTTGTAATATAACTAGAAAAATCTTATTTCATCATCATAAGGCGGCAACAGGTTGCCCCTAGGGCAGGAACACCAGGATTCAGAGCACCAGAGGTTTTGACAAAGTGCCCCAACCAAACTACAGGTATGTTGCACTAGAAATGAAGAACCCCATTAAGAATTGGTTATCCCAGGTATATTTTATTTTATGACCTTTGTTTTACTAATATTATTTTTCTGCTTTTAATAAATTATATAAGTGGTTCTAACAGTGTGGTACTCCCACTTTTGAGATCATGCTGTTAATGAAAATTTCTACTCCTAGTGTTGTGGTTTTTTTCTTTTTCTTTTCTTTTTTTTTTTTTTTGGTAACATTTTTTCCTATAGATTACATCTTGTCTATTTACACGATGATTTTTTTAAATAATTAAAAAAATTTTTTTATAAACATATAAATGTATTATTAGCCCCAGGGGTACAGGTCTGTGAATCGCCAGGTTTACACACTTCACAGCACTCACCATAGCACATACCCTCCCCAATGTCCATAACCCCACCACCTTCTCCCTACCCCCCTACCCCCAGCAACCCTCAGTTTGTTTTGTGAGATTAAGAATCTCTTATGGTTTTTCTCCCTCCTGATCCCATCTTGTTTCATTTATTCTTTCCCTACCTCCCAAACCCCTCACGTTGCATCTCCACTTCCTCCTATCAGGGAGATCATAGGATAATTGTCTTTCTCCGACTGACTTATTTTGCTAAGCATAATACCCTCTAGTTCCATCCACGTCGTCACAAATGGCAAGATTTCATTTCTTTAATGGCTGCACAGTATTTCATTGTGTGTGTGTGTATACACCACATTTTCTTAATCCATTCATCTTTTGATGGACATCTAGGTTCTACAAGATGATTTTTGCCAGGAATTTTGTTTTGGAAGAAAAATTGTGTTTAGTATTTGCTAACTTGAGACTTGGCTGCATTTTATCTGTTTGCCCAATACCCCAAAAGTCTTCTGTGATACACTTGATTGTGTGTTATTTAATTAAAATTATTAATTACTAAAATTATTTTTTTGTTATTGCAAAAGTAGTATAGTAGCCTTAAAGTTTTGAATAAGAAAAAGGTTTATAATCTACAAAAGTTACCATTGAGCCAAAACCCAGGAAAAATCTTGAGTAAATGAATGCTGTCACTGGCTTAGCTCATGGACTTTAAAGAAATACATTCAACTATTGTGTGTATTCTACACTTGCTACTGATACAAAAAGAAGGAATGAAGTAGCTGCTTACTCTCAATAATAACTTGTAGAGGACAGTTATAAATTATACAAGGTATTTGAGGGATACCTAACTATTCCTATCTGAAGGGAATATGGAAGGAAATTTATAGAAGAGGGAACCTCTGAGAAGAGATGTAAATTGGAGTGGGTGGTTGGCAATGATACATGAGCAGAGGATCTCAAGAAACAGGTCTAGTCATATAGGAAACCGTAAGTTTAGTGTTGTTAGAATGTAAGATAGAAGTGAAAGAATGGTGAGAAATAAACCTAATAATAAGGGGACAAGTCAAATCACACATGTTAAACAGCTTGGACTGTAAGTGTTGGGAAAGTATTCAAGGGAAAGACATGGTATTAATTATATTCTAACTGGATCATTCTGGCAGGTGTACAGAGTGGATAGGTTTTGGAGAGTGGTGGCTTAACTGTGGTTCAAGTAAGAGATGCTGAAAGCCTGAATGAGGGCATCATTAATAGGAATGAAAAGAAAGGTTAGGGATTGGAAAGGTAGAACTTGGTATATAATTGGATGTGAGATTTGGCTCTGGGGTGGTGAAGGAAAAAGCACCCAGGATGTTTATCAGATTTGTAGCTTAGGGGACTTGAATGGGTATCAATAACAAAGGTAGAGAATAAATAAGTAATGGTTTACAAGGAAAGATAAGGTGGATTGGGGCATAATTGGCTTCAGGTATTTGTGAGACACAGAAATGTCCAACAGAATAAAAGTCAAGCTCATGGAATTCTAGGCTGGAAATAGAGTTGAGTGTCATCAGTACAGAAAAGATGGTTAAAGCCATGAGGCAGATGGAGCCAATCAGGGAGACAATATAGGGGAAGAAGAGATTGGAACTCTAGGGAACCTCAGCCTCAAGGCATGGAGAGAAAGCTGGAGGAGGAGGCAGAGGTGGAGAAGAAACAAAGAAAGGCAGGTGATCAAACAGCTAAGGCAGCCAAGGGAATAGAGAACAAATAACTTGGTGATACTAGAAGGTCAACAATTAGGAGAGAAGATGTCCCTAAAAGAAACAGTTTCCTAACATGAGCCTGGACTGGTCTTAATATTAACTGCCAGAATTCTAGAGATTAAAGGATGCTCTTGAGGAGCATCCAGATTTTTCCCATATAGTTATTTTGGGTTTCTTTCGATCTTATAAAATACGTATCTACTTAATGTTTTCTAATGATGAAATATCCTTTAAACTTATTAACATGTTGCTCAAGAAAGAATACATTATATTTTGTATTAAGGAAATTGGACCAGGGTTTCTCAGTCCTGGTAGCACACTCTAGCATCTGAAGCACTTACAAAATACTGATGCCTGAGCCCTACTCCAGAACAATTAAATCAGAGTCTCTGAGTGGGCTGGGGAATCAGAGTTTTTGTAAGGCTCAAGATAATTTGCACAGCAAAAGTTGAGAACTAAGGATGTAACATTTATATAAACTGACTACTGGTGATAAAATTACAGATTTGGGATTTTTTTTTTAAAGTTTGTTTTCTGTTACAGCAATTGACATGTGGTCTGCAGGTGTCATATTCCTTTCTTTGCTTAGTGGGCGATACCCATTTTATAAAGCAAGTGATGATTTAACTGCTTTGGCTCAAATTATGACAATTCGTGGATCCAGGGAAACTATCCAAGCTGCTAAAACTTTTGGTAAGCAGTTTTATATTCTAGAACAAAACAGATGCCTTTATTATCTCCTATAAATCAAATTATTATGAAATTCTCTTTACAAATAAACATATTCTGTGTTTGTAAAATTTTGATGTTAGGTACAAAATTTCTCTGTTGCTTTAAAATTAATTACGTTGTGTAAAAAAATTCATCACTTTTCTTCTATATAATCATTTAATCTTACAAGCACAAAGTGCTACTTAAATATTTAAAATTCAACTTTATAATCTTAAAACAGTATGGAATAACTCCCTGTGGTTATGGTTTGATTTATTATATACATATTTTTAGTAATATTTTTAATTTATTATATATTTATTAAGCATTGGGTGTTCTTGGGCCTGACTTAAGTGATCTTAGTCTATACTAACAAGGAAATTTAATAAGAACCATAGTAGAGAAGATAAAATGTGTTAGTTGTTAGGTTCCTTAGGGTTAGGGTAACAACGAAGAAAAATGAGCAGAACACCTTTGCTGATGGAGTTATTATTGTAAGCCTATACTGGACATGGGAAGTCATCTCCTTAGCTATCCAAGTTCTTACACTTCCAAAGACAGGGATATGCAGTGTACTTCATAGGGCACCTGAGAATTATCTCAGCCTTGTTCTGTGACTTGAACTCAAATGTTCACCTTATATTTATTCTCCATGTACAATGACAGTTAATGTTTTCCAAAGTGGGTGGTTGTGATTGAGTCAACATGCTACCACAAGATATAGAACACCCGTGTGTTCTATATCTTCTATATATATAAAATTTTAGGCAGCCCACTTCAAAAGTAGCTGGGCTGCTTTGTGCCCCGCCCCAGGATCAGCAGGTCTTCCATCAAGGGTCCAGATCAGAATTATCTGAGAAACTTAAAAAAATATATATGCCTATCTCACCCCACTCCTTCCTGGAAAATAAGATTCAGAAAATATGATACATAGGAAGGTCCAGGCTTGTCTGAAAAAACAAGCGATTTTGACCAAGAACAACTTCTAAGATGATTGCCTCTTACTTAGACACCATTGCTATGGTCTGATCCCCTCAGAGAAACTTGGTGGTGGTTGTGAAGAAAGCTTCATGGTAGAGGCTTATGAAAAAGTGTTTCTGCAGCAAAGTCAATCTACAACCTGTAGCTTTCTTGCACCTACTATAAGAAAATTTTATCTGAGGTAATAGTGTGAAATACTACACACATATAAAGGGAAAGTGACCATAAATGGAAGGCAAAATTGAGACCGTGGAAATTATATTCTTACACATTCTTACATGTTTATTCTCAACTTATTGAGAAAAATTTTCATCTACTGTTGAATAACTTCATGAGAACTTTATAAACATGAAGTTTATCACAGAGTGAACACCAAAACATTTTGTTGAAGAGCTTAAATCTCCCCGCTCTGTAGTCAAGATTATAATGAGGATCAATAACGGAAGCACAACGTGCGACACAAAAACATTCCAGGGTAAGTGTCAGGATAGCAGGCAAGGGCTTTTAAAGATTTAGCATTGTAATGCTTGTTCTCATGTTAGAAAAATAATAATACCATGTAGTACTTGTCTCAGTTTTATTGGTAGGACTGCCACAGCTTTTTCAGTCATATCTTACCATAGCTTTGGGCTGAATACAGAAGGACTCAAAACTTCAGTAGTCACAATTCGCCTTTAGCACCCAAAGAAATGACTTGCTTGGGATTAGCAGTGGGAGTACTTTTGCTTCTATTATGCATAACCTACCTCACTGTCTTCAGCTCCTAGAGGTGGCCCCATTGAGGATTGTCATCAAGGACTTGTTGAGTTCTATGAAAGAAATTCAGAAGAAAAACCTTGAGCTAAAATAAATGCCTGACACATAGTCTGTAACAAAATATATTTTTTAAAGATTTATTTGAGAGAGAGTGGGGGGAGGGGCAGAGGGAGAGAATTTCAAACAGACTCGCAGTTGAACAGGGAACCCCACACAGGGCTTAATCCCGGGACCCTAAGATCATGACCTGAGCTGAAGTCAGATCTTAGCCCACTGAGCCACCCAGGCGCCCTCACATTTCTGTTTAATAAGGAAATATAAGACCAAGATAATATCCTACTGCCTATTTGTGTGCTTGTTTTTGCCCATGTCTGATAAATCTGTCAGGAAATTGTTTGAAAAACATTCACATTTTTAAAAACTGAGATCTGGTTTGCTTATTAACTCATTCAAAAACATGTATCAGGACTTTATGTGGCCCAAGTACTGTCATTGAATCTAGAGCTTAAATTCTAGTGGGAGAGACGAATCTGTCAAATGAGCAGTATTGAGAAAAATAAAAGGGGAAAGGAAGAGAAGAGGGCTCAGCTATTTCAGAGATTGGTCAAGGACAGCATCTGTAAGGATGTGATATCTGAACAATGACATGAGAGGCTGAGTAATGCTTTTTTGTCTAGTCCAGCAGATATTGAGATCCTCCTATGTACCAGACACTGTCTAGGCTTTGGGGATTCAAAGGTAAATTAAATAATCCCTATCTTCAAAGAGCTTATAGTCTAGTAGGTGAAACAGACCTACAGTTATAATACAGGCCAATGAAAGTAAAAGTAGAAATTTTCACAAGTATAACAAGTTTAGAATGTTCAACTCTCAGAGTATCAGGCCTCACAGAGGTAATTCTTAAGCTGAATGATGATAAAAAAAGTTGGAGCATCCTAGGCACATGAGGGAGTGCAGGGAATCCCAGGCAAAGATATGAACCATGTAGCCAGAGGCGTTTAGAAGCTTGGAAGGAGGAGAGGGAATGGGAGCCACAGCTGATGACAAATGAGAGGAGGACGTGATAAAGCTCAAGAAATGGGCAGTCAGGTGAGTCCTTCCGTAGCTTAGTAAGTCATGCCTTCTACTTGCTATGTCCCACTTTATGATTTGACTTCAACTATGCTGTACAAAACACAGCTTAAATATTAGCATGTGGTGCTCTGACACACAGTGTGAATATATCCACAAAGTGCACTGTGGAGCTTGCATGATTCTTATGAGAGAGACTTCTGATATGTTCAACTAATATAAAATACATATATTTTTTTTCTCTTTTAGGTAAATTAATATTGTGTAGCAAGGAAGTCCCAGCACAAGACTTGAGAAAACTCTGTGAGAAGCTCAGAGGTATCGATTCTAACACTCCCAAATTAACAAGTGATATACAAGGGCCTGTTTCTCGTGACCCAGCTTTTTCAGAGACAACTGACCATAAAGATTCTCAACTTACACAAAGACCTCAAGCACAACACTCAGGAAATTTGTTGTATAAAGGGGACAGTAATGGCTTTGGGGGTAGTCTGAATACAGATACCAATTTACAAGGCTGGAATGAGGTACCTGATGAAGCTTACGACCTGCTTGATAAACTTCTCGATCTAAATCCAGCTTCAAGAATAACAGCAGAAGAGGCTTTGTTGCACCCTTTTTTTAAAGATATGAGTTTGTGATTCTCATTCTTCTTGTAATGTTTGCTGTTGTGTATTATGAGACAGGGTGAAAAAGAGTTCTTTGTAACAGCTATAACTTCTTGATTAGAGACCAGGGCAGGATGAATATTTTAAAATCTTAGTATTTGCTCTTTGGCAGACTCTAAAATATGGATTAAGATTACCTAAAATGCATGGGGTAGTTCTTCAGGCTAACTACATGATCTTTGACTTAGATCTACCCAAGTAGAATCAGATCTTTAGCTTCCCTAATTACTTGTCACTGCCATATACAGAAAAAGAAGCTGTTTTATCCTAGTACATATTAGTTTGAGCTGTAAGTCTTAAAATTAATGGATGTGATCAGGACTAAAGGAGTCAAAAGACTGTTGGTTTCTTTAAACTGTGAGCTTTGTGTACTTTTAGAAAACTCAACCTGGTGCTGGTGCTCTCTAACCATTCTATAGGTAAAGGAGATCATTCCCTCTTCTAAAGGCATATGTTACACTTACGAACACTAAAACAATGAAAAAGTGTTGGGGGTAATATCAGTTAAAACTGAATTTAATTTATCCATTTTTCAAAGTACTTTGTTAAAGCATTTTTTTGTGTGCGAATGGACATGTTTTTTCTTAGTGGTTTCTCTTGATTTTTCCACCTTCTCTTTCTCACCTAACACATTCTCCTTGGAAATAACATGGTGCTTTCCACAAAGTTTCTGGGTGCTCTGTTAAATATTGCACATGTTTACAGTTGGGAACTCACTGCATACAGTGGTTGTTTAAAGGGAAGCTGCAGAGCCAAAGTGAATACTGCTAGTCCAAAACGCTTTTCTTTTTCTCACCATCTTAGGTGTAACTAGGTAACTGTTAAAAGGAAAAGTAAATACAGCCTTGAGAATATTATTGGAGATTTTTTCCTCTGCGTAGTGTCGTCAGGATCTCTGCATCCTATTACAACTAAATTGGTCCTGCTCAGAGAACGTTGGTTACTAGAATCTTGAGTGTATTGGGAAGAGAATTAAGTGGGCATAATAGAAGAGGGCCAGAGATGGAGGCTTATGTATTACTACATTCCAAAATGATAGATATCATTGACAATATATCAAATTCTTTCTGTGGGAAATAAGTCTGGGGGTATGGATCTGCTGAGAAGTTTCCCATTTTATAGAGATACAGAGTATAGAAATGTTCTAGGGATCTAGAACATACATTTTGTTATTTTGTGCATTCAAGTCAGTAATGTCTACCTACCCTATTTGGTAAGTATAGTATATACATAAACCATTACTGCTGATGTGCTCAGTCATCTCATACTGTATCTTTAAAAACAAAATTTGAATGTTCTTGAATTTGTATGTTTAATAAAGTTATTCTTTTATATTTTTTATATCTGACTACACATTTGAAAAATCCCCTTAAAAAAAAAAAAAAAGGAGGAATACCCTTTAAAACAAAAAAATAGGAAAGGAAATATTTTCCTTCTGAGATTGATGAATGCTCTCTCCAGCAAATAGTAGGCAGAAGATTAACAAAAATTGACCTGGCTCAACTAATACGTGAAAGATGGAAGTAGATTTTTGTTATAGAAAAGGTGTTCATTCGGGGCGCCTGGGTGGCTCAGTGGGTTAAAGCCTCTGCCTTCGGCTCAGGTCATGATCCCAGGGTCCTGGGATCGAGCCCCACATCAGGCTCTCTGCTCAGCAGGGAGCCTGCTTCCTCCTCTCTGCCTGCCTCTCTGCCTGCTTGTGATCTGTCAGATGAATAAATAAAATCTTAAAAAAAAAAAAAAAATTTTTTTAAAAAAAAAAAAGAAAAGTTCATTCACCTCATTTGTAGGAAATTTGTAACAAATTGTAAAGCAGTAAGTCATCTCAGTAATCATAACGAAGTCTTAACCAAAAAAAAGTTTTTTTTCTTTGTGTGATTTCACAATCAAGTTAACATATATTCTAAGAAAATTAACAGGAAGAAAAATTGAACTGCTAAAAATGCAGGGCAGGAGATGTTTTCTAAGAAAATTTAATATTCAGGGTGGTTCTTTCAATTTTTTTTAATATCAATATTCTATTAGAAGAGAACTTGGCTGATATGCAAAAGGAAGTGGGAGGTAAAGGGAGCCAGTGTTTTAAAAGCCATCCATTGTTGTCAATTAGTTCTCAGGCAATTTCAATCCCACTAGAGAATGTTGGCAACTATATAGATAGAAAGGAGTTTCCATACGCATGTTCTTCAAGCTTTTCAGCCTTCTGAACAGCATTTAAAAATGGCATATATCAGCCTAAAAGATTTTAATTAGTCAAAATAGTCATTTTTAGGGAACGATTAAGAAGGTAACTAGTTAATACCATTTCCGATTATGATGGAAGTTCCCAGAATATTCAGCCATTTTTATTGTCCGCTTTTAAAAATTCTTACTGCTCAGACTCTGGAGATAAAACTGTTAAGGGTGTTTTCATTTAATAAGCCTTAGACATTTAGGACTATTAATATAACAAGCTACAAGTATTGGTTTTCGAAACAGGCTGCAGCTCTGTAGTGTTTTTAATGAAACTTTTCCTTATATGGAAATGATTATGGTTATCTTAATGACCTAAATAAAAACGTGATTCAAGAATGATTATTCCAAAGAATTAAACTTAGTTTGTTTCAAAATCTGAACAAAAGTCATCAAGTGATGTTAATCTCATGTTTCTGGCATCAGCATTTTAGGAATAAAATAGTGTTACAGATGTCAGAATATTGATTGCGTAAAGTCTTGAAACCCACAAGACATGTAGGCTTAGGTCTTAGTTATTTCTGCTGTTTATGTAATTTCAGCCCTGCACGTCACTGAAAAGTTATTTATCTTGAGAAACTGGCCAAATTTGGCGGATAATGCTGTCTGCCAGGGTCTGCAGATGTATTGTTTTTGCCCTGTGTTGTGCGTGCTGTCTGTGGCCTTTAAAGAAAGCTACCTACCACTAAGCAGAAATGTCAACTCCCCGTTCAGATTTTTTCCTCTGTTCTTAGAACTGAGGTTGCCATTTCCTAAAATTTTGTCAAATTTTGTTTGAGCTGTCTTCCTTTCTTGAAAGGTGGATATTATCCCCCACATAGTAGATAAGTAATCAGAAGTAGTTAATGCTGTGTCAAATTACAGCAAGATTTTCAACAAAGTAACCACAAAGTTCAGTGCTAAGCCAAGTATTTACTAGATAATGACATTTTAGATAACTGAAATGAGAAAGCTCTGATCTTAGGAAAGCAATTGCAGGTTGGAAAAGAAAACTGTAAAAATGAAGTCAGAAAAGTGATGGCAAAATAGTTCAAGCTTAATAAAACCTGCTAAATTTTTTTTTCTCAATAGAAGAAAATGAATTAAAAGAATAAATTGCCCTTGACCATGGTTTTGAGTGGCTTTTAAAAAGTTAAAATAATGTCTGACAAAACTTAATAAAAAAAAAAAGTTTGGTAAAGAATTCAAAAGGTTAAGTGAAAATCTTATTGGTGTGTGTACATAGCTTTTATAAGGCAAGGAAGATGACTAGAAAACACTTGTAAATGGTTTAGAATTCTGATTAAAGCATGCACCATGTTCAAGATGCCCTTTTAAATTTAACACACCATCCCAGCTCTTAAGTGGCTTTCATCTTGAACCTTACCAAAGCAATTCAAGGAAAACAATGGTTAGGCACTAGGAAATTTAATACTATCTTATGAAGGAAAATAGAGAATAACTTCTAGATTCATCTCTAATTCTAGATTCAGAGAAGGCAAGTGTCACTCCCTCTAGTAGGAAACCAAGATGAACCAAGGGATGATGGGCTTTTGAGATCCTGAAACCAGTAATAACCTATTGGCTGGGGAGTAAGTGGCAAACATTAGAAAATGGAAGAGCTACTTGATTTAAGATTTAGAGACCATGCATGAGTGGGGATTGTGGGGTGGTGGGCAGAGACAAAGAAACCCAAGCAGACTCCATGCTGAGCGTAGAGCTAGATTGGGGGGAGGAGGGGCTCCATCTCACTACCCTTAGATCATGACCTAAGTCAAAATAGGAGTTGGTCGCTCAACTGTCTGAGCCACCCAGGCGCCCCAGCACCTGGTAATTTCTTTCTAATCAGAATTTTTGCATATATTCCTTACCTACATTCTACTGATGATGTGTTTTTATAGGTGTTTATTGAATTATGTATTCATCGTTTGTATAAATTCCTTTTGTAACATCTCTGAAGATTAGAAATGACTCCAACTCGGACAAGATTAAGACAGTAAATCAGAAGCAGATGTATGGCTGTGTAGCCTCACTTTGTTATTTTAGCTCTGTCCATAAGCAAAAGGAGCAGGGGGGTGGGAAATCTAGCCACCTCCAAGTTTTTCTGGATGCTTTATTACTTTTTGACCCAGTAGAATTTTATTTCTTCTGGAATGTTGCTGGTCTTCCTACATCCTAACTATTCTGATTAAAAACAAAACCAACCCCTGTGTGTGTGTGTGTGTCTACACACGAGTATCTTTGGAGAAGCATTAGCAATGCTCCTTTACACTTTTGCCCCAAGGTAAAATTGTGAAATGAATGGTGTTCTGTGAGTGTCCTCTCATTTTAATTTCTTATTTTGAAACTCCACAGATAAATGGCCATATGAAATGTGTGTACATAGCTTTTATAAGGTGATGTTGAAGCAGTATGAAATCAAAACTCATCACTTTTATGTGTAAACACCAACATCTTACATCTCTAAGTTGTGTGTTTTCAGGAAGTATCTTTCTCATTTGTCCCTATGCAGTGTGACAACCAGGCCTGGCATTTATTGAGCAAGTGTTCAGTAAATATTTGTTAATTGAATATATTCAAGTTATATATATTTGCTTTTCTGGCAAGATAGGAAGCCAAAAACCTCTCTTAATACAAGTGCCTATTTTCCTAAGTTTGGTATAATTTATTTGATAGGGAGTTACATAAAAATGAAATGCCTCATTCCTTTTTACATAATCTCTTTTCAGTAGACTGTGCTCACCCCCAACAAATATGTAATTTGAATGAAAGCAATATTTTGATGTCAGGTTTTAGGTTCCAAAGGGCCCTAAAGAGGTCTTTGAACTTTTAGTTGCCATAATCTGCAATGCCTCTCCCTCCTCTCTGTGTATCCCAAATGCGTTCTTAGTAGGCTGTCTGAAGTCACATTCCTCCCTCTACAAAACCTCTCCAGAGCAATCCAAATGATCATTTCCTTGACTTCCTATACCCAGATGACAAATTTTTGGAAGGTAGACTGCTTTATGTCCTCTCCCACATTTCTTAACACATTAGGGAATCAAGTACACCGTCAAAACTTTGAATCGACTAGGAACCTGACACCAGGAGGTATTTCCAAACCCCACCAGTCCCAGCCTAAGGACAGCCCCTTTTGTTCTTTTTAAAAGATTTTACTTATTTACTTATTTAGGGGCACCTGGGTGGCTCAGCCGTTAAGGGTCTGCCTTTGGCTCAGGTCATGATCCCTGGGTCCTGGGATCGGGCCCCACATCAGGCTCCCTGCTCAGTGGGAAGCCTGCTTCTCCCTCTCCCACTCCCCCTGCTTGTGTTCCCTCTCTCTGTGTCTCTGTCAAATAAATCATAAAAGCTTAAAAAAAAAAAGATTTTATTTATTTGAGGGAGACGGAGAGAGAGCATTAGCAGGGGGAGGAGAAAGGGGAGAAAGAAAGACCCCACTGAGCCCCATACAGGGCTGGAATCCCAGGACCCCGAGATCATGACCTGAGCCAAAATCAAGAGTGAGATGCTTAACTGACTGAGCCACGTGGGCACCCAGCCCTTTTACTTTTACTTTTTTTTAATCTTTATTTTTAAATTTTTTTTTAAGACCTTATTTATTTGACAGATCACAAGTATGCAGAGAGGCAGGTAGTGGGAGAGGGAGAAGCAGGCTCCCTGCTGAGCAGAGAGCCCGATGTGGGGCTTGATCCCAGGACCCTGAGATCATGACCTGAGCCGGAGGCAGAGACTTAACCCACTGAGCCACCCAGGTGCCCCAGCACTTCTATTTTTAAACATCTACAAGATTGTACTGATTTCCCAACTTCCCACCCCGTCCTAGCTGTATCAATTCTAATTTCCCTCCACTCCACTTTGTTGATGTTCCATTCCCATTGCTTTGACCTCAGTGGAGACAGAACAGCTGGTGGACATTGTCTGTAATAACATTTCACATCCTTGTAAAAGAGGAAAGTGAGCAAAAATTTCATAATTATTACAGTTGTGTTTTTACTCCTACAATGTACCAGGCGCCATAGCAATCAAATCAATTTGTTTTAAGGACTTGTAAGTATGCATCAAGTACTATGGAAAAGCATTATATATGCACTTGATTATACTTTGCTAAAGTGATTCATTTTCATACTTGTAGGACCCTGTTCATCTTAGATTTTCCCAAGACCACTTCAGGTCGAAAAATGTCAGTCCTTGAATGTGTTCTGTGAATTCCAAAATTTCTGCATCTAAATTGCATTTTTAAGACTGTCTCTCAACTAGAAGTAATGTGAAAATGTTAGACATGCATTCTAGTTTTTTAGCTTTAAGAACATGTCTGCATTAACGTGGCATTTGAGCCTCTCTTCTGCTTTGTGAACCAACTGATGAATATATTATTGAGTAAAATGGACAGTCTTCCAACGTCTTTTAAACACCAAATAGGGCCTTAACTATTTTCATTAAGGTTAGAAGCATAGATGTAACAACTGGGAACCAAAGCCCCTTTACTCACCTGTTACCAGTTAAAAATAAACCATGTCTAGAGATAGCATAACAAAGGAGTCCGCCAAGGCTGGCTCTTCCCTGTACTTTGAGCCTTGGTTTGCTTAGCTATAAAATGGGGTTTATATACCTACCTCATCATTTGATGGAGTGAGAGCATGCTCTCTAAGTGTAATGTGGACACAGTACGTAGTGGTTTCCCTTCCCTCCTTCCTCTTACATTTGCCACACCAGGTGGGGCTCTGGCCTAAGAATATTCTTAAGTATTTCTTCCTCAACCATTTTTTTTTAAAGCTCCTGTTAGGACTTTTAAACCACTGAGTGGAAAATTGCCATAATCTGGAATGCTGTAAGCCTGACACCAGTAAAACCTATTTTCTGTACGTAATGATGTTCTATCCACCAGATGGCAGGAGTTTGTTTGGCATGTTCTAACAGCTGTCCAGACTGTTTGGACTAGTGTATCAGTAAGGCTATTAAAACAGAAAAGAACATACACAAAAATAATGGCCCTTATATAATAAAAAAAATTCTGCCAGGCAAAGGGGAATGAGGTGGAGGGGGTGGTGGTTGGCTAGTGATCACCTACCATACCCTCACCTTTTCCAGGCACAAATTTCTCATACGTTGTACTCTTTCTCTCCTGGGCTTTTTCATATCCTCCTTCCTTTGTCTGGACTACTTCACTAAACCCTGGCCTTGATCACCTGAGTATCTCCTGTTCATCCTTCAGGGCTTAGGTCAGACATCACTACCTTTAGGAAGCCTTGACCTCTCTTTTTGAGTTCAGTGCCTCCAACCCTTCCTCCTTGATCCTCTGACCCTCCTCATCGTTTGTATCCTGTTCCAATATTGCCTCCTCGAACAAGCCTCCCAATTTACTTATCATTTCTTCCTCTAGAATAGTGCTTTGGACAAGGAGACTGTCACAATGGTATGGTACTCACTCACGTGTGGAATTTAAGAAACAAAACAGAGGGTCATCGGGGAAGAGAGGAAAAATTAAAATAAGACGAAACCAGAGCAGAAGACAAACCTTAAGAGACTGAATCATAGGAAACGAACAGGGGAGGGCGGTGAGGGGATGGGGTAACTGGGTGATGGCTATGAGCACTGGGTGTTATATGCAACTGATGAGTCACTGACCTCTACCTCCGAGACCAATAATATACTATATATTAAGTTTTCAAAAGTGCTAAAAACAACAACAACAAAACAAAAACCCACCTATGGTAAGGAATGACTTCTTCCAAAGCACCCTGTAGCCTCCGGTCATTTCTGTGTGGCACTTACAGCATAGATCATCAATCTCTTGTATTATCTACTAGATTATAAACTTCATGACAAGAACTGCCGATTTTATGCACCACTGTATCTTCAGTGCCTACATATAGCGAGGCCTCGATCAGTGTTTTTTGGAAAATGAGCACACATAACTTCAAAATACACATATGTACCCAGTATGCCTATAGTGAAGCAAATTGGTTTTTGAGGAACTTCGTGAAGCTGAGGAGACATGGTAGCTGGGCTACCATTTATATGAGACTTCCCCCTCACCCCAAGGAGGGCCTCTGTATGTTTATTGTCAGCCTCTGAACAAAGGGGTGTTCTAAGCCCTCTGACCTCCCCCACCCCTGGGGAGGCAGGGGAGACCCAACACCTGGCTGAAAGAAAGCCACGTTCGAGAGGTGAAGCTTATGTGTGGATTAAGGGCGAGGAGATGTCGTATATATTTCTGTACGTCTCCCAAGGACCAGTGCTGGAGGCTTCTCTGTCCCTAAGTCAGTCCCTAAGAAGAAAATGCAACAGTGCCTGCAGACACACCGAGACGCTCCCCAGCTCACCTTAACCCATTCTGTTTCGCCTCCTCTTCCCCACATCAATGTCAGCATGAAAGGTGTGCTAAACAATGCCCCCTGCCCCCACACAGGCACCCCTCCTCCGCCTCCGGCTACCCACTCACCTGCTTCTCAGGCCTTCCATTCCTGAGCGTCCCCATGCCAGGCCTCCTCCTGCAGCCACGGAAGACAAGCCAACGGTCTGGGAGTGAGCGAGGAAGCCAGGGCGCTCCCCGCCCTGCAGCAGGTCCTCAACTTATTTCCCCTAACCCCGGGGAGTCATGAGGGGCACTTGGTGCTCTCAATAAAGCCAGGTTGTTTGGATGAACCCGATGGGACCAAGATGTTTACATTCTTCTCACTCTCTCACCACCACAACGTGCGAGGGATCCAAATATGTTGCAACAGTGTGGCCTTGGGCCCGTGGGTCTTGAGTTATGAAGTGTTGTGGCAAACTCTCCTTGTACAGAGATGTTACCAGCAGAGGACTCTGTCCTGAACCTTAGCAGTAAGAATGCTAGAGGGCTTTCTCCCTGTCTGTGCCCACAGGTTTTCTGAGGTGTCTCCCTGATGGAACAAACATCTGAAATCCTCCTAGGACTCCAGGCAGGACTCCTCTGGCAATCCCTTCTCCTCCCCAGACACCATGTTTATCCAGGCCATCGGAGCGAGGCTTGGCAGGGGCACACGAGCCCCCCGAACCTGACCCTTCCCCAAGTGCCCGTCTCAGGGGGGGGCAGATGTTTGGATTGGCGGCTGGACTGAAGTAGGGAAATAAGAACAGTTTCTCTCCACGTGGAGTCATGTACAGTTTCTCCAGCAGGTGATAAAGTTGCAATAGGAAGGAAAATCTGAACTTGAGTTTTCTGGCTTTCCTCTGGATATAAATTTTAGGGAATCTCTCCACACTGCAAAATCTTCCAGGACTTTCTCCCTCTTTTAGAGCCTTGCATTGTCACGCCTTTATCCTGCCTGGCACTGTCCTGATTTATATGCCTATCTTATCCTTGAGCCACATCTTACTGGTTTTTTCACAGCCAACCTCATCCTTCCCCTGCCTTGCAGGGTCTCACATAGTGCTTTACAATGAGCAGGCATTCAGTGAGGACTGTGAACTGGATTTGGAGCTGTTTTCATCCAAGCCTTCCATTACCCACTCTGATCTGAGAGACTTCGCATTTAAAATACTAGAAAGATGGCTGTAGGAGACTCAGGCTGGGGTATATGCTCAAATCTCAACAGCTCCCTTTTCCTTTGGGGAACTCTCCAATATGTAGGAGTGTTCCCCAGTGATCATATCAGTGTTGTTATCCCACCCCCTCCCAAATACACCCCACATTTAATCCAGGGTTTATACCTGACCATGTAGGGTCCCTCAAATTTTTACTTCCAAATATTTGAAACTGTAAGAGATTGAGCTAAGTCCTAATGAGGACTGGGATCTTGAGAGAAGATTCAGACTTCCATCCCCAGGACCACTCGTGTCCACACTTCATCTGGAGTCTGGTCCTTCAGCTCCTTCTATTATACAAGCTGCACCAGCATCCTTCCAGCAAGTCCCTTTTGTGCACAAGGAGGCCGCGGCTAGTTCCTGCAGCACATACTCAAAGGACCTGAGCCAATGCAGTGATGGAAAAGGGCACAGAGAAAGCCTGCTGAGCTCTGAGGCCTGCCACTGTCTTCCACTTGCTGTGTGTTATAGAACAAGTCACACCTTCAGCTTTATCTCCCCAGTGATCAGGCCACCGCTGGGGAGAACACACTCAAGTATGGAGGGAGCTGTAAGCTGCAGGAATGGCAGAGGAATGACAGGGGGCAGGAATAGCTGCCCTTCACCGCCAGGTGAGCTGGCGAGTGTCTCAGTAGTTCTCATTCTGAGAGCGACAAGTAGTACAGGCAAACACAGGTAGGTAGGAAAGCAGGAGGAGCCTGTTTGGGAAGCAGAGAGCTCCCCTGGAGTTTGAGACTCCTTGTGTTAAAGTATAAGTTTATTATTATTATTATTATTATTATTATTTAGGTATGGCAAGGACAACCTAAGATTAGGAGAAGACTGCCTTTGAAAAGATAAACTCACAATCCCAGGAGCTAGGGCACACCACACCACAGGGGGCCACGTGGGGACACCTCGAGGCCAAGGTCGGTCAGCAAGCAGGAGGAGAGGGCCAAAACATGGGCTAAAGCCTTTACTGTGGTTTCCTTGGGAAGGAATGGGCAAGACAGGGTGAGCAAGTTTAGAGCGGGCTAGTTGGAATCATTTTAGTAGGCTCAGGGGCCTAGGGGCTGGCCCCGGGGTGTTTCAGGTGGGGGAATAGTCACCTTAAGGGTGACAGAGAGAGGAGGTAGTTGGGGTGTGGGCTCTGGATTGGTTGGTTTGCCTTTTTTTTTTTTTTTAAAGTAAGTTCTATGCCTAATGTGGAGCTTGAACTCAGGACCCCAAAATCAAGCATTGCATGCTCTAGTGACTGAGCCAGCCAAGTACCCTGCTTTGTTTTTCTTTGTTTTGAAGTAAACGCTACACCCAGTGTGGGATTCAAACATCAAGAGTCTCAAGCTCCACCAACTGAGCCAGCCAGGTGCCCCTCGTTGGACTTTGAAAGGTGCCCTCTGGGGCTAGTTGCTTCCTATCTCTAGGAATTGGCTAGCCCTGGGAGGGACAGTCCCTCTAGGGTCAGCAAGACCCAGACATCAAAGAATCACAATACAAAAAATACCCCAAAAGCAAAAAGCCATGGCTGGTACATCCCTGTAGGAGATTTGAGAGAGGAAATGGGAGGTGGGACTCGATCATGAGGCACCACAAACATTATAAGCGAAGGAGGCTGGGTTTCATTCTACAAATTCTTCTGCAGCACTCTAAAGGACTATGAGCTGGGGCATAGTTATTAGAAATGTTATTTTGATGTCTTTGGACAGGATGAGGTAGAATTTAAGGATCAGATCAACAGAACCTGGTGACTAACCAAACGTTGGGAGGAGGAGAAAGAAGGAGGAAAAGCTAACTCCAGTATTTCAAGCCTTTGTGATTGGAGGATAGTATCACTATTAATAGATACGGGTGTCCGAGGAGAAGGCACTCTCAGTAGGAGACGTGGGAGAAAAGTGGGGAGAAATGTTGAGAAGGGTTTCACAGATGTCAAGAGGAGAATGGTTCCAGAACATCTGTGTGACTATAGCCAGCAGGCAGTTCCCATTTATTGTTGCTTTGTGTGATTATTTGACACTGTGGGTATCTCAACTCCCCAGCTATGTCAGAAGAACCTTCATGGACTTGTGTCCTAATTGTCTTTGTGCTTTCCCAACCCACAGCCCAGGACCTCGTTCCCTTGGTCCCTGCCCTTTGGGAGGTTAACCTTGACTATTTGTCAGAAGGCACATCTGCCAGACTTGTCCGCATGAACACGGAGCCAGTGTTTCCCTGCTTAGCAAAGGTGTCACAAGGTTACACACTCAGGACAGAGATAACAGATTAAATATCTGTGAGCACCGGCTTCCTCATTTGCCAAAGAAGGGGTTTTCTAGATATTCCTTAGGGTCTTTCCTCATGCTAATATTTTATGAATCATTTCTAACAAATGTATGAATTTGAAACTTTGTGATTCTGTAAAGTAGGTACCTAGTACATCAAGGCAGTTGCCTGCTCTTGTCTTGTCTGTGTCACCATTAGGCATAGGTCTCTTCCACCTTGACTCCTACCAGATCTTGTTGGCCTCAGAAACAGTCAATTCTAATGGTGTAAGTAAATGCCTTCCGATTCCCTCCCCCATTCTTCTTCTTTTTTTTTTTTTTAAGATTCTTTAATTTATTTTTTTGACAGAGAGAGATCACAAGTAGACAGAGGGGCAGGCAGAGAGAGAGAGGGAGGGCAGCGGGCTCACTGTTGAGCAGAGAGCCCGATGCGGGACTCGATCCCAGGACCCTGAGATCATGACCTGAGCTGAAGGCAGAGGCTTAACCCACTGAGCCACCCAGGCTCCCACCTCCCCCATTTTTCTAACATCAGCCTCTATTTATGCCTGGGTAAGCCCATCTTTCGGGTTGAGTGGCTTCCAACTTCTGCTACAGACACAGAAGTGTCTATAGGCAGAATCCAATCATGACTTCTCTGGAGTGTCCTAATTCCACTGTGAGAACATGGTGAAGATCACTCAGTGGTGAAGTTATGGTGATGAAGAAGAAAACAGGAGAGAAAGGGGAAAGGAAGTCACATTTACTTAGGCCCTTCCATATGTGGCCTCTACTGGATTCTTTGAATCCCCTTATCAACCACTCCAGTGGTACCTTGTACCATATATAATATCATCAGACTTGTAAACCCAAGTTCACTGTCTCTCTTCCCATTAGAAGTGTGTGTTCCCTGAAGACAAGGACTGTATTATGTCTGTCTTGTTCACTTCTCTATTCTGGATACTCACAGAGCGTAAGGAAAATGGTGGCTATAAGTAAATACTAAATGAACGAGTGAATAAATACATTTAATCCTAATAGTTCTACAAAGTAATAGTATTTCCATTCTACGGAAGAAGCTAAGGTTCAGTTGGATTTAGTAGATTGCCTGTGGCCACATGGTTAGAGCTGGATTGGGATGGCTGGTGGCAGATGACCAGGACTGGGCTCTTTCTTCTCCTGGGCATGTCCTCCGTGAAGAATGCCCCAAGCAAGAGCCACCACAATGCTCTATGTCTATTCTCGGAAATGGAAATAGACCACAGCTAAACAAAACAGAATTTATTGGGATGATCTCAGGGGCTCACAAAATAGGAGAAAAGTTAACAAACCGGGGCAGAGGCAGGTATAAATAAAAGTTGAATGAGAGCCCAGAGTCAGATCCTCTCCAACAGACTTGGTTCCATTCTTACCCTAACTCAGCTCAACTTAGAATCCACGAGGGAGGCTTTAAATGGCCAGAGGAGGGCAGCATACCTGTATTGGCAGTTCCGCCAAGATTGTACATAATGGGCAGAGGAGATTCCCCAAAAAAGAACCCACATGATCTTACCAGAAAAGAACAGGAGTGAGTGCTGGGCATCCAAAAACAAAGCAGGTGTCCTTTACAAACTGTTACATGGAGGACCTCCAGGATCCTGAGCCAGAAATGAGTTGTCCCCTCAAGCGGCTACATTTCCCTCTGCTTCTCCAGGAGGTGTGAATGGAGGAGGGAGAGGGAGTGGAGGAATCTGTCACAAAGCCACCTTTGAATCCCAGATGGGCTCCTCCTTAAAATTTCCTCAGGTATTGAAGAAAGTGAGACCTCACTTGTCTCCCAACCCAATACCACCACCCCCCCAGACCTGGCCTAGCTGACTTTGTTTGTTGCTTCTGTTGTTATTCACACTTCCTGTGGGATCATTTCAAAGCCCTATTTCCTGATGGTCCAACATCCTTCTGCAATCAACTGGCAGGGGGTGAAGCCTGCCAAAACCTCAGGTAGCGGCCCTGCCCAGCACCATTTTCAGCAACATCCTGTGTTCACAGCTTTTCAATTCAGCTCCAAATGCCAATTTTGGTTTGTGAAAATTTCCATGGCCTCCTGCTAGGCTGATGTTCACATATCCCAGTGCACAGGCACAGCGACCTTGGCCAGACTGTGTTCCTCTCGCACCAATCTCCAGCCCCCACCCCCGCTCTGTGCTCTGTGCTATCATTACTTTACACAGAACACCTTCAATGCTGGCAGTAAGCTCTGACTTCGGAGCAACCTAGCAACCCTCTTTGGTAAGTGAGCATGTCTTAGGAACTTAGAGAGTTTAAGAAACCCCCTTATAGTTATATGGTGTGATTGTGGTTGAAACAGTACTGGAAACCAAGGCTTTTGGGCCCAGGTCCCAGGCTTCTCCATTAATAAGGCTGCTAAATCAGGTTAGTGAGAGGCTTGTAATTCTGCTATAATGTGCCCGGAGAGCCCATAATTTCACAGTTCCAACAAAGCCCTGAATTTTCTGTAGAACTAATTGGTTTAGAAATTTCTCTCAGAAAGAAAGAAAGAAAGAAATTTCTCTCAGTGAGTACATACTATGTCATCAGACTCTGGCCTAAGCACTTTACATCCATTGCCTTCAATGCTCACAACTACCTTAGTATTTACTATTAGCCCCTCTTCACGGAAGCTCACAGGTTAAGAAATTTGGCTCAAGTCCGTCCAGGTAGTGAGTGGTAGATGCCAGATTCAGACCCAGCAGTCAGGTTCCAGAGCCTGTGTCTTCCACTGCACTTCAGTACATAACTACCTCTTCCTGTAACACACACACACACACACACACACACACACACACACACCCTTCCCAAAGACCTCTCTAGGAGCCTCCCTGTCCTTTGGTTTAACAACTCCCCCCCCCCACCACTCAATTTAATGGGTATAAAAACAAGGTGCAGAAGAACTTGCCTAAGTGTGGGATTTTTTAAAAAAGATTTATTTATTGTGTGTGTGTGTGTGTGTGAGAGAGAGAGAGAGAGAGTGCGTGTGCCTGTGTGTGTGTGTGTGTGTGTGCGCGTGCGTGCGTGCATATAGGGAGAGAGAAACTCAAGCAGACTCCCTGCTGAGTGTGGAGCCCAATGTGGGGCTCGATCTCACGACCCTGAAATCACAACCTGAGCCAGAATCAAGAGTCAGTGGCTTAACCGACTGAGCCACCCAGGCGCCCCTGTTTTAACAGC
The DNA here is from genome assembly GCF_010015895.1 of Lontra canadensis. Taxonomy (NCBI): domain Eukaryota; kingdom Metazoa; phylum Chordata; class Mammalia; order Carnivora; family Mustelidae; genus Lontra; species Lontra canadensis. Next base: position 5,449,584 of record NW_022631027.1, read on the forward strand.
TTTAATGAAGTATAATTTACATACTATAAAAGTCACCTATCACATGCGTACAGCTTGATTATTTAAATTTAAACAGTTGTGTGATCACAATTACCATAATAATCCAGTTTTAGAATGCTTCCATCCCACCAGTTAACTGTCATCTCTAACTCTACTCACATTTGCCCTTTCTAAAAATTCCACATAAACAAAATCATACAAAAATGTAGGCTTCTGAGTCACTTTTTCTACTATGCATATCTTTGTAGTTCATCCAGGTTTTGCATGTATCAATAGTTCATTCCTTTTTATTTATCCCCTCATATGGATAAACCAGGTTTTGTTTATTTACATACCAGTTGGTGGACATTTGATTATTTCCAGTTTGGATTGTAAGAAAGGAAAAACCATTTTCCCTCTGCTTTTCTGACTACTTGGCCAAGACCCCTGTAATAAAAAACAGATTAACAAGAAAAAAGCCAAACAGGGCACCTGATTGGCTCAGTCGACGAGCATCTGCCTTCGACTCAGGTCATGACCCCAGGGTCCTGGGATCGAGTCCACCTCAGGGCTCTCTGCTCAGGGGGGAGTCTGCTTCTCCCTCTCCCTCTGCCTGCTGCTCTACGTACTCATGCTCTCTGTCAAATAAATAAATAAAATCTTTTAAAAAAATGAAAAAAACAAACAAATTTATTAACATGTATACCTCAAGTATACATGGGAGACACCAAGGGAATAATGGGTAATTCCTTGAGGTGGGCTAAACCTCCAGCTGGAATGCCATTTTTTTGGCTAAAATAAGAGGAAAATCGTGTGTGGGGAGGGAGTGTGAGGGTGGAGGCCAGTTAGGGGAGGTTATTAGAAAAAGCATGGTGGAACAGGGTAAGGTTTATTATGCATTTTTAGGTCAGTGCCTTCTCTTTCGATAAGGTTCTCTTGTGATTTATGATCATCCTTCCCTTCCTGGTAAAGAAGGGGAGACATCCTTACAAATGGAGATTTCTTTCATAGATGTAAATTTCCCTTACAAAAAGGTAAATTTTCTGCTTTCAGAGCTTCTTTTGTGTCTGATGTTTCTTAAAATAATCCTTATGCTAAAGAATCATATTTTGGGGTGGCATATTCTGCTACCCTTCAGGGGCTGTTATGATGTAGCTATGATATTTTTGCATGTGTTTGTGTGGATATATGTCCTCATTTCTCTTGGGTAGATACTTAGGAGTGGAATGGCTGGGTCAACTGGGAAACATATATTTAACATTTTAGAAACAGCTTAGAAACAATTTAGAAAATTTAACATTTTAGAAACATTTAGAAACATTTTAGAAATGTTTAGAAACATAGAAACATTTTAGAAACTGTTATCAAATTAGCTGTACTATTTTATGCTTCCAAAAGCTATGTATGAGAGTTCTAGTTTCTCCACATCCTTGTCAATTTAACTGATACTGTCTATCTGATACCTTAGCCATTCTAGTGTAGGTAGGAGCCTCATTGCACTTTCAATTTGCATTTCTTTGTGACTGATGTTGAGCATGTTTTCTTTTTAATTTTTACTTTTTTATTAACATATAATGTATTATTAGCCCCGGGGGTACAGGTCTGTTAATCGCCAGGTTTATACACTTCACAGCATAGCACATACCCTCCCCGATGTCCATAACCCAATTACCCTCTCCCTAGTCACCCCCCACACCCTGTTTTTTTGTGAGATTAAGAGTGTCTTATGGTTTGTCTCCCTCCGATCCCATCTTGTTTCATTTTTTCCTTCCCAACCCCCCACACATCCCACTTTGCCTCTCAACTTCCTCATATCAGGGAGATCTTATGATAATTGTCTTTCTCTGATTGACTTATTTCATCAAGCATGTTTTCATATGTTTATTGACCATTTGTAAATCTGCTTTGGTGAAGTGCCTGTTCAAATCTTTTGCACATTAAAAAAAGTCAATTTATCTTCTTATTGTAAGCATTATTTCTGTATTTTGCACAAAAGTCCTTTATCAGATACATGTTCTGCAAATGTTTTCTCGTATTGTCTGGCTTGTCTTTTCTTTCTTTCTTTTTTTTTTTTTTTTCTATAGTATCTCCTGAAAAGCTGAAGTTTTTAATTTTGATGAAGTCTAATTCATCCATATTTTTCCTTTAAGGATCATCTATCCCCTAATCCATGTTCACAAAGGCTTTCTGCTATAAGTTTTATAGTTTTACATTCAGCTTTATGATTTATTTTGAGTTATTTTTGCATATGGTGTGGGCAAAGATTTAAGTTCTTGTTATGGATATCTAATTGTTTCAGCATCACTTATTGAAAAGACTATTGAATTGCCTTGACTTCTTTAGATCAAAATCACCTGACCATAAATGTAAGGGTTTACTTCTGAAGTCTGTTCTGCCCCATTGATCTATATGCCTATCTTTAGGTCAATACTACACTGTCTTGATTACTATAACTTTAAAATAAACCTCCAACTTTGTTCTTCTTTTTCAACATTATTTTGATTTCTCTAGATCCTCTGCATTTTCATATAAATTTTAGGATCAGCTTGTCAAAATCTACAGGGAAAAAAAGCTGCTAAGATTTTGATATGGGATTGTGTTGAAACTATACATCATGTCGGGAACAATTTTGGGGACAATATCTGAACAATATTGAATCTTTCAATTCATGAACATAGTATATCTCTACATTTGCCTCAGTCTTCTTTACTTTCTGCAATATTTTGAGGTTCTCAGTGTACAGGTCTTATGCTTTTATTAAAGCTGTTGCTAAATATTTTTTTCTCTTTCTGCTATTGTGAATGGAATTTTTAAATTTTCATCATTTGGTCATTTGTCAATAGTGTATCCTACAATTCTATTAAACTTGCTTATTAGTTCTAGTAGACTTTTGTAGATTCTTTAAGCCTTTCTACATACAAAAGCATGTCACCTGCAAGTAAGAACAGTTTTACTTCTTCTCCAATCTGTATGTACAGTTCCTAATGTCTTTTTCTTGCTCAGTTATACTGACTAGGATCTCCTGCTTAAAATTGACTTGAAGTAGTGACCACAATCATTCTTGCCTTTTTCTGTCCTGCCCTTTTTACAGATCCTGTATGATCTCTTTTTGAAGGGACTCCCTGATGGCTCTTCCAGAAAACGAGGAGGTACTGCAGATACCCAGCATCTCAGTACAGCAACTTTCTAGTAGTTGCCTGAGACTCTTGTCATTTCTCTTCTCCTCAATCCCTGCCCCCCTTTCTTAAAGTCCAGATTCCTGCCTCACAACCAGTCCTGTGCCCAAACTTTTCTGCTTTCTTAGGGTGTCCCCTCAGCATCTCCTCCTGCCTTATTGGCTCCATGACTAAAAGACTTTTGAAACTCACAAGGCACTCCTATTTCTCTCTCAAAGTTTCCTCTCAGCACCAGTTTTAGTACCTCTGTGTAGCACCTGCTTTCTTGGCCCCCTTCCATGGGGTTCAGCAAGAGGGAATTAAAAATCAACTGAAGTGCTTGGAATTCTGATGAAAGATCCCCAAAACCCCAAAAGGAGCTAAGGATGAGTCTTAGGAGAAGGCCCTGACAGCTGAGACCATTCTAGTCACTGTGAGGTCCTGCAATGAGCTCTCTAAACTCCAACTGCCTGCACTTTTTTCTCTCTCATGCTCTTGAGAACACCTGCTAAACCCAAACAGCCTAATCCCTCTAAAGCACCATAAACTCACCATGTTTATCTCCTGGTCTTCGGTTTTGCTCCCCTCCCTCCTGGAATGCCTTCCCACTTTCCTCTGCCTGTCCACAGCCTGCCTCTCCATCAGCACCTAACTCCAGTTCTTTCTCCCTCTTCCACAAAACTTGTCCTGGTGGCGCTGGCCCCTGGGGAGCTTTTAACCTTTCCACAGGTGTACTCAACTGCCCACCCAATTCACAGCAAGTTTGTGCTGTATAATCAGTACGGATTTTCCCCAGACCACTTTGATGTAAGGAACTTCACATTTGTTTGTTCTAAACCATGATCTCTGCCTTAGACCCAACCACCAAAACTGATGAGAAATTCAATTTTGGCCACCAACCTCCTCTTTGAGGTTCTTGTAGTGGCTGTAGGGGCAAGTATTCAGTATATACTTCGTCACTGCTAAGTTATTCACCATCTATACCTTAAAGCTCATCAGTTAGTTAAGCAGGGGAGCAAAATCCTATTGTCATGCTAAGTCCAGTAATGCCTTATTGACCAACAATAGATGGAGACTACACTGGATTCCCCCTCCTACTACCCCTGACTTGTTCTTTTTGCCTTCCCTCCCTCCAGAGCAACCTTCCAGCTCTCCCTGACTCCCCCCAGAACCTTTCAATGGCCATCCTGGATCACTATGCTATGAACATAGCAGTGGGTGGTGCCGCCTTTACAGCCCAGCAGGTGGTGCTGGGAGCTACTGACCCTGAGGCCAGCAGGGGTAGCCAAGCCCATCCCCCTGCAGTCCCTGCCTCCCAGAGGCTCTCCTGATGCCCTTGGGTAACCCCAGCCTTGACCCTGGAATACAAAATTGTCTCATGGTTCATGCTCTTTCTGCCTGCAAACTACATGCCTGTCTCACTGGCTTGCCAGCATTTTCATAGTATGCAGAGGGCAGTGAATTACAAGTTACTTTTCTTCAGTCAGTTCAAGCCAGTCTGGCACTAGTCCCTCATTCTCCTTTGTCAACGAGGCAAAGACTCAGTTGTTCATCCAGCTTTGTCTTGCTGCAAGGCAACACTTTCCCAGCCCTTCCTATCTCCCCAGAAGCCCTGGATGTGGCTTTCACTTGACCCTCTCTGAAGTGTGTGGAAAATCAAGGCACTGAGCCACTCCGGGATAGGTGGGAATTGGGACAGGGAGGGAGGAAGTTGGTGGAAACAGTTTGCAGTTGGCAGCTCATTAATCGGGTGTTATTTTACTGCTGGGCACGAGTGATCAAAATGACACCTGTGGGAAGGTCTCCAAAAGCCCAGACACTGTGTGCCATTGGACGGTCATAGTACGGAAGGCAGGATGTGGGCTTGTTGCTGCCGCAGGGCTTGCCCTCGGAACTAACAGAGAAGAGTGCCCTGTGGGTCCTTGACAGATTGACATATTTCTTTCCAACTTGATGGCTTTTTGGAGGGATTACTCCTAGAGCTTGTTCCTCCCTGCTCTGCACCCCCACCTTTGAGTCCGTCAATGCAGCAGCCTCCTTCATCCATTTCCACGAATCCCCCTGGATTATCTCCTGCAAACCTCAGTGTGGACTTCAATTCTACCTGCGAGTCTCTCTCTTCTCACGCCATCCAGTGCAGTTTCCCTACATGTTTGATTTCTTTCGCGTGTCAGGGCTTTGAAAGGATCTGAAATCTTACCTCTTCATCCAAAGTCAGAGATTGTTTTTCTCCATCCCGCATAGTGTCCCATTCCCTTCCTGCCCAGAGAATGCTGACCAACCCCCACAAAGCCTCACATAGTCTTCATGACCAAACCCAGGACACCTGGAGGAAAACTCCAGTATTCCTCAGACATAGTAGAGCTACTGGCCTCCCAAACCCTCCCCCACCCAAATCTCAGAACTGCCAGGTCTCCCCATGCTTCCCCCTGCATGGAGACCAAGGTATGTTCGTTAGGTTGACAGTTGGTTTTCTTTTTGTACCCCCTTAACCCAAAGAAAGGGTCTGGTAGAAAAGGCAAGTGGGAACTCCTGAAGGGGAGTTAATTACTTCAAAGCACGTCTATGGTTGCTAGAAAAGAGAGTGTGTTTGTGGGAACAAGGAAGACTGTTAACAGTCTCTGGGGCTGGTCTGAGAGGGGACCCCAGGATCTCCCACAAGCCTTTATTCCATGTCCACCCATGTACCCACTACCTCCTGCAGAGGCCTCCCCCAGGAACCGGTTACTATGAATGTTCACTTCCTACATCGTGTTTCTGTTTTTCCTAGTTCTTGACTTTTTAATCCTGTTCTAGAACCTTAGTTTGCTTCCTGGCCTCCAATCTGACTCCCTCATTAACCTTTAAACCTTCAACAGATAATTCTTTCAGTACCTTCTGTAAAACCTTGGTAAGTGCTGAGGATTCAGCACGAATCCCAGACACAATCCCTGTCTCATGGGGCTCACAGCCTTGCATGGATGCCCTTACTATGCGTCAGGGACTGGGCTAAATGCTTCACTGCAATAATCTAACAATTCTCACAGTCATAACTGTGAGGTTGTCCCCTGTTTCTAGCTGAAGAAGCTGAGCTCAGAGTCAAGGAACCCCCACAGTCTCGGCTAATCAGTGGCACAGGCAAGATTCAAGCCCAAGTCTGATTGCTTCAGAGGTCCAGTTGTTTAACCTGGGCTAAAAAAGACTGTCCTCTCATCCCTGTTTCTCCCAGGCTCAGGACAGTGCTTGGGCATGGATCACACAGTCAACATTCAGGGAGGGAAGAAAAATGTTGTTTTGAGAATCCACTGGGCTCTACCCTTCAGCCACAGAGCTCCCTCAGGTTCGGCTCTGAGGTCCCTCAGCACTTCTGGGGATTGCAGTCTCCCTCATTCACAGATCCTTCTCCCCATCCCCAGCCCCCCAGCGGGCCTTACCTCAGCCTCTTAAGGATGGACAGCCAGACCAAGGTCCTTTCCATGAGTATTGTGTATATGGAGTTGGTTCAAGACTTCTACCTGAGAAAAGGCCAAAGAAATATCTGCCTGAAGCTTTCTAATTTACACAGCAGATAATATTCAACATGAAAATGTTGAAGGAATATAAGTAGATGGATATGGCACAATCCCACTCCGCTGGTATTTCACAGGCTGCCACACTCTGTCAGCTTCCTCCCAAGATGGCTCTGAAGTGAGAAGCCAGTGTCTACCTCCTCTTCCAAGCTATCTCCTGCTGCCTACTCAGGAGAGCAAAAGACCTTCCCTTTTCTATTCCTCTAAAGGGAAAAGGCATAGGATAGGCTACAGAGAATGAATTAAGTTCCCTGTGGTGCAGATGAGATTTTGATCATATTGTGATTCTACTGTGACATTTCTTTTTCTTTTCCATCTACTTAGTGGATAGTGAAGAAAAAAAATATTCTGGAGACCAAAATAGATCTAAACTGTTTAGACAACCTAAATGAGAATCCTTCCCTTTGTTAGGCCTCTCAGAAAGCTTCTCAGTACTGGGAAATACAGGGTACAGATTAGTCCTGTCTTACAGACTAGGAAACAGAGACAGAGAGCAGAATAGTGGGGATCTGGAGTCATACCAATGGCTCACATGGGAATGAGGAAGGACATGGAGACTTTGACCTACTTTTCTCTTTCTACACACCACAAACTGTCTCCTGAGTTGCACATTTTGATCCTCTTTGTTACAAGAAGACTGAAATGAAAATATCTAGATGTTTTCAGAGCCCATGTTTGCTTGCTTACTTTTTGTTTTCATTTTTGTTTTCTGCCACTATAGAAGTGTTCCATCTTTTATGACAATTACGATGAATGCTGAGGTTGGAGATTTGGAGAGGTTATTGGTAAAACCTTGAATTTGAGAGTCAGGAAAATCTGTCTGTATTTGGACAAGTTAATTAACCTATTTCTGAGCCTATAAATAGACATTACTAACCCCTCCCTCACTGGCATACATCATGAGGAATTAAATGGAATGCTGTAGGTAAAGCACTTGGGGAGTGCCTGCCACACAGTAAGCACTCAGTAAAAGTTAGTTGTTCTAACTGATACTAAAGCTGTTACTATGCAGACTCCTCTTTACTGCTTGGTTGGTTAGCTTGGTTTGAGATGAGCCCACCTATACGGCTTCCTGAGGAGTCTACCTTGTTTGGTGAACCGGCGAAGCTAGTCCTTGGAGGCCCAGTTCCATGCAGGTTTGGTTGGGCAATTGTTTTTCTTGACCCATTTTCTGACTATAGCTTCTAGCTTCAGGATTGTAACCACATCCTTTTAGTCTTTACACTCATTGGACGTGACTTTCAAAACTGAGATTTTAGTTGATTGTCAGAAGACAATATTATGTCATAGAACAGATCTGCTACGTGTTCTTATGATTTCCTGATAACTCAAATCTGAAATGCCCATGCCTTAGGGTCCCAAGCAGTTAGGTCAGATAGAGGAGACCCACATTCAAGAATGCATGCCTCTTTTGAAAGCAAGTTCTTACTTCTTTCAGCATCTACGGCAAAGAATATTGCATCTTGGGCGTTGAATTATCTAAGACATGTTGCAAAAAAGAGGTTTAATGTATAGGAATAACATTAAATTCAAAACTATTTACATCTCTGAGACTTTGTCAATAAGGAATTCTCAGGAGTTGTTCCTGAGCATCTTCTAAGAAGATTTAATTTCAAAAGAGATAAGAAATTGATGTCATTTGACATTGGCTTTTCTTGGCTACAAAATGATAAATTAGGCCACCTCACGGTTCTCACTGGGGACATGTTCCAAACTTGGCCATTGAGTCCATTTGCAAATCTGTTTTAAAACAAAACATTTGCTTATTTATTCCTGTCTGGCCATATGTCATTAACTTATTCATTAAACGTCTATGGAGCTCCTACTATGTGCTAACCATTGTTTACCATGCTGGAGATAATGTTGAACAAAGTATTTTTTCCCCATTCTAATGAGCTGAGACAGCTGATAATAGACAAAATTCATAAACAAGAAAACTGTCAGACGGTAAGGAGCTCTACAGAGAGAATTAGAATGGGGGATTCAGTAGAGAACAACTGGGTGACTGCTTTATATCAAGCTGTCAGGAGGAAGCAAGTGACAAGAACAGACTTTCTGGAAGGGGAAAGAAATCCAGGTGCAGCCTCTAGGACTTAAATGAACTTGGTATTCTCTCTCTGCTCTCCTCCATTCTACCTCATTAAATTGTAAACTCCAAATGGCCAAGACCTCGATGATCCATTTTTATGATGAGGAAGTGATTCTTTAAGCTAACATGTTACCTTGTTCAGTTGTATTAAAACTCTTTTAAGAGTGAATTAGAATTTTTCAGGAAATTTCTATAATCTTAATGAATGCAACTACTATACCCAGTTTTTCAATTAGAAACCTGGGGTTCATTCAAGACTTTGCTATGAAGATCAAGATATTTTGTGTGGTAAGTTGGCTTTTTTAAAATGTTCTCTTTTTCTATCTAGAAAAAGATGATTAAAAGTGGTCATGTTACCTGACATAGCCAAGATATTTTCTCCTTTTCTTTCAGTGTTGAACTTAGATATCCTTACATTTAGAGAGTAGGCATAAGTTAAGAAAAGTGAGGCTGGAGGCTCCTGGGTGGCTCAGTTGGTTCAGCATCTGCCTTTGGCTCAGGTCATGATCCCAGCGTCCTGAGATCAAGCCCCATATCCGGCTCCCTGCCTGCTTCTCCCTCTCCAGCTCTCCCATGCTTGTGTTCCCTCTCTCTCTATCTCGGTCATAAATAAAAATAAAATCTTAAAAAAAAAAAAAAAGGAAAAAGAAGGGTGAGGCTGGGTTATAACAGATAAATTCCATGCTACAGTCCTTTGTGGCTCTCCTCCAAGTGGTGACTCAGGGTTCCACATCCCTTGCATCTTACACTGATGCCATCTAGATTTACCACAGAAGAGAATGTGAGACCCTGGACAGTTGCACAAGGAACTGTGCCAAGAGTAGCATACATCATTTCTACTCTTTCTACTTTAATAGGTAGAATCCACTCACATGGTCCTAACCTAATAAGGACCACTTAAGGATGTCTAGGAAGTGTAGTTTTCCTGTGTGCTTGGGGAGAGGTGAATGGCGTGAGATTTGTGAACTGTGAGCATTACCTTTGCTACAGGAAAGTCTCCCCTACTGTACCCAGCTCCTCTCCCAAGAGGTAGATTAGGTTAGGTTCCCCGCTTTGAGGGTAGCATGAAGTCTGACTTGCAACAGGCACTAAATAAGTATTTGTTGGTTGGATGGAAGAAGGGATGGATAGATTGTAACCTAAGGTCTTATAGCTAGTAAAAGAATGAACTACAATGAATATTTGTTGAATCGATTACCTAATTAATAGAAAATTAATTCACAGTATGCTCAAGAATTATAACAAGAAACCAAAACCACACTATTCAAAAATAGAGTAGTTTTAGGGGACCTTAGAAAATTCTTTTTACTATTTCATGTTATTTCAACATACAACCTCACTAGCCAAAATCATTCCATCTCTCCTCCCATCTGAATTACTCTGGCAATCACTCTAGTTGTTTCAAAATTGGGAAATTATTCTGAAGGCATCACGGACTGTTGATGGCTTTGACTTTGGCTCCCTTCACCATCACTCCTAGTGTTACCATAAACCTGTTTTTAAGGCCCTGAAGTTGGCCACTCTTGAAATGAAATGGGAAAACCTGAGTTTGCAGGCCAGTTTGGTCCCCAGCCCAGTTCCCCAGCCAAAGAGAGTGAACAATCCTGCATTTGTGGCACCCTGAGGCTGCAGTGACCTTCCGGGCCAGCCAGGATGCTGGAGGGAACACACATTCTCTTAAATGACAGTAGAGGAAGAACCAACCCATTGCCCACGGACTGATAAATGGGCCCCTCTTTTCCCCTGGGAGAGCTTCAGCAAGGCCCCATGTGGGGCTTAACTCTTTCCAGTCTCCAGCTGTGTATATAGAATCTCATCTATCCCATCTCTTAGCTGATAATAAATCAGCCTGGAAATAGACAATAATTCATCCCCAGTGCTAAATATTGCTACTTATTTAAGTTGATTATCGGATTGCTATATTTCTCCACCTCTGCACCAGAAGGCAAGGACAATGGCTGCTTTATCACTTTGTTTTCTAGTACCTAGCACAGGGCATGGCAAAGAATAGATACTATGGCAATCTTTATTAAATGCAGAATGACTATGGGCAAACCTGTCTCAGAGCTTAGGCTCTCATTTTGTTTTGTTTTAGCACCATCTTCCCCAGACTGATCATATCCCCTTCTCATTATAAACACAAACTATATATCAAGTGGCTTCTGCCTTTTGCATTTGACTCAGTGCGTCTCAGAACCATCAAGACAGAAGCTTGGGGTCAGCCTGTTCACCACCTTTCAATCTGGAGCTGGGGCTGAAAGCCTCTTTGCTTCCACACTGCTTCCACACTTCCACATACCCTCCATGCGACGACCAGAGGACCGCTTACAAACCCGGGGGCAAATACTGTCATGGTTAGTTTTTCATACAAAACAAGACGCTTAAATTCCCGTGGTTTAACAGACTGTGGAATGAGCAGAAAGTCTAGCATCTCTGTCTTGGGGCTGTCTCCCACCCCATGACTTGTCCAAAATCACAAAGGCTCACAGAATCCCAACAGGATTGGGTCTGCCGGGCTTCTCCAGCCCAGTGGGGGATGGTTCCTGGTCACTGCCACCTGCCTGTGTGAGATGCCCACTCAGAGCCTTCAGGCGAAGCTGGGCTAGGGCTTTACAAGGGCCACTGAAGAGAGTGGGAAAGATGACTCTCTGTCTCGTGCTCAACTCACATAAGTTCCCAGAATCGCAGCTCTTACTGCCAACCTTCAGTCCTTTATGGAACCTTTCCTCAAAGATCCAGTCACATAAAGGGCTGTGTTAGATTGTATCAGCCTGTCCAGTCCTGCGGACCCCAAACTTCAGTCAACGTTCCATCCCCAGTGACCATACCACTGTAGGTCCAGCAAATTTTCCTTGCCCACGTTTGCAACACAAAAGGTCCTCGGCATTCCTCATGTCCAGCATCCAGGGCTACCCAACATCTCTTAGATTGGTCATGGTGAGGGTCTCCAGGGGGCCTTATTTCCCTCAGAAGGAAGGAGCCACGGCAGCACCGCAGGACACTGAACCCTCCCAGACCTTATGATACATTTTCTCCGGAGAAGGGGAGGAAGGAGAGGAAAGAGAACACTACCAGGGAAGCAAGTCATTCTACTACACAGCTCTTCCACACTGACGGCACGGGCAGATCCCCTGCTTCTCTTGAGCAGAAGACAGACTCCCTTCTCACAATGGCACATACTCCAGAATTTAGTGACCAACTTTACAATTAGGAAGAAAATGGAGAGATTCACCCCCATTGAGTTGTCTGGCTTCAAGGTGCTGAAGCCAGACATTGTAGTAGCGGTCTTGGCCAGACGTTGTAGTAAAAGAACTGAAATTCTAATGCAAAATAATCTTTCAGGTGACGGATGGGATAGGCTCCTGGGGTGGAAGGACAGGGTGCTTGGGGCCCTGGGGGTCAAATTTTTCTTTTTTGGAATAAGGGTCAATATTACTTGGCTATTGCAAGAACAGTGGCGGTGGACAATTCCACAGATGCAGCAGCACACCCCGGCTCTCAGGCCTGACTCAGGGCTCCTTTTCAGGGCCAGGGGCAGGCCCTACTGCATCCTAAAGTGTCCCCTGGTACTGGGTCATTGCTGTCAGCTTCTGGCAGCCATAGGGGAGGCCCAAGAACTGACTACAAGGTCTAATCCAAAGCACTGACCATCAGTAGTTGGTCTGAAGGGAAAACATCAAACCACGTGGAGGTGGGAAAAGTTGTCACACGTGGTTAGTCCATGAGACAAGACTTTAGGACCAGTGAAAATATCCCCACACTTGCTTCACTCTAGGAGGCTATTATAAGAAGCCCATGAATCAGGTGGAGAAATCAAGCAGAGAAGCCTCCCGGTGTCACAGAAACGGGCCCCTGATGGGGCCTCTGACCCCAGGACATCAGAGCCTGTGACACCTGTGAGGGAGAGGGATTGGGTTTCAGGGATTAAGAGCCTGTGAGTAAAATCGGTGTGTGTGTGTCCCTTGGAATGTGCCCCGTCACTGAATCATGCTGCTGAGGTTTTTGTTGTTGTTGTTGTTTTTCCTTGCATGATTTGCTTCTTTAACAATCACTTCAGAGTTTAAACAGTAACTGCTGCCCGTTTCCTCTTGTAGTCCTGCCTTTTAACAGACAGGCCAAGAGCAGCAGCCGCCAGCCTCCCTGGGGACCCGCAGAGGAGAGTTTGACTGTGAGGAGGTCGTCAACGGTCTCCTTCTGTTGGCTGAACGTGATCTGATTCTGTTCCATTCCAAGAAGGCACTGAGCATGTGTGCAACACTGCCTTGGCCCTGGCCGGGTGGGGGTGGGTGGGCAGACAGGACAAGTAGGATGCTGCCATTGCCAGGTGGGGAGATGGCCAAGCAGGGCCACGGCTATGGAGATGTGAGGGTCCTGGGTGTGGAGCTGGGATCCTTGTTCAGGACTCAGGCTTCAGGCAGAGGCTCACAAGTACTGGCCAAAGCCTGGTTGCCCTCCAGGTAAGACCCCAGGTGTCCAGCTCTTCCAGGATCCTGGGTCAGGCCTGTTTCCTGGAGACCTGAAGCTGTTTCCTGGAGACCTTGTGGCTAGTGCCAAAAATTCCTCCTGATCCTCAGAGTCCTTCTAGAAACATGCATGTACCTGCTCCCCCAAGAGAGTCACACTCACACGGTAACAATCCCACCCCGCCCCCTTGCACTCAGAGTCACCAACAGCTCACATTTCTGAAGCTCAAAAGCAGGCTCTGGGCATGGCTGTTTGGATTCAAAGCCCAGGTCGGCCATTACAGCTGTGGAGCCTGGGGCCGGTTGCCTGACCAGTATGTGAGGCATGCGGAGCAGAATCCGGCAGTGGGGGGATCGTGAACATGACACAGCTGTGTTCCTTTGCTCACCACACCGCTTCGAGCAGACTGCTCTAGAACAGTGTTGACTGACAGAACTGTAATATGATCTACACATAGAATTTCAAAATTTTTTCTGAGAAACTGATTTCAAGAAAGTGAAAATATGGGGCACCTGGGTGGCTCAGTGGGTTAAGCCTTCACCTTCGGCTCAGGTCATGATCTCAGGGTCCTGGGATTGAGCCCCGATCAGGCTCTCTGCTCAGTGGGGAGCCTGCTTCCCCTTCTCTCTCTGCCTGCCTTTCTGCCTACTTGTGATCTCTCTCTGTCAAATAAATAAATAAAATCTTAAAAAAAAAAAGTGAAAACAGTTGACACTAATATTCACTAACCAAATATCCCAAAATGTTGTCATTTTTAACATGTAATTAATATAAAAATATTACTGAGATATTTTACATCTTTTTTGGTATATGTCTTTAAAATCCGGCATGTTTTTTATATTTATAGTGCATCTCGATGTGGACCAGCCACAATTCATGGGACCACATGTGGCTCAATAGACCATATGGCTTGTTGGTACCATATTGGATAGCACAGCTATCCCCACATGACCGGAACGAAATAAGAGCAACAGCTAGTGCGGAACCTGAGTGGCTCAGTCAGTTAAACGTCTCCCTTCAGCTCAGGTCATGACCTCAGGGTCCTGGGATTGAGTCCTGCATCAGGCTCCTTGCTCAGCAGGGAGCCTACCTCTCCCTCTGACTCCTGCTCTCCTGCTTGTGCTTTCTCTCTGTCTCGTTTGCTCTGTCAAATAAACAAAAAAATAAGAGCAATAACTGGCATTTCTTGACCACCAGCTGAGAAATGGGCAAATTACTAAACCTGTGTCTGTTTCCACCTCCATAAAAGTAATAATAAAACCTAATATATTCCTGTGAGCCTTAAATTGAGACATACATTTGCAATCTACACACAGTTTCCTCAGTCTAAAAAGTCCTGTCTTCTATACTTGCAAATCCTTACTCTTTCATTAAGACTTTGTTCAAATGTCACCTCCTCTGTGAAGCCTACCTACCTTGCCTCTCAGTTCCTGGCTCTGGACTAACTTAGCACATTGTTCCAACCTGATGGTACTTCTTTCCTTGCTTTGAGATTGTTTCCCAAGCTGTCTACTGAGTGAATCTGGAAGGGATTCTTGCATCTCATTCATTCTGAAATGTAGATTTTCAACTTCTTAGCATCTCTGGAATCAAGATGCATTTATATTACAATTGGCAGTGTTTTGTTCTTTCTTGGTGAGTCCCTATGTAGGGGAGAGTAATGGTGTGACTGTATTTATATGGCATAGATTTGATAAATTTTAGTATTTGCCTTTGTGTCCCCAGGCACTGGGCTCAGTAAATGAAATAAATGTGTTGAATGTACTGACAACAGTAATAAAAGTTTACTGTAATTACCACATGTGTAAATTATTTGGCTGACTGCCTCTCCTTCACTCTGGATGGTAACCTCTCCCAAGGGTAGAGACTGTGGGCTCTTTCACAGTAATGGGTTGGACATCTCGTGAGAAGCCAAAAGGTAATACCTGGTTTTTGAGAAAAATGTGCCCTTGAGTTACATGCAAAGAAAGAAATCCCACCTTCTTCACTACAGCATGTTTAGGCTTTAAAATTTCCTTCAGCAAAATATCTGATTACTGCATCAGGAAGCAGAGCGATCCAGCCAGAGTGCCGGGTTGAGAAATGTGCACTTGTGGGACCAAGGGGGGAGAGAGAGAGCATTTCCCCTCAAAGCTGCATGTTTCCTCCGAAACCCCATAGGGCCTCAAAGAGATTATATTTCAAAGGACTCATTACAAGGTAAAAAGAGCTTTTAAATTCCAAGTGTTTTAACAAAATCTTTTCTCTCTAGAAGCTCCACTGTCAAATTGTGTTGTCTCTCCCCAATTCATAAAATGATATACACATAGACAAAAACATGCCAAAACTCCTCTTACTGAGAACTCCTACTATTGCCAAATACCAATCACTAGAGAGTTTAAAAACAATGCTTCGTCGTGAAAAAGTGGGGGAGGAGAGGGAAATGGAGACCTTCTGAGGAGTGGTGATCTGCAAACTATGCTTCATCAAAAACAGGGAATTTTAAAAGACCAGTGTATGAAATGTGTGGAATATACACAGAGTCTCTATAAGCAGATATTGGCTTTTAAGTCTCTGAGTTTATCCCAAAGCTGTTTAAAGGTGTTCTTTGATTTCCCTTGATGAATGGGTTGGAGTTTCAAGTAACAAAAGGACTCAGTCTTGAGGGGCTCTATTCAATTTGGGGGAATCTACCCGATTAAATGCTCACACAGACACCATCCCCCAAATTCCCACCATCCCTCCGAAGGGGAAATTGTGTCTGTTCTAACTTTGGCAAGCAGGGCAAACACTTGGGCTGCACTAAGGTTTTCCCTTTTATTGTTTCCTTTTTTGGTTTTTTGTTTGTTACCTAAAAAAACAACAACAAAAACAAACAAACAAAAAAACCATGGCTTTACACATGGTATTACAGCAAGTTGCTCCCTTCCTGGCCCTCCTCTCAGGAGGGCTCAGGATGTGGAGTCTCAGGGCTGGGCCCGGCTGGATTCCAGCTGCAGGGGCTCCTGGGAGCATTCGCCAACCTGGGCCCTTTCTGACGGTTCCCACATCCTGGATATGAAAAAAAACCAATCACAAATTATTTAACCTTCCAATTTCCCCTCTCTTCCTTCTCATCTTAAGTTCAATTTAAATGAAATTACTCTGCCTGATGGACCCAAAAGGATTGTCAAGTAGATGGTTACTCGGTCCTTCTTTCTTCTCCCATATTAATTTGTGCCCTTACCCAGCTTCTTTCTGGGAACAATTCCTGCTATCTGAAGGAAGCCCTCCTGAGTAGGGTTACTAACAGGTTGAGTGGCAGAGAGTCGCATTAATAGGAAGCCATTCAGCACTGGCCCTTCCCCTTGCTCAGCTCTGATAAGACTTCACAGGCCCCATCCAGGAGATATCTCCAGGCCCATGGAGAAGGAGCGCTGACAGTTCCAAAAGGGTAGGGCCTATAGAGCAGGGATGAACAGAGCCCAGGCAGAAGGAAGGAGGAGCTCCTGTCTACCTCGCAGCTCTCCATCCAGTGCTTCAGGCATCTAAACACATCCTGTGTTCAGGCATCTCTCATACATGATTTCATTCTATCTGTATTTAAGAGCCAGCTGCTGAGTCTGACTCCTGAAGAAGGTAAATCCATCTTATCCAGCTCTCCTTCTTGACCAGCTCTTTTGACCAATCCTTTCCCCCTTAGTTCAGCTGAAACAAAGCTGGGATTTTTTTTCCACCCACAAATAATTTTACTGGAACTAAGGAGGAAGCTAAGGAGGGACAATACAAAAACACAGAAGCAGACGAGTTCAGAGTCACAGATTTCTTATCCGGCAGAGCTTCCTGGGGAATCAGTTCCCTTTCCCCTACGCGCACCCTTCACTAAAAGAGGCCTTCATCCTTTGTGTACAGTGAGATAAGCACATTTTCCAAAGGGATATTCCAGAGATATTTCTCTCCCTTCATCTTTCTCTACCATCTCCCCCAGGTCCTGATGCTACCTAAGAACACAATCATTAATTCAATCCATCTTTTTTAAAAACCTCACAATACTATGAGCCCAAATTGGGAAACACACAACAGAATAACTGACTTGTCATCATCAAACATAGTGAGGTCACGAAAGGTAAGGAAAGAGAGAAGTGTCCCCAGATGAGACACAGAGAGTTGGGACACCTGCATGCAATGTGTGATTCCACAATAGATCCTTGTGCTTTAAAAAAAGTGTAATTGCCAAAGATTGAATGGATCCAAGGATTAGATGGTAGTATTAGGCTAATGTCAATTTCCTGATTTTGATCATTGTATTATTGTTACGTGGGCAAATGGGAAATGGGCCACTTACCCTCAAATAGTACAGTGAAAAAATGTTCTTTGTATTCTATTTGCAAATTTTCTTTAAGTTTGAGATTGTTAAACAACGTTGTTTAAACTACTTTGTATCCAACAATCCCATTTTTAGGAATCTGTTCCAAAGATATACTGTTGAAGATACAGAAGGAAAGTGAAAGAAAGAAGAAAGAGCACAAGATTATTATTAGTTTTGCCACTGAAGATGAAACAACTCAAATACCCATTACTAAAAGAAGGAAGGAGTGAGAAACGTCTCTATATGCCCCTATAGAGGGGTCTTTGAGCTACAGTCAACAAAAAAAGCAGAGCTTTCTGTATCTGAGGATCTGTGTATCTGGGCGTGTGTATGTATGCATAACACTTAAAAAATAATAGAAGAATAAGGGGCGCCTGGGTGGCTCAGTGTGTTAAAGCCTCTGCATTCGGCTCAGGTCATGATCCCAGGATCCTGGGATCGAGCCCCACATCAGGCTCTCTGCTCAGCAGGGAGCCTGCCTCCCTTCCTCTTTCTGCCTGCCTCTCTGCCTACTTGTGATCTCTGTCAAATAAATAAATAAAATCTTAAAAAAATAGAAGAATAAATCACAAATTTTTAAAAATAAATGATTGCCTTTAAGATATAGGAGAAAACTGGGTAAAGGAAATAGGGAATAAAAGTTTGACTACTTTAAATATACTGTGTTTTATAGATTTGACTTTGGAACGATGTACATGTTTTATTAAATTACATTATTAAAATGGTAATCCTGGAAAGGAAAATGAAACAAACATTCCTAAATGTGAATACGGTTTGCATAACCTCTCACCGAGGAATTATTCCATGGGATTTCAAAACTTCAGTTTGCCTCCAGATCCCTGGGGGGGGCATGCTTTAGGAACAGTGAGAACTACAAGAGCAAGAAGAGAACCCGCTTAAAACTCTTTTCAGGAATCCTATCATTGGTGGCAATGTTGGTTATTTTTCTGATGGGTGTGTGTGCGCGCGCGTGTGTGTGTGTGTGCTCCTGTGCATGTGTGTTGTATGTTTTATGATAGGACAAATGCATAATTACGTGATTTTTGAAAACAAGGATTGTCTTTGAAAACGAAGATTCTCAACTTTAGGAGAAAGATGTGCGAGTGAAGATGTTAAGCAGAATCCCTGTGATCCTGATTTAAAATTGGAAGTATCAGTATGAACTCATGATATTTTTATTTTAAGAAATGACTATATTTCCTGGTTCATTCTACTAGAGAGGCCTAGAAGCAATGAGTGACCAGTCAGCACAGAGCACCCTGATGCCCAGAGTGAGCTCCAGCAACACCATTTCCCACTAAAAGGCATATGGCTCTTTGAAGAAACAGTTGATTTCAGATTTAAAGCAGGAAACGCACAAGATATGCCTGGAACATCTTGTCACCCCAGATAGAAAGTTATAGAAAACTACTAGGATTGCATGAAGGAACTAAAAAGTCCACTTTATGGATAGTTCTATAGGGTCTTATGCGAAATGAAGTAAGTCAGACTGGGAAAGACAAATACCATATGATTTCATGCACATGTGGAATCTAAAAAAAAAAACAAGACAAATGAAGAAACAAACAAAAGCAGAATTGATCCATAAATACAGAGAAAAACTGACGGTCGCCAGAGGGTAGGGGGTGTGGGTTCGACGAAATGGGTAAAGGGGAGTGGAACATACAAGCTTCGAGTTAGGGAAAGAAGAAGTCATAGCAGTAAAAGGCACAGCATAGGGAATAGAGTCTGAGTTACTGGAATAGTGTTGTCTTGGGATGTCTGGGTGGATCAGTTGGTTAAGCATCTGCCTTTGGCTCAGGTCATGATCCCAGGGTCCTGGGATTGAGGCCCGCATTGGGCTCCCTGCTCAGCGGGAAGCTTACTTCTCCCTCTCCCACTCTCCCTGCTTGTGTTCCCTCTCTCTCATTGTGTCTCTATCAAATAAATAAATGAAATCTTCAAGGAAAAAAAAAAGGAATAGTGTTGTCTGGTGACAGATGGCAGCTACACTCGTGGTGAGCACACCGATAACAGGTAGAGAAGTTGAATCACTATGTCGTATACCTGAAACTAATGCAACGCTGTGTGTCGACTGTGTTCAAATTAAAAAAGAAAAAAAAAAGAAAGAAAGAAAAGAAAAAAGTCAACTTTAAGGGGGTCCCACAGGCCAAAAATGGGGTAGTCTGAAAATGAACAGTAACAGTAACTGCAATAGACTAACACACATCAGATGTGTTTAAATTCATGAGTTCATGTTGATTCTAAGAGATAACCAGTGGTGTGGTCACACTTGAAGGAGGTTGGTGAACCCACTTTTTCTTTCTTTCTTTTTTAATCAGTGGAAAATATGAGGGGGGAGAAAAGCATTTATTTTGTCTTTCCTACATTGACAATTTTACTGGCTAACGAAGCAGAAGGTAAGAACTTTCTATTCTCTTTATAAAAGTATTAAAGATAATAAACAAAGAAGTAATGGCATTTTGCAACTTCTAATAAATTAAGGGATCTCGGAACTGATTTTCAGTAGCTGCCACTATCACAAAAAGAAAGAAGCCAGATACCGCGTACTTCCTGATGGGAGAAAATCACATCTATAAAGCAGTCCTTCCAAACAGTAACAATCACAGCTGAAGCTGATGAAGCCTAAGATCCAACCACCAGTTTATAGGAAAAGCAGAAGACAAAGAAACATAAAATAAGGAACATAATCAACTAAAAAAACTTCTTAAAAAACGATGATGTTCAGGAGACAACTTAAAATCTGAACACTGACGAAATATTCGATGCAATGGAGGACTTACTGCTATTTTTTTAGATGTGATAATGGAATTGTAGCTACGTGGGGGTTTTTTGTTTTGTTTTCCCTGAAGAGTCCTTCTCTTTCAGAGATTCCTACCGAGCTGTTTATAGAAAGAAACTCAATGATGTCTGGAATTTGCTTCAAAATAATGTAGATGGGGTGAGTGGGCTGTATATGAAACAATACTGGCCATGAGTTCACAGAAGTTGAGGCTGAGTGATGAGTGCCTCTTTGGATGCCTGAAACTTTGTACATTCCAGCTTTACACAAGCTTGAATTTCCTATAAGACAAGCTTGGGAAAGGATACCTACTACGTACCAGGGCCTGGGCTGGACGTGCCACACCCAAGCCATGGGTTGGCATTCCAGAAAAACATAGTCAGAGTTTTCCTTCCTGACTCGCACATGTGGGATGGGAGAAGAATCTGGTGGCAACGCCCTTAACTCTCCTCTTACTTGATGAGATGAATATGCAGTTTCTTTTGCCAAGTTGGAAACTGAGAGCAGAATGCATCCCTGTCTACACGGCCCCTCCCCGATCTTGTCGTGGGCCGGAACCCGGAGGCAGGGTCCAGCTGCACAGCGTTCCCGTCCACCCAGAAACACATGCAGATCTGCGCGAGAGCAAAAGAGGCCCACATGTGGATTTTAACAAAGAACCACCAGACAAAAGCCCCACAGACGCATCTGACCTCTCCCTTGGCCTCTGGGCCTTCCATGGAAATGTGAACTTTCCTTTGACACCCGCCGGACACCCTTTGGCTGTTAACAACAGTCCTATAGAGAGTGGGCAGTGCCCTTTGGCTGCGTCAGGGGCAGAGGGCCCAGTGCTCTAAATTGCTGACATTCACACCACAATCTTCTCTTATTTCTGGGTCCCACCCTATGTGCAGTTTATCCCCAGACCCTTGAGGGTAGAAACATAAATTCAGTGGAACAGTCCCCTGCCTGGAGCAGTGACCTTTATTGTACATGCAGGGGACATTTTCCCAAGAAATCCAAGGGA
The DNA here is from genome assembly GCF_010015895.1 of Lontra canadensis. Taxonomy (NCBI): domain Eukaryota; kingdom Metazoa; phylum Chordata; class Mammalia; order Carnivora; family Mustelidae; genus Lontra; species Lontra canadensis. Next base: position 5,470,934 of record NW_022631027.1, read on the forward strand.
AAATGGCCTCCTCAGAGAGTCACGCGGTCCCACGGAAGTGCCCAGCAGAGGAGTGGGCACAGGTCTCCCTGGGCTCTTATTGGACTCGCGTTTGGCTTGTGGTGACAGAGCATTCCTATGGGGCCCTGTATGGCTGTCCCCTCATTCAAGTGCTTACTGAGCCTGAGCATTAGAAACCTGAGGAGATGGATGCAAGAAAAAGACAGTCTTTGCCCTGAAAAGCTAGCTATCAGGCAAGCCCGTTCAGGTGAGGTTGTGATCAGACCATGACTGAGGGAGAGACAATTTCCAACTATATTGTTGATGTTGTGGGTGGCGAAGAGCGGAGCAGACCCTACAAGGTGAATAAGATGTCCAGTTTTAACAGCCAAGAGGCTGGGAGGGAGATGGGACGCAAGAAGAACAGAGCAGAATTCCCAGTGGAGGGGTGGTCTCGAACAAAGTAACATAAATAGGATTTTATAAAACCCTCTGCAAGTATAACAGGTAAAACCACTAGTGGGCAGGAACCTCTGTGAATGCCAGGAGTGCTGTCGAACCTCTACAACAACCACGGCCTGTCTTATCTCCCACTCACCAGCTGCTACTCACCAGTCTTTCAGAAGGCTGGCGATCTTCTCTGCCAAGAAAGATACAAGCACGGGGTCATGGTAATCCCATGTGGCTTGCTAATACAGGCGGCCAATGAAGCATGCCCCAGCGAACGGGAGGGCTGAGTCAGAATGGTGCACAGCACGGCTCCATTTACCCACACGGAAGACGCTGTTTGCTAACCTCCTGAATCCAGATCTTTCCAGTCTCATGTGGGATCAACTCTCTCACCAACTTCCCGGTAAATAGTGGGAGATTCTCTTGGTTTGGTTCTTATGAACCTCGGCACTATCAACATGTTAAGCTTAGTAATCCTTTCTTCATAGGGACCTGTCCTGTGCCTTGTGGGATGTCTAGCAGTGTCCCAGGCCTCTAACCAGCCGTCAGTAGCCCTCAGTCCTAGTTGTGATGCCCCAAAATTGTCTCCGGATATTTCCAAACGTCCTGGGGGTGGTTGGGAGGAGTTGCCCCCAGTTAAGAACTATACTGCATGAAGAAACCAAAATCATCCTAAAAGTTTACATTTATTGGGTATTTATTATGTGCAAGGCTATTAAGTATTACCTACGTTCACACATTCACCCAGTTCACCCTCATAAGATCCTAGTGAGGTATAGGTATAAGGATTAGTCACGTTTGACAGATGAAGAAACTAGGGGTGAGAAGGGTACATCCACATACCCAATCCTCATGAATGGCCAGTTCAAGATCTGACCCAAGCCCTCCAACAATGGTACCTCCCCTCCAACTTGTCCCCCAACTATGGTACCCAAATGCCCTAGAGTCCCGACGACTCTCGCCCAGTTGGGAAAACCAAACAATTTGTTGGCACCACCAAGCCAGAAGCCCCTACCAGCAGTCCCAACTCAGCTGGTGGGAATCAGACACCAAAATCCCCTAGGATGGCTCACACGTTGCCCAGCACAGCTCTGAGAGCCCTCCCTACTGCCACGTGTCTTCACTCTGTGCCCTTCCATTTTCTGAGGACCAGATGGCTTGCCTGTAACCCACGTTGACAATATCCTTTCCAAAACAACTGTAGACCCTGTTAATAATCTCCAGTGCTCACATCCCTTGGCTTATCATCATGTTGGCTGCTTCTTGGTGGAGCACTAGTCACCCTATGGCTTCAACATAGAGAAGGGGGAAATCTACCCAGAAGGGATACAATTTTTCCTTTCAAGAGCAGGGCATAAAGGCTGGGTACAGAGTTGCAATGGCCATTATGCCTACCTTCCCAACACACGCTCCTCCTCTCACAGTAACTACACCGGTTGTTATCCAAGTATCTACACCACCCCTCACACAGCCTCAATTTTAGGCAATACATAAGTGAATAGTCCAAAACATTCACTGACAAATCTGAGTTCAGATCTCCGTTTCACCGAGCACTGGATGAGCAACTTTGCCCAAATTAGTAACCTCTTTGAGCTTCAGTTTCTTCTTCTCTGTAACTGTAAAGAAAAAAACCACCTTGCAGAATTCTCATACAGATGAGAGATAATGGGCTCTGTAAAGTTGCTGGTACAAAGTAAGTGCCTTTTAGTGCCCTTATTCTTGTTGCAACCACTAATCCCTCTACAGGGAGTGGTTTGCTGGTGGCTTCTCGCTGTTATTTATGGTCAGCTGAGAGCAAATGGAATGCAGAGATGAACATCTGATGGGAGAAGAGGCTGGAGAAAGATGCTCAGCACAAGTGTCTGGGGCCTGGACTCCAGGGTGGCGGGTGTCAAAACTTAGGGGGTGATCGTTTTACAACATTTACAAGTATTGAATCATTATGTTGTATACCAGAAACAAATATAATGTTATATGGCAATTATATCTCAATTAAAAAACTTCAGATGTGCTAAGAGGGTGCCTGGAAGTTTGCTGCTTCGGCCTTTCCAAACACAGGGTGCTATGATAGTAAAGTAGGTACCAACTGCCAGAGAAACACTCTCGGAGGTGGGCAGAATTTTTAGAGTCCCCCAGGTCATATAGTGCATAGTCCACTGACTGACATCTTGGAACCCTGCTCCAGAATGCTTAGCACCAGCAGTAGAATGACACTTATCTACCTGACTGCCCAAGTATTTCCTATTTCAATTCTAGTTCATTAATTTGGCTCCCAGTGAATGAACTTTGGTGGGTTGGTCTTAACTGGGTTGTGAGCCAAGACCAGTCCAAAATGGTCTCTGAATTGAATCTCTCATTGCTTTATGCCAATTTCTGAAATATTGATTTACTTATTTCCTACCAACCTGTATCCATCGGAAACCCAAATGATAAAACTGATTTCTGGGTTATTTCCTTCTTAAAGACTATAGGAAATATTGTGTACGGTTGTCCAAATCATATAGATCATAATGTGTACCACTTAGTGGGCACCTATTATATGGTTCTGAATTCTTCCATTGCCCTTGAAAAGTTCTTATACCCATCATGCATCTGAGGAAGGAGCAGAAGCTCAGAGGAGTTAAGTGAGTTCCCCAAGGTCCTTCACCCAGTAAGTGTCTAGGCCGGAATTCAAAGCTAGGACTATCTGACTGCTTTTCTATGATTCTAAGCTAACTTTCTCTATTACTCCTTTGTGTGTGTGTGTGTGTGTGTGTGTGTGTGTTTGGGGGGGTGTCCTCTGAGCCCAGAAAGACCACCCGACAAAATCCTTTTTTACTTTACATACTGTTTATGGAGCCAATTAGTGACTAAATGAGCCAAGTCAAGAGTCTGGGAGCAGACATTCAGAAGGAAGAGCCACACGAAGAAAGGAAGGAAGAAGGGCAAGAAAGGAAGGAAGGAGAGAGGAAGGAAAAGAAGGAAGGAGGAAAGAAGGATGGAGGGAGGAAGGAAGGAAGCTGCTCTCTCCTGCCTTGGTCACAGGGACTCAGAGAGCTATTCCCAGGGGGCACATCAGTGAAGGGGGCGGAGGCCGTGGCAGCTTGTGCAGCTCATCACTATCACTCATAAAGCTTATGTCCTCTGAAGAGGGGTGTTGACAGCACCATTCTCATCTCAGAGGAGGGGCATTTCCTGCTCACATGGAAGAGCACATGTGAGGATATTTAACAAAGAATGCATCACAGATTTGATGAAGAAGTCACATGCCCCAACAAGAAGAGTTACTCCAAAAGGCCATGGGGAAAATAGGAACAAGATGTAGTCTCAGACACTCACAGGAGGCTGCCTGAGAGGTCCCAGAGTCCCCAGGTCTGAACCACCTTCTGTGTACCCAAAGCTCTGCATCACAAAGGCTCTATTTAGAAAGTAGAGAGGTTTTACAATTAGCACATTTCTGTAAACACATAGATTTAATTCCAATTTTACAGCTCAGTTACTCCCTGTAACACACAGTCCATAAAGCATTTATAATGTTGTTCGAAATCTATTACTATTTACATTCCCTTCCCTCCATCCAGGTAGGATGGATCTAGGAACTTGGCTAGAGTCCCACAGAAAACAGCTAGGATTGAATAGAAACCCCAAAATGTACAGCAATAACAAGAACCCCAAATGGGACATGCAAAGAACAGGGAACCCCAAACAGAAGTCCCCCAGATGAAGAGGATCCGGGTCACATGGGGGCAAGGTCAGGAAGACAAGAGGACTTGAGAGGCTCCCTTAGGAGACTGGATGGATATTCAGCCCTACCTCACAGCCTACGTTTTATGTGAATTTGTTCTTTCAGCACCCTCATCAAAAACATCCCCTTTTGGGTTTTTTTTTGGGGGGGGGAATGTTTTTGTTTTTTTAAGTAATCTTTATACCCAATATGGGGCTCGACCCCAAGATCAAGAGTCACATGTTCTACTGACGGAGGCAGCCAGGTGCCCCCAAGAACACCCCCTTTTGGTATTCAGAGATGGATGTCAATTTTCATTGCCTCGTGTCATGCAAATTTCTCCAGCAGTATTCTACACCCAACACTGACCTAGGTCAGCGCCCTGGGTCCTGTTGATATGGACGCTATACCCATCATGGTTTCATAGCTCATTCCCCTGGCCCCTTGGGGCAGGCTGCCCTGAGGAAGCCAGAGAAGTCCCTTGCCTGGCCCTAGAGTGAGTTTACTTTTCCCAAAGATAGATTCAGGTTTGATGAGACCTCAAACTCATATAATTTCTGTCCCTCTAAAATAAAAACATGGCAAAATTACAAATACAAAATCGGGTACAGGGCCTTAAAAGAATCCCAAGTTCCCATGCTAAAATCTACCTTTTCAGTAGACCCACTTCTGCCCCTCCCTGAACTCTGACCACCTGAAATCTTTGATTGTTCCTGCCTGGCAGTAGGAAGCAAGGCTTGAACTCATTTCCCGGGCACACAGAGATGCCTAGCTGCTGGTTTTTAAGCTCAGGGTAGAAATTACAAAGATCAGAGTAAGAGGCAAAAAGAAGCCAGCAGAGCTGAGGACTATTAATGGACTGAAGCACTGGGTTAATCAATTAAAAAAATAATCATTTTAAAATATCATTTTAGAAATTTATACAGTATAATTACTGGGGTTTTTTTTAAGATTTTATTTATTTATTTGAGATAGAGCAAATGAGAGAGCAAAAGCGAGCACAAGCAGGGGGAGGGTCAGAGGTAGAGGGAGAAGCAGACTCCCTGCTGAGCAGGACCCCATCTCGGGACCCCAGGATCATGACCTGAGCCGAAGGCAGACACTTAACCCACTAAGCAACCCAAATGCCCCAATATTTATTGGCTTAAATAAACTTATGAGATGTTCATTACCAGCATGCAACATTTTACATTTATACATTTCTGTTGCCATTGCCGTTATTCTTCAATTCCATAACTCCCTGGAGAAACTGATCACCCACCGCTTTGGGACACAACAGCCCGGATACTGAGCTGTGACTGAGCTGTATACCAAACAACATACTAAATTCTGCCTTTTGCCTGTATAGCTGTCTTGGCTGCCAATAGGGCAAGGTTAAGGCAGGAAGTATATCTCATCTCCTGCTTAGATTTGATCCCTTGGCTACTGAAGCTGCTGTGATATGAACAGAAGAAGGAAGCATTTCCAGATCCATAATGAATTAGACCAATGAACCAAGTAGGCAGACTCAGCAAGGACAAATAGCCCCTGCCACCATAAGGGTTGAAATCTACTCCTGCGAAAGTATAGTGATGCCTTAGACCAGAGTAAACCAAGCCACGGGACTTTCAGGCCACATCTGCGAGCAACCGTCATTTGAGCTCAGCATCTCCAGGCCAGGTGGGGGGTACATTAGGCTCAGCTGGAAGGACCCCAACACAGCAGTAAGGACACGTCCTCTGGATGCCATGGCCTTTGTTATTGGAAACCCCAGGCCAGAAGGGGAAATGAAACAGCCACTTAGGGACAGAGTGTCATGTCAGGAAACCATGTATGACTCTGGGAGGAGTACAGAAAGGTTCCAATGGGGAGGAGACTCAGGCAGGCAAGGGGAGGGCAGAAGCACCCAGGGGAAGGAAGGGACCAGAGACTGAGAGAGGGCCTGCCAGCTGCCCTTGGCACCAGGTCCTGAGAACTCAGTGTGTCTTCAGTGGCCAGAAACAGTTCTCCAAGGTCTCGTGCTGGACTGCCATCTGGCTTCAAGACATCCAGGAGAGCAGAGGAGGCTGGAACCAACTTTCTGACTCCTGTTGTCAGAAAGGGAATGAAAATGAAAGTATTCTAAGGAGATCCCTGTTTGTATCAAATCTTTTCACTTTGGAAGCTTCTTGCTGGCATTTCTGGGGTGTACTTGGGTCCTCTCACCAGATTGGAAGGTCCTTGGAAGAACACGCCTTATCTAATAATAATAGTTTCCTCTCATAGAACTCTTACTGTGTGCTAGGAATTGCTCCAGGCATTTTATCTTTAATTGTCTTACTTCATTTCTCCCCCACTCCCCCCCACCATACCATTTTGTACCTCAGGAACTAAAGGCTCAGACCAGACTTTATTTGCCTAGGAAAGCACAGCTCATTCAGTGGTATAACCAGCACCACGTCCAGGACATCTGATTCTAAAGCCATTTACTAAATGTTTGCCAAATTCACTGAACTAGTTCCTACTGGATTGAAGATGTGAATACAGTCAGCTCCTGATTTGCAATGATTAAAAGTAATCCTAGAGCAGTTAATCCAAAATTCATCACCATTTGGCTCAAGAATATACTTTTGTCCACATAGTTGAGCCATATGTTTGAACATGAGCACGTTTGCTCTTCCAGGAAATTATAACTCTAAACAAAATGATAAAGACACTCAATAAGGGAGCTTGTAAGGATGGGTTTTCCAACTCTGATTTTCCTTCTAGAAGTTCTCCCTACACAGACATCAGCCCTGAGCCTGCTTCTCCTCCCCATCCTAATCCTGTCCACTTTCAATTTCCAGTCCCAACCTCCCTTGAGCTTCCAGATTCACATATTCAACTGCTTCTTTGACATCTCTACTTTGATGGCTCACGGGCATCTGAGACGTCCTCCACAGCAGAACCCTGTATCCCACCACCTTCCATACCTGTTCTTCTCCTAGTGTTCACCATCTCAGGATGTGACATCACCTCCCACCCAACTGCTCAGATCAAAAGCTTAGAAGTCATCCCTGATTGCTCCTCCGAACCCCACCCATTGCTGGTTCTTGCTGATTCTTCCTCCAGCATCCCTCCCGGATCTCATCTCAGCTGTCATCAGCTTTGTAGGTTCACAGAGGAAGTGTCAGTCCTCTCACCTACAAAAATGGGTAGCCCAGATATTTTAATTTTTAAATTTCTACTTTAGTTATTAAATTGTTAAGAAAAATGCTAATGTTTTTCAGGGATAGCCCTGCTCAGTAGAGGGGGATTGTCCTTTCCAGGTCTGTGATGCTGATAGAAAATTTAAGATGCCATACATTCCATTACCAAAATATTTCCTGGTCTATTCACCAATTCATATGACAAAATTCTTCTCTTGGGAAAATCATTTACCTATTTTAAGTGAGGGTTGACCTTTTTTTTCTTCCTTTTGGATGCCAGCTGTTTAAAAATAATAACAAAACCTTAAGAAGATAATATGGGTATATCATCTTTACATAAAAACAAAAGTTAAAGGTTAACTTACTCAACAAGAATGTATTTTTTAATGACAAAGATGGTCTTAAAGTAAACTGGGCAATCACAAACTCCCTTAGCAGCATTAAATAAATTCCTCTTCTGTGAAGTGTCAGGAACTGTTTATTTCTCCATGCCCTCAAAGGCAATCTGGATTTTCAGTTAGCCATCCACAGAGGTAGACGGAAAGGGGAGCTGTAGTTGCTGGTAGATTAATTAGAATATTTTTTTCAAATATTTTTAACACACTCTTCCAGTTATGCAACCAACTTTAAAAAGTAGATCTTAAAATCTTGGGAGTCTATAACACTTTGGGTCAGTTTATATAAGAGTGTGTGTGTGTGTGTGTGTGTGTGTGTGTGTGTGTGTGTGTTTAATCTCACCCAGGATTCCTTTGTGATCTATGGCTGGTCTGTGTGAACTGAAGGGCCCCAAGCAATAGTGGAGAAACAGACAGCCCCACTCCAAGGCTGTGCTCTCTCATCCATATTCCTGGGAAATGTAATCCTGTGGTTTCCAATCTCATTTCTCTTAGAATACAGATACAAGTGAATTTTACTTTGAAAAGAACACATGCACTTTGATTTACATTAAGATTAATTTTAGACATCTAAAGAAAAGAGAGCCATTTGGGACCAATATTTACTAAATCTAAATTCTCCGTTATGCTGCATCAGACTTAATTAGTGCTTAATTTCTAACTTAATTGTGACAGACTTCCCTCTGTTTACATTTCTGAGATTAAACAAGCCATCACCTCCTCAGTGATTCCTCTTGAAGAAGAAACACAGCTGGCTTGAAAGTTAGCTTTGGTCCCTAGTCCCTCCATTCTCACCTTTTTTCCCTTATAGACTAAACAAACAAACAAACAAACAAACATAGTCTGCTCCCCACCCAACTGTTAGGGAAAATAGAAACTCTAATTGGCAACCAAATGAAACACAGAAATACCTGCAGTCTATTTCATTCAAAATTTACAGGAGTGCGCTGGGGTCATAGGATGACTAGTAATTTAATTCTACTCCATTAGTGTTGGACAGCACCTCCTGGTTGTTTTTCTGTCAGTTACTCAAGAAGCTAGTGATTAATGATTGAAACTTTAAAAACAGCAGTATTGATTAGTTCACATGCCACGCCTTTCTGTTAGACAGCTCTTGGCTAACTAAGGCTACCAACAAAAATACTATAGAAATATAGCTCTCTCACTGAGATCCTGGCCCGATCATTTGATAGGTTTGTAAAACAGCATCCTCTTAGATTAGGTGGTAGGTGATGGATTAGAGCTCCACTTAGTTTCCTGGATTACCGAGAGGCCCAATTCTAACTAAATAGAGACTGTAATTTCCCATCTCAGTGTGTGCCCAGGATGAAGATGATTCCCTAAAAAAAAAAGAGCGGTTTGAAGCAACTTTGATTTGTGGTTGCTAGAGTAGGACGCAGCAGTGGGTCGATACGGCTCGCGAAGAGAAAGAAGGTGGCCTGAACTTATACATACAAAGGAATTCCCTGTGGTTTGGTGGCTTTTTAAAGCTGTGACTTAGGGGTCATTTGACTTGTGACCAAGGATGGAAGAAGGAGCTGACTAAATCACACACTGAAGGTAATGAAGACAGAGGTGACTTAGATTCCTAACAACATGTTCCAGCAACACGGGACTTTGATTTCTGTGCTGGCCGTTGGACAACGGCTCTTAGTTGGCCAAGCCACGCTCGTGAGTACCAGCTGCTCTAACGGTACACCTCAACTACTCTCGCACTGTATTCCTTTCAGCTCCCCTTGCCTGGAAAAAAGATTAATTTGTCATTGATTAGGAGTGTGTGTGATTTTTTTTTAATTGGCTTATTAAGAGACATTATCCTGCCCTGCACCAAAACTGTGTTAAATAAACTATTGGCAAAGATGATCTCAGTCCCTGAGCATGAATTTGCCCCCAAACAAAACAATCATACTGACGAAAAGAGACCATACCCTAAGTATCTATTATTTTTTAATCACTTGAGTGGTCCCCTTCGATACCTCCTACTTAAATGTCTTAAAGCACATAGGCTTTCACTGCCCCAGTAGAGGATGGTAATAAATATTTTCATGCGTGTGGCTTGATAAGGCTGTCCGTCCATACACATGTTACGCAGAACCTCATGTTATTAGAGCTTCTCTGAGGTTAGAGGGTCCAAATCAAAACCTCCTTTTGGGAAAACACACCATGGCAGTTCACAGACAGGAAGGGGGTAGTCAGGTGGGATTCTAGAGTCCATAGAAGAACCTGAGCTGTCGGAGGCAGATGGTACGTGTACAGTGGGAACCCTTGATCTGAAGGCCCAAACAGAAACATCCCCTCCACCCCCACCTCCCACCCCCTAGAGATGTTGAGCTTCTCAGGAACAACTGAACATTGGTTATAAAGAGTTCTAACTTTAGGAGCCTGAGTTGGGACCTCTTTGGCCAAGTATAACCCTGAGGAATGTTGTTCTACTTCAAGAATCACTTTGCCCCTGCACAGGAATTTGTATTTTCTTATTTGTTGCATATCCCAACAAACAGTTGCTTCCTTTATCTTTCAAAGGGCTAGAGAGAGGGCTCTGAATACGTGGAAGCAAGCCCCCCCCCCCAAACCACACGCCTTGGTTAGCCTGGGCTCTGGGGCACACAGTAAGCCATTCCTGCTTGGAATGTCCAGTTCATTTTGTGTGGTGGTAAGCAGCAGCCTCTTCTCTGCAGGCATGCTCATTCCTGCCTGGGGATGTGAATTATTATAATTCACTCTACTTGCTTCTGCCCTACAGTATTTTAAACAAATGATGTAAACTTGATAAATCTAACTACCAAATCAAATTGTTGTGTTCCTAGAATCAGTAAGGCTTTAAAATCAATAGCAGCCTTGTCTGTGTGTTGGTGTGTATTTTCCAGGAGACCCGTGGCAGTTTCCAAATGTCACTGCTTTCCTTTGCATTTTAATCTCCACCCAGGAAACTCCTTCGCTAGGTGCTGGGTGAGTATTAACATGAAGGGAAAGCCGGTAAATTTGATATAAGGGCCCTTCACTGCTTTCTTCCTCCTCCCCCTCCAACACACCTAGAGTGCGTGCGCATGAACACACACAAGCACCACAGAGAGGGGAGAGCCCTGTGCCACAGACAGACGGTAAATAGAATGTTTCTCCCAGGTTTTTTTTCTTTTTAAAATTTATTTATTTGACAGAGAGAGAGAGAGAGATCATGAGAACGCAGAGCAGCAGGCAGAGAGAGGGGGAAGCAGGCTCCCTGCTGAGCAGAGAGCCCGATGCGGGGCTCGATCCCAGGACCCTGAGATCATGACCTGAGCTGAAGGCAGAGGCTTAACACACTGAGCCACCAAGGCGCCCCTCTCCCAGGTTTTCATGTGAAGCCCCTGTGGACTTCATTTACTGGGGCAAGAAACTTGGAACTCACAGGACATCTTTGACTAACACGGTCAACCGCAGAGTGAAAAGCCACCGAAATGACATTTTGAACTTAATTGTCAACCAAAGCTTAATCTTCCCTTTGTTTTTTAATAACTATTCCTCACTGAGGACTTGCTAAGTGCTGTGCTTTGTACTAAGCATTACACTTAGTGCTGTTCATGCATTAAATGCATTCCACCCCTAAATCCTGTGATGTACATATTATTATTTCCATTTTGTAGATGGAAAACCAAGGTATTGACTTAAGAAGTTTCTAAGTTCACAGATCCAGTAAATAATGTGGCTACAATTTGAACCCAGATTTCCTGTGCTCTTCCCAATTAAATACTACTACTCTCGGGCTATGTTCTTTAAGACAATATGGTTTCATGGAAGGTGGTCAGCATTTGGAGTAAGACAGTGTCTTTGCTCAAGTGCCAGCTCTGCCTCCAAATGTGAACTTGGGCAAGTAATTTGAGCCTTCTTTTTTTTTTTTTTTCCTAAGATTTTACTTATTTACTTGTCAGAGAGAATGAGCACAAGCAGGGGGAGGAGCAGGCAGAGGGAGAAGCAGGCTCCCCACCAAGCAAGGAGCCCGATGCGGCACTCGATCCCAGGACCCTGAGATCATGACCTGAGCCAAGGGCAGAGGCTTAACCCACTGAGCCACCCAGACATCCATAATTTGAGCCTGCTGATTTCATCTCTGCTTTTCTTATCTATAGCATTCCATCAGGATTACTGAGAGGTTCAAATAAGAGAATGTGTGGAAAACCATTTGCAATCTGAGGTGAGCTTTAGATGACAGGATCATGGAGGGAAGCCCACTGCCCCGTGGTGCTGGGGGCACATCACCTTCTCTTCGCTTGAACTGTGACAAAGGCAATGGATAAAGGCCTGTCTTAACATGGTTCTGGAGCCTTGTGTTTGGATTTCACAGTAAAGTAGGAGTCCCAAAGGTTGTGAATCTAAGGTCAAGATGTGCCTGCTACAGAGTATAGTTTTTATGTCCATGCATCATGCTGCCCAGAGCAGCGTCTGCAAGGAAGGCACTGTACCTTTCTAGGAATGAGAAGAAATGAAAAGACTCTCAGTGTCTAACTTTATAGGGCAGTAGTTCTTTCTGAACAGAGCTCACACTGCACTGTTTACCATCTTTGAAGAGCCTGATGATGTTGGCCAGAATGTCAGCACAACCAGAGAGAGCCTTGCCATTGCAACAATGTTTCAACATAGAATCAGGATCAACACCTGCTTTATGACTTGTGAGTTTTGCCCTTCAGCCAACTGGTCCTCACAAACTCTGCTGTTGTCCTCCACAGAACTTAACCCCTATTTTATTAATAATTTTGAGTGAATATAGGTGCAAAGTTTAGTATTCTAACTTCTAAGGAAAACTATTTCCAGATTCAATTTTGGTTGGGCATTATCCGTCATTCCTCCAGTCTGCGATCTAAGAACCAGAGGACCCTTGTGGAGTTAAGCCTCCTGCCTTCCTTTGTTGGAGCTGGTAACACATTCAGTAACTATCTCCTGTGAGGGATTTGATGGAAAGTGCTAAACCAGGTCAGCATAAATATAAGGCAACAGAAAATTCAGGCAATATGCCAAGTAATTAGAGGAGAAAAACCCAACCTTTTCATTCATCAGGTATGGGCAGAGAATGCCTTTAGAATTCCCCCTGACTCTTTTTATTTTTGTTTTAGAATATTTGTTTTGGTTTTGTTTTGGAATATTTGTATATAATGAAGGTGATAAAAGGGTAGGGGAGAGAAAGACATTCTGAATGTAAAATACAAAAGGTATCTGTATATATCTGAATCTAGGCAGAAAGGACAATTTGAGATGAAATTTATGTTTGGGAAAATTGGAACCCTATTTTTGGGATACATGCAATCATAGCCATAAATATTACCAGACTATAACTGAAAATCCTTCCTTTTTTACTTCTTATGTGTGGCAAAGGGATTTTTTTTTTCCCCTAAAACTTGAGCTTGAGCTCTCTAATGGGGTTTGAGACAGTAAACGTATTTGTAGCTCAAGATGCCCCTGCAGCCTGGACCAGAGGCTTAACTCCAGGGTGACCCAGTAAGATTTGCTGTTCTGGGCGCCCCCACCATGAACTCTGACCCCCGTCAGCTGTCTTGACATTCTCAGCAACTCGTTAAAGGAAACACATGAGAGAGGATGAATAGATCTCCTCAACCAGTCCTAGCAACACGTGTACTATTGACCCAATCTTATCTTTGTTACAGAAAGTGCCTTTTAGGATAGCACTCGGACCTGCTCACCTTGAGAAGTGAACATAAGTAAGCTCTAACAGTACAGAATCATCATTTTGACATATTGTTTAACCTACGGCTCTATGTTACATCAGAGAAGGAAATTTTAACCTTTTGGAAGCCTTTTGACAACACAAGAGGTGAGGTGATATTTTTGAGACAATGTACGTGTAGATGGATTTGGATGCTTTGGGCAGCAAATACTGCAAACACAATCCAAACTGACTTAAACAATAAGGACATGTGTTATTTCCCATAACAGGAACTCCAAGGGCAGGTGTGCTCCAGATGGGATGTGTCAGGGTTCTTTTCCTGGTCTCCCTGACACTCTTCGTCTTGCCCAAACCCTGCATTGGTTTTGCCCTTGCCTGAGAGCAAGATGGCTGCCACTTGGCAACATGACAACATCCCTAGGAAGAAGAATCTGTCTCTTCTTACTGTTCTTTCTTGGGACCAAGGAAATCTTTCCCCAAACAGCCTCAGCAGACTTCCCACCTTTCATCAGACAGAATTGGATTAGATGCCTGTTTCTAGGGGACCCCTGTGATTGGTTTAAACAGAATCCGCCTATGGAGCCTATCCCCTGAATAGTGTTGAGAAGAGAGACAGAGAACTGAGCAAAGTCACATCAGGAAGGAGGGAAGAGGGAGGGACAGATCTTGAGTAAGCAACCAACGGAGTCTGCTAAAGAAACCTTGGCCTTCACTGAGTCTGAGTGCATTACCACATGCTTTTTCCTCTCAAGACAACATTACTCACAGTTTACTCTGCAGAGTTTCCTATCAGATTTTTATGTGAAGCATCATTTTTCTCTGACCTTGTGCTGCAATCTTGTTTCTTTTTTCCTTCAGAGAGACCACAATGGAAATCCTACTATAAAAACACTTGAGTGCCATCAAAGGATCAGACCATATAAGGTGCTAGGGACCTTTTTATTTTAAATAAGAAACAAAACTATTTATACTTTTACAAGGAGTCTGCCCTATTTTGGTAAATATTTGGCAAAGCTTCTTGATTAAAAGAGCAAACTGACCCTTGTCTGCAGGGTTGTTTTGCCATAACTGAAAAAAATCGTTCATTAATTTTCTGAAAATAGAAGCAGCAAGTGTGTGTTCTTTTGCACCATGACTAAAGCCGTGCTTGTGATTTATTTTAAGCTGCATTTACTCAGCATAATTGGTCAGGTGTCTTTTAAACCTTGGGCCTAATCAGACCCCATTCTGAGTCACAATCACCAAATGGTACTATTGGGAAATAATCTCCTGTGGATAAAGCAAAGATGCATTAATCTGGCCCTGGAGAGTGTGGTGTGTTTGACAGTGCATCTCAAACTGGATTTCAGAGGGCCTGGATTTGCTAACAAACCCCAACTGTTTTGAGAAACAGCGATTCCCTAGGTTATTAAACAGTGCACAAGTGCACATTCTGAGAGAAGCTTGTTGAGTACCATATGTTTCTGATTCATTGGCAGCTAACTCAGTCTGTGGTGTGGGGTTTGTAGGAAATATTCCAGACCCAACCACCTTCCCTTCTTGAAAGGTATCCTCTTGCCAGCTCCGTTTGGAAGGGTGTGATGCAGCTGCAAGGAGAGTTTTTAAGTCATTCTCAGAAATTTTTGCAGGACAGCTGTATTGGAAATTATCCCAAGATGCCCCATGGCCAATGGAGCTGAGGCTGGCCTGAAGGCTGGGTGTGGGATGGTGAGGGGACTTATGGAGGCTTCTCCCCTTGGTCCCCATATATGTGTCATCCTCTTGTTCCTTGTTCCTGCTCCCAAGTCACTGCTGGGAAATCCAAAACCCAGCTTTCAGGTAGGTAACTCAAACAAGGTCTGGAATACACTAGTTGCTTCTGGTCCTCCACCACTTCCCTCGCTGAAAAAGGAGAAAAATGTTAAGTCCCACCTCCTAAATCTAGTGAGGTTAACAGCTCACTTAGAGCAGTGCTTGGCAGGAGGTGAGAGCACAACGAAAGTATCCTGTGAACCGTGATTCTTTCTTGATTGTTGCCAGGATACAAAGAGATACAGCGGAAAGAACTCCAAGCTAGTAGAAGGCGGGAAATTTCTAGTTGCAGCTATGT